>NW_022631003.1:19718889-20451063 GCF_010015895.1 Lontra canadensis | reverse complement strand
AGGAGGAGAAGGAGAAGGAGAAGGAGAAGGAGAAGGAGAAGGAGAAGGAGGAGAAGAAATCAAAAGGATGCCCACATACCCACCAGCCAGGACAAGAAAAGGAACACTGCCAGCCTCACAGAAGATTCCATGGGCTTCTTCCTGATGACAGCTTTGCTCTTTGTTCCTGGAGGTGACCACCATGCTGGCTCTTGTGATCATATTTCCTTGACTTTGTCTATGGTTTTAGCGCTCGTGTATGCTACTCTAAACAATAAAATTTTGCTTCCCATATTTGAGGTTTATATGAGTGGAATTATTCTGTCTGTATTCTTTCATTAGGCATCGGGTTTGTGGGATTCACCCATCTACCCGCATGTGTTAGAGCACTGTCATTGCTGAACAGTATTCCGTTCTGTGAATAATCTACAATGTAATTCATCTGTTCTTTTGTTGATGGATATTTGGGTTTATCAAAGTGATAGTTATCACAAACATTGCTGCTATGAATATTCTTGTGCTACTTGGTATATATGACCAAAATTTAGTAGAGTATATACCTAGGGGTTATATTTCTGGGTATTTACATTTCTGGGTAATATGTTAAATAACGCGTAACTTATTTCCAGGTGGGTGCACCAATCAACACTCTTGGTCAGGAAAAGTTCCCAATGTTCTGTCGTCTCTTCATTGATGAACTTTTGTCCATCTAACGGGTATTTGTGGAAGGAATCCCACTGTGATCGTATTTGATTTCACTGGTTATTAATCATATATCTAATGGTAATCATATTTCCTTTTGTGGAAGTGTCTAAGACTTTTACCCATTCTTCCAATGGGTTCTCTGCCTTTTCTTCATGATTTGAGGAGATTCTTTAAATATTTTGAATACCAGTCTGTTGTTTGTTATATGTGTTGTGTTGTGGTTTATACTTGTATCTTTTTTAGTGTTGCCACTTGTTGAAGAGAATGTCTTGATATCAATGTAGGAAAAAACTTACAAATGTTTTCCTTTGTACTTAGTAGGGTTTTTTGGTGGTTTATGTAGGAAATCCTCACCCCAAGATCATAACAATATCTTTCCTTACAGATTTTCCTTCCAGCTGTCATCTCAACCCACTGAAATAAACTTTTACAGTAAAATATGAGGTAAAAATCCAACTTCATTTTTTCCACGTGGATACCTAATTGTCCCAGCAGTTTGCTGAAAAAATCCTTGCTTTCCCCACTGATCTTGGTATCTAGGAGAGCCAGTGGATTCCCTATTCTTCAAGAGTGTCTTGGATATTCTTATCAACTCTTTGTATATCCATCTGAATTTTATTTTATTTTTTTAAAGATTTTATTTATTTATTTGACCGACAGAGATCACAAGTAGGCAGAGAGGCAGGCAGAGAGAAAGGAAGAAGCAGGCTCCCCGCTGAACAGAGAGCCAGATTCAGAGCTCAATCCCAGGACCCTGAGATCATGACCTGAGCCGAAGGTAGAGGCTTTAACCCACTGAGCCACCAAGGTGCCCCTATCCATCTAAATTTTAAAATCAGCCTGCCAAGTTAAAAAAAAAAAAGAAAAAAAGACACAAATTCATGAAGTTTTGTAGGTTTGCATCACATTATAACAATTTGAGAACAAGTGATATCTTTCAGAAAACTGACTATTCTGATTCATAAATTTCATGTATCTCTCTACTTATCTCATTTTCTTTTTTAATGTCTCTCAATAATACTTTGTAATTTTCTTGTAGACATTTGGACAAAAATATTTTCTTAGCCTTATTCCCAAGGATATCATCTTGTTTTATGTGATTATAATGGTAGCTCTTTTATTTCATTTGCAATTTGTCACTCGATTATATGAATTAGATTTATTGTTTAAGTATTGAATGTGAATACTATAACTATGTCAAACCCTCACAATAATTATAATAATCTCTTCGTGGGTTCCTTTGGAGTTTCTATGCATAATCATATCATCTGTGAATAGTGACAGTTATTTTCCCCTACTTTTCGATTCTTATAGCTTTTATTTCTTTTTATTATATTAATGAGCTGGCAAGCAACTCCAGGACAAAGGTTAAATAGAAGTATAAGTGGGAATTCTTTTTTTGTTCCAAATTTCCAAATGAGAACTCTCAAAGTTTCAACATTTAGGGTGATGTTTGCCATAAAATTGTAGTAGATACCCTTTGTAAAATTAAGGAAATTTCATTCTATTCTTGTTTTGATAAGAGTTTCATTATGAATGGATGTTGACTTTTACCAAATACTTTTTCAGCATCTCTGCTAGTCACACCATTTTTCTCATTTTTTCTTTTTCTTTTTTTTTTTTTTAAGATTTTATTTATTTATTTGACAGAGAGACCACAAGCAGGCAGAGAGGCAGGCAGAGAGAGAGGAGGAAGCAGGCTCCCTGCTGAGCAGAGAGCCCGATGCGGGGCTCCATCCCAGGATTCTGAGATCATGACCTGAGCCGAAGGCAGTGGCCCAACCCACTGAGCCACCCAGGCACCCCTCATTTTTTCTTTTAATGTGATGAATTACATGAATTGCTTTTCCAAAGTTACACTAATCTTGCATTCCACAGATAAGCCCAAATTAGTCATGGTGTATTTTTTATGCATATTGCTGGATCTAGTTTACTAATTGCAGTTTATGTTTTGCATTTACATTCATGAGTGAGATTGGGCTTTAATCTTCCTTTCTCATTTTGCCTTAGTGGAGTGTTAGAATCAAGATTAGGGGTAGTGTCATAAAGCATAATGAAAGATTTGTCCTTTTGTTCTATTGTCTGAAGGAATGTGTATAAGTTGGAAATATTTCTCTCTCAAAAATTTATAGAACTTTCTGGTAAAACCATCTGGACCTAGAGAGTTCTGGAGAAGAAGGTTTTGTTTTACTAGCTAAAGAAAAATTCAAGGTTGTTATTTCTTCATGAGAAGGTTATTGTGTGTTGTATTTTTCCAAGAAGGTATACATTTAATATTTATTTTCATACATTGGCATATATCCTATTATTATCTTCTCAATGTATGTAGTGTCAGTAGTAATGTCTACTTTTTCACTCCAGGTATTATTTGTCAATTTCTTATTT
Source organism: Lontra canadensis (assembly GCF_010015895.1). Classification (NCBI taxonomy): domain Eukaryota; kingdom Metazoa; phylum Chordata; class Mammalia; order Carnivora; family Mustelidae; genus Lontra; species Lontra canadensis. The sequence continues at coordinate 20,447,994 of NW_022631003.1, read as the reverse complement.
TTTTAATCAATCTCACCAGAAGTTTTTCAATTTCATTCAGAGTTTTGAAGAACCAACATTTGGTTTTGTTTGTTTTCTTTATTATATTTCTATTTTGCATAATATTTTTCTATTTCTTAATTGTTTTCTTTCTTCTACTTTTTTTGTTTTTATATTGCTTTGTATTTTCTAGTTCCCAAAATTGAATTTCTAGCCTTTGTTTTTTTCTAATTCATACTTTTGAGGCTATAAATTTCCCTCAATATAATGTTTTAACTGCATCTCTTGCTGTTCTGGTAACTAACTTTTGATAAAGAAACAAAGCAAGCAAGTAAGAAAGCAAAAGAGAAAGAAAGAAGGAAGGAAAGGAAAGAAAGGAAGGAAAGAAGGAAAGGAAGAAGGGAGGGAGGGAGAGAGAAAGGAGAGGAAAGGAAAGGAAAGGAAAGGAAAAAAGAAAAAAGATAAAGTCCTGATTTGTAGCATGTCAATTCCATATATCTGTGTTGAAATTACCCCACCATGACTGATTTCAAGCTGCTAGTGGGTTAGCAATCAGCTGGAAAATTTCCTGAATATTTAACTGTTGGCTCTTATAAGCTCTTTCAAGCCAACTCCAGTGTGCTACTGGCTGTATGTCCTGAATTTTAAATAGCATTTTCACAGTTGTTTAGTTCAAAATATGTTCTGATTAACACTAAACTTTCTTTTTGGCTATACTTCTTTGATTATTTAGAAGTGTGTGTCTAAATTTCCAATCATATGAAAATATTCTTGTTAACTTTTTTTTTATTTCTAGCTTAATTGCATTTTTTCAGCTATTACACCTTTTATTTTTTTAATTATGCTATGTTATTCACCATACACTACAACACTAGTTTTTGATATAATGTTCCATGATTCATTGTTTGCATATAATACCCAGTGCTCCCTGCAATCTGTGCCCTCCTTACTACCCATCACTAGGCTCACCCATCCCTCTAAAACCCTCAGTTTGTTTCCTTGAGTCCATAGTCTCTCATTGTTTATCTCCCCCTCCAATTTCCCTCCCTTCATTTTCCCCTGCATTTTCCTAATATCCTCCATGTTATTCCTTATGTTCCACAAATATGAAACCATATGATAATTGACTTTGTCTGCTTGGCTTATTTCACTTATCATAATCTCTAGTCCCATCCATGTTGTTGCAAAAATTGGGTATTCATCCTTTCTGATGGCTGAGTAGTATTTCATTGTACATATGGACCACACCTTCTTTATCCATTCGTCTGTTGAAGGGCATCTTGGCTCTTTCCACAGTTTAGAGATTGTGGACATTGCTGCTAGGAACATTGGGGTGTATATGGCCCTCTTTTCACTACATCTGTAACTTTGGGGTAAATACCCAGTAGTGCAATTGCTGGGTCATAGGGTAGCTCTATTTTTAATTTTTTGAGGAAGTTCCACACTGTTTTCCAAAGTGGCTGCACCAACTTGCATTCCCACCAACAGTGTAAGAGGGTTCTCTTTTCTCCACAACCTCTCCAACACTTGTTTCTTGCCTTGTCAATTTTTGCCATTCTAACTGGTGTAAGGTAGTATCTCAATGTGGTTTTGATTTGAATTTCCCTGATGGCTAATGATGATGAACACTATTTCTGTGTCTGTTATCAATTTGTATGTCTTCTTTTGAGATGTGTCTGTTCACTGCATTTTTATCAGAGATCATGCTCAAAATGATTTCAGTTCAATAAAATTTCTTGAGATGAGTCAAAGTCCAGAAGTAGTTGATAAAGATATATGTGCCTATAAGGAATACATTTTCTGCAATAGTATGATGCAATGTCCTATATCCATTAGGCCAACTTTTTATCTGGTTTAAATTTGTTATTGTGAGTTTTTCTGTAAGATGTATCCATGACTGAGAGAAGCACATTAAAATCTCCCATTCTGATTATAATATTTTTCCTCTTGTACTTCCATCAATTTTTAGCATATACATTTTGAAGCTTTCTTTTTTTTTTTAGGCTTTTTACCTATTTTAAATTGTAATAGTTTTTGTTAATTAAAGCATGTCATTGTGAAATTATATCTTTATCTCTAAAGATGTTTGTCAATTTTGCTTCATAACTAATTAATCCTTCTAAGATATCTGTTGATTAGTATTTACCTGCTATTTTTTTTCATCTTTTTATCTTTCACCGGTTTGTATCCTTTTTAAAAAAAAATATTTTATTTATTTATTTGACAGAGAGAGACACAATGAGAGAGGGAACACAACACGCAGGGGTAATGGGTGAGGGAGAAGCAGGCTTCCCGCCAAGCAGTGAGCCCGATGTGGGGCTCAATCCCAGGACCCTGGGATCATGACCTGAGCCAAAGGCAGATGTTGAACAACTGAGCCACCCAGGTGCCCCCACTGTTTTGTATCCTTATGTTTTAGACATGTCTTCCAAAATACCATATACAGGAATATGTATCATATATAATCTAGGCAGAAAATCTTTGAGCTTTGATGTTGTTGTTGTTGTTTACTGGAGACTTTAATTCACTGAAATTTGTGTAGGATCTAATATTTTGGAGTTAAAAGTCTGCCATCTTATTTTGTGCTTATATTTGCCCTATTAATATGTTTCTTTTTCTTTCTGTTATTGCCTTATTTTGGATTTTTTAAAGATTTTATTTATTTATTTGAGAGAGAGACAGTGAGAGAGAGCATGAGCTAGGAGAAGGTCAGAGGGAGAAGCAGACACCCCGTGGAACTGGGAGCCTGATGGCAGGACTCAATCCCGGGACTCTAGGATCATGACCTGAGCAGAAGGCAGTCGTCCAACCAACTGAGCCACCCAGGTGTCCCATGGATTTATTTATTTTTATTACTTATATTTTCCTTTTATTAGTTAGGGAGTTGTACACTCTTTCTATTCTTCTAGGATTTATACTAAAAAATATACATAATTTATACAATTTTTAAAATTAATGAATAATCATGTTTATTACAGATAGTGTAAAGACCTTAGAACACTTAACTCTATTTTCTCTCACCATCTTATATGTTAATTTTGGTGGATATTTTCATTCTTTTTTTTCTTCTTTTTAATTTGCTATGGCATAAATAAATTATTATTGTTTCAACAATCGAGTACACTTATAATGGAATACATATGTATAATTTGGTCCTTCCTTTCTTCTGTTGAGAAGAAAACCTGCCTAAGGGCAGATATGTGTCATAAAGACTGGAAGCCCAGAACAGATGGTGAGAAAAGACTCATAGTGAACACCAGTTGCTTGGCCTGACTGATAGAGCCAGATTCAAGGGGACATCTATGAGCCAATGGTCAAGGTAGAGCTCTGGTTAGAGTTAGGTGAGAAGACAGAAGCCAGTAAATCCAGCTAATAAGAGGAGCAAAATTTTAGGTAAGCAGTTGGGAACAGAGGACTGGGGCAAGGAAGGGACAGATAGGACCCAGCAAGTTGTTCTGACCACAAATATAAGACATCACAATCAGAAGACCTACAAATTGAAATGTCTCCCAGCACAATCTGGGAGTGTCTTACTTACCATTTGCTGAATGGGGCATGAGCCCACGGATGTGGTAAATAAGGTCAGAGAGCTGGAGACTGAAGAGAAATAGAGGTCAGCAATAAGAGTAGATCTTATCCCATCTGTTGACACTTCCTATTTGAAGTACTGATTTCCAGATCATAGCATATTGCCCAGCACTTAACAGGCATTCAATAAATTTCTGTTGACTTATTTACTAATGCTTATTAAATAAACAGGACCATGCCAGTCTTTAGACTGATAAAAACATGAATTGTACCGTTTTCCTAATCTCAGGGTACTTATATTTAGGTGTTGAAGTCAATGTTTAACTAAAATGTAAGGCAGAATGACATCATGCTCAGCAGAACTTTAAATGCCAGTGTGGAGCCATGAGCTCTACATGAGATTATCAGTGAAGGTTTTAGACAGGAAGTGGCAGGCTTGTTTGGAGGATCAACGAGGGGGCATCTTTATGACAATGACAGCCCCAGGGGCCTCACTAATATTCTGAACCTGTGCTTCCTGAGTTATTAGCCCTGAAGGTCAGGGCAGGACTTGCTCTGAGCCCTGAGGGTTAAGTCTGGCAAACAAGGAAGAGAGACTCCTCCTCCAACCCTCCCCTCTCTTCCCCCACCAGCCAACTTGGAGAACTGTTGTTTCTGCTTCTTATGAGTTTCCTTCCCATCTTGTGATGCTTGTCACATTCTACCTCGTGTCCCAGAGGTACACATCCTGGAGCATTCTGAGGTTCTGAGACTAGGAAATGGACCAAGGCAGATTCTTGAGGCTGTGCAAAGCCCATGATGAAAAGCATCCCAGGTATTCAGCACTAGATGGAGAGCTAGTGGTGGACTATACCGCCTTCCACTCCCAACCTCAGACCCTAATGGAGTTTTCATGACAGCAGAGAAAGCAAGTGATGGGCACTCTGTGTAGCTTCTACACCCTGTATGCAAGAAGGCCCCAGGTCTTCTCTGACACTCAGCTTTCTCATAACCTCATGTTAGCACCAGAGGAGTCTCTGGAAGGAAAGCAACACATAGAGGCTGCCTGGACTCTCTCGCCTACGTCTTCCTGCCTATCAACAGCATCCCAGGATCCCAGACTGAACACCTGCTCTGACCCCCAAGGTGTCTTAAACCCAGAAGCACAGTCAGGAGCCATCAGATTACTAGTGGTGTCCCCTAGCTCTCGAGCAGTAGGAGAAAACCTTTACCTGTCACTTCACAACCTCCCTCCTCCTCCATGAGACCTTCTCTGTGATAGCTCCTTTCTTTTCACTTTTTTTTTTTATCTTGTTTCACACTTTTCTGTTCTGCCTTCTAGTTACCTATACTTTATGTGTTGTCACACACAAAGACTAGAAGTCTCTCAAGGGTGAAGTCATGTTACATTTGTAACATCACAGAGTCTAGCATAGTACCATTCATCAAGTACATTCAAACAGTAGGTCAGTTAACAAGTAGTTATGGTTGAGTGTTAAATGCCAGGACTGTGCTACACTTAGAAATGGTCTGCGGGAAGTATTTTGAGCCAAAGATTTGGCTAACATACTAGCTGCCTATAGCCACCATAGCAAAGCAAAGTATGATAAACTGGGCGACTTAAAAGACAGAAATGTGTTATCTCATTGTTCTGGAGGGTGGAAGTCCAAATCAAGGTGTTGGCAGTGTTGGTTCTTTCTGAGGTTGTGTGGCGGAATCTGTCACACTCTCTGTGCTAGCGTCTGATAGTCCCAGATGTTCCTTGGTTTAGCGATGGCTTTCCATCTATGTTTTCATCTGGCTTCATGATTAAGGTAACGTAATGAATAGAAGTGCTCTGAATAGTGTAGCTGTGTACATGAAATTTATTTATATATAAATTCCCAGTGTAGACCCTGGCTCATTTTATTTCTCTGGTTCTGCATTTGCCATCTTGTGTGTGTTTTTAGTGGTTATAGTGGCCTGAAAATGCTGCCTTCGTGTGTTCAGGACTCCTCTAGTTTTATAGAAGTGAGGTGCTGCCTGATGTGATAGGGTTCCCTTTGCCACGGGTTGGTGGGGCCTCGATCAAGAATAAAGAAGTCAGCACAGACGGGCTCCCAGAAAGAGAGATTAAAACCTTGGCCATCAACTCCTCCTAAAACATTACACAAATCATGCTCATTTTCCATTCTGAAAGCATGATCTGTAACCATTCTCCCAGGATTGACAGCTCCTGGGAGACCAGCATTTGTAGTCTGCTCAAGGCTAAGAAGAGGGTTTGTCACATATCACCTTCACTCAGGCCCCACATAATCTTTCAGCGTGCCCCGGCTGTGACCCAGCTGCCACTTTTGAGACGTGCCATAAACACTGGATGTTCCATAAATGTTTTTGGCATCAGTGATGGTGGTGATGATGGCCAGGGTGATGGTGGAGGTGCTAGTGATGCTGGTATAACTATGGTAGGGATGGTGACAGTGATGGTGGGAAAGGTAGTACCTTAATTCATTGCTTTAGTGAGTGTCCTCATGACCCTGAAGTCTGGTAAAAGGTGGAATCGGGCTGTAGAAAGTTTTATATCCCTTCTAATTCCTGTCCTAGGGCCTTTCCTACTGTAGATGCTAAGTCAATATCTGATAACTGGATAAATTATCGATATGATCATTTCCTATTGAGTTCTCTGTTCCATGCTTAGGAAGAGAATCCTCACTCTGCAACTTAATAGCTCTGTGACCCTACAGCATTTACAGGGACAAATTTTGACAAAACTCTATCTGGACAAAGTAAGCTGTCAATGTATGAGCTCCATACATAGTATTATTATCTTAATTTGGAATTTATTTTTTTAAAAATACCTGAGGTCTCTGTTGGCTAGTCATGGACCCTGAGAACCTCTTTGCACACTTTAAACTCCAGCACGCAATGGGTGAACGGTGAGGGCACTGACATTCTGCTGTCTGCACCCATCTGTTTCTGCCCCTACATGATGCTAACTCTGGGGCTGCAATGAAGATAGAAAGTTTATAAAAGACTGACATGCCAATAAGTGACTCAGCAATAAAAAAAAAAAATAAAAGGACTGGAATTGTTGGTATTGATTCATTAGTCAAACCTCATTAGCAGTGACTAATGTTTCTAAGCCCTCTGCTTTCAGGAAGGAAGCACTAAGCACCTGGCCTTAAACACCACCTTCCCCTCCCTATTGCAGTACTTTTCAGAGAGGGAGGACACGAAGGTAAAGAGACAGGTCAGTGCCTCATCTACAAACGAGATTCTCTATTAGCCTGGATTGCCTTTCCACTGTTTCTTGTCAATTTCTTTTTCTTTTCCGCTGATTGTTCCTCTGTATTGTCTCCCCAGTCCCTCAGTGAGGTGTTAGACTACCTCATCTCATTTATTCCCAAATGAGAAGAGGAACCATATTCAGGAAATAGCCAAGGTCCATTTACAATTCCTTCTAAAGGCATTTTGTATATTTCAAAAGAATGGTAAGTCGCTAGCTCAGAGGAGAAACACTGTCCAGCCTTGGTGTTAAGTCATAAATTACTCATCAAGATTGAAAATCCTCTACCTCTCTCTCTCTGTCTCTCTCTCTCTCTCTCTCTCTCTCTCACACACACACACACACACACAGTCTTCAGATTAAACAAACCTTTTTGAAGTGGCTCCTGAGGGTGAGGTGACAGTTGAGAAGAGACAAGTGCCCAAGATAGAACGGTGCCCTAGGCATGGTGATCCGTGCCCTGCTAGAGGTACAACGGTTTGCTGTGAGAACCCGAATGAGGCCAGCTGGGAGGCTTGGAAAAGTCAGCTGCAGCCCATTTTAATCAGGGCTTTGTTTTTCCCAGCTTTGTTAGTAGCTGATTGTCTCAATTTTGTTGGGATCCGAATCAGCTGTTAGCATTGTGGAACTAACCAGACCGGCGATGCTCTACGTTCTTCTTAATAATAGCTCATATTTATTTCATGCAGCTTTCCCACACAGCCTCTACATACATTATTTCATTTTACCCTCCCACTATCTCTGTGAACTCACTTTGGCAGAAAGCACGGGTGGCCCAGGGCTGAGCTCAATGCTGCTACCCAATAGAAACTCACTCACTGGGTTTTGTTGAATGGGGTTGACTGACCAGCTGGATGAAGGAAATTACCTATTTAGGTTGAGTGACTTTCCCAAAATGTCATGGCTCTTTAACAATGTCCCTGTCCACTCTGTCACCATGTACTACATAATCAGGGACCAGCCAGTCCCCAGGTGGCACTAGTCCTCTGCCCTGAGATTCTTGACTTTACTAGAGTTGGCGTATTTTCCATAGGGCCCTCAATATTATTTGCAGTTTCCATACTGATTTTCAGGTTTCAAGATAACAGTCAAAGATTATCAGTGTTATCTCCATCATTATCAAAATTCATTTGGTAAGAGTATAAATTATATAGGTATAAGACCTGGGCATTAATCAAAAATCACCTTTCTGTATTCCATTCTTTTGCCAGATGGACTTAAGCACTATTAATGACCTAAACTTCAAGTGAAATGGTTTGTATATTTTTTATATTAATTATATTTATGCCTAATTTTTATTTAAAAATAATATAGCCACAACCTTAAAGACACAGAAAAAAATCACTTAAACTCCTACAACATTAATACCAGCTTCATCTTTGCATATCGGCTCCCCAGGTGTGTTGTAGGGCACAGTGATAGTTACAATTATAGTTTCAGATTATTTTTTCCTCTTCTTTCATCCATTACCTGTCTATCATATTTTTCATAGCATTCCACTGACATTGTAACTACCATTTTAATAACCACATAATATCCCACCACAGTGATACACCATCATTTACTGAATCTTGAACCTCGTTGTTAGGCATTAAGTTATTTCCAGTTATTTTTTATAATAGATAAAATTGCAGTGAAGGTATTTTAATTACGGACCATAGCATTTCACTTTGATGCCCAAGACTCATGAGGACACCCAGATCAGAAGCTGGATTTGTAAAATTCAACAATGATCATTGTATAGGACTTACATTTTATATTGTGCTATGGATACTAGAATATTGTAAGACACAACTCTCTCTCTCTCAGAAATTCACAGATTTGCTGGAAATGGGATAAATACCCATGAGGCCATGGAAGCTATAGAAGGTACAGCAAAATATCCTCACACTTCCCAGACACTGCCCAAGGGCTCTGAGCACTCTGAAAATGTGCAAGTCAAGGGAGGTGATTGGAAGGGAGACAGAGAAGATGGGGGGCAGTGTACTTGCCTCCCCTGGGGCCTGCGTGCCTCCTCTCACCCTGTCTCAGAGCAAGGCTATGCTTCACTTACCTGCCAAATACGTACCCAGTCCAAAGAAATTAGTGACAGGAAATAGGTGAGCCCTAACTGTCAGGGTGAGGAATGAACTAGAGGAGTCAGGGGAGAGCGACAACTCACAGAATTGGGTCTCAGACCTAGAACTGACTAAAGAGAACAGAAAACGCCCTCAGGGCCAAGACATGGGAGAGATTCTCCAGGGGAAACAGGCGTTGGTATTTGCCTCGCCATTCTATAAGGTAGAAAACCTGCCTTGGAAGCACCTTAATGCTGTGGACCAATGTGATAATGTTTCACTTGAATATCCATTTAACAAACCTTTCTTGGGTATCCACAGGGCTTCTGTGTTCTGGGAGCTGCACTGGACTTTTGGGTGCATATCCGAATAAAATGTAGCTATCTTGAAGAATTTCATAAAACATTTAAGGAGACAGAGTTAGCAACAACGATCTATCTATAAGACAGAACACAAGAAAATAAGTGGTAAAACTGGAGTGTTGCATTTGAGTGGGGTAGTTGAGCGAAGCAGCTGAGCAGATGTGGCATTTGGGTAGGGCCTTGGAGGCAGAGGATTTGAACAAACCGAGAATGGAGCAGATGGTGGGTAGCAGGGCATCAGGTTGAGGCAAAGACCCTGGGGCATGAACAAGCAGGCTATGCTTGAGTAGCTAAGAGCAGTCTGTTGTGAGGGGACTAGAAGCTGTTGCCAGAGATGCTAAATTAAGAAAAGTAGGTGGGGCCGGTTGGGGAGGATCAATCAATGCCAAGGGGTGTGAACTGACCCTTCCATCCATGGAAGGCTACTGAAGGGGCCAATGAAGTCTCCCACCCCTTGGGAGACCTGGATGTAGAGGAGACTCACTTCCAGCATCTCATTCGTTACCCACGAATTTGCCCCCAGGTTGTGATTCTTACTGGGACCCCCCCCTTGGATCTGGAATGTCCTGGAGTGACTGCAGCCTCTGGCTCTGGCCACACACCCTCTTACCTCCTACACAAGGCTGGAGAAGCTGTCCGAGCTCTGTTGTGCGCCCAAGCTTCTGGCTCTAAGCCAGACTTGGCCTTTGCCACCCAGGAGTGGTACACAGACCCCCAGATGACTGAGGCTACCCTGTCTCCAGAAGGGGGAGGAGTAAACTCTGAATAATCTAGGGCACCAAGGAATGGAGCTTCCCTGTGGCTCTGAAACAGCACAGCCCCAGAAATGCAAAGTCAGGAGACCTCTTAAGGAACCCAGCCGGCCCTTTGCATTGACTCTCCAATCCACGTGGCATTGGGCATTATGCCCAGGACAAAAAGAGCATGGGGAGTGAAAAAGCCGGAGTCTTTTTGACAATTAGGAGCAAAGAACAGAAAAGGGCTATTTTCTAGTTCTTAAATCTAAGACTTAAAGAGGCCCCATTTACATGGTTCATCTCTGAGATACCGGTTTACTCAACTAAATTTAACTGAGTAATTAATCTTTGCACAGAATTGTATTGAATGTTCTTTCAGATGCAGAGGTGAAACTGACACAGATCCTTCTCTCAGGAACATATAGTTTTTATTAGAAAATGAGACATAGCCTTCAGAGAATGCAGGTGACGTTCTATAACCTTCGAGAGGAGGAATTGATTTCTTCCAGCCTGGAGAGTGAGAGGTGGGGCAGAAGGAGGCCTCAGGAAGAAGGTAATATTCGAATCAGAGGAAAGGGGAGGCACTGAGGCATGGGCAGAATCTGGGCAGGTGTAGATGGGGGCAGGGGGAGCATTCCAGGTGATGGAGAAAGAAATGTTAACAGCCTAGAGGTGGAAAGGGGCAGAACTTGTAAGCTGCTTGAGATCAGAAATGTTGCCCATCGTTTCTGTATACTCAGTGCCTTGCTCAGTAGCTCAATAAAAAGCTATTAAATAAATGAATGAGTGAGTGAATAAAGAGAAAGTCGTTTGCCTTAGTTGAAGCATAGGGAGCATGAAAGGAGTAATGAGAAATCATGTTGCAAAGGCCACACCTTGAATGAATGTGGACTTCATTCTGCCTGGAATAGAGCAACAACCAACCATTTTTAGCAGGGTTGGAACGTGATGAAAGCTCCGTTTCAGGCAGATTAACCTGATATGTAAGACTGATCTGAGTGAGGCAGAGAGACCATTCAGGGGGCTATTGCTGTAGTCCAGGCAAGAGGTAACAAGCCTCTGAATTAGGGCAGCAGCAAGGGGAACAGAGGCAAACACAGGTGTGAGAGGTAACAGGAAGCAGAATTGACAACAGACAGGCTGTTGGGGGACTGGGGAGGGAGAGAGAGAAGGAAAGATAACAGGGAGGTTTTGAGCCTGGGTGGTGGGAAGACGGTGATGCATTAACGAAAATAGGCAAACAGGAGGGAGTGCGGGTTGAGAGGGCAGATGGCGAGCTCTGTTCTGCACACACTGAGATGTGGAGATGCTTTCTTTTCTACCCGCAACATGAATCAACTCTTTACTGGGAAAATACATGAGAGTGGTGAATGGGCTCCCCAGGCAAGCAGCCACATCGTGCCATATTTATGGACTGGGTCAAGACCCAAGTCACTTCCTGAATGTTGATTTCACAGGCAGAATCTAATGGTGCTTTACACAGAGAAGTTTTTGGAAAAAAATATTCTGTTTTAATAATGATTTGAGATAAAAACCTGCCAGAGTTCTTCCTTTCCCTCATTACTAACGAATTAGGAAATACTCAGACCTAATAAAAAAGCACATAAAAGGCTCTAAAGCTTCCTTCCGATCTTCTTCACTAGTCAGTCACTTTCATTTTATAAAGCTAGAATTTCCAGTTTTTAAATATTGCATAAGAGCAGTATTTGACTGTGGTTTTTGCACTCTATTTCAACAACAAAAGAAGTATTGAATAAGCACTTGCTACTGACTGGTACCATATCAGGATCTCTAAAGATAGGTTGGAAAGAGGAAAAGAAAAGGCTCCCACCATCACAGGAGCCTAAGAGATAAACAAGTAAAAACAATGAGCACATACAGCAAAGTACATGCCAGCCTAGAAAGAAATTTGGCAAGAAATTTGAGAGTTATTTATTCTATCTTCAGAAAAGGAATTAGGGAAGACTTCATAGAGAAGGTGACACTTAACAATGGATTTGGAAGACTATTGTGGAACAGTGATAGGTGGTCATTCTATATAAAGATAGAAGATGAAGAATGAAGACAACTGTTTATAGAGGTTGAGTTGGAAGAGGGAGAGAAGAATGAGAATTAAGGGCCAGACCAAGAATGGACATATGTCCATTACATATGTAAAATGGTGAGGGACATAGACCTTTTTGATCAGGTGGTTAGATCAGCACTCAAGATGGGTCACTGTGGAAACACCATGGAAAACGTCTTTAAGGGATGTGAGATGGGGAGAGGACAGAAGTTGGAAGGTCTTATCACCATTAAGGTGATAGACTATAAAAGTCAAAGGAGTTACAGAGGCAAGATTAAAACATAGTGGATGGTTTTAGGAAAGAAAATCATTTGGATTTGTTGATTAAAGAAAGAGAGAAGGCTTAGGATATATCTTAGATTGCCAGATGATGATCTGACCTATAAAAATAAAATACATGAGCAGAAACATTTTGGGGCAAAAAGATTTTGACTTCAGATTTGGGTATATTGAATTAAACATCTTTGGAGCCATCCAGGTACAGCTTTTCCATAGGTAGCTAGATATACTATGTCTGACACATGGGGACAAGTTGAGAGCTAAACATTAAACATGAAATTAAAGCCATGGAATTCATAAAATTATTCGGCAAAAGATGGAGAGTGAAAAGAGAAAATCTTCAAGGACAGAATCTGGGAATAGTCAACCTACAGAGAATGCAGTGACGTTTTCCTATCCTAAATTTCCTAAACAATTTATTCCCTAAATTGTTAGGATAGGAAGGGAAGGGAAGACAGCTGCGGAGATAAAGGTGGGATTCTTCATTCACTACAGGTACTACAGCATGACTAGTGCTCTCTCAACCCTGAAAAGTCCACTACTATTTACTGAATGGTATGTATTCCCTCCTTTTGAGTCCTTCCAACCTAGTGCAACCTCTCCTAAAACATATACCACATGCATTTATTCTTTACTTCCTACTATATATCAGATACTATTGGGGAAAAGTATAATAAATAAGATACAGCCTTTATCCTAACAAAACAGCAGACTAGTGGAGGAAAGAGTATAAACAAACAATTGTAATGCAATGGGATAAATTATATATATATAATATATACTCATATAATAATATATATTATATATGAATATATAATTCATATATGTGAATTCATATAAATACATATGAATATATATATGAATTCATGAATTATATATGTGAATATACATGCTATATATTCATATATATATATATATACAGTGCCAGTAGTGACTTGGAGCTGGCTCATACCAGGTCATTCTCAACTTTGCATCCAGTGACATTAAGTTGGTGGCTTTAAATCAACAATGGTGAAAGTATTTACATAATGGGAATTAGCAAAAGCAAATCATTATTTCTCTCTCCTGCAGAGATGGTTGTTAAACATTTATCATCAAATCACTGGACATAGCAAAAGTATATAAAATGGCAGAACGAGGCGGGGGGAACCCACTTCCTGGGGGAAGGGAAGGGTCTTGATAAATGGGTAGGAATTCAAAGGCAAAGAGAGAGGGGAGGGATTTATAACTGGAAGAAACAGCTGGTGCAAATATAGAGGTGGAGAAAGCATCAGCTCTCGAAGAGACATAAAGTAGTGAAGTGTGAAGGGATAAGGGAAGTCCTGAGCCTGAAAAGAATGGGTTTTGCCCAGATCACGTTGGGACTTACATGCCCAGCTAAAGATTTTGAGGTAGGAAGCCATTGAAGGGTTTTGGGTAGAGTAGTTACATAGTCATTAAATATTTTAGAATGCTCTTTCTGGAGGTATGGGCCAAAGGTGGTGTAGCAGACTACTAGTTATCCACCAAACTCTGGTCTTCTCTTCTTCAAAGTAATAAACTTTACTCTTGTCACACAACCATCTATCTAGTATATTTCACTTTCAGTGATGTAGGGTTTTGCAGCTTAGTTAGGCCAATGAGATGGATGTGAACAAAAGTTTTTGTAGGTCATTCCCAGGTTCAAAGTCAAGGAGTTTATCTGGTACTCAGATGAGACTGTATCCATCTTCAACCATGCAAATGGAAATAACATCCTAGAGAATGCAAAGCAGCAGGGTAGAAGGGACTTTGGCTCCCAAAGTGACCCCATGGAGCACAGTCACCCTGTCAACATGTACTTCTTACCTCCAGGTATTATGATACAGAGAATTATTTTTTTTAAGCCACTGAACTTAATTTCCATTCTTGACAGTGTAAATCTTACTAGACTTTCTCTTCCATCATAAAAAACCATGAAACTGGAAAATACATAAAGTTACTTTTTTTTAATCAGGCCTTGAAAAATAGGAAGTATGAGACTGTGACCATTGAGAAAAGGGAAATAAAAACACATAGGGCAGAGCATGGTATCTTATGATCTAGCATTAGAAGTCAAATGGTGTCTTTTGGCTTTTCTGTCACACAGGTCTGTCCAGGTTCAAGTAGTGAAGCCATAGGCTCTAACTCTAAACCCAGAAGAGGGAAGAGCATGGGGGACCAAAAACACCCTTGTGGCCACATTTGAGAAAGGCAGTGTGTCACACCAACCCTGTGATCCAGCAATCCCACTCCAAGATATTTACCCGAGAGAAATAAAAATACATGTCCATAAAAATACTTGTACCTGAATAATCATAGCAGCACATTCATAGTATTTGCATTCAATCCAAATGTCCCTCAGCAGGAAAATGGATAAATAAATTTAGGTACATGCACATAATGGAATACAACACAGCAAGAAAAAGGAATGGATTACTGACAGATGATCATCTGAATGAGTTTCATAGACATTATTCTAAGCAAAAAAATGAAAGAGTATATCTGTATTATTCCATTTATATTAAGTTCTAGAATAGGCAAAACTAATCTTTTATGAAAAAACAAATAAGAAAAAATGATGGCCTATGGGAGATGACAGTACTGACTAGGAAAGAGTGTGAGGGAATTCTGGAATAATGGCTCTATATCTTGATGAGTATAGGATATTTATAGATATAGATATATTCATTTGCCAACACTTAATGAATTGTACACTTAAGACCTGCATATTTGGGTGCCTGGGTGGCTCAGTTGGTTAGGCCATTGCCTTCTGCTCAGGTCATGATCCCGGAGTCCTGGGATCGAGTCCCACATCGGGCTCCTCACTCTTCAGGGAGTCTGCTTCTCCCTCTGACCTCGCCCCTCTCATCCTCTCTCTCTCTCAAATAAATAAATAAAATCTTTTAAAAAAAATCTGCACATTTGCACTGTTTACATATTTTACCTAAAAAATCAAATGTTGAACTCTAGTTAGTAAGTTTAGTTTTAACAGTTGTACAGATTAGGAATTCTAGAACTATTTTTTGTTTATTCTAGGCTTGAAAAAAATGAGTAAGTATAATTGAAGATCATGAGAGTCAGTTTCTTACTACTGGAGAAAAAAATCATACATACAGGGTGCCTGGGTGGCACAGACGGTTAGGCCTCTGCCCTTGGCTCAGGTCATGATCTCAGGGTCCTGGGATCGAGCCCCACATTGGGCTCTCTGCCCATCAGGGAGCCTGCTCACCCCTCTCTCTCTGCCTGCCTCTCTGCCTACTTGTGATCTCTCTCTTTGTCAAATAAACAAATAAAATCTTTAAAAAAATGAATCATACATACAAAAAGAGAAGAAATGTGTCCTATAGCACACATGATTTCACTATGTATGTATATATTAATCCTATCTTTCTATTATATACATGCATATAATCTAGTTCTCTCTCCTGAGAAAGCCTGGAAACAATGATGAGACCACTAAGTGTATGTAGAACCCAGATCCTGGTTTGTAAATACTATTCTCCATTAAAAGGAATAAGCATTTGTTGGAGAAAAGGCTCATTCGTGGCAGGGAAAAGACGAGATAAACCTGAAATATCTTTTTGCATAAGAATGTAAGAAATTTCAAAGAATGGTGGGGAGATATCAAAAGGATACAAGAGTCAGCTGAAAGGGGCTCCCACAGGCCAAATCAAGGCAATTTGAACATCAAAATAAATAATGACTGTAATTGATTATAACACATTGAATAAAATAGGAATCCATAAGTTTTTACAGATATAAATAAATATTTATTAAAGAGCCCCAGTGAGTAAACACAGAGAGAATGAAGAATTTAGAAAACCGTCAGTGGATATTAAAACCACTGTGCGAAAATTTGATGAAAGACAGGATAGAGAATATGGGAACCATCCTCAAACTATTTCCCCATAAATTACTTATTATTTGCAACAGAAGAAACAATGACTTAATGGAAACAAAAACTGGCAAATACCACCTTAACCAAATAAAGTTAATATCACCAGGATTGGGACAAACTGACATCACAGACCTGCCAAAATGATAATCCAGCCCGAACTGCCAAGCCTGAATTTACTCACAAGGAAACATCAGACAAACTCAGACTGTGTTCCATTCCACAAAATAACTAGACCGTGCTCTGGAAAAATGTCAAGGTCAAGCGAGACAAAGGAAAGCAGAAGAACTGTTTCAGATTAAAAGAAGCTAAAGAGGCATGACAA
This sequence comes from Lontra canadensis, assembly GCF_010015895.1. Taxonomy (NCBI): domain Eukaryota; kingdom Metazoa; phylum Chordata; class Mammalia; order Carnivora; family Mustelidae; genus Lontra; species Lontra canadensis. The sequence goes on along the minus strand of NW_022631003.1, from coordinate 20,431,523 downwards.
CTGAATGCGATTTGTAATCTTGGGCTACACTTTGGACCATGGGAAACCAATCTTATAAAGAAAGTTATTGGTCTTGATGAAGTCCCAAAAGTTCATTTTCGCTTTTGTTTCCTTTGCCTTTGGAGACAGATCTTGGAAGAAGTTGCTGTGGCTGATATCAAAGAGGCTACTGCCTATGTTCTCCTCTAGGATTCTGATGGATTCCTGTCTCATGTTGAGGTCTTTTATCCATTTTGAGTTTATCTTCGTGTACGGTGTAAGAGAATGGTTGATTTTCATTCTTCTACATATAGCTGCCCAGTTTTCCCAGCACCATTTATTGAAGAGACTGTCTTTTTTCCACTGTATATTTTTTCCTGTTTTGTCGAAGTTTATTTGACCACAGAGTTGAGGGTCCATATCTGGGCTCTCTACTCTGTTCCACTGGTCTATGTGTCTGTTTTTGTGCCAGTACCATGCTGTCTTGGTGATCACAGCTTTGAGGTAAAGCTTGAAATCAGGTAACGTGATGCCGCCAGTTTTATTTTTGTTTTTCAACATTTCCTTAGCAATTTGGGGTCTCTTCTAATATGGACTCTGAAAAACAATCTGAGGGTTTTGAAGGGGCAGGAGGTGGGAGGTTGGGAGAGCCAGGTTGTGGGTATTACAGAGGGCACGTATTGCATGGAGCACTGGGTGTGGTGCATAAACAATGAATTCTGTTACACTGAAAAGAAATAAATTAAAAAAATAAATTAATTAAAAAGAAAGTTATTGGGAGGATTAATAAAACTTAAATACAGACTATAGATTAAATATAATCTATCATACCAATGTTAAATTTTGAAAGTTTGAATATTCTACTGCAGTTATATAAGAAAATGTTCTTTTTCTAAGGAAATACAGAAATACATAATGAAGCATTTAGTTGTAGAAGGTCATGATTCCTCAACTTACTCTGAAATGGTTTACAGTTGGAAACCACACACACATTAGGCATGAGAGAGATAAAGGCAAAATATAAATAGCTAGCTTGTGTATAGGCCATATGGGAATTATACAGTTGTTACAACTTTTCTGGAAAGTTTGAAATTATATGTAAATAAAATAAGTCAAAACAAGTCTGGGAAGGAAAAAAGTGACAACTTCTAGAGATGTGTAATGGGTTGATGGAACAGACTATGGAAAATGAAAATACTTGAAATGATGGGGTTACTTGTAGGTTTCTGATGGAGAAACTAGATAAATAGTGATGTTATAAAGAAAAGAGTCCACCATGGGGGATGGGAAGGGTGAGGGTGGGGAATGAGATTCTTTGGGGCAGTGTTGAGTTTGGTTGCTAGTAAAACATCTGGGTTGAACTATGTAGCAGGCAGATGGCTAGACTAGTCTGGAGCACCTTCATGCAATGACCCTATGTGGCTCAAAAATCCCTCAAGGTGGGAAGAAACAAGAAACTCAAAATCACGTGGTCAATTTATTCCACTTGCTGCAGCCTGACTTGGTCATTCCAGGGTACAAACCTAGACTATAGCTCCAGTGATCACCTTTTGAAATCAGGAGGTGTTTGAGTAAGACAAGGACTTGATGATGCTACAAGAGCGGGTGCTTGTTAGTACAGCAGATACAGCATGGAGCACATTTCCCCAAGATGGACTAAGATGCGCTCTCCCGACACAGCTACTCCTGGGAGACCTCCCCTCTCTAACCCCTCTCATGACTCATCCTCTCATCCAACCCCCTTCCCAACCTCAAGTCAGAGGGAAAAACTGGACCTAAGAGCCCAAGGTCCTTCAGATAGACAAATAGATTCTGAACAGTGTAATAGAACATTTGCTTGGATCGCATGAACTTCTTAAAAAAAGCTCACAGAATTCAACTCATCTGGTTTAATAAAGACTTCAATTCTCACTGTCTATGCCCAGTTCCCTCATGGTGAATCCTTCTTGGTTATGGAATTCATCTCAGCAGGGTCAAGGTGACATGAATTGACTCCAGTTCAGCACTTTTAGGGTTGTTACTGTATGTCAAACACACAAGCTACTTTCTAGTCAGGTCCAGAACTCTACAATACTACCCAGATCCAAATTCATTCTAGCTGCTTTTAAAAATATTGTGAATTATTTCAGATGCACAAAAATTATACAAAAATTTAAGGAACTATTTCAAATGCATAAAAATTAGACAAAATTGTGTTAGTTTCATGTTACTGCCTGACAAACTTAGCAGTTAAAGATGACACTCATTTGTGAGCTCACAGTTCTATGGGACAACAGGCATAGCACGGCTGGGTTCTCTGCTCAGGATCTCACACTAAAATCAAGGCTTCGGTTCGCTATTTACTATTCATCTCATGTGTGGCTCAGGGTCCTTCTCCAAGCTCATTCAGACAGGTAACAGAGTTCAGTTCCTTGCAGTGGTAGGACAGAGATCCCATTCCTTGCTGGCTGTCAGCTGGGACTGCCCTCAGCAAACAGAGGCCATTCTCAGCTTGTTGGCCCACAGCCCTCCTCCATCTTCAATCCAACAACAAAGACTTCCCCTCATATCAAATCCCTGAAGCAGAAGGAAAACTTCCAGACTCTTTTTATGAAGCCAGCATTACCCTGATCCCCAAGCCAGGCAAAGACCCCACCTAAAAGGAGAATTTCAGACCAGTATCCCTGATGAATATGGATGCTAAGAGTCTCAACAAGATCCTAGCTGAGAGGATCCAACAGTACATTAAAAAGATTATCCACCATGACCAGGTGGGATTTATCCGTGGTTTGCAAGGGTGGTTCAACATTCGCAAATCAATCAATGTGATAGAACAAATCAATAAGGGAAGAGAGAAGAACCACATGGTCCTCTCAATTGATGCAGAAAAAGCATTTGACAAAATCCAGCATCCATTTCTGATGAAAATGCTTCAAAATACAGGGATAGAGGGAACATTCCTCAACTTCATAAAATCTATCTATGAAAAACCCACAACGAATATCATCCTCAATGAGAAAAAGGTAACAGCCTTCCCGTTGAGATCAGGACATGACAAGGATGCCCACTCTCACCTCTGGTTCAACATAGTATTAGAAGTCCTAGCAACAGCAATCAGACAAAAAGAGAAATAAAAGGTATTCAAATTGGCAGTGAAGAAGTCAAACTCTCCCTCTTTGCAGATGACATGACTTTATATGGAAAACCCAAAAGACTCCACCCCCGCAAACTACTAGAACTCATATAGCAATTCAATAATGTGGCAGGATACAAAATCAATGTACAGAAATCAGCTGCTTTCTTATACACTAACAATGAAAATACAGAAAGGGAAATGAGAGAACTGATTCCATTTACCATAAGAACCATAAGACACCTGGGAATAAACCTAACCAAAGAGGTAAAGGATCTGTACCCTCCTGTCCTTCAAATCTTTCTTGCCAGGATGAGTTCAGCTAATTACCTCAGGCCCATTTTAGAATAATCTTATTTTAAGGCTATCTTAAAGTCAACTGATTTGGGACCTTAATTATATTTACAAAATCCCTTCGCAGGAGAACCTCAATTAGGGTTTGATAACTGGGAAAAGGTGTCTGTATACCAGTTGGTGAGAACCTTGAGGTCCTTCTTAGAACTCTGCCTACCACACCATGAATCCACCCTTCAGGTCAAGAAAAAAAATATTCCAATGAACTGATGCCTCTATGAACTCTTCCTTCCCCACCATACTAAATACAGTGTTTTCCATCCCTCTGTGCCTCTTTTTACATGTATGTGTATCTCTAGCCAATGTAGAGTCATTTTTTTGGATTTTTTAAACTCAACACATTCTCCCGTGATTCTTTGTTCTACTGTTTCCCCCTCAGCATTACATTCATGAAATGTATCCATATTGATTTGCAGAACGTTAGCTCATTTATTTTCACTGATGTATAGTATTTCGTTGTATGACTACACCATGACTTATTCATTCTTCTACTAACAAATATGTAGACTGTTTTCACATCTTTGTGATTATAGATGCTGCTGCTGTGAGCTTTGTTATGTGTGTATGCAAACACATACCTAGGAGAACAGTTGCTGGGTCATTGGGGAGGTACATCTTTGACTTAACTAAACATCACCAAATTATTCTCCAAAGTAGTTGGAACAATTTGCACACTCCTTATAGCTATTAGTTATGAGTGATACAAATGGCCAATTTACTGTGCATTTTTATGCAGCAAGTAATAATCTCTGTACAGATACTATTATATTTTATTATCACAAACTTATGAATTAGGTATCATTATTATACCTACTTTATTGATGAGAAAACTGAGACTCAGATAGGATAAGTATCTTTCCTAAAGTCACATAGTGGCAGGACCAGGATTCAAATCCATCAGCCTGAATCCAAAGAATTTGCTCTTAATCACTACACAACACTCTCTCCCTTTCCCCCAGTGAAAATGAGGTAGAATGCTGAAGGGGACAGAGAGACAGAGTAAGAATGAAACTCAGATGTGTGCCCCCAGCCCTCATCATCACCACCACTTCTCTTCTCATCCAGACATCCTTGGATCTCCATATACTGGAATATGAGGCACAAAATCTTATCATGTAGGAAAAGTTCAAATATGAGATCATTGTTTTTAATAGGACTAAAGACTCACATCATGCCCTGAGAAGAGTACTGTTCTAGGGTAAAGCCAGTCTTCATTTGAATCATATTCCACCACCAGCCAGGTGATTTCTGAGCAAGTCCATTAGCTTTTCAAATCCTCTGTTTGTTCATCTATAAAATGGAATAATAATATAATATTGCATATAATATTACATGTAATATAATATTATATATAAAATAATATAAAATGGAATAATGATAATAACTACTGAACAACCTGCAAGATGAGATAAATGAAAACATCTTGCACTGAGCCTGGCATAGGAGAGGCAATACGTACATGGCCAATTGAATCCCTGGGACGGGGAGGTTTCAAAGCCTCAGAAGTTCTCTTTGGTCTTTGAGATCTGGAGAAACTAGGCCTCAGGGTGCAGTTATCCATTCACAGCGGACATGGTCCCAGCACTGTCAGCAGGTCTGGTGGGGGTGGGGGCGTGTGATGTGTCACATGGCACACATGACCACGGGAACTCTGAGCAAGGAAGGGGGAACACTGCCTGCTCTAAGCCCCCATCTATGGCCCCATCACCACAGCCTGCAGAGATCCGATCTTCTCATACACAGGGGAAGGCAATGTGTATGGGTGTGCCTGATCTTAGGGGGAGAGACTGAAGGATAGTAAGGGCCCAAAGATAAGAGCACCGACATTTACTTCAGCTGAGGTTGGAGATATGCTAACCATGTCCATAGGACATGTCCGTAGGGCAGTCAGAGTTCACTTTCCTCAGGTGACTTCTCAGAGATGCGATTCACAAATACACACAGACAAGTTTGTTTAGTCTACAAACTACCTCTCCTTAAAAGGGGGCCTGGAGAGGGGCTGAATTAGGCTAACTTCTGGGCATCCATCTCTGTGCTCAGTGTCACATCAAAAAGCAAGGTAAGAAAGAATTGACCCTGGCTCCCAGGGAGGCCACTTCTTGCTATGTCTGATGCCACCCTCGGTGGCACCCCCCAGTGGTGTGCCCCGGCTTTCCATTCCTCTAGGGCTCCTCTCCCTCCTAGAAGAGAGTCATCTCAGGAATGAAGCCCTCTGAGCCAGTGAGATAAATGACTCATTACCTGGCTGGAAGGTGTTTCCTCAGTGAGGAATGCTGCTGACCCTGAGAACTTCGGGTGAGCGAGGGAGGTGAGATGAGGTGATCTCTTGGCACAACTCTAGCATGTAGTTGATCCCCAGCCATGACCAAGCTAGAGAGTAAGCAAGGGGATATTACATCACAGTTTTAAAGGAGAAAGAAGCTGTGGAGGCACAAAGGTGTCTGAGAAGGCCCAGCATGAAACAGCATAGCCAGCCTAATCTCACAATGGCTTTTAGCTGAAGGTAGCCTCATCTGGAAAAATCTCCTCATCTAGGAGGAGTCAAAACTAGAAAGATGGCTCCAAAGACCTCGGCCTCAATGAGGGGTTGATACCGAGAAGATGGGTCAGTGCCAAAGCCAGAAGTCCAACAGTGAGGAAGTACTGGGTCAGTCAGATGCCTATGTGGTTGGGAAGAATGGAAAAGGCAGACATCTTACTCCACAATGGTGTGCTCTTGAAAACCTGAGCCATTAAAGGTACTGAAAAAAGAACTAGGAAGAGAAGCAAGGGAAAATAAGGGGGAGGGGAGAACGAGGGGAGAAGGAGGAGAGGAGTAAGGAGGGGAGGGGAGGGAAGGAGGGGATCCTGCTTCTCACACGTATGCCCCAAGATCAGAATCTTTGAAGGAGGAGATATTACCTGTTCATATGTCCATTTCCAGATGAGAGTGGAGAAATACAGTTGGTTGTTCCCAGACTTCAGGTACTAGAACTTTTCCCACTAGGGTTGTGCTGGAAGAACAATGGTAGCAGGACCATCTAGGCACAGTACAGTGTCCCCAGTACCAGTCTGGGGGAAAATAGTTCCAAGTGATAATAAGCTACCTTGGGGATTAGACCCCTAACTGAAGGGGTGGATGGCCCTGTTTCTTTGTGGCTGTATCACAGTCTGGTTGTGGGTGAGTCATTTCCCAGAGTATTTCGGCTTCCCCTTTGCAAAATGCACTCGTTGTCCCAAATCTGGGGAATGGGAGAGGAGGGAGCAGGAAGAGTCTAGAAGGAGTAAAAGTAACTTCAGATTCAACTTGGCTTCGAGAAGAAGCAAGTAAGACACTGCTTCTTTTCTTTGGTTGGGAAGTAGGCTTGCTTCTTTGTTAGGTGACAGATTCTGCCCCAGCTCCATCTAAGCCTAATTTTTCTCCAGGGCTGAGCTCCATAAAAGGCCTGGCCTTTGGAATGGTAGCAGAGTTTAGAAATACATTCCCTCACCCTAGCCTCCCAGGGCATGATTCGAATATATGTCTCAGCAAAATAAAAAATTATCATCTGTTAATACCCTTTGGGGTCTCTGACAAAGAATCAAAACTGTAAAAATATTGGTAATGTTTATTAAATCTTTTTTCTGATTATAAAAGTGATATGTGCACATTTCAAAAAAAATTAAATGTTCGGAACCCATAAAGAAAGTGATAAAAATTACCCATAAACAATGGTCAATATTTTGGTTTCAATCTCTCTATATGTAAATAAGATAATAAGATAGCATTATGTGAATCCAATTTTACATCTTACTTTTTATTTTTTATACTGTGAGCATTTTCCAAGGTCATTAAATATGCTTCAGAAACATGATTTGTAATAGTTTCATAAAATTCCTTCCTATGAGTACAATATAATTTATTTAACCTTCACCCATATGGGGACATTTATGCATGATGTTTCCTATTTTTCTCTCTTATAAATAATGCTATACTTAAGTATTTTATATGAATTTATGATTATTTCATTAGAATAGATTCCTAGAAGTGAAATTACTGGGTCAAAGTTAGCAGGATTTCAGTGGCAAATAGCAGAAAACAAAACTCAAACTGACTTAAAAACAGAGCAATTTTGTTGTCACATGTGGATTAGAATTCCAGAAGCAGTTGACTGATCTGGTGATTCAGTGATGTAATCAGAGATGCATTCTCTTTCTCTGTCATCTGTCAACCACAGAGGCAACTCTATCCTTGGCAGAATCCCCTCACGGTTGTAGGATGGCTACCAGCCACAGTCAAGGCTAAGGGTGTCCTCACTTACACCTAAAGGGACAGAATACCTTTCTGTCCCTGCATCTCAAGCCAGAGTTTTGAGACTCATCCTGGTTGGAATATAGGTCCTAAGCCTGTCCACAAACCAATGACTATGGACCAAGTGTTTGGATGCTCTGATTGGCTTGAGTAGATCAGAACCTATCCATGATGGTAGGGAGGTGGTCAATTTCCCCAAGACACATGGTCCCTTGGAGTAAAATGAATAACCAAATAAAAAACTGGACAGTGTTAGGAAGAAGAGAAAGGCAAAAATGAGGGCTGAATTAGCAGCAACAGATACTTTGAAAGGGGCTTGACATGAATTTTCAAATAATTTTCCATAAGGGTTGTACCAATGTAAAATTAGCAGTGCATTAGACAGTCTAACCGTACTTCACCAGGATGGATTCTTTTATTTTAAAACATTTTAAAGCTAGTTAATTCCAATTTGATGGACCCAAAGAACTACTACATCCTAGGTAAATTTACGTTTCATTGTTTATTATCTGCCTGTGGTCGTTTAAGATTTCAAAACCTTGAAAGTTAAAATTCTGTTTATAGATATTCTAAGGAACTCCAAGCTTCAGGCTGACCTACCACATCCCTAACCAGCGAGTCACGAAGACTGCTAATATCTGGGTGCTGATTCCACCAGGGAGTGGTGTCTAGATTTAGTCTCTAGTCTCTAATGTTCCTTTAATGAGTTCTAGGTGCCCATATCATCTGTTATGCTTCTAGGAAGACAATTCTCCCCTTTCCAGCCCCAGTTCCTAGCTTGCCCTCTACAGTCCCATTGGGATTGGAACTCCAATCTTTGCCTCCAAATAGGAAGGGTGGATTCACCATATTTCAGTCACATGCTTTATTCTGTTGAAACAGGGAAGAGTAGCTCTTCTCCCAAGGTCCTGGACTGCCGTGCCCTGTGATCTGCTACTGCAGCCTCTCCTTGTACACCTGGCCTCTTAAAATGCTATTTCCACATCTCAGACTGGACCAATGCTTATGACATAATTCGACTGCTTGCAAGGCCAGTTCTACAGCCAAGTCGGTCTCTCTAGAATTGCCCTCATGACCCTTGTTTACTTCCATCCCCCTCCAGCCCACAATTGCACTGCACCCTGCAGCTTTGTTGCAGCTGACCTGATGTGATACCTCCAACCCATGGGTGTCTCTTCCTTCACCAAGCTTGGCTCCTTTTGAAATCCTCCACTACTTAGCTTCCTCCTTCCAGGAGGATGACAGGAAAAAAAGGAGAAGATATGTATCATTAAAAAGTAGAAAAGAGCTCTAGATCGTACCCTCCAGGTAAGGCTCTAGGAAGAGTCAAAAGGAAGGGAGGCATCATCAAAAAGGTTGTGGTATTCACTATAGCAATATAGGTCATGCTGAGCTCAGACCTAGGCTTCCCAGGCTTTCAAAACAGGGAAAAGGAGTTCATAGGGACTCTAGAAAAGTCCCCCAGGATACTGGTTCAATGTGCTGAAAATCTTGGACTGGTTCCCCGATGCATGGACTGTTGTAGCTAGCAGAGACATTAGAGATCATCTTCATTCATCCCGCTTTTCAGCAAAAATTGCCAACCTTGGGCTGGTTGCTGGGAATATAAACATGAATCAGATCTGGCCTCTATCCCCAAGAGTGGGAAAGTTCAGGAAAAACAAATGCATACAAAAAAGTAGTATTGGTGCTGTGATAGACATTTATTCATCTGGGACACAGACCTGCATGGAAGATGTACCCTTGAACTAAGTCTTGAGAAGTACACCTCCTTTTTCCCGGTGGACAAAATGAGACAGGTTGTGCTAAATATGGAGGGAAGCTGAGGAAAAGCTGCAAGGCATGAAATATCCTAGCATAATCTGAAGAACTCTGAGTAATTCAGTGTTGCTAGGGCATAGGTCATGAGGAGGGATGGGCAAGAAATGGAGCTGCAGAAATTGATCAAACAAGCAAAAAGATTTTGAGTTTGTACTGTGGACCAGAAAGGAAAAGGCATAGGTATTTATCTCAAATGTCTCCGTGGAGATTGCATAAGACACCATACTGTAGGCAAATAGGACATTATAGCCACGGTCCAGGTATAAAAAGCGGAAACATATGAGAGATGGTGAAAATGAGAATGCCCCACGTTTAGTTACCAGTTAGATGAGAAACTGGGGGATAAGGAGTAGTATAGGAAAGCTACCAAATCATTCTTTCTTGCACTCATACATTCATTCAAGCATTTATTTATCTACTCAATACATATTTGAGTGCTTGTTAATTGTTACTTAGGCTTGAGGGATACAAACTTGTCATGATCTCTGTCTTTATGAAACTTACCAGTAATTGAACAAGTGGTAATAATAAGAATGACTAATGTCATGAAAAAGGAAGTATGGGGAGATTAGGCATGATTTATTAATTTTTTAAAGAATTTATTTATTTATTTGACAGGGAGAGAGAGGGCTAGCACGCAAGCAGGGGTGAGGCAGGCAGAGCGAGAGGGGAAAGCAGGCTCCCTGCTGAACAAGGAGCCTGATTCAGGATTTGATCCCAGGACCCTGGGATCATGACCCGAACTGAAGGCAGACGTTTAACCAACTGAGCCACTCAGGCAGCCCTAGGCATGATTAATCTTATCCAGGCGACAGAAAAAACCTATCTGAGAAACTAATGTTTATACTGATCCTTGAAGGTGGAGTTGAGGTTAGCCAGGTTGGGACAAGGGTGAAGGAAAAGTGTTCTGCACAGAGAAAAATAATTAGTTAAGACATGAAGAGAAAAACTTGGTAACATCTAGTAATTGAAAGAAGAGAAATATGACTGGAGTATAAAAAGAGAGGGTGAGGGACAGGATATGCTGCCAAAAACAAGGCTGGATCCAGAAAGTAAATTCTTCGTAAATAATTGCAGTGTTCAGACCAGATTCTAAAGGGCTGGTAAACAATTTTGCAGAGTGCAGAATATACTGTAAAGTCTGTAAACTGGGCAACGTGGCTTGTCAGGTGTGTAACATCATCAGATACGCATTTGGAAAAGATGATTCTGTCTACATGGTAAAGAATGATTTTGAAAGCAGGACTTGGGGCAGGAACACCAGATAGGAGGTGGATGCAACATTCTGATGAGATCAGAGCCAAATAAAAGGGATCCAGCTTGGTAGTGCCTGGGGTGTCAATCTGTGAGGGGAAATGAATACCTCACTATGTTTCTAAAACATCAATGGAAATGTATCAAGATAGACACAATTGTATGTTTCAGATGACCTGACAAGTAGAAACACTGTATGTAAGGAAGGCTTAGATAAGTGCTCTCATTGTTGAAGACACCCACTGTGGTTGTGGGGGAACCTTGCTGCCTCAGCCACCCCCTCGCAATGCTACCAGGGGTAATGGTAGACATACGGCAGATGATTTCTGAATCATTTTGTAAGGAGGTAGGCAAGTGTGGGGTCACAGCTGGATCGTTGAAAACAATAAAACAGAGGTCAGTAAATATTTTATGCAAAGAACCAAATAGTAAATATGTAGGCTTTGCTGGCCAGTTTGTCTCAACTTCCGAACTCCGCTGTTGTTCATGAAAGCAGCTAGAAACAACGCAGAAATGAAGGGCATGGCGGTGTTCCAGTAAAACTTTATTTACAAAACCGGTAGCCAGCCTACTAGCTTTAGTTTGCCAACCCTTCCCATAGAAGGTAATTTCAGTGCTCCTTCCATGGGTCTTCCTTCTCTGTGCTTTCCCTCTAAATAAACAGCGAATTTACATTTAAACAATGTTGTTTTGAAGGTATGCCAAAAAACAAGCCTGCAAGAGAATTCACACATCTTGCATCCGTCCTTGAAGGACAGATGGCGGTGATCTGGATTATGGCCGTGCAGAAGGAGAGAACGGGGCGGAGCCAAGGTCTGTGTAGATGGAGGCATTATAAGGACTTGGTGATTGGCTGACTGTGCAATGAGGCAGAAGATGGAGTTAGGAAAGACTTCTGAATTTCCGGTTTTGCCAACAAATGGGCTGTGGGGCAGTAGAAGAGAGGAAGCTGTTTGGAGAGTGGAAATGAACAGAGTACTTCAGATGTTTTCTATCTGAAGTGTCTGAATGTCGTACAGATCAAGAGAAGTCTCTAGTAAGAAGTGAGATTGCTGAGCCAGAAGCCCGGGAAACTGCCTGGGCTGGAAATATAGGTTTGAAAGTCATCAGTGAAATAATGAACTCATGACGAGATGAGTGAAATAACTCGGAAAGAAAGACTGGCAGAGGGCTAGGAGTAAGCTTGGAGAAACAGCAGTGCCTAACGGACCAGTAGAGGAAGAGGCACCAGAGGAGGAAATGGAAAAGAACCAGCCCGTAAGAGGAAAGTAAAGCCAGACAAGTGTGGAATCCCAGAGGTCAAGAAACATAGATTTTAGGAAAGAGAAATTGGTCAGTAAAGCCTGATTTATAAAGAAAAACAGGATTTTCTTAAGAATACTAGAGACAGAAGTATCTACTAATACCCCCTGCTCCCCACCACGCGTTTTACAGAAAGGAAATAGATCTCTTTCATCCTGGCTTCCATTTTTCCTTTCCTCTCTCCCCAGCAGAGGCAACTAAGGAGCAGGAATAAATGTCCTGGGATCAACATCCTGGGCCCAACAGCAATGGGGAGAAGGATTAGGTATTAAGAGGAAGAAATCTGGTTTCCCACCAAGAGTACCTAGGAGGCTAGGAGATAAATATTAAAAGGAATCGGGCTTCTAAGTAGCAGAGTTCCCTTTTCCCTGCTCAGACCCCTCAGAGTGTCCTCTCTTTTCTTTTCTGGGCATCACAGCACCCTTATAGGCCCAGACCGACATCTTCCCCTGCCTTCCCTAGTCATCCCTCTATCCCTTACTGGCTCCTTCAACGCCTCCTCTTCTAAGATTGCCACCATTTCCAAAAACACCAATGTTGTCATGCCCAGGCATACCAACAAGGGCCATCTAGTTTATCAAGGAAGTTGGAAAATAACTAATTAATTCCATCTCCCCTAAAGCACAGAAAATGAAAGTTTGTAGCAAGGAAGGCATGGCTGAGTTGCCCTTGCTGTCCTGAAAGAGAAGAAGTGCTAATACCAGCAATAAGCACCCCCTGAGGTCCGGTGGGAAGAACAAAACTGACTCCCCAGCCTGCCAAAATGCTTTCCTCCCTGCTTTCAGTCTCCAGGAGGGAGCAGGGAAGAAATCCTGCATGGCCATCCACCCCAGAAACTCAGCTAGCAGTCCACACCTTCTTGGGACTCTGTGTTAACTTAATGGGGCAGCTCAGTGGGATGTACTGGGGAGGAAGGACAAAGCCCATTACCCAGGTAGAGCTTGATGGAGACCTCCAGGAATTAGACTGCATTACAGATTCTCTTGGGTGTGGAGCTTCTTTGTTCTAATCTAGTGGCAAAGGCAAGATGTGAAAGGGAGTCTTTCCTCTAAGAAACAGTTCTTACATTGAGGAAGTTCCATTATTGCCCTTGGAATTCAGAATTCAGTCCCAAGTGTTCATCATTAAACATTAGATTTAATCAAAAAGTGGTAGTGATTAGAGTATTTAGACATACCACTGGTTCTAGTCTATAAGCTGGAGAAGTTATACGATTGTTTCTTACCTACATTGTCATGGCAACAAGCATGCAGCCTGAGAGTAATTCTGGCAAAGTTCCCAAGCATCTGGTGGGCAGAGAACGTTCGAATCTGTGTGTAATTGGTTTATTGAGCAGTCAGAACTCGGTGGGGTGTATACATAAAATAATTGTATTTTTTCCACTCACTGCTTCCATCTTGTTCTGTAGAACCTCCTTTTCCTAATACATAGCACACCCTTTAATAAGATTTTAGGCAGGTTCCATAATTTTCCCATCATTTTTGGCTCTTAAAATGCAGCCTAGTTTCAAGTTTCAGTGGACTTAAATCATGTCTCCTTCCCTCCTTCCACCGCAGCACCGAGCCGCATATTAGTTTCCTAGGGCTGTTGTAACAAAGTGTCACATACTGGGTGGCTTAGAATAATAGCAGTGTATCATCTCACAGTTCTGGAGGCTAGTCCAAACTCAAGGTGCTGGCAGGGGCGTGCTCTGCCTGAAAGTGCTCGGGGAGGACTTTTTGGATCTTCCAGCTGCTGGTGGCCCCAGATGTTGATGGACTTGGGTACCGTGACTCCAGTCTTCACATGGCTTTCTTCTGTGTCTCTTCAGATCACCCTAATTCTGTGTATGCCTGTGTCCAAATTTCCCCTTTTCTTATCATTAGAGCCCACCGTAATGACCCCATTTCCAAAGAAGATCATGTGCTGAGGTACTGAGGGCTAGGGGATACATATTTTGGGGGGACACAATTTAACCCAGAATAAGCTGGACTCAGGGCTGTGATATGACTCTGAGACCTCCTATGCCCTGATCCTGAAAATCCTGACCCTTCCAATAACGTTGGGGTGGAGAGAAAATAGACAGAGGAGGACAAATGTCTCCTTACACAGTGGGTCACTGTTGTGGTCCTTTCCCAGCTGCTCATGGCTGTTTCTCTAACTCACCCAGATTGGCCACAGAAGCTCTCCATGCAGTGGGCGCCTAGTGGTGGTCTGTCTCTCCTCTGACATGTGTGTGAATTCTTCAGAGGGCCATTGGAGCCTACCCCCAGCACAACCTTCTGATAAAGACTCAGCTCAGGCCTGACCTCCTCCACCCCTTGGTCCTCCAGCTAGCAGACCTGTGAGCTGCCCCAACCTCCCAGTTTCCGGCTGCAGAGATCATGACACAACAGGAAACATTTCACTCATCATGCTGTTAAGTATGCTCTGTACACACACACACATACACTCACGTGTGTGTGTGTGTGTGTGTATCACAACTAAGATATAACTGAGATAAATCAATAGCAGATTAAAGTCTTGGGTAATACAGAAAACATAATAAATTGTTATCAATCTAGAATTATTAGAATTATCTAAGGGACAAATTGTCCTTGTCTTTACTCCTTTCTTCTAAGGCTAATGATTGGTTTTGAACATCATTTTCATGAACTGAGAACTTGTCCCAGAGATAGCTGAAGAAATAATAGTCATAAATTGCTGATTACAGGGGACAATAGTAAAAGGGACAACACATAATGATAGCTACTACTTATTGATTGCTTTCTATATTCTAGGCATTGTTCTGAATGTTTTTATAAGCATTCTCTAGTTTCTTCCCTAAGCCTTGGAAGAAAGGAACTGTTACTACCCCATTTCAAAGGACACTGCTCAGATCAGTAAGGATCATGCCTGACATCAAGCAGCTGGTGAGATGTGCAGCCGGAAGTTGAACACAGACAGCCTGCTTGCAAGTTTACATTCTTTCCTTTATAACTCCCTACGGTCCTTGGAATCCATGCCATATGCATACACCACTGAGTCCCGCTGACCTAGGGAACACCCCTGGATCAGATCCCAAGATCCTCCCTTTCTCCCACTTGACACAACTAAGCCCCAAGTGCACAGAACATTCAAATCAGTGCTTAACAACATTTTTTCTCTGAATCTCTCCTCCTCTGGTCTCTAGGGAGTCCTATGAATTTATACCCACCTGTACTGAACTGAACTGTAGTTTCTGCTAATGAGTACTGAGTAAGGAGGGGAAGTCATCAATATGTTAGATTTAAGTAAGGGTTCAGGGGACAGAGAATAAAAATAGACAAACACGGGGAAGGGGGAAAAAATGTATTCCCCTCAACAGAAAGCAAAGAGAAAGAAGAGGAGGCTGGGAAAAATAATCACATGCTCATTCTTTTTACCTCTCATAGGTCAATTTGAAATGTTCAGGCTAGAAAAACATCTATGTCCTATAACAAAATCCGTGTGCAATTATAATCAGCCCTGGCAGCCTTCATGTTCTGTTCAAAGCATCTTTGAATATGAACTTGGCAGAGGCAACGGTGTGGAAAAGGGAGCAGAAAGCTGACAGGGGAGAAGAAGAGAAAGTATCCAGATTGAGGCCAAGTGGCAGAGGACAAAAGTTTGTGTTCAAGTTTCTCTGACCCTTTCCCCAGCTGAAGGCCACCTGTCAGGTGAGGACAACATTGTTAAAGGCTCCAGCAATGCCTGTAGTGAATGCTGGGTCACAGTGCAAGACAATACATCAACGGATGAAGGTAAACAGACGGTAGGGCCGGAAAGAGCTGGGGAAAGTAAAGTATCACAGACTTACGTCCATGATTTCCAGTCCTGACATATTTGGCTGAAAAAATAAAACTTGTAGTTCACAACAAGCAGTGATGCTGGATCTTCCTCTGAGGAAGAGAGAGCGAGCACATTAGCTCTCCGAATGGAAGAAGGGCTGAACCAGTCACATAGAACACACACACCATCTCCTCTCACACTCACTGATCATTGCCAGTGGCACCTTACTCTGTGACATTCACAGCCTAGTGTTCAATGCAGATACACTAAGTCATTTTCATTTTCTAGGAAATACAATAGACTGAGTTAGGTCCCTGAGAGTGGTCCAGAGGTGGTTAGTATCAAAACTCTCATAAATAGAAAATTTACTCCAAGGCATGTTTCAAGGAGAGAAATCAGAGATGGAGGCCAGGATGGTTATATCGTTGAGGGGAAAGAAAGAGGGCTAAAACCTCGGGCACAGATTGCTTTCATTTTTCAAACACTTTGAGAGGTCTACAATTCACATTTTTGATAATCTCAATTTAGTAGCTATCAGCTTTTATTGCCAAGAAGGGCTTTCTTATACCCAACCTAAGTCACTCTGATCCAACCACAGATGTATGTCCTAATGCTTAATGAAATGACCATTCACAGATAGGAAGCTATTACAAAAGCTACCCCCTTTTATTTTACTTCCATTTTCCAATCTCTTAATCATCTTCCTGGCCAAAGACTAAAAAATTCTTTCTGCTCCATTGAAACTGTACTGCACTCCTGATGGCCTCCATGACTTCACTCCTATACAAAATGAGCAAGAGCTTACCAGTATGTCAGATCTGGCAAGGGTACAAAACATGTTCCCCATCCTTTGGAAGCTTGCAACCAATGACCTTAAACTGGCAAGTCACTGTGTGATAGAAATACAGAGTTCCAAGAGAATCTACAGTTTGTTTAACCCACTCTGCTTTTTTCGATCATACACACCAGTGCCATCGATATTTGTATGAACCACTGATGTTGGCGGGCCTGCAATACACTGAGAGTTGTGCCCAATTCCCAGGTAAGTTACCTTTCTTTCCCACCCAAGAAACCATATCTAAATGCAAGTCACTGAATACAAAATTATTATTTGGATAAATGAATGTGCTTTATTATTATAAAAAAGCAAATAATTTATAAACTTGGACGCTTTGCTACCATTAGTAACGACACTCTTGAAAAGCCATGATTTAAAAAAACATTAATGTAACCCAGTTTTCCCACTAAATTAGTTAGGGAAGGAACCTTCTGGTCCTAAACGTTCTGACCAAATATTCCTTCCCGTAACCTTTCCTGAATCCCCCCCATCTTGACCTCCGCAGTGCAGCCCCCCACTGTTGTTAAACCTCTCTACTTCAAGTGATATGCACTGCTCAACTCTGTTCTGATTGTACTTATCCCATCGTAGTTGATACCTAAATTGTCCATTCTAAATATAACTGTAATCTAAGATTCAGATTCTGGCCTCCATCTCCTCTCACTCAATACTTTTTCTTTTGGAGAGAGCTACTCTAAATAAAGCCCTCCCAGATCTACATTTCTCTCCCCATCTTTGCACTGAGCTTTAAGCCTACATTTGCCTTTGCCTCTGGACACTCCCTTCTCTTACTTGGAGTTCTATGCATCTAACATAACGTTCTACATCCCTTCCCATATGAATGAAATCTAAAAGTTCCTCCTCCTGGTTCCTGCACTTCTCTATATGACAATGCCTATGAGTGTTTCTGGAAGATATGGGGCACCCTGAAATTGCCTGTAGACTATCAGCATCTCACTTCAAGCTGTAAGAAATTTGAAGTCCTGCCTTACTCATCTTGGTATTTTTAACATCTAAGCCTGACATCTGGCAAATAGCTCACACTTGTAAATAAATGTGCGTGTGTGTAGGTGAGTTGGTGTTACCTATTTCCTCCTGAAATCCAGGTATGAAACATTCAAGACCCACATGTGGCCCAACTCTCTCTTCAACTCCATTTTCATCCAACCATGAAAACGTGTTGATTTTTCTTCCACAGTTTCTCTCTCTTATGTCTACCCACTTCCCACAGTGAATGGCAACCACTGGCCTTGCCAGGTCCTTTCATATGTTTTTTTTTTTTTTTTAAGATTTTATTTATTTATTTGACAGACAGAGATCACAAGTAGAGAGGGAGAAGCAGGCTCACTGCTGAGCAGACAGCCCGATGCAGGGCTCAATTCCAGGACCCTGGGATCATAACCTGAGCTGAAGGCAGAGGCTTTAACCCACTGAGCCACCCAGGTGCTCCGGTCCTTCCATTTTTTACACTGCCAGACAATCATTCAGAAACGCCATGCCCTTGTGCAAATTCTTTAGTGCCTCTTCATTGTGGGGAAGGTGATCTGTAAACACAAACTGTAGTTTTCATTGCCTTCATGATCTGGTCTTCATCTCTCTCCCCTTTTTACTTCTAAGTGCTACTCTGTGCCACAATTTTTCATCTGCTGTAGCCAATCTAGTTCATTCAGTTTTCCTCTGACACCTGGTTTTCCTTCCCTGCCTCTATACTTTCGCTGATGTCATTCTCTACTCTTCATCCATGAAAATGTCTTTCCTCATCTCCCATCATCTTAGCCAGTCATGCCCATCCTTCCAGCACAAATCTAAGTCCTGTGTCTTAAAAAGTCTTCCTAGCCCATCTTCTTTGAGCAACTAGAGCTTTGAATACCTACATCATGCCTTGAGTAATTTTTTTAAGATTTTATTTATTTGAGAGAGAGAAAGAGAGAGCACAGGCAGGGGGAGCTGAAGAGGGAGAGGGAGAAGCAGGCTCCCCGCTGAGCAGGGAGCCTGAAGCAGGACTTAATCCCAGGACCCCGAGATCATAACTGAGCCAAAGGCAGACGCGTAACCAACTGAGCCACCCAGGAGCCCCGTTCCTTGAGTAATTAATCCCACAATGCCTTTTGACATCTCCTGTGCTGCTGTTGTCTTAAGCTGCTATTTATCTCTCATGATGTTATTTAACTTTTCACTAATTTATGTCTGGTCTCTACAACTAGATCAAAAACTTGCCAAGAGCAGATACCCTGTCTTATAACTCTTTGTATCTGCCTTAGGACTTAGTACAGTATCTTATGCACAGTAGGCACTCAATAAATATTTTGATTTATACTCCCCCATCCTTCAAAGTCCAGTTAAATGCCACCTCATTCATAAACCTTTCCCTTAAGACTCCAGCACATATTTGTTTTACTCCCTCTGAATTCCATTGTACTTACTGTCAGTCCTGCTAAATGTACCCGTTATCGAGTATAATCCTATTTGTAGGCATCTTGTGTATAAAGTGTATTCGTCCTACTAAATAGTCTGTTTCTTGAGAACAGGGCTATTATCTTAGAGCTCTCCGAGATTCTTCTCAGGGGGAGGCACTAGATGAGTTCTCAGTGAATATGTATTGAGTGATCTATTAAAATAGTTTCAAATTCCAATTAGGTATAGCCTAACAAGACAGACATTAGACAAGACACCCCCCAAAAGGCTTGAATTGGACATAAATTTAAGTGCTATTACAGTTTGATATAACTTAATTTATAAGTAGGGACCAACAAAGTTATATATATACATATGCAATAGGACATATAATTTCTGGGTCTTGGGTTTCTACCACGATGAAGATATATCAAGTCACTTGCCTGGGATCTACTTAGCAAATTAGAAACAGACCCAAGCAAACATAAACAATAATAGCATATGTTGTGAAGTCTCCTTGGACAACCTGTGGTTAGCTTATAAGGCCTTTTACCCACTGGTAATTGCTTCTTTAGATGTAATGTGTTCAAAACGTGGCTGTGATGGCCAATATGAAATAATGTGTAATAATCCCTACATCCTGTGCATTTTATTCGATAACAGATTTATTCACTGGCTCATTCATTACAGACACTGTTGCCACTGGTTGCACAAAGGTGAGCAAAGTAGAAGTGGCCCTTGCTCTACAGGAGGAGAATGATAACAAATAGCAGGAATCGAGAGTGACAAATATGATGAAGAAAAATATGAAGAGAAAAAACTGAAACTTATTTGATGTAACAAGAGACAAATTCTCAAGAAAGCACACTGGAGCTGAAACTTGAAGGATGAAAAAGGAGACAAAGGAGAAGCTGGACAAATAGCATTCTATGGAACTGTATGTGCAAAGGTCCTGAGGTAGATTTGAAGAGCTGAAAAAGGAGCAGTAAACCTGAAACATAGTGAAAGAAGCAGATAATGGAGACATTAAGGGCATTATAGTCTTTAATCCTTGCTGAAGGCCAGACTTGGAGTATCCCCTCGCTTTGTCCATCAGGGCAAAGCACTATGGGCTGTGCTGGATAATTGAGGCAGCTGAAGGCAGAGGAAAGACAATAAACTTTGTGACAGATCTGAGGTACCTTCCTAATTCTATCTCCAGGTAGCTGTGTGACCTTGGCTACTTCATTTCACGTCTCTGAGCCCATATATTATCTGACATAAGTGATTCATTCATTCATTCACTCACTCATTCAGCAACTATATATAAGTAGTTATATGCCAGGGTGTATTCTAGATACAGAATACCTAGAAGGGGATATACATCAATATAGAGGATACCTAGTGAGGAACAGAAAGAACAAATACTTGTACTCCTAGAGCTTATATTCTAGTGGGAACAGGCAACTATAAATATACAACTTTCTCCCTCTCTCTCTCTCTCTCTCTCACACACACACACACACACACACACACACACACACATATAATATTAGAAGTCAAAAAAGTGGGAAGAGGTCAGGCAGCACTGGAGCCTAGTGGGGAAAGTCTCTTGAAGAAGAAGACATCTGAGTCAAGACTTGAAAGAGGTAAGTGTGGAGGCCAAGGGGGTATCTGGGGAAATTGTTCCAGAAAGGAGGCTGGTGTGGCTGAAGCAGAGTGAGGAAGAAAATAATAAGTCTAATCATAACCAATCTAAAAATTATCTTTCCCTATGGAATTTAGTGGTTCCGTGATAATGTGCAAAGGAGATTCTCCACAGAAGAGTAGTTGAAATTGACATATTGGGGCAAAATGCATGACAATGTGAGAGTTATAGGCTCCCTTGGTTGGAGGGAACTCTCAGTCTAACCCAGGAATGTGTGGTAACAGACAACAGAATGAGATGAGGCCGTGTGGAACACAGGCCATTGGCAGCAAGAGGATCTAGAGGGAGAATGTGAGATGCTGAGAGTGAGGGCGAGGAACCGGGGCAGGTGGGTTTAGAAGATACCAATCACAGACCAAATGTAGTGCATTCCAGGGCCAACCACATTCAAAGGCCAGTGAATTACATCTCCTTGCAAACAGTGAGGATAATTAACTTCAGCCATGTGGTTCAATGGAATAAGTTTAGAGACATTCTGAGTATCTTTAAAAAATGAAACAGAAATGAAGAGAAGCAAAGGAATTCCCAGCAAAAAGAATTCTTGCCAGGAAAGTGAAGCAATGAGAAGACTAAAGGTAGGTCTAACCAAGGTTCCCTCCTTAAACAGCTCCTGATGCCAAGACACCCGGGCTGGGTGGTTTTATAGGTGTTATTTCACTTAGACACTAGCACAGCCCCATCAATAGGCATGATTTCCCCCTCTGACAGATTAGAAGTGTGCTGGCTCTGCTTGCCTTCTGTCTGCAAAGGCCAGGCTCCCTGCCCTGTGTGCAGTGGGCATGCCTTGACTGAGTTAGAGATGTGGTGACTTACCACGTCCTTGGCCGCTGGGGAGGCTGAAGGCTCTTGCAGTAGCCCTCGCTGCAAGGACCTCTTCCATTGAGCACTGTTCACATGTGACATGAAAAAGGCTGAAGTCATTCAAAGGCCCTACAAAAGGGAAGGAAGGATGTACTTAATAGAAAGAGTGTCAAACCGCTGAACTGCTTGGTTTGCCAAGGGAAGGGCCTAGTAAGGGTGAGGGATGTCCTAATTTTCTGACCACCAGATGGTACGCATTTGGAAGCACAGGGTCTAGGCAATGAGAAAGTGAACCGTGGTTCTAGAGACCTGCAGAACTAGGGAGGGAGAGGGATGGGGGGAGACCAAGATAGCTCAGCCAGTGATCTGGGCACCGTGTGAAGCCGAGAAGAGCGGTGCTATTGATCAGCAGGGAATTGGACAGACTTGGGAGAGAAGACCTGCCATGGAGGCTTATAGGGCTTTACTGTGGAGGTGTGGGTATCGATCCCTCCTCCACTTCTACATAAAATCCACAGTATCGAGAAGCCGGCTCCCTAACTGGGGATGGGGAGGCATCCACTGGGAAAGAGAAGGACGCACTGAATCCTCTGGGCTAGGCTGAGAAGATGTCAGGTCCCACATCACAGAAGTGGATCAAGGACATCTGCCTATGGGCAGAGAGGGAAACTGAGGCTCAGAGAGTGTCCACTTCCTTCCTGGAGTCACAGAGGAGGCAGGTGCTGAGATCTTGCTGCCTCCAAAGCTCGAGTTTTCCCCCTCCATTGTGCAGTGTTCTTGGACTGCTTGGGTTGGTGACTTGGCGCTTACTCTAAAAATCCTGGCCTTGAAGTGTTTTGTGTTTCTCTCCACCAGCTTGACTGCTAGATAAAAGCAACATCGGCACATCCTTTTTTTTTTTCCTGTTGGAACACAAAATAAGTTGAAAACATAAAAGGAGATAAACTACAACAACAAAACTATAATCGGAGCTAGGTAGGGCAAATGCAGGTGAAAACCACAGAGAAACGAAAAGACAGGGCTCTCGGCTTCATGACAAGTCAAGGAGAGGGACAGAAACAAATTATTAGTTGTATTATTAAATCTTAAAATTGTCTTTCCTAAAACAATGCCTGAAGGCTGGGCAGTGAGAGAGATGAATCGGAGCCTAGAGCTTGAATGCTTCCCCACGAGCTCCTGTCCTCCAGCTTCTGCTTCTGCATCATTTGAGCAGCAAACATCTTACCTAAGGGAGCAGATTTTGCAGCTGCTGGCTGATAGATGTATTTTTTTCCTTCTGCACTGCTTGCACAGAGGTGAATTAAGTATTGGAACCAGTAAGAAGGGCCTGCACCTACCTCAATGTGTCTTAGCCTTTTTTGCTGGACTTAAATGTTTTTGGGGATTGGAAAAAAGCAAAAGACTTTCCTTATATAGTGGCACAGAGACAAGTATGTGGAAGTTTTGCATGTAAGTTGTCGGGGAATGGGCTGGAGGGATGGGGCTGGCAGACCCTAGAAATCCTGAGACAACCCTAGGCAGGGTTACTCATGGAGAGGTCCCCAGATCACACACATTAGACACCTGGAATGCTAAGGAAGACTCCAGCCAGGCTCCCTGCCCCATCCCACACCTGCTGGAGAAGAGTCTGTAAGGCTTAAATCCCACTGTCTTTGATCCCATTCTCCAGGTGAGTTCTTGTGTGCTAAAGGTTGAGAACCCTGCTCTAGCATGTCTTTGAACCTCAGGTTTAAAATTCCTGTTTTAGAACCACCCAGGTGTGCTGGTTCAAAATACAAATTCATACTCAGCAACTTCAGTTTCTAAGATGGGATGCAGGAATCTGCTACACGATCACCTCCGTGATCCTGGTGCAGGGACTCCAGCAGCATCTTTTGAGGCAGCGTTCTAGAAGAACAGCCCTGAAGAGCTTTCCACCCAGTTCTGGTGTCCTCCACACATTCCTAGTGCTGGAGCTGACTCAGATACCCAGGCTGCCTCCATGACAGTTTCTCATTCAAATAAATCATCCAAGACAAGTACCCGTTCACATCCCGTTCTCTAATAACCTAGGCCAACTGAGAAGGGTAACGATTCACAAATGTAATGTACTGTTGTGCCAGGTAATGTAATTTTGAATATATTTATATTTGTCAGGACCCTCTAAGACCTAGTAGGGACCGACAGTTTTGGGGAAAGAGGCGAGAGACAGATAATCTGGTTGTTGAGTTTTGCAACTCTACCACCTCCAGACATGGAACCATCTGAGGGTGTAGGTTGTAGGTAGCTTCTTTAGCCTTGTACACGTGTCCCTGGCACAATTCTCAAAACATAATCCATGCTCAATAATTGTGATTTGATCCTCAGATTACTTAAGCATGGGTGGGTGGGCACCTGCCTGTGTCATTGGCCTCCTTTGGCTAGATGCTTAGATAGATTCTGCACCTGGGTATGTCTGGGAAGCAGGACTGGTTGATCAAGGTCTTACCCAGAATGAAAGATGTGCTCCCCCTTTCAACCCCAACCAGCGATGATTCAGTGTCTGGTAATACAGGAGGGACTAGTGCCAGTGATTTGGTTCTCTTTCCACCTCCTTTCCTCAAGACAGGGAAGGTTGTTGGAAGTAAAAAGAGTTGAATACTACCACTCTCAACAATTCTTAAGCCCAATAAATGGTGTGGCAGGTTTTTGTGTTCCAAAGTGAGCAGCTGGAAGATAGTAGATGCGTTCAGAAAGGCAACTGGTCTCAAGAAAGTTTCCTCAGAAACTTAGTTTAGAATTGGCTTGGATAAGAACACAGCCTTATTGATTAAGCTCTGGCTGAAAGACGATAGGGTAATTATAAATTGCCAAGGAGCCCATGTGGGGGTAAGTGTCTAATTGGTGTCACAGGGTTTGGGGTAAGAACCTATCTTCGTTCACAGCTTTATTAATGATCTGGAAGTGGCTCAGAATGATATGTTCATGCTCATCTGGGAGCTTGTACAAGCAAGAGAACAGTAGAATAATGATACAAATAGACTAAACAAAGTAGAAAATAGCCCCATGACATTCAGCTTAGAAAAATAAGCTTTAAGATTTTTTTTTTAAATCAGGGGATAAAGGGAAGCAGGGTTGGTTAAAAGGAAAATACTTAATGGATATAACAAAACTAGAAATACTCAGGTAGAATAAGAAATGTGCAGCTCTTTGAAGTGTCAACCTGCCAGAGGTCAAAGTTATTTAAGGAATCCACAAAGTGTGGGTGGGAATAGATCAAAGCCAGCCCCACTCCCCAAAACACCAATGCTGGCCCTAGCAGTCTCACACACTTCCCCTGGGAGTCCTGAATCTCCCCACAGGAAAAAAAAAATCTGTAAGGATATTGATACTTCAACGTGCTAGCTCTGTAGCTGGCATTTGGGTTCCTGACACCCCCAAGTTAAGGGAAGGGTCCTTGGAAAAAAGGCTAAGAATTAAGAGGTCAACTCCTGGTTGTAGTCAAGGGGGACCCTATGGATGGAACCAAAGTGTCTCAGACCTAGTGAGGAAACAGAGCTAGATGGGCAGCCAGGCATGGTTGAAGGAAGTTTCATTCTGAAGTAAAACAGTTTTCCACAGAGAGAACCAAAGGGCACACCAGTGTCAGAGGGAAAGCACAAGAGGACTTTAAATGAAATTCAGTGGTCATAGTTGGATAAAATCATAAAACCAACACAGAATGCTGTCGACTGAATATTCATGTCCCTTGCAAATTCGTATGTTGAAACCTCATGCCCACTGTGAGGGTCTTAAGAGATGGAGCTTTTGGGGAGGTGATTAGATCACAAGGGTGGAGCCCTCGTGAAAGGGATTAGCACCCTTATAAAAGAGATCCCAGAGAGCTCCCACATCTCTTCTGCTTTGTGAGGTTATAGTAAGAAGACAACTATCTATGAACCAGAAAGTGGGTCTCCACCAAACACGGAGTCAGCCTCCAGCCTCCAGAACTGTGAGAAACAAATTTCTGTTAAGAGGTCACTCAGTCTGTGGTATTCTGTTAGAGCAACTGAAACAGACTAAGATACAGAGTCAAAAATCATCATGGGTGGGGTACCCAGTGATACGAAGAAATGGACATATCAGTGTCCTTATTGATTCTCATGACCTTACATGTCTATGTTTCCATGCATGGACTCAGGCCAAAGAACAAGTGGTCTTAAAATTTGTCACAAAGAAATACCATGTCATAGGAATAACTAAAGCTCAACTGGTGTGCAATGGTTAAGTGACAAGAATACTGGAATGAGAATCAAAAGAAAAGGGTCTTTGAAGCTGATGCCTCTGCCGCTAATATACACGTGACATTGGACTGGACCCGTACACCTATAGCAAACAACCCCCCAAATTTAATAAAATCCAGGTTTGTTTCTTGCTTGTATAAAATCCAAAATGGTGCTCCTTACCTGCAGGTCACTCTCTTTTAGGAAGTGATGTAGAAATCCAGCTCCTTTCTATTCCTGGCTCTGCCACTGTTAGCACCCAGCTTTCAAGACTGCTCTGCTTATTTGACTCAAGCCAGCAGACAAGGAAAGAGCATTCAGGATCCTGGATGGGAGGTGGTCAGGGACCAGTCCTGGAATGAAACACGTGATTTCCCTTTGGATTCGATTGATTAGAACCGGGTCTCAAGGCCACACCTAACTAGAACACAGGCTGAGAAACAAAGTCAAGTTTTGTGTTCAGGGATCAGTTTACTGAAGCACCAACCACTCTTGGCCCCAGCCCTCTTTAGCAAAAAGTTTTCAAGCCCCACAATGGGAAAATCAGAGTGAGAACATTTTACTCTCCAGAAAGAGCTTAAGGCCATTAGCAAAGAGAATGGAGTCAGGAAGAAAAAGAAGAAATTGATGGGCTCACTGCACATAGAACTTGGAAACCAGGGGTGGAAATAGCAAAGGGAATATATGAGGTTGACTTGTATCCTCCCAAAATTCATATCCACCTAGAACCTCAGAATATCACCTTGTTTGGAAATAGGGTCTTTGCAGATATCATCAGTTAAGATAAGTCATACTAAATCGCAGTAGGCCCTAATTCAGTGACTTCTGTCCTTATAAGAAAACAAAGACTCAAACGCACAGAGAGAGGGCCTTCTGGAGATAGACACAGAATTTGGAGTGATGTGTCTACAAGTCTAGCAATGCCGAGGATTGCTGGCATCCCCCAGAAACTAGGGAGAGACAAGACAGTGTTCTCCCTGGAGCCTTCAGAGAGAGCCGGACTCTGGCCACATCTTGATTTTAGACTTCTAGCCTCCAAAACTGCGAGAGGGTAAATTTCTGTTGTTTCGAGCCTCTCAAATTGTGGTTCCTTGTTATGACAACCCTAGGAAACTAATACAGGGAGTGATACTTCTGTCCATATTAAACACTGTTTAGACAAAAGACAGCAAAGAACCTTCCATCTTGGCATGTCAGCAGGTCATGGGAAGATGACCCAAACTGGAAACTGGGGCTTGTGGCTGAGAACACTGAACAGGAGACCAGGAGAATCACCAGGGATGAGGGAAACTCTTATGCTAAGACATGATAATTGGAGGCAGACTAGGAGTCATAGTATTTTATTAAACCATAAGTCAGTAAACCTCCAATCGTAAAGATATGGTCTGACATCAATTTTTTTTTAATTTGGAAATTATTTGAATGAAAAATCTTCAGAGATAGCAAAAACAATTTATATCATTTTCATTAAATATACATTTAATCCCCTTTGTCAGACAATAGTTATATTAACATTTAGTGAGCCAAGAAAATCCAGGGAGGATCCAGCTGTCAGAGACCAATCTTTCTGTAGTCCAAGGCACTAGGCCAGCCTGTCAAGTACATACTTGGGGCCAGTACACTGATAGCAGCTAGAATATAATGGTAAAAGCCATCGGTGGGAAAGGATAACCATCTTTTCTTAATTTTAATACTCTCCTAAAATTTTTTTTTCTCTCCTAAAATTTGCCCATAAGTTAAACCTTGGGTAGAGTTTTGTCTCCTAGACATTCCCCAGTAAAACATACACTTCCAAAAGGGAGCGCTATCAGGCCATGAAACCTTAGAAGGGATTGTCTTATCAGATCATTCCCCATCTTGAGAGCAAGTGATGAAGGCATGAAAGGAGGGTCGGGGGTAGGATGGGAATGGGGTGGCAGAGGGGTGAGTGGGGCAGGTGGGCTGCCAAGAAAGGCTCTGTGGCAGAGGCTCCAAGTATCTGGACCCCAAATGAAAACACCAAACATCAGAGCGAGGCAACATGGGATGAGAGGAGAAGCCAGAGGGAGAGGTTTGAGGATGTCCAAGCAAATTCTGCCGACTTCACTGTTCTGCCATCTGGAGTTCTGCAACTTCGGGTGCGTGCAATTCAGAGAATCATGGCAAAGCTAGTTTTGGTGCTGGGACCATAATGTCTGCCTTGCCTTGGTTTATTTACTAAGCTATTTGTCTCAGAACAACAGGAGGCAGAGAACACCACAAGTTATTTATATAATGTGTTGTTGTTGTTGTTTTTTTTTTTATTGCTTTCCCCCTTCTACCTACAGTCTGTTATTCTCTCATCTTTGTAAGAAAGAAAACAGAAAAAAAAAAAAAAACTCTCTCTCCCCACAACAAGTGCACCCCCAATCCTGCCTTCTACCAACCCAGAGTTGGGCGATCTGTTTGCAGATGAACTTGAACTGTCTGACGGTTGGTATTCTGAACAGACCTCTTGCTTGGGATCCCAGTTCCAGAACCCAAACTGGCTGGCCTCCAGCAACTGATGCCCAGAGATGCAGCTCAGCTCTCAGAGTACAAAGATTGCTAGAATGGAGAGGTGCACAGCAACCCAGCATAGACCTTCGTCACAAGTGAAAGGTCAGCGATACACTATCAACAGTGTTTCTCCCCCATGGCCCTGATCACAAGATCAATTAGGATTTTTATTTATCACATAATTCTGGAGTTTCACTCTTGACTGTACATTAGAATCTCAAAGGGAGAGACCCGTGAATCTGTTCCATCAACGATCCCGGGTGAGTCTTACCATCAAGGAATGCGACCATGGGCAACAGGAAGCCAGGGAGGTTATAAGGAAGCTGTATGAGCCGATCAGTGACGTGATTTCCAGGCATCGGTCTGGAAGGTGGGAGGAGGTGGGTTGGAAGGCGAAGGTGATGAGACCACAGGTGGGGGACCATTTAAGGCGGCTGTTTCAATAATGCAGAAGAAGAAAAGATTAGAGTCTGAACCACAGCCAAGAAAAACAGTGGGAGACGGGGGAGCATAAAGGCGTTAGAATCGACAGGTCTTAGTAAATGAGCAGGCAGCTCTCAGAGGTCCACCAGCTCATGCTGAGCGCCCCTCAAGGAAAAGTCTTGATCTACTGGGTTCATTAAAATAAGAACCTGTAGGAAGCAAGAGACTTCACGGTACTCTGCCGCAAGTCTAAATGTGCTGTAACATATTCTTTAACTTTCTGACCTATTTCCCATTAGCTGGCTGGAACGAGTTCCCCACCGTAGTAACCCCAGTCTAACCACGTTTCTGCTCTCCCAGACCAGCTGTAGGATAAGTGCTGTCATTCTACCTTGCAGACAACTGTTCCCGCTCTTCCATGGGCCTTCCCTCGTCTTCAAGGTCAAGCCTCTGGGGGGACCATGGTCAAGAGGTCATGAGGTGCCTGGGGCTTCTTGGAGGGAAGGGTGTACAGGTGCTGTTCCTCACCTGCTCCCAGCCTCCAGTCAGGAGGTGTGTGTCTCCTGACCCCGCCCCCACGGGACAGCCTCTCTCCTGGGCTCTGAGCCTCGTCAACTCCCACACTGTCCAACCTTCTCACAAGAGACTCTTCTCACCCGTGTCCATGCCTCCTCATTCCCGGTTGCTTCTCTTATTGACTCTGTGACTGAATGTTTTAACTAAATCACCATAAAACCCTTTGTGGGGTTGTTTTCCTTAAATTTCCCACTCACTGGCCACCATCTGTGTTGTTAACCCGCACAGTTCTCTGTCTGCCTCCTGCGGTGGTGGGACAGAGGGAACCTGGGCAGCCTGTGGCTTTGCCCCGCAGGGAGTCTGCCCCGCAGGGTGAGCTCAGGCTCAGGCCTGGCATCCGCCCAGAGAGGAGAAGGAAACTGCAGAGTGAGTTAAGTCTCAGGTCACAGAGGTGGTGGCACATGGAAGGTGGGAGACTCTTGTCCACTGCCTCTTCTCTGTCAGCCGCTTTTCTCATTTTTTCCTGTTTTTGCTGTTGTGCTTCCTTTCTACTTAATCCTGACCTGAACAGCTGTGTGGAGAATGGATTGGGGGAATATTTCAACACTGAGATGGCATGCTCCAAAAAGAAGAAGGCAGGGTGGCAGGGGACGGGGACAAACTGCAGGAAGGCAGGGCAGAGAAGGGAGACACGGAGAGGTGATCTTCCACTCTCTGTGGCTGATTTGGTCAAGGCAGCTGGCCGTGAGTGCCACGGCAGCAAACCTGCCCCAGGACATGCGCTGGGACAGCTTTCCACCTGTTGTTGCCTCCCCTTGCCGTGGTGGGTGGCTTTCCTGTACCCCTCCAGACTCAGAGAACCATCCCAGCTGTGTGCCAGGTTCCACTCGGCACACTCAGGCATCAGCTTGCAATGGATACGATTTGGCAGTGACCCTTTGCTATAAAGGCAAAAAAAAAAATCATTTACAAAAATGAGAGATAAGGGCTTTTTCTTTCTGTCGTCTTCCCTCTCATTTTTCTTCCGTGTCTCAGATAAAGGAGGCAGCGTTGTTTTTAATTATGTTTTCAGTGTGACAATACCAACTCTTCCCTTTGTGCAAGGCTCAGAGCTCCCTTTGGGGCCACTGAGCTTTTTTTAATGGGTCTGTTTTCTGGGAAAGAAAAGAAGCAGCTTCACCGTTCCTAGGAATGAGGCATCCAAGCCTCATTTGGGAGGTTGGCGGCCAGGCCTCAGGGAAAGCTAGTGGTTAGTGCTCCGTGTAGTTTCTGAAGGAAGATTCTCAATTGCACGTGGACATACTGGTCTTCTAAAACTTGAACCTGAGCTCATCATCCAGATGAGTATCAATGAGCTGAGGCTCTATCCTGCAGCAGCTCGTTGGTCTGGTTGTCTTGCCGGGGCAGCTAATATTAATCAGTACACTCTATTTTTACAAGCTTATCTGTAAAGCACCTCCACACCGATGGTCTCCGGTGAACCTCCTTGGAAATGTGAGATGGGAAGGCAGGCACAGTCATCCCCATTTTACACATTAAAAAAAAAACAAAAAAACAAAAAAACAAAAAAACCCGAGGCTCAAAAAGACAGTAATCTTGTACATGCACGGGTGCACACCTGCGCGCGCACACACACACACGGTTCAGAGTAATCAGAATCAGAATCACAGCCTTCCAAATTCCACCTGCCTCAGCTCCTACTTTTTCTGAGGACTAAATACCAGCCCCTTTAGCTTGAAATCTTTTTCTCCTCCCTCTCTGTTTCTCCCTCCTGCCAGCCCGTCCCAGCCAGGTCCTGCTGATGCTTCCTTTACAGGACCTCCCTCCCTCACCTACTCCTCATGTCCGGTGCCCCCCAGCGTAGACCCTCAGGATCTCAGCATGTGGGAGAATGCCCCAAGTGCTTCGTCTACATCCGGGATCCCCCAGTCTTGATTCCACGCACAGCACAACTGCAAGGACTCATTCTCCTAGAATACCATTTGTTTACCTTCCATGGCTCTCTCTTCCCTAAAGAATAAAATCCTGCTGTTCAAGGCCATCACTGTCTGGTACCTGCTGGCTTCCCAGCCTGAGCCCTAGTTACTCCCTCATACCAGCCTCCTGCTTCTCCTAACCTGCCTGCCCTTCTTGATCTTCTTCCAACGTGTGCTCCTCCCTGCCTGCGAAGAGGTAACCATCATGGCTAAAAGTACGAAAGCATGGGTTTGCATACCTGCTTGGCCTCTTAATTGTTGGGCAGGTTGGTTTGCTAAACCTCGGTTACTACACCTGCACTGGTATTTCCTCCTAGTGTCATAAAGATACGGGCTTACCACAGTGCTGATCCACGGGAAGTGGTTGGTAAATATTCATGATTTTTATTATCTCTGTGACTTTCCTTTCTTGAAACCCACTTTTATTTTTTACTTTGTATCCTGCAGCTTTTTTTTTTTATCATTGTGTTCTGTTAGTCACTTTTTAAGCCACTCTTCAAGTTCCCTGGAGTCCAGTGATGACAATACCAGTAACGATCATGGTAGCTGACACTCTCCTGGCCTTTCTTGCATACCGAGCGCGGTTCTCTCTCTTCTACAGATCCTAATGCGTTTGTTCTTCTCGTCATCCTCAACAATATTATTATATCCATTCTAATGAGAGCAGGTGGAGGTCAAAGACATTAAATACCTTTTCCCAAGTTTACCCAGCTGGGAAGTGAACTCCAGAAACTTCCTCTCCAGACCCTCACTGAGCACCTCACTCATGTCCTCGCCTCCCAGGCTCCTGCTGGGCGAGGACCAGGCCCCAGTGCCTCACCTTTCACCTGGCCGATGCTTAGCAATGAACGTTTCTGCTGGCATTGAGGACGGGGCTGCAAACCCCTCTCTCCTCTCCTTGATGTAGGCAGGGCCTAGATTAGCTTCCACCCCTTTCTGTAACAAAGTACCACAAATCTGGTGAGGTAAAACAATACAGAGTGACTATCTTACAGTTCTGTAGATTTGAAGTCCAATAGATCTCCCATCACCATGTTATCAGGGCTCTGTTCCTTTCTGGGCACTCGGGGAGAATCCATTTCCTGGCCTCTTCCAGCCTCTAGAGGCTGCTCACACTCCTTGGCTCATGACTCCCTCCCCCATCTTTAAGGCAGCAACAGCAGCTGGTGTCCTTCCCACACCACATCACTCTGGCACTGTGTTCTGCTCCCTCTTCCACCCTTGTCATTACATTGGGCCCACCTGGATAATACAGGGTAATCTCCCTATTTTAAAATCAGTGTTTAACAATCCAATTTATTTGCAACCTAATTTATTTGGCTTTACCATATCACACAACATATTCAAAGCTTCCAAGATTAGGAATCTAGATCTCTGGGGGATCCCCCTGTCTGCTTACCAAAGTCTTATTATATGAATTAAAAGTAAAAGCAATACCTCATCATAAAATAAATGTAAAGAAATCTAACAAGAGGCTAGTCATTCCCATAATTACTACTGGTGACTTTGAAAGAATGAAATATAATTTTTTTTTCAAAATCACGTCCCTGGATGCCCCTGTTTCACAATGCCCCCTCTGGCTGCTGGACAGTCCAGCCCTGACTGAGGTCCTGTTGAGGGGACAGCTAAGGGGAGGCGGGACGCCTGCATGCCATCTCTCCCTACACCCACAGCTGCCCCACCTGTTCCCCTGGCCCTAGGTGGGAAGAGGGACCTGGAGAAGATACAAAAAGCAGAAATCAGAAGTTAGTGCAAGGGCCATCCAGAAAGGAATGCGTGGATGTAAGCCCGGAAATGTGCTGAGTGGACATCCCAAATCCTTGCCCGCTGTGGTGGCCAGCCATGGTGACCATGTGGCCAAGGCTCATGGAAACCCTCAAAGCCAGGGAACAAAGCTCTAAAAGGCCAGTAACAGCAGGGAGAGAGTGATTAGTGGGATGAACGCATGGAGAAGATAAAGCCATGGTCCTATTCACATTAAATGCTTTTCAGTTTTTATCGTAATTAAATGTTTTTTAAATGTTAATAGAATAAATTGAACTTGACTTCCCCATTTTCTCCAGACCCTGCAATTATGCTCAAGCCCTGTCTTGAAAGGATGCCAGAGGGTGATGGATTAACTCTAAAATAAATCAAATTTCCGTTGTTACAGAGTTAGGGAAATACAATAAGCATTCTCTCCTGCCTCTGGTGATGGAGGAGTTGCCTCGCCTGTTCCCCGGCCATTTGGGCTAGGAACAGCCTGAGAAATAAGCTTGCTAATGTTGTATCATAAAGCAAACTCCACCAGGGCAATAAACCTCTGTTGCCACAGCAGAGTGGGTGAAGGGGCCTGGGCAACATTTCTGCTGAACTGCCTCTCGCCAAGGCTCCCTCCCAATAAATAGCTAGCTAGCGAGCTCTCAGAAATGAGCTGGGTGTGATGCCAGCCAGACTTCCAGCTTGCCAGGATGGGTGGTACGGAGGGCCAGGCACCTGCTCTCTCTGCTGTCACTGGAGTGGGGCTTCATGCAGGGTTTTGCTGACTGGGGGATATCTTTGGGTAGGACCCAGGAGATGCAGCACTCGGTCTGTGCCCAGCTCTGAGTCAGCAGCAGAAACTCCCACCTGTGCCTGGAAACACTGAAACCAGGACCTGGCCTGGGAGCGAGGCCGGATGGAGCCCTG
Source organism: Lontra canadensis (assembly GCF_010015895.1). Lineage (NCBI taxonomy): Eukaryota > Metazoa > Chordata > Mammalia > Carnivora > Mustelidae > Lontra > Lontra canadensis. Next base: position 20,397,624 of record NW_022631003.1, on the reverse strand, counting down.
GGCCCTTTCCTGGGGTTGGTGAATGTGGGATCATCTCAGTTCATTAGCAGTAGGACTCTTCCGCAGCCCCCTCCAGGATTTGGTGCATGCAAATAGAAATGAATAGAGGTTTCCTATACTTAAAATCCCCCAATTTACCCTATCCCTCTGTCTTCATACCCTCCTTTTACCCTTTCCACTTTAAAACTTTTCACTTCTCTCCTTCTTTTATATTTATATATAATTTACTGATAGAACTTCCAAGTGTGTTTGCATAGAACAGGAATCAAAGCCTTAAGCTAGAGGGACAGGATGCTAATGGCAAAGTTTCAAGCAATGGGCAGAAAGATGTTTCTGACCATTAAGGTCTTTGGAGCATTTCTAAAACCAGGCTGAGTATCCAATTTCCTATTCCCACTCTACATGAGGGCCTTTCATTAGCTACGTGTTGTCTTGACTCATCTGTTGCATTGTGTGTCAGGATTAACACAGCATTCCGTCTCTGGAGAGCTTTCCTTATATAGACCGTAACCTGGTCCTCCAGAGCTTTCGAAATCACATATGCACCTTGAGGGCATCACAGAAGTCTAGGTAGACTTCACACAGTAAATCTCTCTCCCTTTCGACTTCTGAAATTTCTCATCTACATTTCTTGTAACCTTCTTTGATTGAGTGTTTCAGGTCATTTTACTTAACTTAGATTCTCTCTTCATTCCAGCTTCTTAGAATGACGTCCAGAATTGGAGGCAAAATTCTTATGATATTTGACCAGGACATTGCAGAATGGAAGATCATGTCCTCAATTTCAGACTCTCTGATTCTTTTTTTTTTTAAGATGTATTTATTCATTTGAGAGAGAGAGCATGAGCAGGATGGGCAAAGGGAGAGGGAGAGAGAACCTCAAGCGGACTCCATGCTGAGCGCAAAGCACAATGGGGCACTTGATTTCATTACCCTGAGATCATGACCTGAGCCAAAACCAAGAGTTACCTGCTTAGCCAAGGTACCACCCAGGCAGCCGTCCTCTACTTTAATATTATAGCCCAAGATCCAAGCAGCATTACAGGCGACGTCACACCACAACTGCAGATTCTATTGGCATAAATTGCCAAACCTTTTCCCACGAGTCACTGCTAAGCCATGTCCTCTCTTATGCTCTTAGGTGCTTTTGGTAAATATCATCTTGCCTGATTCCACTGTTGAATCCAACCTTTGAAAAATGTATCTATGTATCTATCAGCTGAGGTAGAGATTTTCTCAGCTTCCTGTCCTCTGAAGATCTATATTTCCATCTAATTCACAGCTAATAAAAGTCAAATGCAACACAGGGAAGGGGGGGTTCTCAATCAGACACGTACACATGTTTCTTCTCTGCATTCATTAAACAGTGCCTTTGGTGCCCAGATGTTCAGCTAGGTACCAGTGTGCCCAGGTATGTGTATATCCAATCATGTGTTTCTCTCCTGTCCACAACCAGACCATGACAGTCCTTGTCATTCAGCTGCTAAAGTCCGCATGGTCTTTCTTGACCAGCCCAACAGGACCCTGTCAAAGAAAGATGTTATTAACCTGCTCCAGTTTGCCCTCAGCAGACCCGTGCTGGATCCAAGTGACCCTAGCATCTTTTCCTAGATGCTTCAGAACGAGCGCCTCAGTAACCTGGTAGAATTTTGGCTGTGTTTTAACATTGAGCTCATAGGTCTATAGTTCATAGAAACTATCTTTTGGGAGCTTGGGAAATCAGAGTCCTGTCCTAATGGACATAATTAAAAAGCCTGGTATGTGTTACAGCTCTGAAAACTGCAGCCTGCCCTGTGGTTAATCAGCCATCGTGGCTGACATATGGCAAACAGAGCATCATTTGTCTCGACTTCTCTTCACTTTTAGGCCTGCTGCCTTTTCTGACCTAGTCGTGTGTTAGCCTTCAGCCTCTTATATGGACCCCAACAGACAGCAGGGAGGCATGCAGTAAGGAACTAAGGAGCATGTGATGCTATGTCTCTGAGTTGTCCTGGTGAGTCCTGGGGCTGACCACTGGATTTTGGTTTACCTAGTGCAATGGATGAGTATAGGGCCACGTGAAATCCCAGAAGAAGCCCAGAGTCTAGCATTAGCCATTCCTTATCAGATGCTCTGCCGTCCTTCCTGTCTTGAGCCAATGCTAACTCAGCCCATCCCCCGAGGCCTTGAGTCAAGGTCTTCAGTGAGACCCTTGCTTATCCAGGTCACATGTTGGGAATGTGAGTCCCTAAAGAAGAACTGAGATGGGGCAAAGCCCATGAAAATAATGGGAAAAGGATGAAGGGAAACACACACCCCCAAAGAAAAACAGCATTTGAAATTTACCACTTCAGAACTTGGAGATAGTTCGTAAAGACACCTGTTCCACCTGCCTCCTAAGGAAAGGAGGCCCTGTTTGTGCACTAGAAAGTGAGAGTTATTACTGGATCAGTGGGGAGTGGCCAAAAGAGAGGGAGAATGGGGAGGATCGCTGTTAGAAATTTCAAGCCATGGGACAATTATCTTATTGCTTTTGGGAAACCGCTTGGAGAGAAAGGGGCAGAAGACAAAAGAGCTTGCCAGCTACTTCTGAGAAAAACAAAAAAGAAAATAAAAAATCAAAACAGGGCCGCCTGGCGGTAGGAAAATCTATCACTCTTCTTCCTCTCCCCACCTTCCTTCACAGGACCACCTGCAGAATATCTACCCTTTCCTGGTCAGAGGAGTCATTTGGGGTCTGCGTTAAAAAAAGAGTTGTGAGGGGCGTTTCTGGACTTCAGCTACACATTAGCCATTGCATTATAATAAGCTGGGCAATGCTGCCCTGTTGAGACCTTTTGTCCTTTGAAAGAAGTCCCTAACACCCTTACTTTAAACCGTGCTTCATTTGTCAGGAATTAGAGGTGGGCAGGGCGGAGTGCCTCACTCAGCACATTGGGAGGGCCAGTGAAGACTGTGGTGCAGGACAGACCTCAGGAATTCTGGACGGTAATTACTCGGGAGCCTGACAAACTGACAAATGAAGCAATTTCCATTTCCAAGAGAAAATCCAGATGAGATCAGAGGCATTTCCAGGCAACGGGACAAGGCAGCAGGCAGCACAGTTAGAGCCATTTCAGGTCTCACCTAGAGGTTGCCCCTAACTATTGCAGGCTGGGGGGAAAGTACGAGTGAAGGCTCAAGGCCCACAGCCTGCACCATCTCTTTTCCTACCACAGGCCCCAACCTTCACCGTGCAGGGCCCCATGTATCTGCCTGTGGGCACCCCAGCCCCCAGAATGGAATTTCATCCATAGCCCTAAACAGTCATGCCTCAGGCGCAGGTGCATACCCAGTAGCATGGTTCACCCTTGGTAGGACAGGTCCCCTCTCCCCTGCAGGGAAACTCGCAAGAGCTCTTGATTGGGTCTGAGACCCTTTGGGCAGGGAATTCTGGGTTTCTGGTCTACAACATGACAGAGCATGGTGGTCTAGAGCATGGCAGTGGATGTGGGCTCTGAATGGGTACATCTTTTGGCCCAGCTAGCTCATGGCTCCGTAGGGAAAGACAGAACTAGAAGAGGGGACATTCAGAATCAGGGCCCAGAATAGGGGCCCCTTGCCCAGGTATCAGAGTAGCACCGCCCATGCACACAAAAAAGGGAATTCTTTGTGCCCAATGACTCAATCTGTTCTCCCAGAGTGGGCAAACCTCCAGCACATATTCCACCTTCTTCCTGGTAGACCTCATTCTCTGCGAGAGGTCCATGTAAGACCCACTTCCTCGTCATCCTCTCCCTGCCCATTCATACGCCTCTACTTCTTTGGAGACAATCAAGTTTTCTCATTCTAAATGGTTTTTCCTCCACTAATTCTTTTGACAATATCTTCTGAAAGCTTCCACACCCCTCCTGTGTCCCTGATCCAGACTATGGTCATGCCCAGACTATGGAAATTGCCCACCTGCCTCCCCCACACACACACAACCCTGCCGCCCAGGGTTGTGTCCTGAGGCAGACCTCTTCCTGCCTGAAAGTGCTTTTTGCATCTCAAAGAGAGCCATGTGCCTGAAGGTTCTATCATCTCTGGCTGGTATCCTGCCTCATATGCCCTCCCTTGACCTCCTCTCCTTACTTTTACTCCATCATAAGAGAAGAGGCTGCCAGGCAGGGTGTCTGATAACAAAAGCAGAGCTCACACTTCCAGATAACTGTTGTCTTCAAACTAGCGATCCACACTTAATTTCAGTAATATTCTCGTTGCCCCAAATGTAACTGCATCTTTCCTTTTTAAGTTGCCTTCAAGAATTGCAGTGCCTCCTTTGAATATCCTAGCCCTGGCCAGTCTTTGTCCACTGTTCATGGATTTAGTGTTTTGAAGAAGGCTTCGATTTCCTTTGGAGTTAAGCTGCTAAATGAGGTAGGCTCTGAGTAATCCAATAAAGAATTCAAAAAATGAGAAGTGAGTTCTAGGAATTTATCCTACGAAAATAATTCTGGATGCGTGAAAAGATGAAGTGAAGTGGATTTCTGGAATAGTAAAAGAAACATGAAAAAAGAAGAAAGAAAGAAAGAAAGAAAGAAGAAAGAAAGAAAGAAAGAAAGAAAGAAAGAAAGAAAGAAAGAAAGAAAGAAAGAAAGATGCATCCAACAAAAATGTGTAACTATCAATGATTGGATAGTTATTGTCAATTCATGTAAAGGAACAGTTGTCTCCCTCAAATTGTGAAAGATCCCATGAGGCCACAGACAGGTCATGGAGGAGAGTTGCAGGGAGGATGGAGGGTGTGGTTGTAAAAGGGAACGTAAAAGACGGAAGGGCTCACCATCTGACCGTGGTGGCGGATATGAGCCCGCTCATGACAACCTCGTATCGAACTAGATAGACACAAATGCATACAAGTAAAACTGTGATGATCTGAACAAAATCGATGGATTGCGTTAACATCTGCGTTCTGGCTGTGGTATTGTGCTGTAGCTTTGAAAGGTGTTACCATTGAGGGAAGCCGGATCCAGGACAATAAGATCCCCACATTTCACATTATAAAACTGTGTATACATCTATAGTTAGTGCGATAAAAATTTTGCTTAAAATACACATTTGGACCAACAGGGCATGGTTTAAATATCATTGTATGGACGTCGTTACTTCAATACAGGAAGGAATTGGATAAACTTACCCGCAGGGAGGTAAAAACAAAGGATTTAGCATCTTACGTTTTCATGGGAAGGTTTGCATTTCTACAGGCAATTAGATTCCCATTTGTCTGCGGCTGACAGAAAGGATTCCCTTGGAGCAAGGCCCGCAGTAAGGTGAGCCAGTAAGGTGAGCGAGGCACCTGCGGGCCCTGAGAGCGAAAGCCTCCAATGCGCCTTGTCCCTCACTGCCTCTCTTGCGGCATCCTAGTCCTGTCTGTTCTGAAATTTCCCTTTTGGGTGAAGAGATTGCTCAGGGAAGTGGGCCCCTTATAGAGCCTGCGGGCTCTGCTCTGGGTTTTCTTACTGCCTTTGCGGAGCTGAGAGAGGAGAAACAGAGCTGAGTCTACGTGAATCAGCGTGGCTTCAGGTGTTCTTGGTGTAGGCTTACTCAGAGAGAAAAATGGCTATGGCCTTTCAAACGCCACTGAGATATTCTTATTTCTACCATTTGTGGTATTTTTTGTAAAATTTTTTTAGGCTTCTATTTATTTATTTGACAGAGAGAGACACAGTGAGAGAGGGAACACAAGCAGGGGGCCATGGGAGAGGGAGAAGCGGGCTTCCCACTAAGCAGAGAGCCCAATTCGGGGCTCGATCCCAGGACCCTGCAATCATGACCTGAGCCAAAGCAGATGCTTAACAGACTGAGCCACCCAGCCATCCCTGTAAACATTTATAAAGTGCCTACTAGAAGGCAGGCATTTTTCTAGATTCAGAAGACCGCTCTGAGCACCCATCTCTTCCCTCTTGGAGCTTAGATTTCCTCATTTTGAGACCCTGTGATCCAATTTGAGAAGTCCCCACTCAAAGCGAATTCTAAGCTGAAAGAAGGTGACTGACTTGGGGTTTAATCTCTGTGTTGTTATCTCGTTTTGTCCCATTTGACAGGTTTTGATGTGCTGACTATCAACGGCATTGCAACGTGTTAACAGATGGAGGGAGAGGAAGGAGGCAGAAAGAGCCTCCCTCACAGGCTGAGTGATTGATTTATATTAAACCCCACACGGCTGCAGGGGCCGTAGTCACTGTGGGTGGAAGCCTGGAGCCTTGGCAGTGGGCAACTTTGTTGTGAGCCCTGGCTCTGCTTCTTCCTCATTTCCATGGGATTCACAAGACTACACACCATCCGAGATGGCTGTGAGAGTTGAGTACAGTGGATGGGTGAATCATAGACCATAGCCTTCAGTACAGTGTTGGCCACGTGGTAGGCCGCGAAAGAACCAGACCTGCTTTCAAGAGACACTGACACCTTTCAAGGTTGCAAAACACCTTTTTCACAAATGATATCCTGGTGCAATTTGGGGACAGAGACTGCGTAATCTGCCAGTGATTATGCACAGTCTGTTAGTGTCATAATTGGAAAGGCTTTGAAAGCAAGTACGACTCTCAAGTCTTTGAGATTTCTCTCAAGCACCTCCTTCTAGGGCCTAAAGGAACAAGAGGCTCAATAAACACTTGCAGATTTTAATTCATGTCAATAAATATTCATGGATCCCAAGGCTGAGAACTGAGCTATTGGGGTAGAGGGTGGCTACCCCTGGTGACTAAGGCATTTCTCTTTGTGCTCAAAAGAATTAAACTGTGAACAACGAAGGGCCCCACATAGAATATAAATAAAACGCATGACAATATAGATCCATGAAATGAACTGTGGAAAATGTTACCAACTTTTTAATTCATTCATTAAGCACACACTATTATAGTCTGTGACTTACCAGATACTATGTACTAAACCCTAGGCTTCCAGAAATAAATATTGGGGGCACCTGGGTGGCTCAGTTGGTTAAGCATCTTCCTTCTGCTCAGGTCATGATCTCAGGGTCCTGGGATCGAGTCCCACATCAGGCTCCTGGGATTGAGTCCCACATCAGGCTCTGAGCTCAGCAGGGAGTCTGCTTCTCCCTCTCCTCCCTGCTCCTGCTCTCTCTCTTGCTGTTTCTGTCTCTCTCAACTAAATAAATAAAATCTTTTAAAAAGAAAAGAAATAAATATCGGAACTGATGCACTTGCCTCATAGTCCATCAAGGGAGACAAGGAAACTATTGTAATTTTAGCATAAATAGGCACTAGGAAAGAGAAATGTACAGGGATCTCAAGCAAGAGGGTGTGAGTGAGTTAGGATGACTTCATATGTGAGGCTTAAAAGTCAGTTACAAGTTTCTCAGGTTGCCTAGAGGCCAAGATGCCAGGTAGATATATCTCCACATGCAAAGTAAGGGGATGATGCCGAAGTTTTGGCACTTTGGGGGAAGGGCAGACAATTCACTACGGCTCCAACTAGACTGGAAAAGCAGAGAATGGTGGCATATGAGGTGAAGACATGGGGAAGACCAAGCTCTTGGAGGTCCTAACATGTCCTGCCAGGAAAATATGCTTTATTTTATAAGCAATAATAATCCATGAGGGGTCTTAAGGAGTGACCATCAAATTTACCTTTTAGAGTGAGATTGATTTGGACACAGGAGAGGAGATGAACTGGAGGTGGAAAGACCCATTTCTTTACTGGTCTAGGACACTTTCCAAGGGGAGGATAAGCTTTTGAACTAATGAAATAACAGAGGTGAAGAAAGGAAGGGATGAAAACAGAACATACTTAAAAGTTGAAATTCCAAGGATTTGGTGAATGATAAGATGTGGATAATGGGAAACTTGGAGACAGTTTTGGCCAAAGGTGTTAGAGAAGACCACAGATAAGATGGCTTAAGATTTACAGGGGGCAAATGAGTGGAGATGGAGAAAACAGCTGGCCTGGAATGCTCTTTCTGTCTCCAGATGTAGGGGCTGCCCCAGGACCTGGATTGTGCAGCCCCATGAGAGCAGGCCCCCCATAAGAGCTTATCTTGGGTATAGACAGCCCACAGCCACACAATGGGCACGTGGCTCTCCTCTCTCATTCTGTCACATTTTCTAAGGACTCTCACAAGAGCCCATAGTTGGCAGAGCCACATTCAGAAGTCAAACTTGGTAATTGATGCTGTAATCCCCTGGATTCCCTCATTAGCAGTTGCTAATGGCTGGTGTGTTAACGATTCAATTAGGACTCTAATAGGCCAATTGTAAACCGCATCCCTTCAAAGAGAAGAGAGGAGCCATGGGAGATGACTGCAGCCAGCAGCAAAGGTCCCTGACAGCATCGAAGCCCTGCCCCACTGTCCCTGACTGGGGCTCTTGCGGGGGTCAGGATTAGGGCTCTCCAGAAGGCCCATCTGCTTTTAGGACACTGTATTGCAGAGGGAGGGAAGCGAACCTATCAGGGCTTCCTGCCAGGAATCTGGAGACTTTCTCTGCTACAAAAAGAGGGTCCTTCCAAGTCTAAAGATGCATCTCTGAACTTTGGTTGTCGCTTGCCCTCTTCCAAGGCAGTAACTACGAATTATATCTTTACCCAACCCCACCCTGCATCCCCAACTCAAAGGCATAGTCACAGAACCTGGAAGGATTCGAAGATTACTATCCCCTCTTGAGTCCTGCTCCTGGTCCAGCTCCATTTCTCTGCCATCTTTTTCCTTCAAGACTTTTGTTCCGGACAAGACACAGTTTGAGATTTGAAATATGCGGAGATGTTTGGTGGGGGTAAGGGTGTTGCCAAGCCTGGGGCCTCACACAGTTCAAGAGGCCCAGAGGAAAGACTGTGTGTGAATTCCTTACGATCTGACTTATTAGGGCCAAATGTCTCAGCAACAAACCTTGAATATCACTGGTAGCAAGTGTCCCTTACTAGAGGTGGTTTGGTGTGTGTATTTTACATGGGTGATTGGAAGAGAAGTAGTCCCCAAATTTTTGCCTCAGCCCTTTGGTTGGCAATGCAGGCAGATGCAATTTTCTCAAAAAACTGGTTCAGGCTCAGACTTCAAGATCACCACCTCTAACTGTTTGATTTTTCACTTCATTTCCTCTTTCATTCCTTTAACACTCAATTCTGAAAAAAAAAAAAAAAATCAGGTAACATATATGTAGATGTTTCCTAAAGCATGAACTATCCTAACTCATACACACCAGACTTTTCAATTCCTACACCCAGCCCTCTCCTCCCCCCATGAGTCTTGGCGCTTCCAGGCTTATCTCCAGTCCTTGGGCTGGCCCTCAGGGTTCACAGCACAAATCTATTATTGCAGAAAAATTAGAAAATAGGGGGCTTCACTGTGCTGTGTACTGTTCTTGGCATCTTTTTCCCTAGCCCTGCCCGTCTTTTTCATCTCAGTTTTCTTCTACAGCTGGTGGGAGACAGCTTCTCTGGGATGCTCTGTCAGAGTCTGCCAGCATGATGCTCAGAATAAGCAGCTTCCAGGGCATCTGGGTGGCTCAGTCAGTTAAGCGTCTGCCTTCAGCTCAGGTCATGATCCCAGAGTCCTGGGATCGAGCCCCGCATCAGGCTCCTTGCTGAGAGGGGAGCCTGCTTCTCCCCTGCCTGACATGCCTCCTGCTTGTGTTTACTCTCTCTCTCTCTCTCTCTCTCTCTGTCAAATAAATAAGTAAAAATCTTAAAAAAAAAAAAAATAGACAATTTCCCGTGCTTCTTAGGGCTCGCTAGTGCAATCCTTCCTGCTGGACCACAGGGCAGGAAATACACTGATCATACCATGGAAGGCTTTTCTGAGATCACTACTAGGCCAGGCCAGAGAACCGGCAGAGACAACAGCTAACCCTAGGATTGACCTAGAGTAGCAGAAACATTGCACTAGGGGCTCTAACTCATCCTGTAAACCTTGGTTAAGCCCGTCTCCCCTGTGGAGTCATTTATAAAAGGAGGGGATTGTTGTGCTCATCATTCTATGGCATTCTATGTAGGGAAAGTTCAGGCCCAGGCTCACCTGTCCGAGCTGCCTGTGCTGGGAACACACTCTGCAGATCTTAACACCTGTCCTGACCCTACAGACCATGTTAAGGAAAAACTGGTGTTTATCATCTCTGTAGGAAGCTGGCAGAGAGGATTTGGCAAAAAGTTGCCAGGAGGTCACGGGAATGAACTGTTACCATTGTTCCCGGATGCCCCAAGAGAGGGCGATGTGATCTACGGGTTAAGCAGAGTTCTAAGTTGGCCCCATGACCTTCACCCCTGGGTGTCCCCCTCATGATTATGCTACATTACATGACAAAGAGGATTGCAGATATAATCAAGGTTACTGATTAGTTGACTATGAAATCTGGAGGTTACCCAAGTTAATGAAACCTAGTGACATAGCCCCTGTGAAAGCAGAAAATCGGAGATATGAAGCGCAGGGGGCCACAGAGAATGCCTGAGGAGCGTCTTCTCTAAAAGCTGTGAGTGGCCAATAGCAGGCAAGAAGACAGACATTTAAGTCCCACAATGGCAAGGAAGTGAATTTCACCAACAACCTAACAGCTTTAAAGTGGATTCTTCTCCAGAGCTTCCAGGCATCAGCCAACACCTCGATTTCAGCCCTGTGAGACCCTAGCAGAGAACCCAGCTGAGCCCACGTGAACCACAGAACCCTGAAATGATAAAGGGTGTTATTTAAACCATGAGGTTTGTGGTCATTTGTTACACAGAAATAAACCAACCTCAATAATTAACTCTGACCCTATGTCCTTCCACCCTTGCTGAGTAAAGAGACTGGGCATCTTGGGTCTGGGGCTGTTTCGAGAGCTCATATCTCAAAGAAGAGCATGCAATGGAAAGATCTCCAAATTTGAAAGTCGGGAGCCTGGGTTCCTGTCCCTGTGATGCTTGTGACCCTGAAGAAGACACATGGTGTTCCACTGTTTCCTTACCTGTGAAACGATGGGCTGTCCCCATCAGTGCTCGCAGCCCTCAGGGGCTCTGCCAGCCAGGCTCCAGACCCCACAACAAAGAGACAAGCTCTGATTTGAACTATTCCACGCACAGGGCTTCCAAGTCAGATTTCATTAGAAGAAGGGTATCTCTTGCCAAGGTGAAATTTGAAAACCACTGAGCTGGGTGACGACTAGGACCTCTTCCAGCATTCATGTTCTTGAAAATAAAGTTCGGGGGGGGGCCCAACTGGAGCTGTGGGAAGGTGGTGTGAACTTGGGCTTAAGCTAGAGGACAAACTAGCTGAATCAGATGTTCCCTCTCCTAGAAACACCTCCTTCCACTTCTTTTTCTCTGGAGGCCTGGGAGCTAGAGGCTTAACCAGACAGATTCCAGTTCAAATCCTGACATTGGGTAAATACATTTCTTAAATTCTCAGAACTGCAAATTCTTTAACTTTAAAGTGGGTGACATCACCAACTTTGCTTGGGTGTTGTACAGAGTAATCAGTGCTAAAGATGGAATGTTTGTGTTCCCTTAAAACTCACGTTGAAACTTTACCCCACCCAAGGTGTTGGCATTAAGAAGTGGGGCTTTAGATGGTGCTTAGATCAATAGGGATTAGTGTTCCTAAGAAGGCACCACGTAGCTCCCTAGCCCTTTCTGCTGTGTGAAAACACAAGAACACGGCCATCCTTGGATCAGGAAGAGGGCTCTCACCAGACAAAGAGTCAGCTGGCATCTTGACCTTGGACATCCCACATATAGTATTTTGGTATAGCAGCCCAAATGCATTAGAGAGTGTGGTCTAAATTGATACAGTGGCTAGGCCCCAAAATGCAAAGTCTCAAGAATAATAGTTTTTTGTCTTGTTTTCATGTTAATAATCTAGAGCAGGCCAGTTGGTGGGCTGTCTGTTCTAAGCCTTCTTTCAAGATCCAGAAATCCAGGCAGATGGTGACTCTATTACCCTCAATTCATGGCTCCCAAGAGTACTCAAGATTGCCATTCCAGCCATTTGGGGTGGGGAGGAGTGGGTTGTGGTCCATGCAGGAGTTCACGGACAAGGTTTCATGGTCAGATCTGGAAGTAGGCCACATCACTTCCACAGCCTTCTGTCGGTGAGAGCTTAGTCGTGTGGACATACCTAGTTCCAAAAGGAGCCAGAAATTAGTCTTTGTCTGGATCATTATTGCCTCTCAGCTAAAATTCTATTACCCTTGGTTTGCTGGAAAATTAGCCATGATTTCCATCATATTATACACAGCAAAGTACCTAATATCTCGGGAGCTAGTGCTCAGCATCTCCCCACGGACCCGCCTCTGCCAATTAAGTCAGTTTCTATGTGGGGTATATGGAGGTGAGCAGTATCATTCCTTACGCTCATATTAGAATTTTCCATAGCTGCTTTCAGTCTACTTCCCCTAAATAATTCTCTTTTCTACATCTCCCTTTTCCTTGATTGGATATAGCAGCCAGCTGATGCCCCCCTCTAAGGCTTCAGTCTCCCCTGGTTTGAGGACTTGCCCTCACTGGACCATCCACAATCTGGCCATTTGAATCTCATCAGACCTGTTCTCCCACACCAAAGGACTTCAGTGGGAGGGTGCTAAGCAGGCTGTCAGCTAAAGGCGAGCTTTCTGGGAAAGAAGTGCCAACTGAAGCAACAGAAAATGCAGCTCCCTTGAATATCTTTGTTAATGTTTGAAAATTAGTTCCTTTGCTCCTTATCATGCTACTGGGGATTCAAATACAAGAGCAACGACAGGGACATAGGCCAATGAAAATGATGTTCTTTTCACACACTCACAGATAAGGAAAGGCAGACCCTATTACCTATCCTCTTGAGCTTTTAGAGGCTCCCACTTTCATTAGACCAGAGCTGCCCTAGGGATCATTAAAGAAAATTTTCTGGGATTTTTTTTTTCCCCTTTGCATCAAGCAAGTACTTGTAGCACACACTTACATTAACATTCTTTGAATCCCAAGCCCAAAGAACAATGCTGTGAGCTGAGTTCTGCTACTCTGGGTTCAGATTTTACTCGTGGAGCACTGGATGTGACCAATTCTGGGATAACAACAGGCTTACAGTTTCCACATGGGTGCAACGGAGCCTTAGCACTGGGTGCAGGAGCGTGTCACTGTGTTAGCCCCCAGACCACTAGGCAAACAGCCAACAAACACCAGCTTTGAACTAAAATATGAAAGGATGTTTCCCTTCCTTGGCCCATCTCTCCCTAACCATCTCAAACCTGCTATCAGGAAAGGTTCATATGCTTTAAAGTGTCAGTGGCTGATTGTTCTCAAGGTTTCTGATATTTTAAAAATTATTTTGAAGAGGAAAGAATGAAAAGCTAATGGCAAAATTTTAGGCGTTGGTGGGACATTTGGGGAAGGGAACTGTTTCAGTGTCTCCCAACACATACACCCTGCAAGCCCATAGTTGAGGTGGTCATCTGCTCTATCTAATCTCAGGACTCCTTCTATGGGATGGACGGGTTGGAATAAATCATTTTAGGGTGGCAGGAAGTGTTGAGGAGACAAAGTGACAAAGACAAAAAGTAACCAGTGAAAACATACAAGTCGAGGGGTGGAAGGGAAGTGTGTGGGTTTGGAGAAGCTCTCTGCTCCCAGTGGGAAGGGAGTTGAAACGCTCCCATCTCATTCCAGATGAGGAAACAGAGGAGCTAAGATGTTGAAAGCCCCCCCACTGGAGGGCTCATCCAGTCAGCAGAGACGCATTACCTCTGCCAACTGGGATCCTCTTCTCATTTGAGAGGGGCTACCTCCAAATATCCGAGTTCCTTCAATCTTCTTTGTAACAACTAAAACAAGAAGACAATGTGAAAACCTCTGCCTCCTAGTGCCATTCTCGTATTGATTGTGCGTCTTTCTCCACGGAATGGAAGGGCAGCATTTCCTCTGTGCTCTCCCCTCTTGCCTGACACAGATATAATGTGCAGCTGCTGCCCTCGGTTTTCCCCTGCATGTTCAAGTAATGTTCAGACATTGGGGAAGTACCACTTCCTGGTTATCACTGGCAGTAGGCACAAAAATTAAGAGTCTTCCCTAAGACGGTGTACGTGATCTCAGAGGCATTCCAGTTCATATCATAAGCTCCTCACCAATAAAATCCACCAAGGCTAGAAGGGAGAAACGCTAGAAGGGCACAAGGGTCTGCGACTGCAGAGAAGGCTGTAAATGGCGGTGGCGGGGGGTGGGGGGGCAGTGGAGAAACTAAGGGAAGTTGTGAGGCATCAGTGTCAGCAGGTAACGTGTGACTGGTGTTCATTACATGGATCACACAACACTTCTGTCATTTATATAAATCAGAAAGAATTTCCACAGAGCTCCTCCGTAATTTAGCATCAGCCAGCTTTAAAATACAGACTTTCTTGACCTCTTAAAAGCACTCTTACCTATCTAGCTTCCATTCTCAGAGTGGGAAAATCAGGGAAGGATTCTCAACCCTACTGTGTAGTTGAAGAGCTCTGCTAGGAGGGGTCGATGCCTGCAGAAGTCCTCAGAGGCAGAGGGCGGTTGTCTGAATTCTAGAACCTGCTTTTGCACATGCTGTGCTCACATCACCTACCTGTTCTGATTTTTCCAAGATGATGACAAATTAAGGGTGTGCCAACTCCTCAGGTTCATTTACAATCTCCATGGACAGCACAGGCTGCCAGCCTCCTGGGAGTTTGAAGAAAGGCCAAAAGGCTCTCCCTTTAGCTGTCTTGTTTGATAAAGCCCAAGGAAAGCAGAATACTGGGGATTTCCATGGCCTTTGCCCCGTGGGTCTCCTAAGAGCTTTGGAATGGCAAAAGCATAGGACCCTTCCACATTTTTCTGTACAACAGTCAGGATACTAGGAATATAGGAGCAGCCTGGGAGGAGAAAAGAATTTTAAAAGCCATAGACAGTCCATCCAAAGTGCAGTTTGGAGGCCACACCAAGAGAAGGATGGTGCTGAAGGCAGACAGCCCTGCTCTCTTTGCCTTCTTGCTGAGGAAGGGAATTTAAGCCAAAAGAATAAATGGATACATTGGAGATTCCTTAAAGTTCTTACTGTAATTATATAGCCTTAGGAGATGAGGAATTATAAAGTAGATGTTGGCCTAAACATTGGACATTTTCCCAAAAAGATAATTGTTTTGTTTCTTTTTCCCCTCAGAAAAAAAAGAAACAAATCATATTAATACTGTAGTCAGGACTAAGAAAATGAGCCTGTTTTGACTTAAAATATGCCAAAAATAAAAGACAATATTGTAGGGGTCAGCAAAACCTAGCCAGAGAAGTATTTTTATTTCTGCTATTAGTTTAACATTGACTTCTAAAATAAGATAAATAGCTTGGCCAATAATAATGATTAGACTCTGACCTGGTTTTAAGAAGAAAGTAGACTTAGAGTATTCCCCCATTCTGGTGATGCCCTCTCCTGATTGGTTGGGGGTAGGGAGGGCAGAAGGGGAAAAGGACACCATGGGAGAGGAAGCGACCGTGAGATCACGGCACTCCCATCATGGACTTAGGATGTCATGGAATATATCTTCATTTAGTTGCTGTTTTAACACTCAACTCAATTCTGATAATTTTCTCTACAACACAAAGAATGGAAACTACATCTCCTTAGAACACCTGAAGGATCAGTGGGCTCCAATATCAGAACCAGTGGTAGGAGTTTAGGAGCAAGGTAGGTGATTATTGCTGTTTCTTCCTGCCTTTTCCAAAATCCAAATAATTAGGCTGCTTCTCTTCTTTTGGTCTGGAGTTTAAAACATGCAATGCAATGAAACATTGGCAGGCTAGAGAAGATTTAAGGAAACTGGTCCTTAACTTCTCAGGCTAATCCTGAAGCTACTTGTAACCAAATGAAGACATAGCCATTATCTTCTCCCTCCCCTCCTACAGACTGACCTTGGAATTCCTCAGCAACCCCCATGAGGGGCAGGGGTACAGTGGAAGAGCAATTCTAGGTCCCCAGTCAGGGTCTCTGAAGACCATTCTTTGGCATGAAAAATGCTTAGACATTGTTAAAAACCAGCATAACCCAAAGCCTTAGTTTGGATCCAGATGAAACAAAGCTCAGACTCCAGATTCAAACATTGTTTAGTTTCAGACTATAGGTTCCTGTCACTGCAAAAGTTCTTGACGTCCCTCCTGGTGATCTCCAACGTCAAGGACATACCTCCACCACCTCCTTCTCCTAATGCTCTCCCTCCACCATCCCACCCCTTAGAATGAGCTGTCCTATAGAATTTACTCTTAGGTCTGGCTTCTGGGACAATAAACCTACTTTCTAAGAAGATGTGAGGATCATCAGAGCAGGAAGAGTACCCAAGTTTCCAATTACAGAGCAGGCCTGAGCTCCGTCCAGCCCAAAAGATAATTCCCTGGTTCCCTCAGCTCTAGAGCCCTTTCCTAGCCTCTAGACCTACCTGCTGTCATTCCAGCTTGTGCTTTCCTGTTTAATGAGAGATATTTATTCTTCCCTGGGTCAGTGACTGTCTCATACTCTGTATGGCATAAACGCCAAGCTGGGAATCTAGAGTCCTGAGCTTTACTCCCAGATCTGCCATGAATGTGCCAAGACCTTGGACAAGTCATGTGACCTCTCTGGGCCTGAGTTTTCTCACTTACAAAATAAGGAAACTAAGATAGAATACCATTACAGTCTCTCCAGCTTTAATTTTATCAGAAATAAGTTGCTTCCTCCTCTGAGCTCCCATGGCACATTGCTCATTCTTCTCTGTAGACATGTTATTAGAGTTTGTCTCTTTACAAACATTTTCCCACTGGACTGTGAGCCCCTCAAGAACAAGGACTGTCTCCTCATTATTTTGTTTCCTCTGCACTGGGGGAAAACAGAGGAAAGAAGAGGAGGAAAGGGGAAGGGGAAACCACCAACATTTGTTGAGTTCTGTTAAGTACAGCCCCGTGCCATACATCTACATAAAGTATTGCTTTTAAGTACAATCTCTTTAAAAAAAAAAAATACAATCATTATAATCCCAAATCTGCCAGCAAGGCAACTTAGAAATTAATGTCCCCAGTTCACAGAGTTAGACCAGAAATGAAATCCAGGTTTCCCTTCTTTGTCTATTATCCCAGGACCTAGCATGGAGCAGCAAGACTCTGCTCAAATTTCCCTAATTTATCTAGAAGATGCTCAATAAAGACTCATTTAATAGATGTGAAATAAACCTTCCCGTTTGGCTTTTGGCCATCCTTGGATGTGCCTTTGATCCCTATCTTTACTGAGGTGAGAAGGGGACAGAGTTGAGATGTGGGATAGGCAATGAGAGCACAGGGAGCAATTTTATTACCAGGATGTAGGAATTCTTTAATTAAGAAGAGGGCAGGGCAGAGCTCTTACCAGGTATGAAGAAATAATGATGAATATTCTCAAGGTAACTCAAGGTCTCGGGTACTTCACCCTGAAGAATAAGCTGAAGTCCTAATTTGCATCATTACTCAACCTACACATTCACAGAGGACACAATTGTTTTTCCAGCGTCGGAAGGTCACATTATTCTTTCTTGCTCTAGTGCCCCTCACAATTATGTACAGGTGAGCAGACAGAGAAATCCATACTGAAGCCTCAAAGCGCGAGGGGCTTCCAGCTCCAGAAGCCAGCAAGGTGCTTGGCCTGAGGATGGCAGACACTGTGGGCTCCCATCATGGGGCCCAACCGGCAGAGATATAGGAATTGAAATGGATTACTGTCTTGAGGGCACATGAGCCTCGTACCAATACCTAAGGAAGGCTCTTTGGTTCTAGTTAATTTATCTTAAGCACAAATAAATTCTTGGGGCCAGCTAAATTAATGTTCGCCTCAGGGGAGAAAGGAAAAAGAAAGGAGATCATCTGTTCCTGAGGGTGCCTTAGGATTGTGCCCAAAGCTCTTAACCCATTCAAGACCCACATAAATCTCTCAAGGGAGTATTTGATACTGTTTTAGCAAGGAGCGGAGGGGAGCAGTGAGGAGGATGACGTTCATTTCTGTCTAGTAGTGAATTAATGCCTGTCTGCAGGCAAAGCACCCAAAAAATAGCACATTACATTTACTTCTTTCTAAATAGAGTACTGCTTTAATAGCTGGTTGGAAGATGAGGCTGTTTGATATTTATGAAACAAACAACAGATCCTAACACTTGAGAGAGGTAGGCTGTTTGAGAAGGTGCCCGGTATTCCTAAAACACCATGTAAGGGCCCTAAACTTTGGCTTTTTCTGATTAATTCTGCAGTAGATCTTGTGTATCCATTTACTCAATAAATCCTTAACAAGTGCCTGTCACGAGAGGTAAAATGTCAGAATGATTAAGAACCCAGACCCTGGAACCATATTGCTTGGTCTGAATCCTGGTTTAGCCACTTATTACATGTGTTTATTGTGGCAAATTGTTTAAGTTCTCTGTGCCTCAGTTACCTTATCTGTAAAATGGGGATGATAATAGTGCCAATTTTGGAAGGTTGCGTGCGGATTAAATTAGAGAATACATAAAGCACTTGAAACATCTCTATGACACGTGGAAGGTTTAGTATTGCACACCATGTGCGGGAGCCAAAGCTTTCACTCAAGCTATGAAGACCTATGGGATGAAGAGACACTGAATGGATTGGATTTCTCATTTGGATAGAAAGGACAAGGGACACATATATCAGAGGTTTAGGAAAGCTCTATAGTGTAAAACAGTGTTCATCCCAGTTGTACCCCAATTGGTAAGCCAGATGGTTGTGTGCAGTATAAGGAAAAAGAATTTTCTAAAGATTTTAATGTAGATGTAAAGTCATGTATTAAGAAAAATATAACTAACACATTAAATTTTTTATTTTATGCACATTATTGCTTAGGAATAAATAAAAAAGAAATACTTCGGTTGATCTAAACAGAGGACTTCTAGGTTCCCAGAGAATAATAGCAGCTACTTAAATTTAAATTTCTTACATATCCTCAAAGAAAAAAAAATAGATGACAAATAGAGCAAATATAGTTGAACTTGTGCCTCTGGTAACATCGTTAGGAGACAGCACCGGGAATATAGTAGATTAGGTGACTTAGTTATTGTTCAGCAATTATTTACTCCACCTAAGAATCACTACCACCCTCCCCTGACATTGAGCTTGGGGGCAGGATCTGCTTTGACCAATTACATGCCAGGGACATGGTGTAGGAAGAGACCTGATACGTGCTTACATGGTGGGGTTTGGTCTTTTGCATGTCTGTCTTTTGCCATGAAAGACCATACCTTATATAACAGCTAGTCCAAGAAAGATGAGAGACACTTAAAGGAGACCCAGATACAGCGTGTAGCTTGTAACAGAGCTTGGCCGAATCCAGCCTAGATCAGCTGAATCCATCACCTTACAAAAACGTAAGTGAAAAATGAATGTTGTGTTATGCTCTTGAGATTTAGGGCTGTTTGTTTTGCAGCAATATGAGACAGAAATTAGTACCAGAAGTAAAATACTGCTTTAACAAAAATTTTAAATATTTGGTATTGATTTGGGGAGGAAGAAGTAGGCAAGGAAGAAAGTCACAGGAAGATGGAAAATAGTGATCTGTATTATACAGTGGCAAATTATTTGGTAAAATATCAGCTGTTGTATCTTAGAGGACAGAAAATGTGTGAGCTGATTGCTACTAGTTGCATTTGAAAAGGTACTCCATGAATGTGATTAGGCCAGAAAAACACTAACCAGCGAGCAAACAGTATTTAGAGGAAAATTACAGTGTTTATTAGTAAACCACAGGCATTGCCATTATGACGGAACCTCAGAGGAAAGGCCAAACCAAAGGTTTTTCAGTAAAACATGACCTCAGGATAAAAATCAGATCAAGGGTGTGGCTACAATGCTTGCTTATATCACTGAAGAGGTGAAGGTAGTCTAGTAGACTTCAGTTTAGTTTGAAACAACTAAACAAAAGATAACTAGGAAGCCTGATAACGTGATCCCAAAAAAGCATGTTGTGTCCAAATTTACTGCAATTTAAGCCCAGAAAGAGAGATACGTGTATCAGAAAGAAAAAAAGGAAAAAAATGTGTGTGACTCTGGGAACTTGTGTTAATAGAAATCAAATAATAAAAAAAGAAGGAACTCCCACAAGTTGGAGCCAACAGTAATGAGGAAGAGTGGACATAGAACTACTCCTACAGGGGATCACTAGAGCCTACTGGAGGAATGTTTTTATCCCCCCTGTAGTAGAATCTGACATTTGCCCCACAGGATTTAGCATTTGTGTGGACATGTGATTATGTTCTCCGTGACTACGATTCTTGCTAGTTTAATGTTAGAATATTTAGAATGAAGTTAATTAATTAGGTGGACCTGTTTCTGGTCCATCAGAATCTCTTCTGGTCCACAATCATCTATTGGATATGTAAGGAACAGTGGTGTAAAACAATGTCATAGGGTCTCTGGATCAAGAGAAGCCACAGCAGCTTTGATACAGATCATGAAATCCTGGTCTGCACGCCTTAGGCCACAATTTGACAAAACTTTGGGGACCTTGGAATAAGACTGAGTGTATTTTGAGTATAGGAAGGATATAGATATTTATTTATGGGAAGACTTAAGGTAAATTAGATTATTGTTCAACAAGTATTCACTTCCCATATCTCTCAGCTTTTTGGAGAAAACAAATTTTTTGGCCCCATTGATGTTGGATTCATTCAAATGCCTTGATTGGTCAATGGGATACATTGCAAATAAAGAACTGAAATGTATTCTCATAGAGGACCTTGGTTTCTTGCACTCCTGCCTTTTGTCATGAAGATAGCATGACGTGCATAGCTACTCGTTCAAGGAGAATAAAAACCATGTAGAATAGACCAGAACCCAATCTGCAGTTGCAACTAAGCCCAGCCAAACCCAGCCTCAATCAGCCCTATCTCAACAGACCCAAAGATGGAGAAGCAACAACATAAGAGCTTGTGGTTACATACCATTTAAGTGATTTCTGATACAGTAATAGCTTACTGATATTAAAAGAAAGCTACAAATTTTACTTTACAAAGAAATATAAAACTAAACATCTGGAACCAGAAGAAAACTACAAACTTTATTTTGCAAACAAATGGGAAATAAACTAGCAGAGCCACAGAATTATACAGATATATACAGAGATTCAGGGGGAGACTATAAAGAAAAGAAGAGTGCAAGGCAATTTGCAAAAAAAAAAAAAAAAAAAAAAAAAAAAAAAAAAAAAAATATATATATATATATTTATCTCCAGAAAGAGAGAATCCCATCCTAAGCTGACAAATACTGAGAAAAGCCCTGAAATGGTAGATAAGAATACTGGCAACTGGCAATTAAAAGGGACTTGAAAAGGTATGGTTTCTGATGTGGCAATATGGGGAAGGTGAAGCTCTCAGAGGGAGGACAACTTGGAAAAGAAGGTCTCTGTGCCAGTTTTTAGTTTATTGTCTCTAAGCTCCTTGCCCTGCTTCGTAACACCGAAGCCAAGCCCTGTAAACACATTTCCTTTGCCAGCTGGCACAACGTAAAGCTTTATCAACAGCGAGTGCTGGAGTAACACTTCAAGGTGAGAGCCACATGAAGATACTTCTCTCCTAGATTCTAATTCACCATCTTTTAAATTCAGCATTTGCAGCCTTAGTGGCCTTCTTGGACCCATTCTGGAATGCCCTTCGGCCACTCTGTCCCTATCTAGCAACCACCTCTCACCCACTCCAAGGAGCTACGTCCTTGGTTGCTCCCATTGCATCCCTAAGCCATGCTCTCCGCACCCAGCGGCTAACCCTGGGGGCTTCCAGGGGACCACGTCCGCATCAGCTTCAGCTACACTATCAGGCAATTGTACTTCCACTGGACCCATGTCATCTGGCAATTTCGTCATTAAAGTCAGGCTGTCCGTCCCAGTCCCTCTTTAAACAAGTCTGAATCTCATGTTCATGGGCATGATGTGTTCTAAGTCCTTAGTTTCGTTATTGCCGTTCTCTTTCAGCCTAGAAGTAACAGTTGGTTTCTTTAACTGGCTCCTTCCAGAATGCTTAGGGTCCTTTTTTATCTCTTTTAGTAGTCAATTACCTATTACTAGTTAGCATTTCTTTACATTAAGCTAATGTTTTCAACTTCCAATTATTGATGCTTTTTTATCTCCTGCCTGGACCCTGACTGATACAGTGTTCCTTGGCTTGGCTTGGTGGTAAAGGGAAAGGAGGAACCAAGCAGTTGAAATCAGAGCTCCGCAGAAATAATGGAAGAAACGCCTCAGAAAACGAGAGCAATTTTCTCCCCGAATAGACACCATTAGTTAAAGAGAGTGGACTTCACTATACAAAAGAAATGTAAAGAGACTTAGCAAGCCAAGCAACTCTTCTCGCTTCTCCATACAAACGTCCTCCATATTTTTAATCTAGGAAATTTTCAACACATTTTAAAATAAACAGTAAATATCAGAAAGCATCAAGCAAAGCTACTATAAGAAGAAAATGGAAACTGAGAATCAAAACTCCTCAACTGATGAAAAATTCCCTCCCTGCCCCCAGTTAATCATGAAGTAGAGGAAAACTGTAACACAGTAGTCCAACAGGAATTAATTTAAAGAGCATTTGCTGAAGAAAAATTTATTTCAACCAAGGATTAAAACTCATTACAGAAATGGGGGGAAAAAAACAAAAAAGGACATAAAATGAGAATTGGTTAAACTCAGAAAAAAACTGAGGAAAGAGGAAAAAGACAATCTAGAAGGGAACACTAGATTATGAAGTACTCAGGTGAAAATAGATTTGATTGAAAATATATTAAATAAAATTGATAGGAGAAATGAAAACAACCCAGAGAA
Source organism: Lontra canadensis (assembly GCF_010015895.1). Taxonomy (NCBI): domain Eukaryota; kingdom Metazoa; phylum Chordata; class Mammalia; order Carnivora; family Mustelidae; genus Lontra; species Lontra canadensis. The sequence goes on along the minus strand of NW_022631003.1, from coordinate 20,374,928 downwards.
GGAAAAGAAAAAAGAAAGAAAGAAAGAAAGAAAGAAAGAAAGAAAGAAAGAAAGAAAGAAATATGTAAAAAGTATTAGAGACAAAGTGATATATAGAAAACAAGCAAGGGATATCCAACATATATAATTGGAGATCCCAAATCAAAAAAAGGAAAACAGAAGGACAAAATAAAGATTTCTGAATAATGCAAGAAAACTTTTTAAAAATAAAAAAGAACTCAATCTACATATCAGAAGAGTCTACAGTATACTTCAAAAAACTTGATTCCAAATAGTTAACACCAGAATATGGCCTAGTAAAATTGTTCAAATAATGAATTTTTTAAAAGACTATACCTATTTATTTGATAGCGAGAGAGACAGTGAGAGGGAACACAAACAGGGGGAGTGGAAGAGGGAAAAGCAGGCTTCTCGTTGAGCAGGGAGCCAGATGCGGGGCTTGATCCCAGGACCCCAGGATCATGACCTGAACCAAAGGCAGATGCTTAATGACTGAGTCACCCAGGTGCCCTCCAAATAATTAATTTAATGAAAAAAAGTTTCTAGGACTCTGGACATAAAGACCAAGTCATTTGCAATGAAAGGATACATACCATGCCAGACTCCACCTTCTCAAAAAAAATATACAAAGCAACTCAACAGTGAAACAACATTTCCAAGAACTCAAGAAACAGAAAATGGTGAATTTTTACTTGTAAATTGTACCTCAATAAATCTAATTTTTTTAAAAAACAGAACTCAAAATTAAAAAGTTAGTAGAAGATCCTGGTAAAATCAGAAGGCAACAAGAACCCAGTTTTTTAGTCTTCTTGAATCTTCACATAAAACAAAGACTGTAACTAGAGAGCAAAACCAAAAGCTCATAGACAACATGAGGAAAAGCCCAAAATAAGTAACAGGTGTTGACTGGAAAGCTTGGAAGGCCAATTTGACAAATGTAGCTAGAACAGGATATTTTGCCCTTCATTGTGGTTGAGTACAAGTGAGCTGCAGCAGAGTTCAAAGAGAATGGAGAAATCAGCCTTCTGTAAACTCTGAACACTGACCAGTTAATGATCTCCTCCAATTAAGTGCTGGAAACAGATGGAATGGAATAAAAATTGAACAGGATAAGGAAAATAAGATAAAGAATTTAAAAAATAGACAAAGCTGTGATCACCAAGACAGCATGGTACTGGCATAAAAACAGACACATAGACCAGTGGAACAGAGTAGAGAGCCCAGATATGGACCCTCAACTCTATGGTCAGTTAATCTTCAACAAAACAGGAAAAAATATACAGTGGATAAAAGACAGTCTCTTCAATAAATGGTGCTGGGATAACTGGGCAGCTATATGTAGAAGAATGAAACTCGACCATTCTCTTACACCATAAACAAAGATAAACTCAAAATGGATAAAAGACCTCAACGTGAGACAGGAATCCATCAGAATCCTAGAGGAGAACATAGGCAGTAATCTCTTCGATATCAGCCACAGCACCTTCTTTCAAGATATGTCTCCAAAGGCAAAGGAAACAAAAGCCAAAATAAACTTCTGGGACTTCATCAAAATCAAAAGCTTCTGCACAGCAAAGGAAACAGTCAACAAAACAAAGAGGCAACCCACGGAATGGGAGAAGATATTTGCAAATGACAGTACAGACAAAAGGTTGATATCCAGGATCTATAAAGAACTCCTCAAACTCAACACACACAAAACAGACAATCATATCAAAAAAATGGGCAGAAGATATGAACAGACCCTTCTCCAATGAAGACATACAAATGGCTATCAGACACATGAAAAAATGTTCATCATCACTAGCCATCAGGGAGATTCAAATTAAAACCACATTGAGATAACACCTTATACCAGTTAGAATGGCCAAAATTAGGAAGACAGGAAACAACATGTGTTGGAGGGGATGTGGAGAAAGGGGAACACTCTTACACTGTTGGTGGGAATGCAAGTTGGTGCAGCCTCTTTGGAGAACAGTGTGGAGATGCCTCAAGAAATTAAAAATAGAACTTCCCTATGACCCTGCAATTGCACTACTGGGTATTTACCCGAAAGATAAAGATGTAGTGAAAAGAAGGGCCATCTGTACCCCAATGTTTATGGCAGCAATGGCCACGGTCGCCAAACTGTGGAAAGAACCAAGATGCCCTTCAACGGACGAATGGATAAGGAAGATGTGGTCCATATACACTATGGAGTATTATGCCTCCATCAGAAAGGATGAATACCCAACTTTTGTAGCAACATGGACAGGACTGGAAGAGATTATGCTGAGTGAAATAAGTCAAGCAGAGAAAGTCAACTATCATATGGTTTCACTTATTTGTGGAGCATAACAAATAGCACGGAGGACAAGGGGAGATGGAGAGGAGAAGGGAGTTGAGGGAAATTGGAAGGGGAGGTGAACCATGAGAGACTATGGACTCTGAAAAACAATCTGAGGGTTTTGAAGGGGCGGGGAGTAGGAGATTGGGGGAACCAGGTGGTGGGTATTAGAGAGGGCACGGATTGCATGGAGCACTGGGTGTGGTACAAAAACAATGAATACTGTTATGCTGAAAATAAATTTTTAAAATGATTAAAAAATAATAAAAAAAATAAAAAATAGACAGATGTAATTAGGGAAGAATAACATGGCCAGGAGACCTCAAGCAACAAATTATTTTTTGTTTTTTGTTGTTGTTTTTTTTAACACTACACAAAACCACAGCAGAAAGAGTCCTTTAAAGTTAGAAAGTCTATCTCGACCTGAACACAGATTTTTTTTTTCTAAAATTTAAGGAAAACAATTTTATGTAAATAAGAGCATGAGAAAAACATTGAGGTTAAATCCCAAACAAAATGATTGTAATTTTTAAAAACTAGAATAATTTAGAATAAGGAACATATATATGAAATCTGAACAAGACAAATGAACAAGCAAAGAAACAAAAAGCAGAAACAGACCCATGGTGGGGGAGTGATGGGCAAACTGGGTGAAGGGGAGTGGAAGATAAAGGCTTCTGGTTATGGGATGAGTAAGTCCCAGGGATGGAACATACAACATACAGAATATAGTCAAAGTATTATCATAGTGTTCAGGGTGACAGATGGTGGCTACACTTGCAGTGATCACAGCGTGATGTAAGTAACGAGTCATCAAATTATTCTGTTGTACACCTGAAACTAATGTTACATTGTGTATCAACTGTATTTCACTAAAAAAAGAGAAATGTTTAATGTAGGGGGGGAAAAAGGATGTGGAGCAGAATAACATTCCTTCCAAGAAAAAATAATTACCCTCAGAGAGATCAAAACTGTAACCTATGATTTCAAAACTAAAAAGACTGGGTCGCTCAGTTGGCTAAGTGTCTGCCTTCAGCTCAGGTCATGATCTCAGGGTCCTGGGATGGAGTCCCACCTCAGGTTCCCTGCTCAGAGGGGAGTCTGCTTCTCCCTGTTGTGAAGTATAAATGAGATAATCCATCTCAAGCACTCAGCAAAGTGCAGACCACATAGTAATCCCTCAAAAATGCTATCTGCTGTTGTTATTACTGTGGTCGTTGTTTTGGGGAATGACAGAAGCTTTTAACTCGGCATCTTTTTTATGGACCACTAGGGACTTCTGTGAATCCTTTTTCCATATGCACTGCAGCTATCAGAGTTCTTTTTCTTCTCTGCTGCTCCAATTATAGTCCGGAGAAAATTCTAACTTCATTTCTTTAGGCACTAAATGCTTTGGGATGCATAGGAAAATGAAGTGTTATAGATTTCCGAACTATATTAAACCAATATAACTTGCTGCCCAACTGCCAGAGGGACCAGCATGGCAGTAACTGCTAGAATGATGGTGACCAGAGAATTTGGGAGGGAACTCATTTAGCCTATGGCAAGCATGCCTTCCACCTCCCCAGGTATCAGGAGACAATACACTTAGGAGGCTAACACTTCTGGATTGGGTCAGTATTTGGAGATGTAGCCTCTAAAACAATTACCCTTCTCAGTATACTTTCCACTGATACATTTGTCAGTACACACACACACACACACACACACACACGTGTGTGTGTGTGTGTATAATTAATATATAATATTATAAATGTTATATATATATAAAACACATGGTCTCTTTGTATTCATCAGCCAACTGCTCCAATGAGTGTTGATTTCCTACTGACCCATCATGCATCACTGCCTTTTACCCAATTCTCACAGCAGGTAAGGAGATGCCTTCTGGGATAGAATGCTTGCAATTAGTTTTAGTCTGCTTTAGCTTAAGGTACACGTTCAACAGGGAGTAGAAATGTTCCCCTACGTTGCAAGCATCTCCCCTCCCTGTACGCCACCATTTAGGGTTTTCACATTCTACTCTCCTTTCCCCTACCTGAATTTTCACAGCCAACTCAGTTCAGCTCAGTTCTCCTATTTCAGATATCTTATTCTACTTGTTAAAATCTACATAGTGCTTCCCTCCTCATCATTTCAAACATATACCAGGGAAGTATTAACGTCTTTTAATTTTTTTTTTTTATTTGACAGACAGAGATCACAAGTAGGCAGAGAGGCAGGCAGAGAGAGAGGAGGAAGCAGGCTCCCTGCTGAGCAGAGAACCCAATGCGGGGCTCAATCCCAGGACCCTGAGATCATGACCTGAGCTGAAGGCAGAGGCCTTAACCCACTGAGCCACCCAGGCGCCCCTACGTCTTTTAATTTTTACAAGGAATCTGTTCTGGTGTTTACATGACTTAGCCACAGTTCACATGGCAAAGCTGGGACAGCAGACATCTCCCCTTTATACATGTCACGTCTATGACTTCCTTCCACTATGTCCCGCAGGCACTGCATTCTCTTATGAGATAATTTGAGATGTTTTATTTACATATTTACTGATTTATGATTGTATTTATTTGTCGATGTGTTGGTTGATTTTATATAAATTATTATGCTATTTGTTATACGACTATCTGATAGAAATGGAATAATATACAATTAAATACAGCATTCTACAATAATTTCTAGACATCTTTAACAAGTAATGAAACTAAATTTTCAAAGAAACATCATCATTAAAAATGCAGGTTTACTTCTAAAAGTTCTATCAAACTGCCATCTTTTATCATCTCCTCTTGGGACTGCTTTGTTCTATTTTCAATTCATTTCCAATGATTTTTTAAAATATTTTAACTATTCAGAAAAATATGAAGGCTAATATAATGAACATTTTCATATCCACTACCCAAATGTTAACATTTTCTCCATATTTACTTCAAATTTTTCCTCTTTTTTTGGAAATAAAATATTTCAGAAAAGGCTAACATTTCCACATTCTCTTCATCCAGTCTTATTGCTCCCTTTCCCACCCCAAAACAAACCACTGGCATGAAGGTAGTATGTATCTTTTCCATTCATGTTTTTAAATATTTACTCCGCAAGCATTCATCTATTTAATTTAAAAATATAAACTTTACGCAAATAGTACCACCCTCCTTTATATATCATTATACAACTTGGTTTTTCCACCTAATATCGTGTTTTTGAGGTCCATCATAAGTAAGGAAAATCCTTTTCATTTTTTTATCTACTAATATATTTTTTAAACTTATTTTAACCTTATTTTGTGTTCTCTTTTCCGTGTTTTTTTCCTTCATTGCCTCTCTTTGCCTGCCTCATGTTAAATTAATAAAGTTGTCTGTAGTATTGCTTCCCCTCATTTGTGAGGTGGAAACTGTAGATTATTCTTATGTTGCACAGAGATGTTTGTGTTTGAATATACTTTTGACTTTTTTTCTAAGAGTTGCTATCAGTAGATTTTTTTTATTTTCAGCATAACAGTATTCATTGTTTTTGTACCACACCCAGTGCTCCATGCAATCCGTGCCCTCTCTAATACCCACCACCTGGTTCCCCCAATCTCCTACTCCCCGCCCCTTCAAAACCCTCAGATTGTTTTTCAGAGTCCATAGTCTCTCATGGTTCACCTCCCCTTCCAATTTCCCTCAACTCCCTTCTCCTCTCCATCTCCCCTTGTCCTCCGTGCTATTTGTTATGCTCCACAAATAAGTGAAACCATATGATAGTTGACTTTCTCTGCTTGACTTATTTCACTCAGCATAATCTCTTCCAGTCCTGTCCATGTTGCTACAAAAGTTGGGTATTCATCCTTTCTGATGGAGGCATAATACTCCATAGTGTATATCTTCCTTATCCATTCGTCCGTTGAAGGGCACTTTTGACTTTGAAATAGTCTCCCTTTAAAAAAATTCTATATGTAGAAAGTCATTGAAAAGCTTCAAAGAGTGACCTTTCCATGACATCTTACCAAAAATTTCTTGAACTCTTTTATAGCCTAAACCTACCTATCAATTTTGCCTTGGAGCTTATTGTCCAAAATAAAATATAATTAGTCTTTCAGCGTATGTTAAACCCTTCCATTTATTTCTCTCTGAATACCTGGAGATTTTTCCACTCTCCTGGATTCTGTGGGCCCAGGGGAACAGTTAACATTTCCCACTATTCATTCCAGACCAGGAAGGTTCTAGCCTCTCTTCACTTTACAGTAGTCCTACACATGAAATAAGTCATTCCACTTGCCAAACCATTGCTCTTTCGGTGTTCCTTTCCCTTCCTAATTCCCAGCTCTACCATGGCAGTCAGTCACACCTTCCTAGGTCACTACAGCATCTGAGATATTTTTCTTCTCTAATGTGTACTACATTCATGATGGCCTGAAAATTCGTGTTGAGGCTCTTTTAGAATCTTGACTTTAAGGTTCTCCTTCTCGATGACATCACAGAAAAAGCTCTGTTTCATCCTTGACTCTCTGTTTCATCCCCACCTGATGGTTGACAACTTCAGGAGCTTCCTAGGTAAAATTTCAAAGTAGCCTCCACACTTGCAGGGCAGAGAAGACTGAAGAAAGAGTCAGACCACTCCACATTGGCAGCTGGCAGATTTAATAAGCAGGGGAACTTACATACCAACCTTGTCTTTGGTGACTGCAAGACGGGTACATCCCCACTCCCACCACCTTATCTTAAAAGTAGATATAGGGGTCTTACCTGGATCCATACACCACATCATTATCTCAAGACTATGTCCTTGGGCTTCTGGAATCAGGGAAGACCAGCAGAATGCACATTCTAAAGATGAAAGGGAACGGGAAACCTCTACTTGCCAGGGTCAAGCGTGGCAACAAACAGTCACATCCTTTCCATGACCTGCTCCAACACCACCTTAGGTAGACTTCATGGTTCTTTTCCTGTGGAGTGGAGAATCCTTTTCTAGCATTCTCTATTTCCTCCTTTCCTCTTCCCTATCCCCATTCCTGTATCATCCTCAAAATTTATGTTCTTTGTGTATTTTCATTGGTTCAATAGTTTATTCACTTAAAAACCATTTAGATTTTGCTATGTTCTAGGTTTACACTAGGCTCTAGTATGAAAATAAAGCAGTGGTTCAAATAGCAATGATATTCTGTAGAAACTTACAGTCTAAAATAATAGATTATGCATATATAGAAACAATTATATCCCGGGAATGCAGAGGAGGGAGAAGTGCCATAGAGAAAGCATCATGTGAGCAGGTGAACGGGCTCTTGAAGGATGAGAAGAATGTAGGCATCAGATTAAGGGAAAAGAATCCAGGTAAAGGAAAGAATATATAATTATCATTCGTCTTCAACCACAGTTTCCACTTCTTAGAGACAAGAACCATATGTTTTATTTTTATATCTCTCACAATGTTTTACAAAGATCTATATTAAAAGGAGCTCAATGGGTAAAGAATAATATTATTAAATATGATGTGAAATGTTTTCCCATCATTTGATCTCTGTCGTCTTGTTCAGGGAATGAGTTAGTTATTTATTAATTCATTCTAGCAACATTTATCAGTGCCTGTCATTATATGTAATGATAGAGAAATGAGCAAGCCAAGCATTCTCAGTGAACATCTCAGTCTTCGGGAGTACCTCTGGCCAGGAGGCTGGAGGTGTGCTAGGAGTTCAGTATTCAGTGTTCAGACCCTTCCATGTGTGGCAAGTGAGGGCTGCCATCAAGCAATTCCATGTATATGAATTCACATCCCTCGTGGCCCTGGTACTTCCCACTGACACTGAAGAGTCTTTGTTACAGATATAAGGGATTTTCCAGTAGGAAAAACAGCCTGGAGGCACAGTGGACCTCACCCAGAAAACTGATGGTTAAACTCCCCCAGGTTGAAAATCTTGAGGGCCAGCCGTGGAAGCAGAGGCTTTGCCTCCAAATCATACAACTAGCTGTGCTTCTCCATGACTCTTGCTTTTCTTGTGTGTGATCTCTATCCCCAAGGCCATCTTATTCCCAAGCAGCCAAGGCAAACAATATAGGAAGACAAATTGGTTATTCAGTTACAAAGGAGTGTGTGTGTGTGTGTGTGTGTGTGTGTGTGTGTGTGTTGTTTCTCTCATCTAAATCCTAAAAAAGATATGTATATATGTGCCATCTACATATTTCCTCCAATTTTTTTTTACCTAAATCTACCTTCTGTTAAAATAAAATAAAATGGAGACTTGTCTTAAAAATCCTCCAAGCAGAGAAAACCAGTTAAGCAATACAAGCAAAACAATCTAGCTTACTTCATGAACATAAGCAAAATTAAGCAAAACTTAACAGGTTATTCTTGTAAATGCCTCTGATAATCATAAAACTTAAGTCATCTTCCTAAAATGATGTAAGATAATCACTTTTAACCAACCCCCTGCCATCTGGAAACCCCCACCGGAATCATTATAAAGGTTAAACAACTTTCTCATTTCACTTTATAAGGCATCCTGTTACACCATGCCTCAGAGCTTCATACCAGGTTCAAGTTTGAAGTCTCCCTGTTCACAAACCATTTGTTCCTTGCTCAATAAAATAGTCATAGTAAGTAAGGCTCTCTGAATTTTCTTTTGACACTGCATAGAGTCGCATGTTCTTAGCTTAAAAGTATTTTGTCCATTGGCTGCACAATATTTTCATTCTAAACATCCCTACCAAAAATAAGATTGCATTAAACCTTCTGCCAACTTTAAACTAATAAACAATCCTAGGGTCAAGAATTGTTTTTATAGAAAATCACAACTAGGATGGGACGCCTGGGTGGGTCAGTCAGTTAAGCATCTGCCTTTGGCTCATGTCATGATCTCAGGGTCCTGGGATCGAGCCCGGACCTGGGCTTCTTGTTCAGTGGGAAGCCAGCTTCTCCCTCTGCCTGTTGTTCCCCCTCTTTGTGTTCTCTCTCTCTCTCTGAAAAATAAATCTTTTTTTTAAAAAAGCACATTTAGAAATAGGACATCATTCATTTGAATTCTGATCATGAAACCTTTAGCAATATATATGGCTGTGGACTTACAACAATGATGCGCATGGACTGGTTTTGCTTCCAAAAAATGGGAACAATGATACCACAGCACTAACTGGATTGTTGTGAGGGTTAAGCACATGCCTGGCAACCCTTCACTAACTAGTGACAATTTTATTTTTATTATTATAATTACTACAACCGTCCAACACCTGGGCTCAGTGGCTGCTTGAACTGTTTGTTCACTCCCTCTCTCCATCTGCTGCAGGAAGCAGGAAGGGGAGCTTCCAGAAAGGCAGCCTGTAGGCTCTGGCTTCCGAGTAGGGCATGGTAAGGGTGCAGCTCGGCCCCGTCTGCCCCTGATGATGCATAGTCTCCACCAGCGCAAAGACACGAGCAGGGCACAAATCCATCCTGCAGAATCAGCCTCACCAGACCAGATCCCTTCACTGCTACAGAGCAGTTTTAATCATCCAAGCTGCTGCGGTAGAAGTCTTCAGTTTTCGCATTCTAGAAAAGCTGTCCCTAGGTCTATAAACTAGTGTTGCAATGGTGACTCACTCAGATGCTCACAATCCCCAGTTCTCAGACAACTGAGCGGTGTTTGGAGGCGCCATGAAACACACCACCATTCCATGACATGGGGGTAGAGTATGCTCACCAGGAAGTGGGAGGGGGGCCCCAGGGAGGGAACAGTGGCTTCCTGTCACCAGCCCTTCCCTGGCCAGAGCTATCACAGATGGGGTGCACCTTCTGTCTGCCACAGCCTGGACACCATGTTCTCAAAAGCCCAACGTTAATTAACAGCAGACGTGGCTTACATGACTTATCTTTTGAAAATGTCTGCTTATTCGTTGCTCTAACCATCTCTCCATCCCCAAACCCAGCCCTTCCTCCACCTCAGGCATCTTCACAGACTGCCTGATTAGAGTGAAGAAAATCCACAAAAGTGTCCTAGTGAACATCTGGAAAGCATCTGTCTACCATCATGGAACTGATTGCAGGTGGTGCTGGGGGGAGAGAGTTAATACTAATGAATAAGCCTAATTGATTATTAAGCACTATTAGCCTGGCAATAATACCCACATTGGAATTCTGCCAATCACTTCGAGTTAGTTACAGGGAATAATCCTTACTTTGCTGGGGATCAGGAAATGCAGGACAAATCAGAATGTCTGAACTAGGATGCTGCAAGGGACTCTGGATACCAATAGTGATAAATGTGAGTACTAGAAGTATTTAAAATGCATACACCAATGGCATCCCTAAGGATTCCCAAGCAGCTGAGCCGACTGAAATTTATTATAAAGTTCTCTGCCACCTCTTAAATTCACAGTAATAATCACCATCTATTGTTCCTGAGAGAGGGGTGAGAAGTTGGGTGACAGGCTAGGAGTGGTAGTTTAGACCTAATACAAACTTCTTCCTTCTCTCTCCCCCAGAAAAGCAGAAATTCAGAAAACAAATTTAAAAGAAAACATTCTGACTAAGGAGTATATACTATATGTTTGGTTGGGGGAATTGGTAAACAACATTTATGTTTGGTAATGTTTTGAGAAAAAAAAAGTGTTGTTACGTCTTAAATTCTTTGAACAAAAAATTTTTGAGGGCCTATCATAATCCAGGCACTGTGCTAGGTGCTACATATAAGCATATTTTCTTTTCTAAGAAAGCTCATAGTCCAATAGAGGGAGACAGATATGTGTTTTAAAACCCTTCTCCTTTGGGCAATATAGCTGATTAGATACCATGGAAGGACCCTTTTATTACCAGACAACTAGATCCCAGATACAACACACTTTGTAATTCCTTATTAGACTCACAAGAAATCTCCATGAATTATTCACACCAACCCTCCCTATTGACCCCCCAAAAATGAGCTGATGGGAGGGAAAAGCTATAAGCAAATGGGAAAGACAGAATCGCCTTAAGGGAAAATCCCAATAGCAGTACTATCAGGATATTAGCACTGGGCCAGCAGCCAAATGGGGAAATTAAACCTACAATACTTGCAGGTTTTTGAAGGGAGCTCACATAGTCACACATCAGTAGAAGATGCCACCTGTTAGCAAAAGTATGCAGATCCTTTCTGGAGGGAAATAGCCCTGATTTTTAGGCCCTCTGGATTCGACAGATTAAAAGCAAGCAAAAATGAGCTCACAACCAAAAGCCACCACAACGGAGGGCCCCTTATGGAATAAGGGTCCAGCATACCTTTTTGCTGATATCCATGCAGGCAGAAACTATCAGCAGAAGATCAGTAAGCAAATGAGTCCTCCAGACTCTTAACATTCCAGAGGGAGATGTGCTTGTGCAAGGGCAAAGCTGGATTCACTGTGGGGCTGGACAATGCCACTTGCTACCCTCTGTTCTTTTGTAAACGAGGAGTGAGTACTTAAAAAACAAAACAAACGAACGAACAAAAAAACCCACTTCTTCAGAATTTTGGATTTGACTGCCAAAGGGCCTATGTAAGGGGCCATCTGTTTAAGGCAGTGCATGGAAATGTCAGCAGCTATCAGGCAGTGCAAATCCTGGAGCCCACCATTCTATAGAAGTTGGGTTCCACTGAACCATCTTTATTTTGGGTAAGGAATAAAATAACGCCTGATTCCCTGGGCTTCTATAGTCCTTCTGGCTATGAGAATATGAGTCATTGGTCCCTCCTACACCATAGGACATTGTTAGAGAGCTCAGAGAATGCAGGATCATCCAAAGGCACTCCTGTTTGTCATTCTCTTTTAGCTGAAATGACAGATAATAAATTTAGACCTCAAGGGCTTCTGATATAAAATTGTCAGTTACTGAGTGTGGAATAGCTAGGTATGAAATGTTTGTAGAAATAAAGGATGGAATCACAAAGTTGAGTATTCTATAAGAAACTATCAAGAAAGAAGAATCAAACAGAACCTTAGTTATACAGCAACTTACACACATCTAAACACAGAATCAGTAAACCATAAAGTTGAAAAAAATAGCCATAAAATACATGGACAGATGAGGAGATGAAAACTATGAGAGGTTCAGTGATGTGGAAGAGAAAAGAGAACATTTAATATAAGTTTAATCAGAGTTCTAAAGGGAAAGAATATAGAGAACAAAAGAGAACAATATTTGATGAGCTAATTTCTGAGGATTTTCCTCAGAAAAGGCATTGAATCTACAGATTCATAAAGTACAACGTACCCTAAACATGATAAATAAAAATACACACTCTACATTAACCATAATGAAACTACAGAACACCAAAGATAAAGGAAAAGATCTTAGCTATTATTATAAAAGTTTCCATTATAGTGAATCCTTGTTTTAGTTTCTTCTGGACCTTAGAGGCAAAGTTAATACCTATTATTATCATTGTCCTCACAAGGCCTCTCCAGTTATTGATTGATCCATTTATTCACTTATTTATCTTCAATATCTCCATACCACACTCTCATTTTCCTCCCTGCCTCACCAACAACCATTTCAAAGTGTATCTTTTTTCTTTGTATATGTTCTTGCAAAATGCATATTGTTACTCTGTGTGCATGTATTGTTAATTCAAATAAATGGTGCTGAATCACACCTCACCATCTATTTCTAACTTCTTTTTGGCCAAGCACTATGTTCTGAAGATCTATCTATGTTATACAGCAGTATTTTTCAAAGTGTGGGCAGTGACCCATTAGTGAGTCACGGAGCCAATTCCAGTGGGACCTAGATGTGTTTGGTTAAATGAAATAGGAAGAATATAAAATTTAAAAATTTATCACAAGTTTTAAAGGCAGATACTGTTTCCTAAGAGTCTTGTTTCACTTTAATGTATGTGTGTATGTGTGTGTGTGTATATACACACACATATGTATGTACATACACACACTCATATATATGTGCATTACCTATCTGTATAGGTATGTGTGATATCAAATACATTTCTTAGAGAGGTACAACCAAAAAAATGTAAATTCTTTAAGGCATAGTGGATGTACAAAGCAAACAGTTGCTAGTTTTACCTGGGTAGTTTTGGGAGTCCAAACTTTATAGTGAAGGTAAAATGTGTGTTGATTACTGAAAGATAGTTAGGACTTCTCTAGGCCAATGACAGAAAGAATATACTAGATTTTGGGGAAGGAGGACCATAAAAATGGACATATCATGAAAATGGGATTTTTTTTTTTTAAAGTAACCTTAGGTTATCGAGAATTTGATGCAGAGCAGGATGTTAAGAGGAAGGCATAGCTAGAGATTACAAGGTTTGCAGGAGCCATATTGTGAAGTTCTTCATCACCACCCTGAGGAGCTGGGATTTTATCCCATGAACAATGAATGGACACACACTGAGGGATTTTAGACAGAGATGTGATATGATTCATGTTATGAACTGAAGCAATAATTCTGACAGCGACATGAGGAGTGTATGTCAGTACCACTCACCCAAATTTGAATGAAGGAAGACATAACTAGGATGAGAAAGAGGAGGAGTTATTCAGAGGATAGTTTAAGCTTCCAACATGTGATAGATTGTATTACCGGCCAACCAAATTATTTGTTGGCCGTCACCCAGGATGCCCATCAGTCTTGGTCATGTGACTTTGTTTTGGCTGATGAAATGTGAGCGAATATGATGGATGTTTCGAGAACCACTTTTCTTTGATCTTGTTTTCCTCTGCCATAAGATTTGTGTTCCACTCAGGGTCTGCTCTGCTGCCCTGGCCCCTAGAGTCTCCATTTTATGGAGCAGAGAGTGATGAACAAGTTGTGGACAAGAAGAATGAGTGAGAAAGAAACCCTTACTATTGTGATTACTTATATTTGAAGAGTGTTCGTTAACATAGCATATTGAGCATTAACTAGCTCATCTTGACTGGTTCGAGATGCCTGAGGGGCATTGTATTTACATGAGGTTTAACTAGAGGCCATATGAAAGGACTAGCCATCTTTGTCCAGCCTTATTTGGAAGCTTCTAGGATCACTATTTATTAGGCTATGTCTTAAGCTGACTTGAGTGTCATCAGTTCATGCTGTGGGCCTCCCTAAGAGGCCCAGGCTGTACAATTTATCCTGTTATCCATGTGGGATATTTGCAGCGTGGTAATTATGGCAAAAAAGAGGCCCCATGGAAAAGCACTGTGTCAAGGAATGGTATGCATAGTTAACTTTCAATAAATTGGAGTGACAGCACAGTTAGAAGTATCAGTAAATGTGGATTTTATCACTGTATGGGTGTTGCAAAAGAAGAGGGGTTATTGACCCAAGAGAATAGGGAGAAAAAACCAAGGACAGGGCTTGAAGCAGTTCTGAAGTGGAGGAGGACTAGGAACCACCAGCAGTTGAAGAGAAGTCTGTAGGAATGTAGAAAGGGGCTCAGACAAACATCTCAGGGGCTGGGGGTGCCACATTAGGTGACTGGGCATAGCTATGTGCTGTCATGCTTGGATACCTATGAATTTCCCCACCTGGGGAGACACATGCATTTCTGTGTGTAGCATGTTTGCCTTCTCCAAGCCTTTGGAGAAACAGAAATTAGTGAGATTCAGTTATATAAGGGTAGGTTGACTCTGCTCTGTCATTCTTTGTTGTGAGTACACTATCATGTATGATAATGAGAATATTCAGTCTCATGAAATAGGAAGGGAAAGAACATCAGGAGGTGCTTCTCTTTTTCCCAGAAAGGCTGACGGTTCACTTTGTCTGGAGAAGAATGAGAAATCTGCCCAGCAGTGAATGTTGCAAAGGAATGGCAATGATGACAGAAAGAGATGAAAAGGAAGGGGAAATAAGGGGAATCTAGTAAAAAGCCTTCTAGGGAATATAAGTGAGAGTTCTAGTGGGGAATACAGCAGAACATTTCAAGGAAAGGGGAGACTTTCAGAGGACCCAGAAATAAATAATATCCAAACACCATTTCTCAGGATACTCATGCAGCCAATACTATAACATTCTGTCCCTTTTTCTCACTCACTCATTCATTCACAAGCATTACTGAGGGACACGTACATGCCAGTCATGTGCTTATCACCAGGGACATAAAGATGAATAAGTTCCTACTCTTGACCCCACAATACTCACTCTCTATTATTCCAAACTTATCCAGTGTCCCTTTTACAAAAATACTAGCTCTTTAAAGGCTAGGACCATGCTTTCTCAATATCTAGCACATAGGAGGTCCTCAGCAAGTATTAACTGAATGAACAAGTCAAGGAAGGGATATCAAATGGGGGACATAAACAAATAAACAATGCCCCTTCAGCAGGGTAAGTGCTCTGGTAACACAAGGTGTTGTGGGAGGTTGACAAAAGGGCATTCTTAGCAAAGCTCAAGCAGATTGACCTAAAGGGAGGCTTGAAGAGTGAATAGAAGTTTCCAGGACACAGCAGAGCACAATGAACCAAGAACAGAACTCTAAAGACTCAAAGAAGCTTGATCTGTTTGGGGAATTTTGAGAATTCCATTATGTTTAGGGTGGGATTAGTGTGGAGATGGTCTACACATGAGAAGTTAGGATTTTACACTGTAGGCAAAAAAGGACTATTAAATGTTTCTTCTTCATTCTCTCCTTCCTCCTCCTCCTCTTCCGTCTTCCTTGTAAAAAGTATGTGTTGGGTGATGCTCTGTTACTTCCTGGGAAAATACATCTTGTTTTCATATTTAAGCCCATGTTCTCTTGTAGATTAATTGCAGAGATCAGCTAATCAGTATCTTGCTCCTCTGTATAACTGAGGGTCACATCAATATCAGGCTTTTTTTTTTTTTACTCTCTTAACTCTTATTAACTCTGCCCTTTTTAAAAGTGATAACAACTTCTATTTTTGCACCTTTATTTGCTTTTATTATTCTTACATCTCACTTTTAAAATTTGGTAAATGAAACTACCCCACAAATTGTCAGTTATATAGCATACACTGACCCTTTTTTGTCATAGTCTCTTTTTGCTATTTCTCAATACTATGTTATTTTTTTAAAAAAATTATTGAGATATCATTGAAATGCAATATTATATTAGTTTCAGGATATGGCATAATTATTAATGCTTATGTATTGTATATATTAAATGCTTTGCAAAAGAGGAACAAGATTAGATTTGCAGTTTTTAGAAAGAGTATCTAAAAGCAATGAGGACAATGGGTTTCAGCAGAGAAAACGCTGGCACAGGAACAGTGGGAGGCTTTGAGGGCAGTGTCACTGGGGATGATGGAAGGACACGGAGAGGAAGTTTTGAAGCCAGAATCAGGGATGACCCATTGGTGTGACCTAGAGTAGTTACAGAAGCACTCAAAAATCTGGTTTGAGTAGGTAGTACTAGATCGGTGACTTTTCTAGAGGGAGGGTGTTTAGACTGACAGGAGGAAACTGTCTTCTGAGAGCCACCCTGAATACTGAAGAGATGAGAGAAAAATCAAGCGGCCACTCAGTGGCCAACAGGCGATGGTTCAAATGATCTAAGCTTGTGACATCTGCGTTTATTACTGAAACTCAGCTGAGCCAAGAGTGAGAAAGAAAATTAAGAGCTTGCTTCTGACAGCTGGAGCTGCATGGTAGCAGCCGGGGGAGAAAATGCATCACCCGAAGGCCCACTTACGGGGGAAGGGGGTGGCCAGTGCATTTACAATGAGAGAGAAACATCGGCTCCGTGAGGGTGAAGGTCATATCCATCTTGGTCTGTGCAGTAGCAGGGTCTTACACATGGTTGGCGATAATTGGTTCAATATGTAGAGGGACATCAAAGTGTGATTCAGATGGGAGTAGAAATATATGGACAGAGCTTTATTTTCCACTTCAAAGCTTCTATTCTTTTATTCTTTTGGAGTTTTATTTTATTTTACTTATTTTATTTTTTTGAAGTATCATTAACATGCAGTGTTATATTAGCTTCAGGTGTACAATATAAGCACTCAATAATTCCATACATTACTCAGAGCTAATCATGATAAGTATACTCTCTTCTTGATAACGGAGGTAAGGGGAGAACGTTAAGCTTACCAACTGACAGTAATTCAGTGTCCTCCAGCTTGAAAGTCTTTCTCAGGTTGAGCTTGATCATTTTTTTTTTTAAGATTTTATTTATTTATTTGACAGGGAGAGAGATCACAAGTAGGCAGAGAGGCCGGCAGAGAGAGAGGGAGAAGCAGACTCCCCGCTGAGCAGAGAGCCTGATGCAGGGCTCCATCCCAGGACCCTGAGATCATGACCTGAGCCGAAGGCAGAGGCTTAACCCACTGAGCCACCCAGGCGCCCTGAGCTTGATCACTTTAAAGTGAAGGTCATCTGACAGTCACTATTTCCTCCCTCTTCTCTTCTCCTTCTCTTTACCCAAGGAGGGATCTAAGGCCCCAGGTGTTAAGAAGCTTTGTGGTGCCAGTGGTCAGGGGAAAGCGGACATATCCACCCCTACACCTCCTTCCATCTCTTGCTGGATGCATTGCTAAAGTTCACTGTGATATGCTCGTGTCCTCGTCTCTTAGCTCAGCAGAAGCTGCTGCAATCTGTTTGCTGGCTGGTCATTCTCTTTGGCTCCTGCTGAACAGGCAGCTCTTTTGAGACCCAGCTGTGTCCCTTGCTTGGGTAACAGTTAAGAAACTCTTTGCACCTGACTACTGTCACATTCTGTTACCTGTTGAACTGTGTTTCCCCAAAAGATATGTTGAAGTCCTTACCCCCGGTACCTGTGAATGTGACCACATTTGGAAATAAGGTCTTGGCAGAGGTAATCAGGTTAAGATGAGGTCATTAGGATGAACACTAACCAAATATGCCTGGTGTCCTCATAAGAAGAGGAAAGCAGCATATAAAGATGGAGACACACAGGGAGAATGCCACAGGACCACAGAGGCAGAGACTAGAGTGATATAGCCATAAGCCAAGGAGTGTTGAGGATCTAGCGCTACCACCAGAAGCTGGAACAAGGTAAGGAAGGGAGAGCATGGCCTGGCTGGCACCTTGATTTTGAACTTATATCCTCCAGAACTGTGAGAAAATAAACTTATTTTGTTTAAAGCCACCCAGTTTTTGGTACTTCATGACAACCTCCCTAGGAAACTAATACATACCTCCCTCAAGCTCTTCACCTAGTTCCAATACTTTCTATCTCCCAGTTGGGGGTCCTAGGAACTCCTGGGTCCCCTATATGTCACACACAAGTCATATGAACCAAAGGACTACCTGGCCAGGCCCACACAGGCCACCGGTGTTCTCCATTCCTCCTGCTGTGCATGGCTTACTATGGGCTTCTCTGCCCAGCCTGCAGCCTCAGTAGGCTACTTCTGGGGAAGTTCCATCCACAAAAGTCTCAGATTTTTCCAATCCAATCTCTGTGTTTTTACCACATGCTTAATCCAAGATTCAGTCGAGGGCTGGCAGGGACAGAAAATTGTGATTGACTTATTTTCCTAGTTCTTCCTATCTAAACCAGAGAGATTAGCAATATTTACTCTTGTCAGGAAAGTATCTCAACCTACCTGTCTTGCATTTCACTCCCTTTTAATTTACTTCTTAATCGATGAAACCACCGGAGAAATGAATCCCAGTTGCCCTACCCCTCAGGCTGCTTGTCTTTTAACTGGACACCCTTGATGTGTGAACCTTGAGCTATATGAACATTTCACTGGTAAGATTTATTAGATTGATGGAGAAGTACTTTTGATTCCCAGGTCCTCTCAAATCTTGACCTATGTACATGTGCGACTGATCCAGTCAAGAACCACAAACTTAGAGTTGTGGTCCGACTCGACTTTGTCCTTGGCGAGTACCGTCACGTCTTGTATGAGACTAGATATTTTTTTTTCCATTTATACTCTAGAACATGAATCAGGAACCTTAGGCCTGTGGGCTAAATCTAGACCAAGGCCAGTTTCTATATGGTGCTTGAGCTAGGAATGGTTCTCAGGTTTTTTAAGGAAAGGAGGAGGAGGAAGAGGAGAAAGAGGTAGGGGGAGGGAAGAGGAATACAGAGACCATATGTGGCCAGCAAAGTCTAAAATATTTACTATTTAACCCTTTTCAGAAAATGTAAGCAAGAAACTCTTATACCAAGATCATAAGATAATTTGGAATGAGAGTCTCTATTATCTCTAAAGGCTCACTCAGATCAGGTCAGTTTAACCAGATTATCCTTCTCCAGAGGAAGTTGAGACTCACTTTATAGGTAACCCCTCAGTCACAATGATGTTCTTCAGTAAACCAGCATCAAATTCATGCCTTCACCCCCTGAGCACCAGGCATTGGGAAGGCCAGCCATCCAGACATCTGCCCAGGCAGCTCCAGCCAAGCCTGTTGGAAGAAGGATGGGGGAAGATGTCTCACCAGCTTCAGGTTACAGAGAATCACAGCACCCTTGCTTCCAGCTTGGGAAGAATGGTTGGAAGAAAGAGAAAAAGTTCAGTTATTACATACATCTGGGGGGACGGCCTTAATCCTCTTTCCACTCCAATATAATTCCAGAACACTTCAGATACACATGCACGATTAGTCAGCCCCTCAGGAGGGCACAACAGGTCTGTGTTCAAACACGGAAGCTCAGCAAGGTGAGTAGTACCAGAGGAGTCTACACTGAGGAAGCTTGAAGATCTTGATACTAGTAAAAGATGACCATAAACTATGCCACCCTTCAGGAACTGGAATGGCACCAAACTCCTCTCCAAGAAAAGGTCTGCCTTGTTTGTCTTCGCTACCCAGTTTCACAGCCCCAAGGGAAGACATTCCACTGGGGCTTCTGGGACTTGTTTTCAGGTTCATACTCTACACACAGCACTGGGTCAATGCGGTTCTTTCTCTCAAGCCTCTTATCAGTTCCGTTGCATACACAAGCATGGTCATGCTTTTTGTTTATAGTGACACAACAAAGACAGAGATCACTGCCTGAGCTTCAACACTGTGGTACGTGAAGGGGAGTGATGGATGAGGAGTGTATCAGATTATGGCCTGATTGTTACCCATCCTGGTCTGTCGACTTCTGTGGCCTCCATACACAGGCTCTAGCCGTCATCCAGCACCTTAACTGTCTTCTGAATATAGCTACGTTATTTGGTTTTGTGGCCTTTACTCTAATCCCAGAAACTTGGCACTGGCATTGTTACTTTGGAAAACAGAGAATCTATCCTGGGAGCCTTGCTAAGGGTGCCTATTCAAGAAGAGCCAGAGCTCTGGTCTCAGCAGACTGTCACCACCTTCATCATTGTTTGGGGAAGATAATCCACATCCCTTGCTGTCCCCCAAGGGCCATGCTTTGATCATCATTTCTCACATTTGGAAGTTGCCTGGTTGCTTGCCCACCTTTCTCCTAAACATCTCCTTTAGACTTGCATACAAGAGGCTGCTGTGGCTGTAATTCCCTAATGTCATCAGTGAGGCTCAAAATACAGTTACCCAAGCTTGGTCCTCCTGGCAGGGCTGCATAGGCCCTCAAGGCGTCCTTCTAGATGTGTTAGAAGAACACAAACAAGGATGAAACTCAGTCCCTGAAGCTTAATTTAAAAATATGAAAGGTGGTGTAGATTTTCCTGGCCACCGGTGGGAAGGATTTTTCTTTTAGGAAAGAGACTTTTTCTATTCACTCATTAATTCATTCAGCAAGTATCTATTGAGAGCCTATCCCATGTCTGGCATTGTGTTAGGTCCTTGGAATACAGAGACTAACAGGGTTTAGGAGCTCACAGGCTGATGTGGAATTCCGAAAGGTTAAGACTCTGCTGCAGGCTCTTAAACCACTGCTAGTTTTAAGGATACTCAGAAATACTCCAGTTCTCCTCACTTTCCCAAAATAAGGGAGTGTTGCATTTCCCTGCTTCCTGAAAAGTTAGATGTGACCATATGACTTGCTTTGGCCAATGATCTGTAAGCAGAAGTGCGATGTATCATTTACAGGTGAAAGTTTTTAAGAGACAACTTATGTTTCTATATCTTATTTTCCCTACCTTGGGAATGTGGGAAAATATGTAAAGATGGATTATTTACCAGTCCCAATTTTTGAGTGACTAGCGAGCATAGCTTCCAGCCAACACACAAGAGATAAACTTCTGTTGTGTTAGACTACTGAGATTTGAGGGTTATTTATTACTATAGCATAACCTAGCCTATCTTGACTGATACATACCAGCCCTGGAGAATGAGATTTTTCCAGCCTTCTATGAACTAAGAACCTTTTTCAAGATACGACCAATCTATTATTTGAGAAACACCTGGAAAGCATCTTGAGCTAGATCAGATGATATCCCTTATAATAATGATGGGTCACAAAAGGAGATTTGCATCTCTCCTCTTTTGTGCTCACCACTTGTGGGCTTCCCCAGCAAAGTTGTCTTTGAGCAGTTAACTTTCCATCTTAGGGCATCCCCTAAGGGAGATGTCCAGAAATCTAGTGCTTCCAGCGGCCTGTACCTCCATCTATCATAGCCATTGTTACATAGTTTGTCTAGACTATGTAAGCCCAGACTATGTAGGCCCAGGTATAGGCCTGCCATGATATCGAAATTGTAATAGGTAGCCAATATCTACCTTTTCAATGAATACATTTTGAATGAATGAATGAATGAATGAATGAAGCCCTCTGCTTCCACCCTTGCACACTATGTCTTTTATATGGATTACAGTGAGTCCTTGAGTAAGGCATGAGGAGACAGAGAACACAGGCAGCTGTGTCTTTGGATTACCTTTCCTTCTCTGTAGGTTATTGGTGCCATGAGAAGAGTTCTGTCGTCAGAAACCTTTGGCTGTAGCATCTGCTCTGCCGCTCTATCTCTCAACTCTTAACTGTGTGATCCTGAGCAAGTCTTTTAACTTCTAAGTAAAATTGTTGTGAGATTTAAATGAGATAATCAGCAGAGCTCATGGAATTTCACAGATACCTTCCAGCTTATTGTTCTCTGACTCAGCAAGCTAATGACAGAACTGGAAACAAAATCTAGTCTCCTAAAGCCCAGTCTGGAGTTCCAATGCTGTTGGTAAAAGGAATCTGAGAATCAATGATGTCATGGGTATGAAAATAAGTGCATTAAAGAAATAGTCTTTGATGCATTGCTCTGTATTTTCATGGTGTTTGATTTTCTTGTTCTTGTTAGAACTACGGATTGGAGGGGGGTTGGGAGTGCAGCTTTTTAACTCACCCACCAAAAAGGTTTCTGCCTTACTCACCAATGAAGTACTGGTGAAGGTTGAAGCCTGGCTACAATCCCATCAGGCAACGAACCCCTGGGGCTTTATTTCCAAGGATATATAACTCACACTTTTCCCAGGCTAAGTAGATTGGCCTGGCATCCCCAGGACAGACCCCTGCCCTGTAGCATTTTAGCATTCCGGCATAAATAACTCCATGCTGAAGTAGAAGAGTTGATTGTGATTTAAATAACATTTACATAAAATAGACACACTCTTCCTTGAGTACTAATTAATGAGCAACCCAAAGCTCCTGTGTATCAATGAGGAAAATTATCAATATCTACGTAGGGCTGAGTGGCCTAGATGCACTGTGAGCAGGAAAATGAGGATTTGCATAGAAAAGATCACACATATTTGTATACAGAATATACACAATCATTTTAGATGGGCCATATGGTACATTGTAAGGCAGCATGGTATGTAATATGTTGTGTAAATTCATAATGTAATTAGATGTCAGGTGATATTTGTTGCATAGGCATGTAATCCAGTTGTACGCGTTTTCAACCCTTCATGGGTTCCCTTCTTAATCTTTGCATAATAACAGCCTAAGTATCTATTCTGAAAAGCACAATCTTGAACACTTCAGAAATTCATTCTATAATGCAAGGCCACTATCTGGTAATAGATGAATTAAATCCTACAGGAATATCCAGATTTCTCCCTACCTTGAA
This sequence comes from Lontra canadensis, assembly GCF_010015895.1. Classification (NCBI taxonomy): domain Eukaryota; kingdom Metazoa; phylum Chordata; class Mammalia; order Carnivora; family Mustelidae; genus Lontra; species Lontra canadensis. Next base: position 20,351,822 of record NW_022631003.1, on the reverse strand, counting down.
ATCCTGGACGCCAGTTGCCCTTAAACTCACAGTGAGAAAATTGCCTTTTCCCTGGTCCAAAGCCCTGCTCCAGTTTGACCTCTTGCCCTGCTTCAGGTTGACCAAGAGTAGGAATATTTATTATTTTTAGGGAAAAATCCCCCAATTTTATCCATAGGGTATAATCTTGCCTCAGTGATTCAGACAAGGCAATCATGATGTTCTATATACATTTCCCCAGAGCTCAGCTGTCCAATCTTTTATTATATCATTTGGGGTACACCAAGGACTTCCAGTCCACATAACCCTAAGCCAGGCCCATTCCAGAACCAATTCATAGTTCTTTTTTTAGCACCAGGGCATAGAAACTCAAATCATCATTCTTCATGGGATTCCAAGGCTCCTGTGAGCAAATATTTGAGGATTTTCCCCCAAAACATAGCAATTTTCATAAACAGACCACTTTAAGTCCACATTTAAAAATCTAATCTCGGGACAGCCGGGTTGCTCAGTTGGTTAAGCAACTACTTTTGGCTCAGGTCATGATCCCAGGGTCCTGGGATCGAGCCCCGCATCAGGCTCTGGGCTCCACCGGGAGCCTGCTTCCTCCTCTCTCTCTGCCTCTCTGCCTACTTGTGATCTCTGTCTGTCAAAAAAATAAATAAAATATTTTTAAAATATTTTAAATAAATAAATAAATAAATATCAGCACGGATTGCATGGAGCACTGAGTGTGGTGCATAAACAATGAATCTTGGATCTCTGAAAAAATAAAATAAATTTTTAAAAAATAAAAAATAAAATAAAAATTGAATTAATGTTATTAAAAAATAAATTAAATAAATAAATATTAGTTCTTTATACAGAGGTGCCATATCAGGTTAAACCATATGAAATGGCTGACATTTGATTTTTATTAACCTACAAGAATAGCAATTTCACATGACCCAAAATAATAGCGAGAAAAGCACTTGGCACCAAGAGGCTTGGTTCTGAACACTGGCCCTCCTGCTCTGTGACTTCTAGGCTTTAGCAAGTCATGGAATGTCTGTCTGAGCTCAGGTTTTCAAATGGGACAAGCTATAGCTGCTGTGTAGGGTCACAGTGGAGATTAAAGGACCAATGGAAACATGCAGTCAATACACGGCCTGTGTTAATGGTGAAAACAATGGCTCATTTATTACTTTATTTGATCTTCACAGTAGTCCTATGAGACAGACATGGAAGCCATGTCTATTATTGAATTTTAGAAGGAAGGAAATTGGTGTTTGCAGACTCTATATAGTTTACACAGGATTACCCAACTAGCAGGTAACAGAGCAAGAATCAGAACCTAGATGTCTTGATTCTTGGTCTAGTTAGTAAGTACATAGTCCTCTCATACACTGTGCTTCTTTCTGGTCAATAGAACATTAAAAAAGGAAAAAAAGAGAGAGAGAGAGAGAAACCTGTAGAAGTAAACTGAGCTCCAAGAATCCTAATACAAGGAAACATGGCACCAAAATGGAACATTCTTGAATCTTTTTGTTGATAATGTAAGGGCCCATCATGTACCCAGTGTTCTGTCTACATTTCTACACATTTAATCCACACAATTAATCCTTTGAATGGAGTGATGGGTCTCCATTTTCCAAAGAAAACTGGAGTTTGGAGTGGCTTGTTAAATTTCTCAAGGTCACGTCTTCACCCATCTTTACATACACTCACAATAATCATTTCCAAGAATCAATTCCCTCCTCGTGGAAGATGGAACAGAATTTCCTCTTCACTTTGGATGGGAACATAAAAGCCTGACTTGGAATTGGTGTGATCCTTAAAGGCCATGTGAGTATGATTTAATAGACAGGAATCCAAGTTTTAACATTACAGAATCTATAATTTAGCAGATTCCATTACGTAACAAACTACACTTGGTTGTCCACCTGAATATTAGTCCGAATGGGCGGGGGCTGCTCTGGAAGGGCATGCGGACCTGGCTCCCATTTCCACCTATTGTTGTCAAAACACATAACAAGTTGTGGAAAGAAACACAGTCAGCACTGGCCAGTGTCAAAAGCCAAAACAGAGAGGTTGGAAAGGATTCTAAGTGAACTCTGGGTTCCCACAGCCTCTGAAGAAAGATCATACAAAAGTCTAAGAAAGAGAATCCCTACTAGCTATCCCGATAAGCTTAACACTCCAGACGGGGTCCATTTCCAAACAACTGTGTGTCCCTGTGCTGAGAAAATCATCTGTCTAGGGAATCATCTCCAGAGATCACCCCTTCAACTTCCTGTCACCAGCTCTCAGTGAGCCCCTGCTCCCAATTCAAAAGCAGGAGACCTCAGAATGGGTTTCACTGGAGTGAGAGAGCATGTCAGCACAGCTTGGGCTTGAATAGCAAGTTCCCCTAGCATCTGGTTTCTTTCCTGGATGCTGGGACCATAGAGCTGATTTCTGGAGAGGACGCTCCAGAATGTTCCAGAGTGCTCCATACTGATGATCCATGTTTCTTTGTTCCTTCAAATTCTGTCGATTTCAGAGATGACTATTTGCCTGGGCTGGTCTCCTATTTTTTCCCTGAAATCTACTTCTCTTTGATTGATTTCTATTAGCTTATTTAGCAGTAATTCCATTGCTAACCTGATCATATCCTTTCATGAGCTCCTACTTTCCCTTTCCTTTCTCACATCCCTTGACCTGAGCCCTGCTCCCAGCATGACCTGACATCAAGAACAGTGCCCTCTGACCCATGCTTGGTGACCACCTTGTTTCCTGTTTTTATCTGCAAGTGGCATCATGGACAGTAACTGTGCCCATTCTGAAATTAACTGCCATGCCCTGAAGCCCTTGGAGCAGGAAACCGCTGTGAATTTTCAGTTCCCAGTGTGTCTCTGGTAATCGTGAGGGAATCTGCCTGGCTTCTACCTACTGCTTGGTACCATCTCTTGGTATGGCTATCCTTCCTAAAGTCATTATTCTCAGGGAGTAAGTATGGGTGAGCAATATCAACACTGAGATTCAGATCACATCCTGACATGACTAATTAGATTCTCTCAGACAGAATCACTCCATGTCTAGATACTTAATTTTCTCCTAATTCCCCGTGCCATTTACCACATCTTATGTGAGGTCAATGAACACTTACAATTTTCCTTTAAGTTCTGTCAGTCCCCCGGTTGCCAAATGCACCTGCTTCCAGTTTTGTTCAGAAATCCAAACCAGAAAATTCAAATACCCAGACTTATTTGCAGCCTCTCTAATGATGGTTGATGTTAATCATAATAAATCAAAAGAACTGTGAGATCCTGAGGTGTTCTATGAATCATCTAAGAAAGATAAAAGCACTTTCTGACCCATTTTAGTGATGAAATTATGGTCCTGATGGCTCATTCATTTAATGAATGCCTACTGTGTGCAAGGCATGTGGTAGCATCTTGGGGGCTGACAGAGTTGCATCTGTCATAGATAATATATTCAAGAAACTTGTGATTAATTTTTAAGATTAAGTAGATGTATATGACAATGATTGAAAGGAGAAAGTCCTTTCCCAAGAGAGGCAGAGATCAAGGATATGCAATTTCAGAAGAGAAAAATATGTAAGTAAAAAAAAAGGGGTGGAGAAGGAAGACTTTCCTAAGAAGAGGGAATTGACCTGAGTCTTTTAAGAATGGGCAGGATGTGAATATGCAGAAACAGGCTAGAAGGGCATCTTATATGGAGGGAACATCAAGAATGGGCAAAGTCAAAGTGTTTATGAAGAAGAATGTGAGCAACACAGAGGGCAGAGAAACAGGGGTGAAAATAGCTATGTGGGAATGACCATGAACAACCTTGAATGACAGCTTTATCCCATCGGTTATGAGAGTCACTGAAGGTTTTGAGCTGGGGAGAAACGAGTTATTCTTCAAGAAAACTTAAAGAGAGACTAGAAGAAACAGAAGGATTAAAAAAAAAAAAAAAGCTGAGCCCATCATCCACAGAAGACAAATTTTCATTCCATGATGATTGGATTATATGGCAATGCCCAGTTAATCAGAATCCTGGAAACTGAATCCACCCACCTCCAGCAACTCTGGCCAAAGGGAAATCGGCTATAATTGGTGAAGTGTGGAGTGACGAAAGGTCACATGTCCAGCAGTATGACATCCTTTAGTTAGCTTGAGATGGGAGTCTAAGTATCACAGTGAATTAAACTCCAAGTTATAAAAACCTCCACCTTTCACATTCTGACTCACTTTAAACAATTATTTGGTCACCAGCTCTGAAAAGATGACATTTCATTAAGCAGGAGAGACTTAAAATGTGAAGCAAGGTAGATAAGCCCAGGAAAGAGCCTCATGACAGTTACAATTCAGAGATGTGTTTAGCTATTGTTGCTGTCATCAAGCATAGAATCCCACACAACACAGACAGAGACAGGAGGAGCTTGGCTGTAGCCTTGGCCAACTTAATTCTGGGCTTTCTCTATCTGGCCCAGGTGCTGAAACAGCTTGAGAAATGGAAGCATTTTTAATAAACGTAATATATGACTGGATAGATAAGGATAGCATAACAAAACTGTTGTGATTTAAAATAGTTTAGCACTTTATGTTCATTATATTTTGATTAGTATTTCTAATAATTACTTTTTTTCTTTTCTTTTCTTTTCTTTTTTTTCACATTCCCTATCCCATTCCTCCTCTGCTCAGCATGTTGCTGTCTATACCAGAGCAATTTTCAAGATTAGGCCCTGAGGTGTCAATTCCTTTCTGCTAGTAGATTCCCCAACTAACTAGTTAATCTCCTGCTCTCTCATTACTTTCTCCCTTAATGATGATAGGTAGTAACATTCCCCAGAGACGATCCTACCAGCATTTATATTTCTTCCAAATTAGAAGAGTAGGCATCTCTCCAGATCATAAAGAATACATTTATTTTAAGGTACAGTGGAGAGAACACACACAAATTAAAGTTTGCTTAATGAAAGCCTGAGTCGTTTGCAGAAATTGTAGCTCATGCAGCTTCTTGCCATCTCCAGTCTTTCGAGCCTAGTGCTCTGGTCCTATATTCTCATAATCTAGCCCTTAGGCATCAGGTTACAAAACGACCTGGGAGCTCAAGACCAGAGAAAATTCAAGATGCATTTGATCTCTGGCTGTAAGTTTCTGTACCTCTGTCCTGTTCTCTGCCTTGAGCGTGCTTTCTCTTGACCTATCCATCTCCCTCTCTGTGAGGCCATCCTTTTGTTGTTTTAATCCCTGTAGCACTGTCGCTTGGCCCTCCTCCTGTCTTTAAGTTCCTGAGTGTTTTTCTGTGTCCTTTGGTCAGAAGATCTGAGATCAGTGACTCTGGTCAAGTGCCCACATTTCCAAGGATTATGAAGCCCCTAGTTTGGATTCATTATGAACATTGCTAAACGCATTCCCCCAAGCACCAAGTGTTTGGCCCTTCTATTCCAATAGGGGACCATGGAGACTCAACCCCTTATGTGTCAGGTGCCATGTGACTCCTTACATAAGAGAGTTCAATCCTTTTTCTTATCAATCCTGTGAAGTCCATGTCACAGAAAAGGAAAATCATTGTGCCCTGAGAGAGTAAGAGACTTACTAGTTTCAGAATTAGAATTCACCTTCCAAAATGTGCTGCCTTTCTTAGTCTGATCCATATGCTTATCTGTGGACGTTTATAAACCTTCTATTGGAGCCTCTAAGGTTAAATGGCTCATTCAGGCATTTGAGAGAGAAGCCAGGGTTTATTAGATTTACCATTCAATTGAGGAGACATCAGTCTATTTCGAGTATAGGGAGTATTGATTACTAGAAAAGCTAGAGCTTTAAAAGGTCCATTCGGGGGAGTCAATGGCTTGGCAGTGGAGTAGAACATCTATTAGTTGTGTTAGGGTCCTTTGACTTCAACCAAGAGAAACAGATTCCTCCTGCCTCAAATTAAAAAAGAAAAGGTACTGGAAGAATGGGTGGTAGTTCTCAAAATTGAAGAAATGCATAATGATGCCAAACAGAATCAAGAAGGGTAGGGGACAGGGCAGCCCTGGGAATCCAGGTAAGAGGAGCCAACTGATGGTCTTGTCAAGATAATTTAGCTCCAACTGTTTTTTCCATCTACTAATGATTCTAAGTTTCAGGAGAGAGACCAGCTGAAGCATCATGACTGATAGTCCCACCAACAAATGTAATGGAGAAGCACTTGGAGAATATCCAACCAGTTATCCCCTTATCCTTCCAGGTAATTAACCTCCAGTAGTTTTCCATTTTATGCAGCCCTAGGGCCACAGCCCACTCTAGAAGATTCCTTCTCTACTACCACCCAGAAAAACAAACTCTTTTCTACCTCTGTTAACCCATGAAGTTTTTCCTTCCATCCACTCCTCTACCTTCCAAACTGGATAAGGCCCAATTTCTAACCAAGTATTGGCCACAACAATTTTAAAAAATATATGAATCTATCTTTGTACTCTTTCTGAGTTAGTGTCACCATGACTGCATCAGAGGAATTGCCAAGGGAGGAAGGTAAGTTTAGCAAGTATGTGCTGAGCACCCAGGATATGGGAGCCTCTATTCTCAGTGGACTAAGGTATTTCCCCCTTTACCCTCCTCCCTTACCTCCTCACTCTCACCTTTCATCCCAGGTAGGATCTTAGCACGTTAGTCCCTGTAGACAAACACTGGTCTGACCTAGTCTTCTGATCACTCTGATTCCTCTGCAAAGAAATATGGCCTGAGTCTGATTACCTCACACTGATAGAAAAAAAAAGATATTTAATCTTTTTAAAAAGTCATTTTTACATTAAATACACTATAGAGTGACACATGGCCTTCTTTTCTTTGATTATTCTTCTCTCATGGCTTCTTCATTCCTACAGGAGTTTTTTCTTTGATTTCCTTCTTTCATGTGTTCTCCATCTTTTTTGTATCCTCTCTCCTTCTTTCTTTCCTTCTTTATTCTTTTGGAGTCTCTGCCTTTTTCTCCTTCACTATTCAGAGAAAAACTAAACTACATAAAGCCACTGTCTGAAGCTAGTGAGATCAGCTCTCCCACAAAGGGTCAGACTTTCCTCCTTCACTTGACTCCACACTCTTTCAAGGCTCCAGTGGACCAGCCATCTGCAGATTTCCACCCTTATAGCTGGCCTCTTCACTGAACCAATTTCTTCATATGTCACCAGGGAAATAAAACCTACAGTGAAAATGATAGTATTGGTTTTCTGTTTTACTTCACTGGTAATAAGATCACAGACCTTCTTCTCACAGAAAGAGCCCTGGCATGCTTGGACCACAAACAACATTGGAGAAAGGAAAGCCATACCACCCTTCCCTGGAACAACAGAAACCACAGACCAGTTCGAACCTGAGCTCATTCTAGATATTCCTAGGCTCAGAATAATTTGTATTGGGTGAGGTAGAGGCAGAAAGGAAAATAAAAATCTGCTGAACATATTCTTCAAAACCCAGAAGACCCCCTGAAGTGATCTTCAACAGGAGAAACTCCCAAGTGGGAGGAGAGGAACTGTTTAGACCCCTTAAACAATGTACTAAGATGGGAGTCAACTTAATCTCAGGAAACAAACTGAGGGTTGCCAGAGGGGAGAGGGTGAGAGGGATGGGCTGGCTGGGTGATGGACATTGGGGAGGGTATGTGCTATGGTGAGCGCTGTGAATTGTGTAAGACTGATGAATCACAGACCTGTACCCCTGAAACACATAATACATTATGTTAATTGAAAAAAAAATAAGGCAAAGAAAAAAAAAGATGGGAATCAATGTGGAACGTAAGTGAAATTGATACATGCAGATGGAAAAGGAATGTTTGGAAATCGGTTCACAGCACTAACTTGTTATGTGATCTGGACTTTGTCACTTAACACTGCTGGACCTCATTCTCACTGTTTATAAAAATAAAGAAGAAAATGTTGAGATTGCTGATTTCTAACATTTATAGCTCCAAAATTCTATCATTCTAATCAAGACTGGAAGATTGTGGCTAAAGCTAAAGCTATTTAGAGAGGTTTTCCCTATAACCCACTTGAGGAGTGATAGGTAATTATGAAAATGAAACCTCAGCGATTGTTTTGCTCCTTCTCAGAATTTTCTGGGTTCTCTATGATTCAAAGAGTTAATGCACTTGGGCTTGTAGGTGACCTGTTGATTCTGGCTTTCCCCTTTCCTACCTTGGAATCCAATCAAGACACTGAAGAAAGTGCTAGCTAGACAATTGTAGGCATCAAAGAGAACAAGTAGAATAGCACATATCAGTGGTCTCAGGTGGAGACTCCCAGGAGCACTCTTTGCACAGGACACAGTGGGCCTGCTGGAAAAAGAGAATAACAAAGAATGTGTTGCATAAACAATGAATTCTGGAACACTGAAAAGAAATTTTTTTTAAAAAATCCAAAAATAAATAAATAAATAAACAAACACTGACAAAATATCCAGCCTCAGGAACAAGAAGAAAGTTAGAGCCAACCTTCCCCTCATAGTGGGAACACTTTCTAAGAATGAGTTGAGCTCCTAGGGTGGTTATTTGCCTATTTGCTCTCAGATTCGTCCCCTGACTTTCTCCAGCGAAATGGATTTCCCAGGCTCCCTTGCCAAGTGTCTTCTCACCAGGCTCAGCTCATGGAAGACACCAAGAAGAACTGGAGAATAGGAGGAAGAAAGAAGACAGGGGATTTCTCCCCCATCTGCTTCCGGGTTGGGGCGCAGCCTCATCAAGGACTGGGACTGTTCAGTGATCCACGCTCCCATGGCAGGTCTGCCTCTTGGGCTTTACCAGTGCTACTTACTCCCCTAGGAATGGTTGCAGGTTGCTAATGTTGCTAACCTCTTGAGTTGTCTCATTCTCTCCACATTGACTTTCAGTTCTTCTAGCACTTTTGATATGTGCTCCCCCATATTACAGTTCTTCTGTTGGACTGATTGACCTGGCTTTCTCATCCTCACTATACCCTAGTGCAGATACTTGATTCTGACCGTGTGCACTGGTGTACTGCCCGTGTATAGGGATACTTTGGGTACAACTCTAATACTGCAGTTCCAGGGACATTGTCTCAAAAAGCTCTCCCCACCTTAGTAAGAGCAAGATGGTCCACTCAGTGGCTCAGTAGTGATAAAGTCAACACTGACAGTGACAAGGACATATGGGCCAGTGTTGGTGCCTTCCATAAGTGACACACCAAGCTCACCTGGTGGAACAGAGAAATCTCATTAATGACTTGTTGCAAGAGAACTTTAAAGTCTGCCTCTCGCTGCATGTGACCTGGACAAATCTAGCTGGGAAACAGAAGGAATTTGAGAGGCTCTGTCAGTCCAGAAACAAATATTATCATTACCACTGCAATTATTCCCCAAATCCTTGGTTGTTCTCACTCACAGTTCTGTTTCCTAGGGGAAGAAGGATGTAAACAATAATTTGCACAGTGCTTTTAAGCTTTGATATCATTTAATACATCTTAGTTGAAGAATTTTGATATTCTAAAAACTACAAGCTTATTATATTACTGATGTGCTTATGTTACAATATTTATTAGTAACATAGATTAAACCAAAATCCAAGTTTTCTGACCCCAATTGCTGGGCATTAGGAAAAGCATATGGCCAGCGGCAGTGAGAGCTGCCTATTGATAGGTTGCCAAGAACATACACAGAGAAGGTGGGGCTACTGGGAGCAAAGCTCCATTGATACATGTGTGTGTACTGTAACAACTACCGTACTCAATGTGTACTTAGATATTTATATCTCTATCTAGACTATGATCTAGGAAACAGGACCAAGTAAGAGTCCACTCTAACTCCCGTGTCTACTAGACCTTAAGGTCTAGTAAGTGCCCCGAAACCATTTGTTGGTTGAACAGGTGAATGAAGACAGAACAAGCCACTAACCAGGCCACAACAAATATTGATGGAATTGAAAATCAGGAGCTGATAATAGTGTCAATCATGTAAGAGGATTATGTAGAAATACGTGGCTTCCAATGTATCTTAAGATGTAGAAAGTGTCTTAGGATCCCACTTAATATTTTCCCATAGAACTAGAATTCAACCCTATGAGATCCATTCCTTTGGTATTTGAGAGTCTACATGGCAAAGTAAATTATCTCTGAGACTGTAGAATAATGATGAACTTGATTTTTTAAAAAATTAAAAAAGAAAAGAGAGTGGGTCTCTGAGCAATTCTACTTCTGGGTGTTTGCCCTGTAGATACACGTGCACACATGTGAAATGATATATGTACATGGCTTGTGCAACAATTTTTTTAACAGCAAAGAGTTGGAAGCACTCCAAGTGTCCATCTATTGGGAATTGTTAGCCAACTGCAAGGATTTCTATGCATTTATAAAACAAGAGATTTAAAGCAAGATTCTTAAAGCAAAAATCAAAAAGCTCTTTATTTATTGAAATAGAATCATCTCTGGGGTATATTGTGAAGGGAAAAAAGCAAGATGGACACTGTATATAATGTAATTTTGTGAAAGAAAAGGAAGTAATAAAAATGAATATTCTTATCCACTTTGTTTACATAAAACAGCCCTAGAAGAATACTAAAGAAACCAATATGAAAGCTTACTGGCAGGAAACAGGAATGGAGGGAATGATCTAAATGGGACCTGGTGAAAACAAAATTTCTGGGACATCGTGGGAGCAAGACTTCTTAATGTACATCTAATGAAATTGTCCTGGTTTTGGAAAATTAGAATGTATTAACTAATCAAAATTTTAATTTAATGTAATTTAATTTAAAGAGAAGACCCCAGAAAGGAAATAGGAAGACACCAAGGACACCACAAATGGAAGACACCAAGGACTTTAGACACCAAGACACCAAGCACTCTCAGACCTCTTCCTTCCTCGGTCCTCCAAAAATATTTGATAACCACTAAGACCTACAGGCATTCCACCTTGCCCGACCATAGCATTTGCTAAATCTTCCTGGTGCTGGAATTACTGCACCCACTTCAACTACTACTGGGTCTTCCTCAGTCACTAGATTGTTAATCCCTAGAGAGCAGAGTCTATGACCGACTCCTTTTTTTCAACTTTGTGGTTTCAGGCATATAAAAGTTCTTTTAAAATAAATAAATCTCTGTTAAATGGAATTGAATTTTTCCTACTGCCAGATCTAATTCTGCCTTCAAAATCCTGAGCATGAGCCAGAGATTTCTCCTTCCTTCTCCTCAAAAAGCATTTTTAGAATTCATTTAGTAAGGGCACACTTGCTGGTTTCAGAAATGGCTTTCACAGTCCCCAAAAGTGAAAAGGGGGCTCTTTCCACTCACTTTCAAGCAGTGGTGGTAAGAGGCTGGGGCGGCCATCTTGGATAAAAGGGTGAGTGAATCATAGACCTTTGCAAGGCACGTACTTGCTCTTGACTCTGGAAGTGGGAGTGTTGAAATAGCTGTAAACAGCCCCATGAGTGCAGATGGAAAGCCCAAGACTCACAAAGTCCAAAAGGATGATGTAATTCAGGTTTTGTCCAGAGAGCTGCCCTATCTCTCCAGTGAGTGGGCATAGGAATCCAGGGAGTGTGTTTGTTTTTTCACACACGTGTTCATTGACTATCTACCACATTCCAGGTAGGATGTCAGGCATTGCGGTTTTAGCAATGAATACTACAAATCATACCTAAAATCAGGTAGGCAGTTGTAGCAGCATTACCAACAATTAATCTATTCATATTCCCAAACAGTACCTGAATCCACAGAAACCAAAACCCAGACACCCCCTCAGGATATGAGTTAGTTAGTAGGAGCTGGGTAGTGCATTGGGGCCCCAGAAAAATGGTCTAATAATCAGGCCAGGATTCCAAACAGAAACCTCGTCATTGGAACTGACCCCTGCAGTGGCCAAAAGGAGATATGGACTTGATAGGGATATGGGTGCCCATAGCACATACCAGACACTTGCTCCATGACAGAAAACCCTAGATCACATCATATGGAGGTTTGATCCCTTGGTCAGGTTTGGTTCAAGTACTGACCAGGACTAAGCCTCCATGTGAGAGGGCTTGAGAGAGATAGGGTTGGCGAAGAAATCTCTAGTGCATTAAAACACATGTTCTCATTTTATATATGATTTGGGCAAAACTCCCCTCCCCTTAAACACATTTCTTTGACATTTCATATTACCTTGTTGTGCTCATCCCACTCCATTAAAACCACCCTGGTTTTGTCCTCATAAATATGGTGATGGGGCTATAGGGAGAGATCATAACTGATCACCCGGCCCTATGACTTTGCCAAAGCACACTTTTATTTCTTTTAAGTTTACTTTTTAACTGTACTGATATATTTTCAAATCTAGAAAAAAGAAAGTCAATACTGGGTATCAGAAGGGGTTACTTTAATATTTCAGTATTCATAATCTATACAGCACAGAAGACTGGAGATTTTGACTTGGTCACTAGTTAGCCAAGTGACCTTAAAGATGTCAGTGAAGTTTTCTGGACCTCATTTGTCCTGTGTCAAATGGGGCTATTTTGATGTAAAGGGCAGGGGAAGGAGGGAATACATGTGATCTGAAACTGCTCCAAAAAAGGAAAAATGCTATACGAATATGTGAGATTTTAAAATTATTATAGTCCTAAATTATATAAAAGTAAAGCTACTTAGGATCAATCTGACTGTAACATTCTCATTGTAGGAGCAAGGTGGGTGCCTAGAGAGACAGGTTAGGGAACATTGTTTGGGTGTTTTCAGAAGCTGCCTTGTTCATTATCTGTGACAATAATAGATTGCTTTAGGACTAGAATATCTTCCCGTGTTAAAGATTTTTGTTTTGATATCAGATGCAAGGATAAGACACAGAAGCAGTCAGTGTGCAAGGTTGAAGCAATGCTGACTGCTGAGCTACATCTGAATATTTTTAGCTCAGCTCTCCCATTTTCAAAGTATCTGCAGACAAGAGGTACAGATGCATTACAGACTCAGAGAATGTCTTCAGAAATAATCAAAGCATCACATGCAGTATCAAGAACAATTTAGAGACGCTCTCGCAGGGGTGCAGTGTTTTATGAGCAAATAAAAAAAAACACACACAAATGCCAAAAATATTGATGTGGTGTCAAAAAGAGCTTTTCCCGGAATAAATGACTGTTGCAGAGTAACAACCACATAATTCAGGGACAAAGCCCTCTCTTCTAACACAGTCTTAGACCCTTTTGGTAATGGTTTCTCATCATTCATTCAGCAATATTTATTGAAAGGCTCCGAGGCTCCAAGCACTGTTCCAAGCACTGAGAATTCCTCAGTGCACAAGACAGTCTACCCTCATGAAGCTTATATTGTTATAGGAGAGACAAAAGAAACATGCAAGCATATGTTTGCTATAACGTTATATAGAGATAAATGCCATTTTAAAATATAGCAGAGCAAGGAAGTAGAATAAGGAGTGTTATCTCTGAAAGAGTACACTGGGAGAGTCACTCTGAAAAGGTTATATTTGAACAAAAGAAGTGACACTGAGCCATATGTTGGGGTTGTATCTGACAAACAGAAACATTGCATCTCAAAACGAAACAGAGATGATGAACACATCACACACACAAAAACTGACCCTCAATATGCTATCATTACCAAAGTCAGCTAGAAACATCTTCAAAATGTGTTGGAGATTGGTCTCATCTGGTACCCCTGCATCACTATGAGAAGAGCTTTCTGCGCCTCATACATGGGTCCCTGGATGAAATCCATGGAGGCCACCTGAGTCTTACTTGTAAGGTAAGGTGGAAGCCAGACCGGACCATGAAGGCAAACTCAGCCTGGACCGCCTAAGTCTCAGCCAATGCACAGATGTGCTAGTAGGAAAAATAAATGACTCTTGTCACTGGATTTTGGGGGTGGGAAAGGTTTGCTACTCAGTACTAGCCAACTCTTACAGTATGCCAGACACTGGCATGGTGGTGATGAGTCCTAAGACACAAAGCAAAAGAAAGAACCATGGCAGAAAGTATTCAGTGGGGACACAATTTATCGAGGACCATCAGAATCGGTCTCGTTGGGAAGGTAAGATGGGAGTAAGATCTGAAGGAAATGAAGAAATGAGCCACTTAGATTTCCCTAGGAGAACACTTGAGGCAGGAGTGTGCCCCACAAGTTCATAAGAAGCAAGGAAGGCAGAGTAGCCAGGAGGAGTAAGTTTAAGGCACAGAAGTAGGAGGTAAAGTCAAGGAGAATTGAGACACTTTAGGTCACATAGGTAGATTTGAAGCAAAGGAGTGGCAATGTCTGACTTAATTTGGAAAGGATCATTCTGTTTCCTGTGCTGTGAACAGGGTGTTAGCGAGTCAGATGGAAGTTGGGAATTGGTTGGGAACTATTACAACAACCCAAGGAGGAAATTGCAGTGGTTTGAATGAGGACAGCAGAAAAGGAGGCAGTGGCAAGTGATCAGGTTTGGGATATGGTGTGAATGTTAATCCAATGAGATTACAGTTGTAAATAATATGGAATGTGAGAGACAGATTTCGGCGGTGACTCCAAGGTATGAGTCCTCAGCAAACAGAAGGCTGGAGTTAGCATTTACTAGGAGGGGAAGACTATCAAAGGAGAAAGTTTGGAAGAAGGATCTCAGCACCTTGGGTTGGCCACATTAAATGTGAAGTATCCATTAGTCATCCGATGCGATGTCATGAAGACAAGTGGATAGCTGAATGGAGATATTAAGTTTTTTTTTTCTCATGTCAATAAAGACCTAAGAGATCTTTTATAAGGAAGGAGAGACCAAAATGGAAAACTGAATCTCTGAGAGCTAAATCACTCCTATTTCTATAGACTCTTCTCCAGGCCACATGGTAAACAGTTAAAAAGGTGCTCAGTTTTGCTCCTTCTTCCCCTGGCTCCGCACTGATGTGGGTGTGCCTCTCCTCTGCTACACCTTGATGAGTTTCCACCTGGTCAGCTGGACAAAACCCAAAGCTCTGAGTGCTCTGTGTGCTGGTGAGACACATGCACTATTCTGACTTCCCCGGCCTTATTAGTTAGGGCTGATACACTGGGAGTGTGGAATTATATTGAGAAAAAGGAAAACACTGCCTCAGCATGTCTAGAGCTGGGGAGGAGAGTGGGTTCTAAGACTGTGTAGCCCACACTGAACACGTGTTTCTTCCTCGGTGTCCGGGTGTGGCAGGCTCTGACTTCACCTGTTAAAATCCTATAATGGAACAGAGTGCAGAAAACTGATACATAAAGCAACACTGTCCTGTCTCAAGGAGTGACATCCTGTGCTGAGCTGAGGCACAAAACTTAGAGGAAAGATTGACAGAGAAAAGAGAAGTGACCAACCTATGGCATCAAATGATAAGTTCAAAATAAATGCCCATAGGATTGTAAAATCACTACAAACACAATTGCTCAATACCTTAAAGCAAGTTTTAAAACCTGACTCCCTTTTGCTGCCACTACATAGCCAAGAAACTTCAGCCTCATAAATTTAAAAATGTCTGATTTCGTTTTAAAGAACCTTTGTGACCTAGTAAACTAACAAGGTCTGCTGGGAGCAAAAACTCAAATTTAGATGATCTAAAGCAAGCTTGAAGCTTGGGCTCAGAAGGAATACGAAGGACCTAAAGTCCACTAAGGTGATATAAGCCACCAAGGGGACTGACTCAGAAAAGAAAGGTCTGTGTCACTGAAGGGTCGGGAGAGAAAGATGCTCAAGCCAGACTGGGACTCACAGTTGAGTATCCTCTTCACAAACCTTTACTGCTGTTATACACTAGAAGGTGTGTCCACTTCCCTTTTGGTTTGGGACATATAGCCTTAAAATTTCATGGCTGGGCTCATAGGCTATGGTATTTTACCACCCCTAAATGATGACGGAATCCTTAAAGGTGCAGCACAGCAAAGAGTGAAACCAAGGCATCTGGGTGGCTTAGTAGTTCTGGTATACCGAGAGAGTTAAAGGCTGTCTCGGCAGATACATGGTAGCTGGGCTGCAGGGCTGCAGGGCTACAGGTCTGGGGTGCACTGGCCACAGCACGGGAAGCCCAATCAGTCTTTGTATCTTTGCCTCCACAAAATTAAACCAAGTAGAGGAGATTCACAAAGATAGACAAGCAAACCCAAAACTTTCCTTCTCTGAAGCATCTCATGGGGGTTCCTTCTCTTCCCTGGCCAACAACACAGGAGAACTATGGGATGGAAATGCAAATAAAGACCATCATTGAGATGGTTCCTACAGGATAAAGGGGATTTTTGAAAGGAAGAGAAGAAGACAGAACAAGGGCCAGCCAGTGAAGACACAGGGACACATAAATCAGTTCAAGAAGGGGAGAATTACTAGAAAAGGATTACCTCAAAAAGTAGAGAGCAAAATTACTGAGGGTGTGATCTTTCCTTTATTTTTATTTTTAGACAAAAATGTACTGAGTATACCCATCATGTGCTAGTTCACTGTGCTGCATCTACATGGCTATTGTCCCCACTGGACATACAAAGCCCTTGAAAGTTTATCCATTCTTATTGCCTTGTCCTGAGCTCATGCTTCAGAACTCTCTCTTGGAAGGGAGAACAGAGGAAGGGAAGAATAAATTAGAGACAGGATTTCTGACTGGCAAGATGATTGGATTAACTGAATTGCTGTTTATTTAAATCATATTGACCAAGGAGATATGGAATCCACTGTTTGGAAAAAAAAAAACACAATAATTTTCAAATGTCAAGGGAGGGTGGCACGCTCTTCCCATTCCACATGCTTTGTTTATACAGAGCTCCACTTTTGCCTACCCAAATAGCAGGGAACAGTGCTGGCTGTTGGCTTCTACTTGAATAAGTTAGGCAGAGGAAGATTTTGGTTTCTGTCAGTTTATCAGAATACCACCAAAATCCCCCAAGAAACCAGTCAGGTTTCATCATGCCTGTTTTCCTCTTCCAACTACAGACCTCACCCGCAGCCATGATGTCCCTCCCACTTCCTCCACAAGTGATGGGGACAGACCCCTGTGAGGTCAGTCATCCACAGGATTGGATGGAAGCATCATATCCGCCACATAAGCATTAGAAGGGACAAGCCCTGAAGGTCTTCTGTTCCTAGCTCCATATTTTAATAATAATTTTTTTAAGATTTTATTTATTTATTAGAGATCACAAGTAGGCAGAGAGGCAGGCAGAGAGAGAGAGGAAGGGAAGCAGGCACCCCGCTGAGCAGAGAGCCCGATGCGGGGCTCGATCCCAGGACCCTGGGATCATGACCTGAGCCGAAGGCAGCGGCTTTAACCCACTGAGCCACCCAGGCGCCCCCCTAACTCCATATTTTAAAGGACGTGGGAATACCATCCCTTGTGCCACAGCAACGCCCTCTTTCCACACAACATGGGCAAAAATACATGGACAACTCTGCTTCTTGTCAGCATTTCCCCTCTTTAGACCTCTCTCCATTTCCCTCTTGGAATTGTTCCCACTAGCACCTCAACCTGTGCCACCAAGATCCGTTGCCTGCAGAATTACCTGTTAGTAAGTACTGCCAGGCAGTGATGAGGTGATGTTGAAGTGAGGATACCCTCTAGACCTCACCATCATTAGCATCCCTGGAAAGCATAAGAAATGGCAAAAAAAAAAATAAATAAAAAAATAAATAAATCCTGGCTAATTGGCTGGAATTGCTGTCATCAGGAAGCCGTGATAGGGCTAAACATGGTTACTATGACTCTGGCTTATTTCTTCATATCCTGTCCATGTGGAATCCCCCACCTCACACCAAAGGAGTCTCCTCTGGGCCCTGAGTTTCCCCAGGACGTACCTAACTAACTAAGCCATTGCTGGACTCTTTCAACTTACTGCTGGCAATCATTTTTATTTAAAATCACCTCTGCTTTCTCACCTGGTTATTAGCCATCACCACAGAGAATAGGCTGCCTGCTAAATTAGTTGGTACTCACTGTTCCTATAGTCCTTATGTTTCTCCTCCTGTCACAAAGGGCTCATAAAAGGGAATGCATGCAGTGACAAGCAAGGTACTTATAAATTTGAGACTGCAGATCCGTACCTTACTTATTGTCCATGGCTGGATGAGCTGGGGTGTGGGCATGAAGCTGTTTTTCTGTACCATTGGTAATTTAAAAAAAATCATTAGCAACCTCCATCATTAGGCAACTTTTCTCTGCCTTTTTAGAGCTGTCCAAATAATGTTCTCAAAGGCAGAATATGTCAGAATGCACTGATTTATACAATCTGCTTCTTGTAGGTGAGAAATTTGCCTGACAATAGATATTTCAAGGAGTTTAACCATTCAGAGTTTTTAAAATTTCTATTCCCATTCCCTACACCCAGCTTAGACATGACTAATCTGGGAAACAGAGCAGAAGAGTCTCAGATTCTCTTTGGCGTGCTGCCCATTCTAAAGAGAGGGAAAAGGGTGCACATCCAGTATGAAATAAGCTATCCCAGGCCAGATAGGGAAGAGAGGCATGATGATATTTCTCCCCCTCTCTATGGAAAGCAGGAGTTTTGCATTCTCTTTACAAAAGTGATGTCCACTCACTGTGATCTTCCCAAAGACCAGATCTGATTAACGCTTTCCAGCTCAAAAACTCAGTGGCCCAATCCTACACCTCTGTTAACTTCTGAAGTCTTTAGTCTTCACAGTCTAGGCTTTCCCACTTGCCCATCTCACTTCCTAGCTTTTGTTTACAAAACAAACTATTCCTACCGTTCTTTAATTAACACCCACACTCTCCCACCTTTAAGCTTTGCTCAAGCTGCCTGTCATGTTGTTCCTCACCTCTCAGTCCATCATGACAGGTTCATAACCACTGTCCTTCATGGGTAGCAAGAAACAGAAATTGACACTAAAGCAGTTAAGTGGGAAGATAGAAGTATATCTCATGAAAACCAAAAGTACCAGTACAACTGGACCTTATAAGGCATTGGAATAAATTGGAAAACCATAGGGAGCAATGACTCTTTCCTCTCTTTTTTTCTTCTGACCACACTTCTGGCCACACTTCCTCACTAGTCAAATACGCTCTATCTCTACTTCCTCCCACTGAGTCTGATCTGTTGCTTTCAGATTCTGTTTTCTTACCTTCCCATATATACTGACCAAACATAGGCACCTCAGCTTTTACATGTTTTCTCAGCTCTAAGCCCACTAACCAGCTGACTAGCATCCTGTAGGGTATACCAATTCCCAATGTATGGGGAAGGAGCTTTCACTGGATCAACTTACCCACTGGACTGACACTCAGCTATTCAACCCATTCTGCTCAGCCATGGCCAAGGAATGAAAGTCATCAGTTATGACTTGGTTGTGCCTCTATGTGGGTAGATCTGTCTTGGGGAGGGGCATTCTCATAGAAGCAGGGCGTGATTAAGGCAGACTCACTAATAGTTGTCTACATCAAAAATGTAGTAGTGCAAATTCCAGCCTTTTCTCAAGATTTTCTCTGATTCCACCATCTAAACATAACCTCTCCTCTGAGTATCTGTATATATCCCTTATAAGTGATGCCTTGGTACCCTTTCTGCTAAGCATCTTTTCTTCCTCTAAGGATGCCTCCTTAACCCCGAGGCCCTTGATCCAGAGTAAGCCAAGCACAGCACCTCACCCACCTCACCTGGAAATAGGATGATGAAGGTGACAGCTCCCTAAAATATTGCTAGTCTGCGCTGATGAGGGATGGGTGGCAATATGAGCCACTTCCTTCTGGGCTTTGATGCTAGAGTGTCCAGCTACTTCTGACAGCCTCTGATTGGACACTGTAGGAGACAGTGCAAGAGACTGCCACAAGCTGGCCTGAGTGGAACAGAAAAGGAGTAACAAGATGAAATGTAGTTGGAGCTTAGAGTAGTTTCCTAAAAACTGAGTCCACGTCTGGGATTCCCAGGAGTTGTCCTCATTTCTCTTTCTGAAGCTTAGTCTATGAATTATCTCAGGATCTTAAGAAATCTTTTTGCTTAGGGTGGCCATAGTTTGCTTGTAACTCATAAGAAGTGGCATGCACAACCCTTTATTTAAACATTTGTTATGAGGCTAATTACTTCTTAAATTGAATTACCCTTTTTTGTCCACAAGTCTTCTTTCTCTTATGATTCCATGAGATTCCTAAAGAGAGAGATCATGAATTAGTGCTTTCTGGTTTCTCCCAACGCCCTAATCATGGAAGATAATAAGTTCTTACAATATGTTCATTAAATGAATGGATGAATAGAAAACATCCATTGTACAATTCCCATGATCAGGCACTTCATGAATTTGGGGAATACCTGTGCATAAAAGGAAGTAATTGCTGCCTAAGTCAGTGTTTGAAAGCATGAAGGTACAGTTTTCTATCCGGTACCTGAGTTCTCCCTGACTGTTCCCTTCTATATGCCTGTGCCAAGCTGGAGTACAGAGATATGGACCGATGTGGCTTTTGTCAAATAAACAGTCAAAGACACTCTCTTGAGAGATGACCCTTTACTACATGGGAGGGAGAAAAACAGCCTTTCTATTTCCCCAAAGCATGAGCTTTGCTTCTTAGAGAATCCAACCTGTTGCATGCTGATGACATGGATTTGGTTTTAATACAGCTCAGGAAACGTCCAGAACATAATCAATTCCTGGCCAAAGACCACAGATGCTGTACTTTCACAGCAGTACCCACCGCTGTCTTCATTTGCGACTGGAAAATTTCAAGGTCCCAGAAAAGGTGCCCTGGGAATGCGTATTGGAACCGGAGTACAAGTCCTGATGTCTAACTGACATCTTCCCACTGACTTCTGCGTCTCCTCCTACCAAGTCTGCTCAAAAGCCCTTTGGAGGATTCAGATGTGTCCTTGCTTGAGAAGCTTCTCCCTCCAAACCCCACAAGGGGCTGCAGATCTTCCACGCCCAAACTCATCTGTCAGGCTCCCTCATCATCCCCAGAGCCCAGACTGGCAGGGCTGGGCCCTGAATTTTAAATGCAGCTTCACTTCACCCTTCCCTAATGACAAGCCCTTGCCCCCGGCTTGCTCTGAAACAGGCACTAAACCCATGTTGGGGGCACCGATGTTGCCAACCCCTAGCCTACTATCCCTTAGTCACCCCCTCCCCAGACCCCAGTGGGCCTTATCTTTCTCACACGCTCGGCATTTGACAAAGCTGTCTCCCTTGGGGCCATTCAGCTGTGACATTTTCCCAGTATGTCTTCTCCTTGTCAACATGATACAGGACGGGCGGTCTTTCAAAGTAAGAGAGACGCTAGAGCAGGCAGGAGCATGCGCACTTGGTCATGCATGCACACAGAGAGGGAGAGAGGAAGACTTGGTGCAAGGGCGGGCAGCACTGAATTTTTTTTTTTTTTTTGGCTGAATTTAATTCAAATGTAAACCTGCCTCAAAGTAGCAAAAGTAGCAACAGCTCAGCAGTACACATTTTGTTTTGGTAAGAAGGCATCAGAAGGTTGAGCCTCTTCACGCACACTTCCCAAAAGCCCTTAACAGACTCCTTGAACAGGACTCCATTCCGGTGAGGCAGAAATGTAACCACTTCTAGAGGCAAAAGCCTCCACTAGTTTTAAGGTTGCCTGCCAAAGATACTGTCTCCCACCTGCCCCTTTAATGCCCTCGCCCTGCCTTATTTGCTTGGAGCCAACTGTGCAAAAAAGGTCTGGGCTGTGCTGGTAACCTACTTTGGATTTCCACTGAACACACCCTTATGTCACCTTACCTCTCTGCCTTTGTCAACCTGCCGTCTTTGCCTGGAAGGCATCCTTGCACTTCCTCTCTTCACCTGCCAGAGAACTTCCCCTCTTTCAGAGTTAGCTCAGTCAGTCGGCTCTCCATCTGGTACTCCAGACACCATTAGAGGCCCCCACTGAAACTTGTGCAGGTCCATTTCGCAAACCTCACACTGTCTTGTATTTGTCTTTTGAGGTTTCTATTCCACTAAAAGATTATGTGGGCCTTAAGGCACAGAAAATGGCTTTTTTATGTCTGTATCCCCAATACCTAGCACAGCTCTTGTCATATAGAATTTTATAAAAAGCAGAAAGGCTAGGGAAACCCCTTGACACCGAAAGATTCTTCCTTTTCTTGCCACTTTAATTTAACAGAAATATGTGCTAGTGAATGTTTGAAAATACTGCCTCACTTTCCTACTGGAGAACCAGCTACCCACCCTGTGTGCAAAGTGTGCTGTCATTCATGGTGACCCAGCTCTTCTCTCTGTCATAGGGTAAACATGTGACTCAGCCTGACTGTTGGGAGTATTCCAACTCCCTGACCACAGCAATATGTTGAGGAGTGGGCATATGACACAAGTAGGTCCAGTCAGGGCCTTCTCTAAGGTAGAATGCATAAATTCCGGGAAAAGGGTTTCTATTCCTGGTTTATAAATTATAAAAATATAGACTTAAAGCTATTCATGGCCATCTTTTCTTCCTCTTGATTATGAAGCCAAAATTCATAGAGAAGGAGATGTAAAGGCATAGAGAGAGACATACAGGTAGAGCCCTAATATGTTGTTTTAGTGCCTGGATCCAGCTGTGCCTGAAGTCAGCCCCATCTTGTTCTTCTTGGCTATTAGGATTTAGGGCCAGTTAAATCCCTTCTCTTTCCTTCCCATCTTTCTTTTTATCTTTTTTTTTTAACTACTTGTACTTGAATTCCTGGCATTTGCAATCAGAACAGGCCTGAAATATACCACTTTTGCTGAGATATAAAGTGAAAGTTTCTTCTTTACCAGTAGAACTCCTGCTTAATTATTTTATTTGGAACAATAAAAATTGTTTGGGGAAACCCATTAGCCTTACAATGATCTTAATCATCCCTTATATTTGGCACTTTCAGAGGTTATCTGACATAAATCTGACATGGTCTGTTTAAAAGAGAGGACAAAATATTTTAACACAGATTTAGCAACTCTTCTCAGGGGAATTACAACTGTCTATTGTCATAATTGAAACACTTAAAGGTCATTTTAAAAAAGCAATACCCTGGTGAAATGATAAAGCCTTTAGAAGGAAACATAGGGGAATATTTTCTTGACCTTGGAGTAGGCGAAGAGTTCCTAAATAGGATACAAAAAGCTCTAATGATAGAGGGAAGAAAAATCAATAAATTGGACTACATTAAAATTGAGAACTTTTGTTCAAAGGTATTATAAGAGAGTGAAAACACAAGCCACAGAGTGGAAGAAGGCATTTGCAATAGGCATCAATAAAGGACTTGTATCCAGAATACATAAAGAACTCCTGCAAATCAATAAGAAAAGGGTAGACAACTGAATGGGGGGGGGAGAAGGACAAAAGGGAATACTAAATGGTCAATATGATGTGAAAAGGTGTCCTCACTAATTATCAGAGAAATTCAAATTAAAACCACAGTGAGATACCATTATAAATCCTCCAGAAAGGCTACAATGAAGCCTGCAGGAACCGATTATGGAGGATGTGGAGCAGCTAGAAATCTCACGCCTTACTGGTAGGAATACAAATGGGCATCCACTGTAGAAAATTGTTTCAAATATTTATGGACACTGAATCTTTTCATATAGGATGCTGTAATATTCTGCATATTGGTGGGAGCCAGGTACACACATGGGTATGTTGACTCTGTCAGTTCTTGGAGCTGTATGCTTATGAGAATGTACTTTCCTGAATACATGTTTTAACATGTAACTTCATTGCTGTCAGGACCTCCAGCAGCAGCAAAGCAAGTCAGGTGAGCAGTGTCCTCATAGCCAGGCTTGGCCAGACAGAGGCTCTGCTCTCATTCCTGGTTCTCTCCCTTCCCCTTCAGGAGGAGGAACTGGCTCAGATGATTATGTGACAGCCAACATCCCTTATGGCAGCCAGAATCAGTTTCTACTCCTTGGAATGCAGAACACTGCCTAGCACAACCCTACCTAATTTTTATATAAATAATTAATTTGTTATTATATACACGTTTGCATATTCAAAGTGGCCAAACTATCTCTTTTGTCATTTTTCTGATTGAGAAATACATCACATTTTCTGATTGACCATATATTTGGAGTGTCTTTACACAGTTCAAATGTCTACGAAAAGGCAGCTGGTAGAGTGGCTAAGCATTTAGACTCGGATGCAAAATAGCCTGGGTTACATTCACAGCCCCTTGCTGATTGTGTGACCTTGGAAAAGCTCCTCAACTTCTCTGGCTCATTATCTGTAAAATACAGATAATGCCAACTTTCATGAGTTTGTTATGAGTAAATTCAGGTAAAGCATGTGTAAGTATCAGCTATTGTTATAATCATTAACATGAAAGCCGCACCTGCTCTATGATCATCTAAGCAGTATCCCCTGCCAGGCCTGGGGCAGCTGTAAACAGAGCAAGGAGGAGCTTCTGGAAGCAAATGAGAGTCCATTCATTTGGGCTAGACCCATGTTTTAGAAGAGGCGTTAAGACACTGAAGTTATGCTCCTCTAAAAACCTCCACCACCAGCTCTCCCAGATCCCTCCTCTTATTCACGAAAACTGCAGCTGCCTCTGGCACTGTTCCCTCTGGCTGATGAGAATGGCCTCCTAAAATCCCTTTCTGGACTCTGCCTTGGCCTCTGACTCCCTGTCCTCAGTGAAGTACCTCCAAGATGCTGTTTTCATGATGACTGACAGCCAGACTCTGGGACTGCAACAACAGCTGCATTGACAGGAGTTGGAGGCTTTGAACAATTGGTTCAAGGAGTCGTCCTCTCATCTCTGCCCAATCTCCATCAGACATCCTGCCCATCTGAGCAGCCTCAACTACTCCACCGCCCACAAACCTTGCCCTATGTGCCCCACCATTGACACACCCATTTCCAGAGGCTACCCCGAACCTGGGCCTTGACCTTGTCCTAGCTCTGTGGTCATCAGAGGTTTCCCACCTCTCTGCAGCACATTCATCTGCCTAATCTGGACATTTACATTCTTCTCTTCCTGATTTTTCTTTGAGATCTCATCTTTCTCTAAAAGGTATCTTGGAATAGTAAACTAATGTCACAAGTAGAAAAATTAAGAACAAATGAGCCACATTATATTTCACACCAACACATACACACACACACACACACACACACAGAGAGAGAGAGAGAGAGAGAGAGAGATGGCACCAGAGAAAGTTCATCTCAGGAAGAGAAAGGCCTTTTGTTAGGGAAACACCTTGATACACATACTAAAGTACAGAAGATGGACCCCAAGAGCTTGGTCAATGAGAAAGGAGATAATCTGTGACATAATTAAAAATTTTTTGCACAAAAATGTAATAGTACTTGGGGTAAGATGAGAAAAGAGAAAGGAGGAAGAGGGGCCTGTATAATGTGGCTTGAAGTGGCCCCTTACTGAGAACAGTGGTCAAGAGGAATGCCCAAGAATGTCTGAGAACAGTGTGTCTATGGTCCAGTGAAGTTTTTTGTGATGTTGCAAGGTAAACTCCCTCCATGGCCCTGAACCTTCATCTGAGTCGCTACACACAAGCCTCCATCAGCTTGGTGATGGTGTCACCTGGGAGAGGTGACGAGTCACGCCCAGCAAGTGGTAACTTAGAGAGGAAAAGGCAAATCATGCAGAGTTTACCCACGTGATCCGTAAATTTAGTTAATTCAGCTGAAGCAGGAACCCAGAGCTGGGGGTGACCAGCAGAAGAGTAGGTTTCTGGAAGTATCTCTGGAAAGACTGGAGAAAAGGTGGATCTCCATTATCCATGGAAGGAGGGTCTCAAACTAGTATTATCTGCATTTCCAAAGAAAGGAGACCCCATCTAGCACCTGGGTTATATGGGTTTAGCGATTACATTGATTATGTGTATCTGCATTCAGGTGTATACACAAGTCATTACAGTGGACGGGGGAAATGATGAGGGGGAAAGAGCCCTGAGTTAGAGGTCTAAAGAGGTGAATCTGAGGTCTGGCTTGGTCACTAATCTTGAATGAACCAGTGAGCTTATGTGGTCCTCAGCTGCCTCACCTATAAAAGATAGATCTGGATAGATAAATTCTATGGTCCCTCCCAGCTCCAGGTTTTCAGGGGGCTCATTCTGCCTTTCTACTTTGCCATGACCATTTGAGTTTACCCTTCCTTAATTAGCTTGTTTCTCCTTCCTTTTTTTTTTCTTTTAGATTTTATTTATTTATTTGACAGAGAGACAGAGAGCACAAGTAAGCAGAGCAGCAGGCAGAGGGAGAGGGAGAAGCAGACTTCCTGACAAGCAGGGAGTCCGATACGGGGCTCAATCCCAGGACCCTGGGATCATGACCTGAGCCGAAGGCAGACGCTTAATGACTGAGCCATCCAGGCGTCCCTTCTCCTTGCTTTTTTTACAAAGTTGGGAAGCAATTTTAACATTTCTTAATGGGGACTCACAGGAAGACATTCCTTCCCTGCTAAGCAGAGATGGAAAGGCCCTTCTGCTCCTGTCCCAGAGAGCAGCAGTGCTGAGGCACAGAACAAACTTGGAGGTGAAGCAGGGGGAAATTAAGCACCCGCACAGAGTCTTCTCACAAACCAGTCCAAGACCCAGGCCTGCTCTTGGAGGTTTCTCCAAGCCACTAGTTCTCTTCCTTCCATCACTGAATATTTATTCAATAATTGCTGGGACTTAGGAATAAGGGAGATGCCATTTTGAGAGATAAATTAATGTAGTATGAAGTGCTTCGCCTCCGAAATTGCAATAGAGTTGGAAACTCTCTACCTCACAATCTCTTCAGTAATATCTTCCTTAGCAATTGGTGGGACTTTACTAGAAAGCTATTAATTCAATAAATTCTTAAGTGCCAACTCTATTCTGTCACTGTGTTATATTCTGAGGATAAAGTGGTGAATAAAATAAGTTCCTTGTGGAGTTTACAGTCTAAAAAAAGGAAGACAGACCTTAAGGTCGTAATCACATCACTACAGATAATTAATTACTTAATTACAATTGTGATATGCTGTTATGCATAACAGGGGGACTTTGGCGGTTCGTGTGTCAACTTGATTAGGTCACAGGGTACCCAGATATTTGGTTAAATATTATTTCTGCGTGTGTTGTCTGTAAAGGTGTTTCTGGATGAGGCTAATATTTGAGATTAGACTGAGTAAAGTAGATTGTCCTCTCCAACATGGATAGACATCATCCAATCCCTTGAGGGCCTAAAGAGAACAAAACAGAGAAGGAAGGGAGTGTTCACTCTCTGTCTGACTGCTGAGTTGGGACATTGGTCTTCTACCCTTGGGTGGGGACTTAGACCAGTAATGCTCCTGGCTCTCAGGCCTGCAGACTCAGAGTGGAACTCCACCACCAGCTTTCCTGAGCCTGCAGCTTGCAGACAGCAGAGTGTGGGATTCCTCAGCCTCCATAATCATGTGAGCCAATTCCTTAAAATAAATACCTTGATTTGTATATATATCCTACTGATTGGGTTTCTCTAAAGAACACTGACTGATACTAGCCTAAGGTATCAGGAAAGCCTTCCATGAATAAGCAAATTTAAGCAGAGATCTAAAATTAAGTGAGTTAGCTAGGTGACAAATTAGCGAAGGAATGGGAAATTGATCAAGGGAGGGGAAATAGCATAAGCACAGGGCATGACCACTTTGAAGAATTGGAAGACAGCTGGCTTAGCTCGGCTGTTGAGAGCCAGGAAAATACTGGTAAGAGAGGAAACGAGAGAGGTAGGCAAGAACCAGGCCGTGCAGAGCACTGTGAGCCTTTGTTAAGAATTTAGGACTTTTCCAAAGAGCAGTGGGAAGTCATTCAAGATCTCTAACCAAGTTTCCATGGGTTAAAAGAATCTACCATGTATTTTTATTATTATTATTATCATTTCATCACAGAATCTAGGCCAGTGTTAGTCTGAAATATTGCCAGATGTGCTGTCTTCTGAAAAGCTCCCTTGGGCTTCTAGAAGACATTTTTTACTTTCTCCCTCACAGTCTGTCTTTCTGCCACTGAACCCAGTTACCATGTGACAGATTGCAAGTGGCAGGAGGAGAGCCATGAGGCCCAGTGGAGGGAAGTCAGCAAATCAATAGGTCTGCCCTTCTTCTGACCTCTCTGGACTCTGGTCAGGGATTGTGGTGAAGTCCAAGATCCTGTATCTCCTTTGTTGTACTCCATACTTGAGTCTGCCTCACATCTCTGGGATGCTGGAGAAATAATTAAAGAAATGAAGTATGATGTTCTCAGGTACTGAACATAATACCGGACACATGGAAATAGAAGATAATGCCACAGAAAAGCATCCAGCAGGGCCACAGCAGAGCCCAGAGGGGCTGCCTACCAGCCAGGGCCTCATCTACACTGATAAAGCCTCAGCCATGCCTACAGGGAGAAGTGGGAAGGTGGCACAGCTCTCTGGTTGAGTTCCTCTGGTTGAGGTTACAGTCAACAATCTATTCGGTAAGTAGAACTATATACTGGGCTCATGAAGATGAGTAAGACAGGATTTCTTCCCTGAGGTGGAGTGTATTATATTAGTGACTATTAGGTGGAGTGACTATTATATTAGTCAGAATTCTGGCCTTCCAAAGATGTCTGCATCCCAATTCCTGCATCCTATGAATACCTCATCTTAATGGGAAAAGGGACTTTGCAGATGGAATTAAGTTTATGGACCTTGAGATGGAGAGACTGTCCTGGACCATGCAGGTGGGCCCAATCTATCACAAGTACTTAAAAGCAGAGAACCTTTCCAACCTCAGGATGGAGCGAGGACAAAAAAAGAAGCAGGAGAAATTTAAATCATAAAATATACTTGACCTGCTGTTGCTGGCTTTGAAGATGGAAGGAAAGCTCCAAGAGCCAAGGAGTATATGGCTTCTAGAAACCAAAAACAGATAGGAAATAGATTCTTCCTAGAGTCTCCAGAAAAGAATACAGCCCTGTTAATGCCCTGATTTTAGCTCAGTGACACCTGTATCAGACTTAGGACCTATAAAACTATAACATAATAAATTTGTTTTAAGACCCTGAATCTGTGGTTATATTCTATTATCTGTCAATAAGGGGTTTTTAGTGGCGAATAATACGATCCACTCTAGCTAGTTGTAACATAAAATAAATGCATTACAAGATATTAGGTGGGTCATAGACTCCATAGGAGAGCTGCAGAGGTTGAGTCTGAAAATTTGCAGCCAGAAACAAGCCCAGTGGTATCCGAAGACCTCCCTTGCTTATGCTGCTGCCCTTACTGCTGAGAACCTGCTTCCTGAAGCTCAGCACGGCCATCCACAGAACCAGACACCCTCATCACCAGGCTAGCCAGATCAGGGTCCTGGCATCGCCTGGCCCCTCGCACTGCTCACTTCCAGACCCATGTTTCATGCAGTTGCTCCTGTTGGTGGAACCGAGGTCTCATACCTGAACCCCTCACTGAAGAAGAGTTTTGGTTTTTTGGCAAGACTTATGATGTATGGAAATTATGGAAATATAGGACAAGTACTCAAATCTGGTAAGGGAAAAAGACGATTGCAGGAAAAGTGTCTACTAAAGAGGCCTTTGGTCAGTCCTTGTACTCTCCATGTCTCCACAATATCAGTTGTACGTACTCAGTCCTACCAACCATCAGTGTTATATCTCTGGACCCTAAGTGGGCCATGTCTGCTAACCACTAGAAAACAATTCTAGTACTTTAATGGAAGAATGGATAAAGAACTTTGGGAGCGGCAAGGAGGAAGCAGTTGCCTTAAGACAAGTGGACCAAAGGATTTGAGTTATGAGATTTTTAGCTGACCCTCATGAATCAGTAGAGCAATAATATTCCAGGCAGAGAGCCATTATAAAGACACATGAAGTTGCAGAAGAACTTGGCACATGTGGCGATAATGGGTAGCTGGTATGACTGAGAACTGGAAATGGATGGGGAACAGGAGGGTGTAAGGAAGGATAGGCAGTTAGGAGCAGACAGTCAAGGGTATAATAAACTAAGCTAGGGAGTTCAGAATCTGTCCTATAGGCAATGAGGAGCTATTGAAGTTTTTTAATTAGGGAATTGACATTAGGTCATTTTTAGAAAGAGAATTCTGATCGCAGTGTGGCAGAAAGATTAGAAGAAAAAAAAATGGGTCAGACCTGCTAGTGAGGAGGTTATTATACAAATCTAATGAAATGGAAGGGATGTGCGCAAAAGCAGTAGCAATAGGTATTATGAAAAAGGGGTGATGCTGAGTGAGTATAACTCGTAGAGAAGATTGAAAACTGTTAGGACTTTTCAGACTTGGACAAGTGAGGAAAAGCTCTGATATTCAGTAAATGGGAAATTTAGGTCATTGGGGATTATCAGTTTTGACTTAAACACTTGTGAACTTCAGATACAGATAAGTTTCCCAAGAGGAAACTGGACACGAGGGTCTGGCTGGGACTTGGAGAGGAGTTGAGTGGGAGACATAGATTTGAAGTCATCACAAGGATAGCTGAAGCCCCAGGCTCAGAATTTTTCTCAGGGAGAGTCTGAGTAAGAGAAGAGTGTGAAGACCCATTCCTGGGCCAGTGCAATAAGTAAGAATAATGGAAGGCAACATGGGCCTCTGGGGTCCTGTGCCTCACTACTAAACTGAACTCCAAGTCAAAATTTTTGATTTTACATGACATCAAAACAAAGATGGAGGGAGATCAAGGAGTGCTACGTGAATGTGTGACTGTGCCTAGGACTGAAGTCTCCCCTTCTGTGGACCCTGTTTCTTTCTCTTGACACAAGTGGACCGAAGGAGCCAACTGTCAAATGCTTGACTTGGCCAATGGCCCAAATCTAAGTGATACTGTCCTACTCAGGTGGCCAAGACTTGTAACACTTGACTGTTTCCCAACTGGGGAAGACTGCTTAGAACAAGGGCTATAATATGTGGTCTGGCCCTCAGCTACGGCCCTTGAAGCTTTGCATTAAAGAAAGTTGTTACATAGGGAATTTGGAATAGGCAACGCTAAAAGACGGGGCATTTGGTGTTTGGACCCAGGAAGAAAGAACACAATGGCCAGGTGCAAACTAAAGTTGTCAATCCCCAAGCATACAGTAAGTATGTAAGAAAATGGAGCAGATCTCAGAAAGAAGAAGAAGGGCCATAAGGAAGAAATATATTGGTGTAGGAGAGAAGAAAGAGCCTTGGGTCTGACAGCACTTAGTCACAGTCTTCATGCAATGCTGCTATATCCACTCTGCACCCATTTTGTCTGGCAACAACTCAAATACAGACTAGCAGAACATCACTGAGAGGGCTCCGTTTGCTTAAATTATGCTTATGTGTGTTAAATGTATCCCCAATAGAAGTTTCCATATTGACCATTCCTGTAGCAGAATCTACAGATTAATGCAAAGGACAGCCCTCTCTAAAGGAATCCAAAATCCAAATTAATGAGATTTTACAAACATATCACAGACACTGGGCTAACCCTTGTAAATAGCAATTGGCAATTTCATTAATTGGGGTCAAGGTCTGGTCTATCCTTCTCATGTCAAATGCAATCAGTTATGTGAAATAGGATCTTCATTTATCATGAGCCTGTACTGCTTGTAAGTCAGAAGCAGTGTGCTCGAGCTTCCCAAGAATGTTTGAAATGCAAAGTCTTACTCCTACTGGGAAGACCAAGTCTCAGTGACCTTCTCCTGGAATGACAGTTCCCACCAAGGCACAGGCCCTTTCTCAGGCTGGTGAGTTATTATCTTTAATAAGAGGATATGTAAACAGCTCTCTAAGAAATAGGTTTGCAATAGTTAGTGCCAATTTATGGATAGTAATCTAAAATCAAAGACTAAAGCACAGAAGAAATTCTTCTAAAATGTTGGGAATGGGAACAGAGCATTAACACCTCCCTAGGAAGCTAACTATTAAATCAGACTTTGGCAATATGTCCCTATTGTATTCAGAAGGGACAGAAGTTGATCTATGGTATATCTGACTCTATAAGTATAAATTTGAGAAACATGTGTCAGCTCGCCTGAGTATGTTCAAAGACAAGCTTCAAGTTCACCTCCCTTCTGGATATATAAATGTATAATCATGATATCCCTGGCATACCCTTGCTTATGGACAGATCTTTAAAGCAATCCTTGCTAGTATAAAAATAGGGAGACACAGACAAGCAAGACTATTTAAAAGTATCCATGAGTTGATGAATCTGTTTAGAATCTTGATCATGGTGATGGTATCCCAAGTGTATGCATATGTCCACACTCATCAACACATATACACTAAATGTGTACAACTTTTTGTATCTCAATCACACTTCAATAAAAGTATACACATATATAAATGCTGAGCAAACAAAGGAAAGTTGCAGAATGGTAAGTATGGCATACATGAGGCTAAGACATGTGACAAGGACATGAGAGCCAATTCTATATATTATTTATGACCATATATATAGTAGAAAGTTTTTTAAATGTGTGGGAAGGACAAAAACCTAATCCAGGCTGTTGGCTAATTCTAAGAAAGGAAAGAGAGAAATGAGATTGAGGAGGAGTATCTAGTGGGTTTTAACTGTATCTGTAACATTTTCTTTAAAATAAATCCTACTGCAGATTGAGGGGGGGTGTCTCTGTGTCTGAGTCTGTATATTTCACACACACAGAATGGCCCAGAGATATTCACCAATGATGAAGACATATCATGTCAGAACTGAAACCTTCAAATCTGTGTGCAGGCAGAAACAGAATACATACTTTGTATCTACCTCTCGCCTTGCACTTTTCAAAGCGTTCTCATAGTCTTAAATATTTTAAAAGCATAAGTAAAGTTATGTGTTTTGCAGATGTCATTATTCAATTAGATGAAATACAAATATGTAGAACTGAATTTTCCTGGCTCACAGCACTATTTATTTCATTGCCAATAATCATAAACCTCCTTCTTCCCACGCAGTCTTCAACACCCATGTGCCTGCAGAGCACCTAGAGTGAAAAAACAGGCCTATCTCATTCCAAACACCAGTAAAAGAATTTCCCTGGTGGTAGTAATCCTTGGGGGCAGACCTCTGACTGGAAGCTGGAGTTGGATCTTTTCTAGTATGACTGCAAGAACAGAAGTATTTTGCAACTTAAGTGGTCTCTGAAAATGCAAGCATGTGCTGTGACAGGGACATTAAGAGATGGAGATCAGGTGAACTGTATCTAAGTGGAATGAGACTGAGGTTTTCATGTCTACATTTGGAAAACTTGTATTTATGGAGCACTCACTGTGTACCCTACAGCACTGGATTACATGTTATAATGAGGGAGTATAGGGGGACATTCAAAGTCAAAGAAGCCATGGGCCTTGCCCTTGGGGGATATTCCAACTGAAAGAAGGAGTCTATATATAACTAGGAAACTAACAATTCCATTAGGAAGTAATGTGGGTCCTCTGGGGGCACTGAGGAAGGAACGTGGCAAGGTCTGCCTTGGTGCACAAGACAAAAGTAAAGAGTGGGACCAGCTGGGCAGAAGGGCTGGAGCAAGACCTCAGAGCTGAGCCAAGAGACATGTGGGGCAATTTCAAGAGTGAATGAAGTTCAGGTCATTTCCTCAGTCAGAATCAGGGTCTTCTGAAAATAAGAGTTCCGCTACCAAGAGTGACCCAAGCCACACAGAAATGTTCTTTAAAGAGGACTAAAGTTGTACCTCAGCCTTTGCCAGCCACAATGGGGAGAGGACTCTGAGTCTCCTGAGCTGAGTTGACCCAGCTAAGTGAAAAGACACTTTAAATCTCCTTTTGTGGCTAACTTCCAAATTTTCTCCCACTGTAGAGTCCACAGCTGCTGGGCTGCCATTGAAGAAGGAGTGGAGGAATTGGGACACAGAGAACAAAGGATGTGTGCTTTGTTGGGTTAAATTAAAGCTGGGTAGAAAATGTGAAGAAACATTGGGGTACAGATGGCCCTTCTTTTCACTCCATCTGTATCTTTGGGGTAAATACCCAGTAATGCAATGGCAGGGTCATAGGGAAGCTCTATTTTTAATTTCTTGAGGAATCTCCACACTGTTTTCCAAAGTGGCTGCACCAACTTTCATTCCCACCAACAGTGTAAGAGAGTTCCCCTTTCTCCACATCCACTCCAACACATGTTGTTTCCTGTCTTTCTAATTTTGGCCATTCTAAGTGGTGTAAGGTGGTATCTCAGTGTGACTTTAATTTGAATCTCCCTGATGGCTAGTGATGATGAACATTTTTTCATGTGTCTGATAGCCATTTGTATGTCTTCATTGGAGAAGTGTCTGTTCATATCTTCTGCCCATTTTTTGATATGATTGTCTGTTTTGTGTGTGTTGAGTTTGAGGAGTTCTTTATAGATCCTGGATATCAACCTTTTGTCTGTACTGTCATTTGCAAATATCTTCTCCCATTCCGTGGATTGCCTCTTTGTTTTGGTGACTGTTTCCTTTGCTGTGCAGAAGCTTTTGATTTTGATGAAGTCCCAGAAGTTTATTTTGGCTTTTGTTTCCTTTGCCTTTGGAGACATATCTTGAAAGAAGGTGCTGTGGCTGATATCGAAGAGGTTACTGCCTATATTCTGTGGAAAGAACCAAGATGCTCTTCAACGGACAAATGGATAAGGAAGATGTGGTCCATATACACTATGGAGTATTATGCCTCCGTCAGAAAAGATGAATACCCAACTTTTGTAGCAACATGGACAGGACTGGAAGAGATTATGCTGAGTGAAATAAGTCAAGCAGAGAGAGTCAATTATCATATGGTTTCACTTATTTGTGGAGCATAACAAATAGCATGGAGGACAAGGGGAGTTAGAGAGGAGAAGAGAGTTGAGGGAAATTGGAAGGGGAGGTGAACAATGAGAGACTATGGACTCTGAAAAACAATCTGAGGGTTTTGAAGGGGCAGGGGGTGGGATATTGGGGGAACCAGGTGGTGGGTATTGGAGAGGGCACGGATTGCATGGAGCACTGGGTGTGGTGCAAAAACAATGAATACTGTTACACTGAAAATAAATTTTAAAAAAATTAAAAATAAATAAATAAATAAGCATTTAAAAAATCCACAAAAAAAAAAAAAAAGAAAGAAAGAAAATGTGAAGAAAGAGGACGCTAAACAAAGTGTAGTCCAGAAACAGCCTTGGCATCCGCTGGGGAATTGTTAGAAATGCAAATCCTCTGGCCCCTCCTCAGGCTGACTCAGTCAAACATTCTAGGGGTAGAGGAGGAGTCAAGATGGCGGAGAAGTAGCAGGCTGAGACTACTTCAGGTAACGGGAGATCAGCTAGATAGCTTATCTAAAGATTGCAAACACCTACAAATCCAACGGGAGATTGAAGAGAAGAAGAACAGCAATTCTAGAAACAGAAAATCAACCACTTTCTGAAAGGTAGGACTGGCAGAGAAGTGAATCCAAAGCGAAGGGAAGATAGACCGCGGGGGGAGGGGCCGGCTCCCAGCAAGCGGCGGAGCAACGGAGCACAAAATCAGGACTTTAAAAGTCTGTTCCGCTGAGGGACATCGCTCCAGAGGCTTAACTGGGGTGAAGCGCACGCGGGGTCAGCGTGGCCTCAGGTCCCGCAGGGTCACAGAAGGATCGGGGTGTCTGAGTGTTGCAGAGCTTACAGGTATTAGAACGGGGAAGCCAGCTACAGAGACAGAGCCGAGGAGTGAGAGCTAAGCTCGGGTTTACCTTGAACCGCTCGCAGGCTCGGTCAGCTCAGAGCGCGGCCAGAGGCCAGGGTGACGGGAGTAATTGGGCGCTATTCTCTGAGGGCGCACTGAGGAGTGGGGCCCCAGGCTCTCGGCTCCTCTGGGCCGGAGACTGGGAGGCCGCCATCTTCATTCCCGTCCTCCGGAACTCTACGGAAATCGCTCAGGGAACAAAAGCTCCCGAAAGCAAACCCGAGCAGATTACTCAGCCCGGCCCCTGGTAAGGGCGGTGCAACTCCGCCTGGGGCAAAGACACTTGAGAGTCACTACAACAAGCCCCTCCCCCAGAAGATCAACAAGAAACCCAGCCGGGACCAAGTTCACCTACCAAGGAGTGCAGTCTCAATACCAAGGAGAGTAGCGGAATTCCAGAGGAAGAGAAAGCAAAGCACGGAACTCATGGCTTTCTCCCCATGATTCTTAAGCCTTGCAGTTAATTTAATTTTTTTTTCTTTTTCAATTTTATTTTTCTCTTCTTCTCCTAATTTTTTTAACTTTTACCCTTTTCTTTTTTAACGTTTTTTAACTAGTTTATCTAATATATATATATTTTTTTTCCATTTTATATTTTTTCATTATTGGTTTTCTTTTTTGGTTTCTTTTTTCTTTTTTTATTTCTTTTTTCTTTCTGAACCTCTTTATATCCCCTTCCCCCCCCCCCCCATGATTTGGGATCTCTTCTAATTTGGCTAAAGCATATTTTCCTGGGGTTGTTGCCACCCTTTTAGTATTTTACTTGTTCCTTCATATACTCTTATCTGGACAAAATGACAAGGCGGAAAAATTCACCACAAAAAAAAGAACAAGAGGCAGTACCAAAGGCTAGGGACCTAATCAATACAGACATTGGTAATATGTCAGATCTAGAGTTCAGAATGACGATTCTCAAGGTTCTAGCTGGGCTCGAAAAAGGCATGGAAGATATTAGAGAAACCCTCTCGGGAGATATAAAAGCCCTTTCTGGAGAAATAAAAGAACTAAAATCTAATCAAGTTGAAATAAAAAAAGCTATTAATGAGGTGCAATCAAAAATGGAGGCTCTCACTGCTAGGATAAATGAGGCAGAAGAAAGAATTAGCGATATAGAAGACCAAATGACAGAGAATAAAGAAGCTGAGCAAAAGAGGGACAAACAGCTACTGGACCACGAGGGCAGAATTCGAGAGATAAGTGACACCATAAGACGAAACAACATTAGAATAATTGGGATTCCAGAAGAAGAGGAAAGAGAGAGGGGAGCAGAAGGTATATTGGAGAGAATTATTGGAGAGAATTTCCCCAATATGGCAAAGGGAACAAGCATCAAAATCCAGGAGGTTCAGAGAACCCCCCTCAAAATCAATAAGAATAGGTCCACACCCCGTCACCTAATAGTCAAATTTACAAGTCTTAGTGACAAAGAGAAAATCCTGAAAGCAGCCCGGGAAAAGAAGTCTGTAACATACAATGGTAAAAATATTAGATTGGCAGCAGACTTATCCACAGAGACCTGGCAGGCCAGAAAGAGCTGGCATGATATATTCAGAGTACTAAACGAGAAAAACATGCAGCCAAGAATACTATATCCAGCTGGGCTATCATTGAAAATAGAAGGAGAGATTAAAAGCTTCCAGGACAAACAAAAACTGAAAGAATTTGCAAACACCAAACCAGCTCTACAGGAAATATTGAAAGGGGTCCTCTAAGCAAAGAGAGACCCTAAAACTAGTAGATCAGAAAGGAACATAAACAATATACAGTAACAGTCACCTTACAGGCAATACAATGGCACTAAATTCATATCTCTCAATAGTTACCCTGAATGTTAATGGGCTAAATGCCCCAATCAAAAGACACAGGGTATCAGAATGGATAAAAAAACAAAACCCATCTATATGTTGCCTACAAGAAACTCATTTTAAACCCGAAGACACCTTCAGATTTAAAGTGAGGGGGTGGAAAAGAATTTACCATGCTAATGGACATCAGAAGAAAGCAGGAGTGGCAATCCTTATATCAGATCAATTAGATTTTAAGCCAAAGACTATAATAAGAGATGAGGAAGGACACTATATCATACTCAAAGGATCTGTCCAACAAGAAGATCTAACAATTTTAAATATCTATGCCCCTAACGTGGGAGCAGCCAACTATATAAACCAATTAATAACACAATCAAAGAAACACATCAACAATAATACAATAATAGTAGGGGACTTTAACACTCCCCTCACTGAAATGGACAGATCATCCAAGCAAAAGATCAACAAGGAAATAAAGGCCTTAAATGACACACTGGACCAGATCGATATCACAGATATATTCAGAAAGCAACAGAATACACATTCTTCTCTAGTGCCCATGGAATATTCTCCAGAATAGATCACATCCTCGGTCCTAAATCAGGTCTCAACCGGTATCAAAAGATTGGGATCATTCCCTGCATATTTTCAGACCACAATGCTCTGAAGCTAGAACTCAATCACAAGAGGAAATTTGGAAAGAACCCAAATACATGGAGACTAAACAGCATCTTTCTAAAGAATGAATGGGTCAACCAGGAAATTAAAGAAGAATTGAAAAAATTCATGGAAACAAATGATAATGAAAACACAACGGTTCAGAATCTGTGGGACACAACAAAGGCAGTCCTGAGAGGAAAATATATAGTGGTACAAGCCTTTCTCAAGAAACAAGAAAGGTCTCAGGTACACAACCCAACCCTACACCTAAAGGAGCTGGAGAAAGATCAAGAAAGAAACCCTAAACCCAGCAGGAGAAGAGAAATCATAAAGATCAGAGCAGAAATCAATGAAATAGAAACCAAAAAAACAATAGAACAAATCAACAAAACTAGGAGCTGGTTCTTTGAAAGAATTAATAAGATTGATAAATCCCTGGCCAGACTTATCAAAAAGAAAAGAGAAAGGACCCAAATCAATAAAATCATGAATGAAAGAGGAGAGATCACAACTAACACCAAAGAAATACAGACAATCATAAGAACATATTATGAGCAACTCTATGCCAACAAATTTGACAATCTGGAAGAAATGGATGCATTCCTAGAGACATATAAACTACCACAACTGAACCAGGAAGAAATAGAAAGCCTGAACAGACCCATAACCAGTAAGGAGGTTGAAACAGTCATCAAAAACCTCCAAACAAACAAAAGCCCAGGGCCAGACGGCTTCCCGGGGGAATTCTACCAAACATTTAAGGAAAAACTAATTCCTATTCTCCTGAAACTGTTCCAAAAAACAGAAATGGAAGGAAAACTTCCAAACTCATTTTATGAGGCCAGCCTCACCTTGATCCCAAAACCAGACAAGGATCCCATCAAAAAAAGAGAACTACAGACCAATATCCTTGATGAACACAGATGCAAAAATTCTCACCAAAATACTAGCCAATAGGATTCAACAGTACATTAAAAGGATTATTCACCACGACCAAGTGGGATTTATTCCAGGGCTGCAAGGTTGGTTCAACATCCGCAAATCAATCAATGTGATACAACACATTAATAAAAGAAAGAACAGGAACCATATGATACTCTCCATAGATGCTGAAAAAGCATTTGACAAAGTACAGCATCCCTTCCTGATCAAAACTCTTCAAAGTGTAGGGATAGAGGGCACATACCTCAATATTATCAAAGCCATCTATGAAAAACCCATCGCAAATATCATCCTCAATGGAGAAAAACTGAAAGCATTTCCGCTAAGGTCAGGAACACAGCAGGGATGTCCGTTATCACCACTTCTATTCAGCATAGTACTAGAAGTCCTAGCCTCAGCAATCAGACAACAAAAAGAAATTAAAGGCATCCAAATCGGCAAAGAAGAAGTCAAACTATCACTCTTCGCAGATGATATGATACTATATGTGGAAAAGCCAAAAGACTCCACTCCAAAACTGCTAGAACTGGTACAGGAATTCAGTAAAGTGTCAGGATATAAAATCAATGCACAGAAATCAGTTGCATTTCTCTACACCAACAACAAGACAGAAGAAAGAGAAATTAAGGAGTCAATCCCATTTACAATTGCACCCAAAACTATAAGATACCTAGGAATAAACCTAACCAAAGAGACTAAGAATCTATACACGGAAAACTATAAAGTACTCATGAAAGAAATTGAGGAAGACACAAAGAAATGGAAAAATGTTCCATGCTCCTGGATTGGAAGAATAAATATTGTGAAAATGTCTATCCTACCTAAAGCAATCTACACATTTAATGTAATTCCTATCAAAGTACCATCCATTTTTTTCAAAGAAATGGAAAAAATAATCCTAAAATTTATATGGAACCAGAAAAGACCGCGAATAGCCAAAGGAATATTGAAAAAGAAAGCCAAAGTTGGTGGCATCACAATTCCGGACTTCAAGCTCTATTACAAAGCTGTCATCATCAAGACAGCATGGTACTGGCACAAAAACAGACACATAGATCAATGGAACAGAATAGAGAGCCTAGAAATAGACCCTCAACTCTATGGTCAACTAATCTTCGACAAAGCAGGAAAGAATGTCCAATGGAAAAAAGACAGCCTCTTCAATAAATGGTGTTGGGAAAATTGGACAGCCACATGCAGAAAAATGAAATTGGATCATTTCCTTACACCACACACGAAAATAGACTCAAAATGGATGAAGGACCTCAATGTGAGAAAGGAATCCATCAAAATCCTTGAGGAGAACACAGGCAGCAACCTCTTCGACCTCAGCCGCAGCAACATCTTCCTAGGAACATCGCCAAAGGCAAGGGAAGCAAGGGCAAAAATGAACTATTGGGATTTTATCAAGATCAAAAGCTTTTGCACAGCAAAGGAAACAGTTAACAAAACCAAAAGACAACTGACAGAATGGGAGAAGATATTTGCAATCGACATATCAGATAAAGGGCTAGTGTCCAGAATCTATAAAGAACTTAGCAAACTCAACACCCAAAGAACAAATAATCCAATCAAGAAATGGGCAGAAGACATGAACAGACATTTCTGCAAAGAAGACATCCAGATGGCCAACAGACACATGAAAAAGTGCTCCATATCACTCGGCATCAGGGAAATACAAATCAAAACCACAATGAGATACCACCTCACACCAGTCAGAATGGCTAAAATTAACAAGTCAGGAAATGACAGATGCTGGCGAGGATGCGGAGAAAGGGGAACCCTCCTACACTGTTGGTGGGAATGCAAGCTGGTGCAACCACTCTGGAAAACAGCATGGAGGTTCCTCAAAATGTTGAAAATAGAACTACCCTATGACCCAGCAATTGCACTGCTAGGTATTTACCCTAAAGATACAAATGTAGTGATCCAAAGGGGCACGTGCACCCGAATGTTTATAGCAGCAATGTCTACAATAGCCAAACTATGGAAAGAACCTAGATGTCCATCAACAGACGAATGGATAAAGAAGGTGTGGTATATATACACATGGAATACTATGCAGCCATCAAAAGAAATGAAATCTTGCCATTTGCGACGACGTGGATGGAACTAGAGGGTATCATGCTTAGCGAAATAAGTCAATCGGAGAAAGACAACTATCATATGATCTCCCTGATATGAGGGAGAGGAGATGCAACATGGGGTTTAAGGGGATAGGAGAAGAGTAAATGAAGCAAGATGGGATTGGGAGGGAGATAAACCATAAGTGACTCTTAATCTCACAAAACAAACTGAGGGTTGCTGGGGCGAGGGGGGTTGGGAGAGGGGGGGTGGGGTTATTATGGACATTGGGGAGGGTATGTGCTATCGTGAGTGCGGTGAAGTGTGTAAACCTGGCGATTCACAGACCTGTACCCCTGGGGGAAAAATATATGTTTATAAAAAATAAAATTTTAAAAAAAAAAACATTCTAGGGGTAAATCCAGTAATCTACATTTTAAGAAGCCCTCCAAGTGATTCCGATCCACTAAAAGTTTGAGAACCTTTGCCCTAAACCATCACACACGGAAGGATGGTCAGGTCCTGGGACTGGGACCGTGAAAGAATTGGCGTGGGCTAGCGCAGGGAAGAATTGGTGCTCTGTGACCCTCATGCAAACCAGCAGAAGATGGTGGTCACAAGGCATAGGCACTCCCCCCACAACACACACCCTGTACCCAGAATAATCCAAGGGCACTTCAGGAACTAATGGGCTATCCACAAGAAGATGCTTGGTTTCAGGCTTTGCATGGTTTTGAGGAAGCCTCCTTAAGATATCTTTCTGGGATGAACTCCAGAGGTTCTGAGGACCACTAGAAAAACAAAATCTGTTTGCTGGGTCCTCCTCCATATTATTCTACCAAGTCGTTATCCTGGATAAATCTAACCACTGAGTTTTGTGGCCTCTTTACACAATCTGATTCTGTCTTGCTCATGAAAATCATAAACCAAGAAGACTTGAGTACCTTCTTCCTCATCCCAGTTGTCTTCCGTGTTACTCGTGTACTCATTCATTCATTCAACAAACATATTTCAAGTGCTTAGAATGTTCCCAGCAATTACTTTTTTCACATCTCTAGTAGATTTATATGAAATTCACCACATCAACACAATTTATTTGTGTTCTTTGAAAGGGCTGATATTTTCATCAGTCCTTGACTCTGACCCAAGCCTGTGTTTGCCTGTGATTTTTAATTTATTTCACAAAAGGATGGCTTGACAAACAGAGAGTACTTCTGTACCCCTTC
Source organism: Lontra canadensis (assembly GCF_010015895.1). Classification (NCBI taxonomy): domain Eukaryota; kingdom Metazoa; phylum Chordata; class Mammalia; order Carnivora; family Mustelidae; genus Lontra; species Lontra canadensis. The sequence goes on along the minus strand of NW_022631003.1, from coordinate 20,309,704 downwards.
TTCTGAGTTGTCTTCGTCCATATAGGGTACCTCTTTCTTTATAAAGATTTTTTATTTATTTATTTGATAGAGATCACAAGTAGGCAGAGAGAGAGGAGGAAGCAGTCTCCCTGCTGAGCAGAGCCTGATGTGGGGCTTAATCCCAGGACCCTGAGATCATGACCTGAGCCAAAGGCAGAGGCTTTAACCCACTGAGCCACCCAGGCGCCCCTGGGTACCTCTTTCTCACTCACACCCTGAGCTAAGGAAAATTTGCTGACCTACTAAGGTTTATCAACCCATGGAGATAGCATTTAAGAAAGTGGTTCAGACAGACAAATCATTATTATAAAATATGACAGGTGCCATCAGAGAGGTATGTCTAGCATGTTATTAAAGCCCACAAAAGAGAGGAACTGATGATTCTTATGAAGTGGTTTTGTTCTTGTGGGGTTTTTTTTTTCATAGAAGAGGAGCATCTAAATTATTTTGAAGCTGTCTCGATTCCCTTAAGCCCTCAAACATGCTGTTGACCTTTATTCTTAGAGACTCTGCCAACTCCTTCACAGCAGTAAGCAGGGCCCGCAGAGGCGAATTTTCCCCTTCCCAATGACCCTCGGTGTCCCCATCACACTTTGCTCTTTCTCCACTTCTATGTTCATGCCACACCTTCCCACATTCTCCACAACCATGCCCCATTAGTTTTCTGTCCTTGCTCTCCCCAATTGCATCATTCCCAGCTCCTTGAACCAATAAAGGTATTCATACTTCCTATGTCAGGTACATGCCCCCATCCCTACTGATTTCCCATGAAACTACTACTGTATTTCTCTCCTTTCCTTCACTGCTGAACTTCTTCTGGTATAATCTTCTTTCTTATTTTTCTCATTCTCTCATAGATCCCTGACAATAACCGCCAGTGCTTACATATTATATATTAACTCATTTAACCCTTAAAAGGACAATATTGCCCGATAAACACTATCATGTTTTAGTGAAGGAAACTGAGCACAGAGTATTTAAGCTGTGAGTCAAGATCACAGAGCTGGTAAGTGGGACAGCTGATGGGAGCACTCTGGCTCTACACGCTCTCAGTCATTGGGACAGCTGCAGAAGACATTTGGGAAGCCTGCCCAATACATGCTTTCTTTATGATTGCTACCTGCCCAAGCTAACTGGACCTGGAGTGGACAGGTCCCATAATGTCTTGTGCTCAGATAATCCGATTCTCACCATGAAAAACGGAGGGAGTGGCTTTGGTTCCTGACTTTCCAGTTATAACACTAGTGTTTCCTATTCTTGGATAGCTGTTAGACTGACTGTGATATCATTAAAATTACCAGCTGCCCTTAGTCAAGTGGTTTCTGTCCCTGTAATCCAATAATGCCTGTTTAAATCACATCTTTACAACATCTCTGAAGCTGATCTTTTAACCTTCCTGGTTATCTCCTCTTAAAAACTGACTTTGGTAGATCTTAAAAGTTCACATCATAAGAAAAAAAAAAATTACGGGGCGCCTGGGTGGCTGAGTGGGTTAAAGCCTCTGCCTTCAGCTCAGGTCATGATCCCAGGGTCCTGGAATCAAGCCCCACATCAGGCTTTCTGCTCAGCAGGGAGCCTGCTTCCTCCTCTCTCTCTCTGCCTGCCTCTCTGCCTACTTGTGATCTCTCTCTGTCAAATAAATAAATAAAATCTTTAAAAAAAATTGCAACTATGCTTAGATGAATGTTAACTAGACTTATTGTGATGGTCATTTTGTCCCATACAGAAATATTGAGTCATTGTGTCATACACCCAAAAAATTAATATAATGTTATATGTCAATTTTATCTCAATTAAAAAAAAATCAACTCCAGTGGCCTCTTTATCCAGTGCCCCAACCAACCATTCGGGTTGTCTTTTAGTTTTGCTAATTGTTTCCTTTGCTGTGCAGAAACTTTTTATTTTGATGTAGTCCTAATGCCTTGCAGCATTCAGTACAGAAGACCTATGCTACCCCTCTTGTGCTTCTCTCCTGTGTACCCATATGTGGTCCCCCTATTGGCCAAGATTCCCTTCACTATGTCCTCCATTAGGCTGAATACCTCTCATCTTCTAAGACCTGGCTCAAGAGTGCTCTTCCAGGAAATCTTCCATGATTCCTTAAGCCTGGAAATGCCCCTTCTCTGTGCTCCCATAGGCCCCACTGCAAATATACGTCATTGCCCTTCTCACACAAAACAGATATGATTGAATATGACATACTCCTCAGCAAACATGGCAAGCTACCAAATAGATGAGTAGTGTAACCCCTTTTATATAAAATTCTGTATGCGTGTTTAGAAAATATAAGTAAGTCATATGGTAATTCTATTTTTAATTTTTTGAGGAAACTCCATGCTGTTTTCTACAATGGCTGTACCAGTTTGCCTTCCTGCCAACAGTTCATGAATGCTTCTTTTTCTCCACATCCTCGCCAGGACTTTTTATTTCTTGGGTTTTTTTTTTAGCCATTCTGATAGGTATGAGGTGGTATCTCATTGTGGTTTTGGTTTGCATTTCCCTGATGATGTGTGATGTGGATCATCTTTTCCATGTGTCTGTTGCCCATCTGTATGTCTTCTTTAAAGAAATGTCTATTCATGTCTTCTGCCCACTTTTAATTAGACTATTTGCATTTTTGGTGTTGAGTTGTATCATTTCTTTATATATTTTGTGTATTAACCCCTTATTGGATGTATCACTTGCAAATATCTTCTCGCATTCAGTAGGTTGTCTTTTTTGTTGATTGCTTCTTTTGACATGCAGAAGCTTTATATTTTGATGTAGTCCCAAAAGTTTATACCCAAAGAATATGAAAACACTTATTCAAAAAGATATATGCATCCCTAAGTTTATTGCAGCATTATTTACAATAGCCAAAATATGGAAGCAACCCAAGTGTCCAAATGTCCATTGACAGAAAAATGAATAAAGCAGTTTTATATATATATATATGTATATATATAATTATATATTATATATATATATAATAAAATATTATTCAGCCATAAAAAAGAATGAAATCTTGCCATTTGCAACAACATGGGTGGATCTAGAATATAATGCTAAATGAAATAAGTCAGTCAGAGAAAAACAAATACCATATGATTTTACTCATGTGTGGAATTTAAGAAAAAACAAATGAACCAAAAAAAAAGAGAGAGAGACAAAAAAAAAAAAAAAAACCAGACTCTTAAATATAGAGAACCTTAAATATAGAGAACAGTCCGGTGGTAACCAGAGGGAAGGTGGTTGGGGAGGGGTGGATGAAATAGGTGATAGGGATTAAAGAACTCACTTAACATAATGAAGACTGAATAATGTATAGAGTTGTTGAATCACTACATTGTACACCTAACACTAATATAACACTATATTTAGTTATCCCAGAATTTAAAAATGAATAAATAAGTAAAAGAAAAAAAAACACTAGCGAGTCATGCTACTCACTTATCTAAATCTTCCGGTGAATTTCCATTCATACTTGGCAACAAAACACAAAGCCTTGTGGAATGGGACCCCACCCACCTCTATGTCTTTCTGCCTCACTCGCTCCATCCACACTCAACTGTTTGTCCTTTTTCTGAAAATGCCCGTCTCGTTCCCACCTTACAAACCATGTGTGCCCCTGGTTGACTTTGTCTGGAATGTTCTGCCCTGTCACTGAAGATTCAGCTCCGGACCCCAACCACCCAGTCCGCACAGACCCACAGCCTGTCACTCTTTTACACATCACCGTATTTTATTCTCTTCAGAAACTTGTCACTATCTGAAGGTAACTCTTCCATGTATTCGGTTTTTTTCTCATGGTTTGTTTGTCTAGTACCTGAAGCTCACCAAACTGCAGGGTTTAGGACACAGTCTTTTACGTGCCAGGTCTGCCCAAGACTCCTGATGCCAACTGCAACTTCAGGGGCTTCCCCAAACCACTCAGAACTCACAGGAAACTATTACACTCACAACCACATTTATTATAGGGAAAGGATTCAAATTAGAACCAGCAAAGTGTGACATTACACAGAGAGAATTGCCAACCAAGAAGACTTTCACAGGCCTCAACGTCCGGAGCTTTGTTGGGTCTTCATTATTAAATTACTGCCCGCATAGCCTAACTCAGTCTGTGCCTCTCCACCTCCCCAGGGGTGGTGCTGATATTACGTAGCCCAAAGGGCCCGCCATGACCCACCTTGTTAGCCTACAGTAGCCTAGAGTATCAGGTGGGTTCTGAGGGCCACTCCTCAGATACTCCCATCACTCAGGAAATTCCAAGGGTTTAGAGGTCAGCTTACTTTCCAGGAGCAAAGCCCAGACCTCTTTTGCGCAAGGCCAAATTGCTTAGTATGCATCTCTCATTTATCTACTCTCCTACTAAAACATAAACTACAGGGCTGCAGAAAGTAGACTATCTGTCTTGTGAAGTCTTGGCATAGAGAAGTGCCGTGTGTGTGTGTGTGTGTGTGTGTGTGTGTGTGTGTGGTTTGACTTGATCCATTTGAGATTACTACCAAGTTCGTTTCATTTAAAAACCAAATAAATGGCTTTCAACTCTCATTCCATCAGTCGTGACCAATTCACCCTTTCTCCCCAAATAACACCTTTCAAAAGTCCCAGAAGTAAGTGAAGGGGTTTCTGACAGAGGCCAAAACAATCTGTTACTACTGTCCCGCCTGAGAAAGAAACAAATGAAAATGGAAAGTTTGGTCAATGTGCCAAAGGCTCATCTAGCTTCTGTCACCAGCCCTGAACACTTGTGCCACAGGAGGAGGCCCATGAATCCTTTGTTAGGTCTTGTACACTGCAGGGAACACCGTATTTCCAGGTGTTCCAGGAGTGCTGGAGTAACCCAGACTTAATAGCGACTCTCAGGTTGCTTGTAGTTGCTCACGGTTAGAGGGGAGATGATGAGTCTCTCCCCAGAGTTCAGCTCAGCTGTGTGCACATCAGACATCACAGGAAGCAGGCTTGAGTTCTGATGTTAGAGCTCTTTGGGGTCACAATATTTTCAGTGTTTACCCACCCAGAACCTTTCCCTAACAGGTGGTCATAAACCAGGGAGTAGGAACAGTGGGTGGCTCCAGGCTTCCCTGAGGGTCTTCTGTGGGTAAGAAGATGTCTCCCTTCCTTCTGTTTTTCCTGCCACCTGGGCTTCCACTAACATATCAGATGTGAACTAATAACCTCAATGGAAGAAATGTTCTTCTTTGGGAAGGTTCTTTGACTTCTTTGTAAGTCAGTGAATGTAGAAGGTTATTGGGGAAGTTCACTACCTACTTTAGTGACTTTACCACCACCCTGGTAAAACCAAAACATCTTCTATTATACTTTCTTCCTGGGACAATAAGCAGACAGGTACTTCCCCTTTCACTGTCTACATGGAGATATGCAAGTGGGTCTTCCCAAAAGAGGATATGTTCCTCGGTGATTTGAATTAGAAACTGCTAGCAATTTTTAAATAATGAAAGGCACCCAAAATAGGCACACTTGTATATTATGTGTACATAGTTACAAAATATAAGCATAGGTTATATTTGGGCAATGGGATACCAAGGGATGCTTCTTTTCTTAATTATACTCTCTCCACAATCTAAAGACTTTACAACAAATATTTAGCACTTTATACTAAGGAAAAGGTGCTTCAGTGTTAAAGCAAAAACAAAAACAAAAACCCTGCAAGAATCTAGGGGGTGGACAGATAGTTAAATGATTGGACGTCTGGGGCACCTGGGTGGGTTAAGCCTCTGCCTTCGGCTCAGGTCATGATCCCAGGGTCCTGAGATCGAGCCCCGCATCGGGCTTTCTGCTCTGTGGGGAACCAGCTTCCCGCTCTCTCTCTGCCTGCCTCTCTGCCTACCTGTGACCTCTGTCTGTCAAATAAATAATAAAATCTTAAAAAAATAAAAACAAAAAAATAAATGATCAGAAGGCTCCACTCACAGAATTCTAACACCCTTGCATGGTTGAGACCCTCTCCTGTTTTTCTTAGATATTGATTTTTTTTAATCTTCTTCCACACTTCTGCTTTCCCCCCATGAGAAACTGCTCTAATATATTCGACATGTATCCTTACATCTGGGTAGACACTTACAAAGTACATAGTGCTATTCTGTGTCAATATATATTATTTATTTACATAAATGGTGTTATATATCCTATTTCCCCTAACAGACTCTAACCCCCACACAAGCAATGAGAGTTTATTTATATGTGTAGTCCTAAAGCAAAATATGGAGAGGAACAGCATAATAAATATTTTTTGGATTGAACTGAAATTTCACTATTTTTTTTTTCAAATCTCACTTTTTCTATACCTCAGTAATACTTCCTTCTGGTTTCCCTCCTGCCTCTCAGTCTCCTTCCCAGACTCCTCCCTATTCTCATCCCTAATTACAGGCACCGCCTAAGGCCTAAGGTTTGGTGCCTGTCTCTATCCTGCTGTCCTCCCTGACCCCCCACCAATAAGTTTCATCCATGTCCATGACTTTCACGATCATCTGGGCATAGATATTTTCCAAACCTGTAACTCTAGTCTTCATTTCCTCACCAAGTTGTGGAGCTATGTGCACATCTGATAGATAAAAGTCCTGCAAACCTCTCACACTCAACACGAAATCATACATGTACTCACCCTCACCCCCACTGAAGCCCCTACTGTCTCCTTTGGCCCTGTCACAGCAACAGGTGTCTGCAGTCTTCCAGTAACCCCTTCTCATCTTTAACGGAATCCCCCCTTCTCCTTTGCTCTGTAAATGGGATAACCAGATCCATTTCTACCTTATGGACAACACTACGAATTCACAGCCGGGGGCACTGCTCAGTGCTGAGAATATAAGCGTGCACTAGAAGGATGAGTTTCTGAGTCTGAGGGGACAGACGACAGACAGATAAAAAAGCATTGTGTTGCAAAGTGTGTTCAAGACTATGAAGGAAATGAGCAGGGTGATGTGGGTAACTGTGAGTCAGGAAGGCATCTCTATAGGATGAAAAGGAGCCAATAGGGTCTTCTCAAGACCCAAGAGAAGAGCAAACATTTCAGGTTCAAGGCTCAGCAGATACCAAGGCTATCAGGAGAGAAAGAGCTTCACATGTCCAAATACTAACAACGAGAACTTTGTATCGACCTTACTGAGGAGGAGTGACCATAACTGGATTAGGGTGAAGGGTGGCCAGAGGCCAGATCATGAAGGGCCTTGGAGACCATTCAAGCCATTTTGATTTTATTCTAAGTGTGATGGTAAATCAAATGTTAGTAGTGAAGCAGAGCAGGGATCTGGTCTGATTTATGCTTTTAAAATTTCACTGATGCAAGAAGAATGAATTATGAAGAGGGAGGAGCAAGAGGTAGAGCAGGAAGATAAGCTCAAAGCTTCTGCACTAGACCAGGTAAGAGGCAATAACAGCTCCAACTACAGAAAGACGGTGAGTGTGGTGAGAAATGGACCAATATGAGACATATGCTGGGGAGGAAGCCCGATAGAACTTGCTGATGGCTGGGATATGGAGATGAGGGAAAAGGAGGAATTAAGAATGACTCAGGGTTTCTGGTGTAAGCAACTAGGTGGTTGATGATGCCATTTCGTGATTGGGGACATAAAAGGAGGAACGGGCCAGCTGGCAGTGGGTACAGCAGGGAATTAAGCATTTTGTTTTAGACATGCTAAATTTAAGATGCCAATGAGACATCCTGTTAGAGATGTCAAGTTGACAGATATAACAACCCGGGGCCCCATGGGGAGAACTCTGGATTGGAGATCCATTCAAAAGGCATCCTTGTAGAGATAGTACTTATGCCTTGGGAGAACACAGATGAAGGGAAGACAATCAACGTGATAGGAAGAGAGAGAAAGCAAGGGAAGGGAAGAGGAGAAGAGATGCCATAATCAGGTCCTTCGTCTCTTTCAAGTCCTGTCTGCAAGGATGAGCCAGCAAAATTGCATGAGAAACAGAGACCAGCGATATAGCAAAAAAACCCAGAAGAGTATGGATGTTACAAAACTAAGAAAGTATGATGTTCTGTGAAGAAGGGAAGGGGTCAAACATGTCAGATATATATTGCTAAAGTACCAAGATAAGACAGAAACCCACCCATAGGATTTAGGATAACAAAGATTAAAGAGTAACTTTGTCAAAGCAACACTGTGGGCCGGATTGGAGCAAACCAAATAGTAATCTGTAGGTGTAGGTGAAGGAATGGGAGCAGTAGGTGTGAAGGAGAAGCTTCACAGTAAATGAGTCTATAGGTGGGGAGAAATGTAGCATATATTGAAGCTTTGGAGATGTTGGGTAATTATAGCACATCCGTGTGCTGGTGGGAATGAATATGAAAAAGAGGAGGAGGGAGGGTACAGGAAAGAGAAGGAGTAATGAGGGAGAAAAAAACCTTTAAAGAGCAGAGGGGAAGTACTGGCCTTTGATAAGGGGGACTCTCTGCATCCCCTGAGGAGGAAGGATGAACACAACGATACAGACACAGGGGCATGTGTAGACGTGCTGGTTGATAGGAGAGGGAGTACTGCTCCAATAGTTTCCATTTTTCAATGAAGAGTTCCCATGGTCATCTCATGGGAGATGACCAGCTATGATGGAGAGTGGGAGAGGTGGAAAACATGGGGGATGAGCATTGAGACGCAAGCATGAAACCCCTCTGTTTGGTTTCTACCTTCTTTCCATTCCCAGCACAGCAGCCCTAGTTCAGATCCTCTTAGTGTGTTCCTCTACCACCACAATGGCCTCCAAACAGATCTCCCTTGTCCAACACCCCCCACAACCCCAGCCCTTTACCTCCCCACCCTTCAGAGGGATTCCCCTGGACCACAAATCTGCTGTGCCACAGGAAGCTTTGGGAGGGGGCCTCACAATGTCTTATACAATGCTCTACCTCCTTATTTGGGCACGTGGAACTCTCCATCTCCTGACCCAGCCTACTCTATGTGCTGGCTCCCAAGGCATCCCTTCCCTCCACCTTGGCAGAATCACTGTAGCTACTCCTTACTCTCCTCAAATGTTATGAAACCTCTCACTTTTAGGCCTTTGTTCAAGCTCTTCTTTCTACCTGGCCTGCCTTCCTCCCTCTTGCAGAATTCCATCTCTCAAGATCCAACTCAAATCCCACTTCTGTCAAGAAACTTACCACATCCTTCCATTAACATTAATTTCTCATCCCATAGCTCCTTATTCCTTTAAAACTTAGTAAAAAAGATCAAAGTCTGTCTTGTATTATAAGCATGTATTTACACATGCGTACCTGTCTATCTGTGTGCTGGCTCCTGTCTTCAAGGAAGGAACAAAGGGAAGGAAAGAACAGGAGGGGCAGGAAGGAGAAGAGAGGAGGGAAAGTGGACCTTGTTGGGAAAGAGGAAAGGTGCCTCTGGGACCCCTGTTGGTTCACTTCACTGGCTTGAATAAAACCGCTCAACAGTGCTCCCCAAGTGTGGTGAGAACCTCAGCAAGCCCCTCCCGCTTCTGTTCATTGACATGACTGCAGGCATCCTTCCCCCTCCCCTTGGGTTCCTCTCCCGCTGCCTTTAACTCCCCCCACCACCATGTCTCCATCTTAGATGCCCAGTAATTGCACCAAATCTTAAGAAGCAGCTCCAGCTCTGAAAAGAGCAGTGGGAGGAATTGAGAGAAATAGGGCAGAGGAATGAAAATGTAATGTTGAAAAATTCATGCTAAAGGAAGCACGTGCTCCCCTCCCCTCCTCTGCATGCCATCTGATAAAATTCTGGCAGAGGCCTTGCTTTCCAGGCACATGCAGAGACCATCAGAGGCTGGGCCAAGTCTCGGAGGTGCGGGAGAAATCACTGGTGAGCGGCGAGCGTCCACGTGCGTGCTGGAGGAGGGCGGCAGCCGGCTTCTGGGGGCCTGGGCTGTTGGCAGGGGTGGGGGCAGCGGGGGGACAGGGGTGGGAAGCTGTCCTTGCCCCACCCCCGACATCAAGAGCTGCAGCTGTTAACACCAGCTCCCTGCTCTCCTGCAGAAGGAATCCTGAAAGACCGGAAGGACCCCGGGCCAGGGCGGGTGGCTGGGCCCCGCCGCACTTGCTCGAGCACTGTTTGCTCTGAGCCTGGGACAGCAGAGTTGAAGTGGCCGGACTCCGGTTGCCTGAAAAAGCCCGATCTCGTTCCCAGCCCTGGTCTCTCACTCCCCTCCAAAAGCACTGCAGAGCTGCGGCCTGATTAATGCGGTTCGCTGATAGGGACAGGAGATGGGCTCGCGATTCCCGGCAAGCTGCCCCTGCGCCCCTGCGGAGAGGCGGCTCCGGCTGCTCGACTGCGACCCCTGGCGGCTAGAGGAGAAACTCTCCGCAGAGCTTCCCAAGCAAACGGGCCGCTGGACAGAAAGCAAAGGGAGAGAGAGGATTTTAAAAGAAACTGGGGTAAGAAATATGCACCCCCAGATGGTGCAGGGCCAGGGGGTGGAGAATGGAAGGAAAGCCAATTCTTCTTACTTATAGTCTAAACAAGAAGGAAGGGAACAATCTGTCGGCGATGTGGTGGGGGCTGTTGGAGGGGAACGGGAGGGGAGAAGGGGGGAAAGGGAGGGGAGAAGGTGGGAAATGTGAAAATCTGTTTATAGTTGGAATGGAATCTGTTTAATATGATGCTTACACAAAATAAGACTTATAAGTTTTTCCCTGCTTTGAACTCTGCTTCCTTCATCTTCATTTTAACCAGCAGTGGGCTCTGATCTGCTTTCCCCTTTCATCCTCCCAAACCAGCCGCATTTTAGAGGAGGCACCTATCTATTCAGGGAAATGAAACATACTTGGGCTTCCTCCAGGGCCTTCAGTGAGCCTGAGTCACAGGAGCCAATATAAAATGGGAGTTAAGAGCCTGGACACTTGAGGCACAGTGTAAATCCAGTGTATGTCACTCACAGATGTGACCTTGAGCACTTAACTCAACCTCTCTGAACCTCTGTTTTCTCTTGTCTAGGAAACAGAGTGTATGCAAAATGCATCTCCAGGATTGTGGTGATGAAGATGCAGTAGTGTCCGAGGGGCTCTTGCCTTCCCCTCAGTCTCTAGGACAGAGAAGCTGTCCTATGCTATTTGCATTCCCTTCCCTCGCAGGACTCCTTTGGGACATGACTGTGATACGTGCGGTTCAAGAATAGGCCAAGTGCCTGTGAGTAACACAGGGATGAATCCTCCCTCACTCTCCCTGACTCCTTCCTTTTCCTTCCTATCAGTTCCCACAGCCTTTGCCTGAACATGCAGGCGGACGAGGCAGCACCCACAAAATGGTGTGTGTGGGCATAAGTGGGTTTGGTGTACAAGGAGCTTCTTGGCATGGAGCTGATACTAGCTTGGGATGGAGCCTGATGCTTTCAGTCAGTTCTTAAAGGCTGTGGATCAGTGTCCTTCTCCATGGTGTTAGCACTGCAAACATTCAGTGGTTTGGTATACAGTGTTCTCTGCTAGGGTTTGGCATGACAAACAGGTTCTCTGAGGGGCCCCTGCCCCTAAGGAGCACCGTGTAGTTGGAAAGGTGTGATGCACCCATAGAAAAACTGAATAATAAATAATGATTATCAATGTCATGTGTGAAGGATAAAAATGAGGAGCCCACTAACCCCCCAGGAAACCAGAGAATCTAAGCTGAGGACCCATGCAATACAGAAAGTGTCCTGGTACTTTGATGAGTTGGGCAAGCTCTTCTCTCGAATTCAGGATGTATCACCAGAAAGGTGCATCCTAGGGTATGCCATCCACAGTGAGGAAGAACATGGGCGGGAAATCCAATTTCTCCAACACTCCTGCAGATGCTGGCCATCTCTGGCTTCAGGACACTGGGGGCTTATCTCAGGCATGACTCTCTTCCAGAGACTCCACCTCTGAAAGTGTGCCTGCTCCATGCCATCTTCCGGAGGACAAAACTGAGTTACAAATAAATTCCTACGCATGAGCAAGAGGAAGGAGGGTAGGTACAGAGTTACACGTGATCCCTTATCTGTTCATTCATCAGCTCAGTTATATAACCTCCATCCTTCCATGTGTCCATTCAGCCTTTTATGCACACACTAAGTATTCTATTTAGCGATTGTTGTATGCCCAGCCCTGGGTCCTGTGCTGTGAGTAGGAAATAATGCTGCATTTCCTTTCCTTCTACCCTCATCAAGATCCTATATCGTGTGACTCATTTTTAAAGAATCTCCTCCTTTGTCCCACCGCATCTGAGGGACCAGATGTCCTAGGAGAGTCCCGTGGCTCACGCCACTGCAGTAACAAGGCCCTAACAAACACAGATCCCACCACTCTGGTCAGCAAACCGCCGTATTGAATGGAACAGTTTAGATTTTACACATCCGCCCACCCACTTCCGGAGGGGACAAGGAAGACCCGGACCCGGTGCGGGAGCCTCTCAGGATCAGAGAGAAACACAGCAAGCCTGTGCCTCAGGCCAGATCTCCGAGGACTGACATGCGAGCTGGCTCTAGCCTGTCCCTCACAAGTGCCCGCCTCCCCGGGCTGTTCACCTAAAATCGTTCCCGGAGCCTTTTCTCCTTGCTGGCTGCCTCTCCCTCCCACCCTCTGCCTTCATGGGATTTGTGAAAATCCGTGCTCTTTAAAAAATTTGCTGGAGTGTATTTGTGTGTCTTTAGTGGTGGCAGAATGCTGTATAATTATCTCCCAATTCATCAGGCTCCTTAACAGGCAAATGCCTTTTTTTCCAATAAGTTTTTCTGGCTGAGGCACCGATAGGCCTTGTTGCTACGGAAACCAGAACGTTTCTTCCTCTATTTTAATGGTGTGTTGAAACCTCTGAGTGTATGTGCACGCACACATATGGTAGCTGCTCGCTTTTACCGCCCTTTTCTCCTTTCCTGCCTCTGCAGACCTGTCTGGCATTTTCCCTGCACCGCATGTTTCAGAACCTTTCCCCCTCATCCACAGCCCCTGCTTGTCCCCTTCCTGCCTTTCGCTGGGCCCCCACCTCCCCTTACCCTTCCATCTGGTGTTCTCAGCTGTTTAAAAAGAAATACCAGTTGGCTTGCCTGAAACCTAAGAGGGAGAGGGAAATAAAGGATAATTGTGGAAACAAAGCTTTGCAAAAGGCTTTGACCAACCAGGTGTTTCTTGCTGCAAGACTCATGGCCTCACTTGGCCATCTTCCTAGAACATGGGGCTTCTTCAGAGAAGGAGGGCAGGGGATGGAGGGAGCACAGCTCAGTGCAGGAGTGCATGAAGACCACAGCCCAGCAGCACCATCTGCTGTCGCTGCTCCTGGGCACCAACGGACATGCCTCCACCCAAGTCACTGGGTTTGATTCAAGGACTGTTGGATGAGAGGAGGACTCCATTGAAATGCATTTCTTTATTCATTAAGTGAACAAGCATTTACTCAATACTTAGCATATGCCCAGCACTGTTCTAGGCATGAGGGATAGACTGATGGACCCTGTCCTCAAGAAGCAAGATGTGTTCACAGATAATTGTTAAGATAACACGGTAAGTGATGGGAGGTGATGTCACTAGGGTTTGGGCTCTGGAATCAAAATCAGGTCTGAGCCCCAGGCCAGCATTTTCTCACTGTCACCTTGGGTAAGAGACTCACTTCTTTAAAGGCTCAGTTTCCTTATCTCTCAAAGTAGCATCATAACAAAGTTGGTTCTGATGATTAAATAAAATAACAAGTGTTTACTAGAATATTGCCCAAACCACAATCCATACTCAATAAATATTCATTGCCATTTTTGTCATTATTACGCCTGTCCGGGTTATAAGAGGATCATGATAACAAGCAAGTGACCCCCAAGGGAGGCAAGGTGTCACCGAACAGGGGTTGGAGTGCAAATTTTCTAGGTGAGAAAGATGGGAGAACATTCTAGTCAGAGGGACGAGTGCTTGCAGAGGCATGAGGTGTGGACAGGAAGGGTCAGATACATGTGTCTGGGGACAGAGACACCATGCAACCGGCCTAGGCTGTGAGGACAGATCGTTACCCCGAGAGGATTAAACCTCCGATCAATCCCCTTAATGGAGTGAGCAGGAAGTTCTTAAGTCTTAAGAGAGGGACAAGCAGATAAACTGTTTAGAGAAGAGAGTTTTTCCTGGTGATACACAAAATCCCCAAATTAAAGAGCTCTTGAACCTTCCCTTGCTTTAAGAGTAATTGATACCGGCTGATTCCAGCCAGTTCCACACATCAGCTGACTCCCTGCTCCATCTTGACCCATGTTTCCAGCGTATTCCAGGCTGCCCATACTTGGGCATCAGAATATAAAATGCCACACGGCCAGCTGGACAACCTTGAACTAGGCATTGAAACAATGCAGGAGGGGTGAGGAGATGACCCCTGAGGTTTCTTCTAGCTCTTGACAGCATGACTCTGAATTTGAAAACGTGGCTGGTTGGTGCTAGAGGTAGAGTGGTTGGCAAGGAAGGAAGAGGTTGTGCATGTAGAGGGGAGCGTGCCGGCTGGAGAGGCAGCAGAAATGAAGGGGCAGAATGTGCACTGTAGAGAGGCCACCATGGTTTAGTGATTGAGCAGGGGCTGGAAAGGAGGAAGAAGGGCCAGAGATAACTCAGAAGCCACTTGTGTTGTTCTTAGAGGTTCAGAGAACTTATTTGTCACACACCAGAAGGTTCTTCCTGTGGAGCAAGTGAGTTTTTGATTCCTTTAAATTGGATCAGCTCCTACACAAGGTAGCTTTATAGGAAAAAATGCCTCTGATAACCATAACAGAGCTCAATGACATTTTTGGGAACTAAATGTAGCATTACAACTGAGTGCTTATTAAGCCTGTTCACAATTCTGGAAATAATTCAGGGGTCGGGGGAAGGCTGTGGACCTATTTGCAAATAAAAATCATGTGAAGACAATAATGCCCTGAAAACCCACAATGCACCCGATAGCATATTCAAGACAAGTCCAGGTTAGGAAAATACATTTGTCCTCAACATGGGTTAATTGCACACTGGAAAATTCCAGCAGAGGTGAGTCCACTGTCCAGGTGTCATGGGCCACACCGCAGATGTCAAGCTCATATCCAGTGGGGCCAGAAGTTCAGAGCTGTGGAGCCTTCCTGTTCCAGACAACTGTACCGATAGCTCAAATTTGGGATTTGGGGGGAGAAAATTAAAGTCAAGCCTAGGAAAGGACCTACCTCCAGACTGTCAGTTCCTTAAGTACAAGAAACATGCTCATTTATTTTTGGTATTTTTAATAACCTATATTTCATAGCACAGGCCTGGAAGTGTTCATTGGAAAGAGAGGCTGAACCATTAATTGGGATACCTATTCAAAATGAAATGGTCTCTGGTGTCACAAACAAGTGGGTCAATGTGCCTAGTTACAGAAATTCTACCCCTCCGGAGGTGAGGGGGCAAAGAAACTGCTTGAGAGAAAGGTTCTCACTGGGATCTCTTGGTGTTCTGTGGGCTCATATACTGAACTCCTAGGGCAAGGTTATGCATCAATAGGGGAGAGAGCCAGGCGCACAAGCAAGGTGGCAGGGTCTACACAAGGGGGAAACACACAGCACGACAACAGGCAGGTGGAGCATCTAACCTGTCTTAGGGACTCAAGGAGGACCCCCACCCCACCCCAAGGCTATGGCCTCCAAGCCTCATCCCAATTACCTGAAAGAGTGTTCTTTCCAACCTGGTTGTTACATAATCTTGTATAATACCAAGCTCTACCATTTAGCTTCCTCATCTATAATAATAGAATCATTTCAGAAATGAATAACTGATTTTGGAAAAAAAATCTTATTCTGGAGTAAAGTCACACATTAAATATATGCCTGGTGAATAACAACATGAGACATGGGCCTGTGAGCCTAGAGATGGATGGTATTGTAAGAGTTTCTCAGTAAAATATTTCTGTGTCAAGTTCTGGTGCTTATCAGAGCACTAACATCTGTCTTAAAATATGTTCAGAAAATGCTTTATGGAGAAGAAAAAAAGACAACAGAAAAAGAAGAAAGTAGGATGGTAACGAGGGAGAGAGAATAAAGAATAAAAATGGTGGGTAGAGCCCAGATGAGAAGGAAATCTTGAGAGAGAAGAAAGTAGGTTGGAGGATAAGGATGAGAGGAAGAGGCCAGGAAAAGGCTGAAAACTGGAGCATAAAAAAGCCAGTGGGGAAGTAAAGAGACAATGAATGTAAAAGGAAGGAACTACATTGCTGAACATACATTGGGAGAAAAACAAGACAAAGAACAAAGGAAGTGAGGGTGCGATCATGCAAATGATGGGGAAATGGGTGCCCAAGCAGCCTGGCCCTCTGCATTGCTCAGGGAGTCATATACTGCCGCTAAATGGAAGCATAGAGCTTGGAAGACAAAAGAGGTTTGGGGTAACATCAGTGCCACCCAGAGCCAGTGTCTCCCTCCCATTTGAATATCTCTGGGGGTAAACTGGAAGCAACCACTTGTGTCCCAAGAGCCTCAGCGAGCCATGTTTCTAAGAACACCCTTCTCCATCCTTTACCAATTCCCAGCATGTCTCCTGGTATTTAAGACCAGATGGCCAAAATAGGACAGGGACTTCCAGAAGTCTTCAGGGCCTGGCCCCTTGACACTACAATGAGATCTCCGCCCTGGCAGATTTTGTTCCATACATTCAAGCCTTTCTCTGGAACAAGTGCCTAACGAGGACTTTTCAAGAGTCCCTATGATAGGAGGACTGCCTAACTTTATCATAAAATATCTTCTAACTACTCAAATCTTAAAATAGTGAATGTGGGGTGCCTGGGTGGCTCAGTGGGTTAAAGCCTCTGCCTTCGGCTCAGGTCACGATCCCAGAGTCCTGAGATGGAGCCCCACATCAGACTCTGCTCAGCGGGGAGCCTGCTTTCTCCTGCCTGCCTCTGTGCCTGTTTCACTGCCTGCCGACTTGTGATCTCTATCTGTCAAATAAATAAATAAAATCTTTAAAAAAAATAGTGAATGTTCCCCTTAAGAGTCTGTTTAATTTTTTTTCATTTACTATTTCCTATTTTCTGTTAGAAGACATGATAAGCATTCCCTGAATTATGCTGGGGTTAGCTTGAGAATGCTTGTGCTGATGCAGGTATCATGCTCACCACAGCAGAGTTCGTATCTCTAAGTCATCAGTACAGACAAGAAACTAAAAGCAAGAAGTGAACGATACGCCTGTGTTTGAGCAGGGAGCTAATGTGACCATCGCAATTAAATGGAGCACACCAATAGAATTAACCAAATTTACCAGCTATTATGAGGTCATTGTTGATCAAATCCAAGAGTCTCATGGGAGAACTCAAGGGCTCCAGTCCCTCTCACTCCACCTCTAGGGAGGATGATAAACATCAAAGATAATATTACATTCTTGAGATCACATCACGTTGATCAGCCCATCAGGAGATGGAGCTCTTCTGAGAGCAAAGGGGATACCATTTCACCCCAATTCATCCATTTTGTTCTATCTCTTCCTCAGGGTGACTAAGGTAATACCCAGAGCTCCCTTCTTTCTAGAATTATCTAGCCTTTGAAAGACCAGATGATATATAGGGGACCTTAGAGACATGGAGAAACCCCAACTGAAGAAAGAACCAGAATGGCCTGGGTAGGCAGAGATAGGAGAGGTGAGAGCCAGGCTGATCTCCCCCATAAGCCCTTAACAAGGTGCTGTTCTTTCTGGTGCCTTAAGAGTCTCTTGGGGGATATTTTCTTCGGGCAGGATGATGGTAACTCTTGGAGTCATGGTAACTCAGGCTTCACCTGTTGGATTGACTTCCTTTGTAATAATCCTGTTTGCTCAGCAAGAGTGCATGAGAGGCCAGGATCAAGCAGACCAGGATACAGACTTCCAAGTTCCTTTCAACTATAAGAATCTATGAATGGGGAGGATGGGCACTTAAACTCTTCCCTGGTTGTGAGGAAACAGAAGCAAAGAGCATTAACTCAGAAAAAAACAAGGCACAAGTTAAAGCCCGAATCTATCATAATTCCATGGCTAAAGTTAAAGAGTTTATTGAATGCCTTCTAGGTCTTTTTAAATAGTTTATTGAGTGTCTAAGTACTTTATTTATTTTTTTAAAGATTTTATTTATTTATTTATTTATTTATTTATTTGACACAGAGATAGCCAGAGAGGGAACACAAGCAGGGGGAGTGGGAGAGGAAGAAGCAGGGCTCCCGCAGAGCAGAGAGCCTGATGAGGGGCTCAATCCCTAGACCCTGGGATCATAACCTGAGCCAAAAGCAGACACTTAATTCCTGAGCCTCCCAGACTACACACACACACACACACACACACACACACACACACACACACATATATAGTATCATTTAGTATTTACCAAAACTCTATAATAAAGATATTATTATACTCAATTTACAGGTGAAGAAACTGAGGCACAGGGAATTTAAAGAGACTATCCAAGGTCTTATAACCAGTAGGCAGTTGAGCTGGGCTGGCTTGACTTCTGAGCCCATCACTACCACACTGCCTCTCTTGGAGACTCTCCATATAATATGATTGAGCCTATCACTTAAGTCCCAGAGCATCTCTCCTACCACCATGGACAGCTGCACACACTTCTGACTCTCACTGGGGGAATTTCTCCCAGTCAGGTGCAGACTGGCTGGCCAAAACAGACATGATTGGGAATAATTGTGACATGATATGGTCTGGAATGAAGAGCAGATGGGGCTTGAGCACATGGAAGCCCTCTGGGGTCTGATTTCAAGGGAAGGAGACATGGCCATCTTAATGATTTCCACCATGTTTTGGCAAGAGGAGTTAGACAGGAAGGGTGACAGCCATGGCTGATATAGTCAGCAAAAGCTAAAACTGAAAATTATCTCCTGCTTATAGTTTTAAGTCATCATTCTCAACATGGCTGGAATGGAACCTAAAGGGGTTATATGAGAGGGGCAGAAAGGCAAGTCCACAGGGGCCATCTCTTTGGAAGAGTTCTAAGTGGGACCAAGACAGACCTACAGCATTTCAGACCTTTCAGCAATGGGTGGACTGAAGGGAAGAGGGACAATGGTGTGATGACATAACTTCTCGAGGGGGTGGTCTTCAGACAGCCTGACCCCAATTTCAGTTCTACCCATAACTATGGCTCTGGACCATGGAGAAATCACTGACTCTCTTTGAGTCTCGAGTGGGAGTTAAGGCTCTTGCAATTCCAAAATATTCTGATTTTACCCCGATCCTATTAAATAATCCATGTAGAGTTATTTTCTCTATGGCAATTAAAAAAAAAATACCTCTTATTAGAAATGGAGCAATGCAGGGGTTCAGTCCAAAGACAGGCATAGTCTAGTATCAAGTTTGCCATCCTGAGGGCATAAAGGAATGAGTCTCTCTCTTTCTTTCTTTCTTTCTCCTACATGTCAGTCAGCATGACCTTGGCTGCAAGTAAGAAAATACCAATTCAACTGACTTAAACAATATGGAAATGTATTTTGTAAAAAGTCCAGAAGTAGTCCAGATCCAGAGTTAGTTCATCCTCAAAATTCCGGCTTCTTTCCATCTCTCCCCTCTGCCATCCTCTGAGGACAGCTTTGTTCTCAGAAAGAGGTTTTCCACAAGGTTACAAAAGATGGCCACTATATTTCCAGGTGTCATTGTCAGACACGACAATGTCTAGTAGAAGAAAGAGTCAGTCTTTTCCCACACATCACTTTTTTAAGAGGGGGGAAAAATTTTTTCCAGAAGTCCTCTTATACCTCATCATCCAGAATTAGTTCTTATGCTTAATCACAACCCATCACAGGCAAAGGAAGTGGTACCACCATTGACTGACTCTGACCATTCAGGATTAACAGAGAGACTTAGGGAGAGGCAGAAACTGGAACAAAATCAGAGCTCCAAGAGCAGAAAAGAGTTGGAAGTAACTATGAAGTTGGTAATTGTGGCAAAGACAACTATTTGATTTCCAGTACTTATTTTCTCCTTCTTCCTTAACAGCATAAACCCTGCTATTTAATGGGTCATTTGCCATCCAGAATAAAGACTGCATTTGTCAGCTTTCTGTTTTCACCACTATGTATGGACATGTCATTAAATTCTGGTCACTGGTCTATAAGCAGAGGGGCTGTATGGAACTTTGGAAATGTTACTTCAGTGGAGCTAACTCAGCTTGGAGACCTGCCAACTATATTCTGCTTTCCTCCTTCAAGCCTGCAACTCAGATATTATGACTGGATCTTCGTCAGCCATCTTGGATCCTAGGTCCACCTAGAGGATGGAAACAACATCCTAGAGTATAGTAAAGCAGAATGACAGAAGGAGCTAAGATGATTGGTGATCCCAGAGCCATCATACCTGCCTCAGACAACCATTGCCACACTTATGTGAAAGAACAAATGTGTGAATGCATAAGCCTTTGTCTTATCCGCTGCTTACCACCAGTACAATTCTTAACTGACACTACACCTCAGGAGTTAAATCATATAGGTTAACTGAACTTATTCTCTCGGTCTGGAATGCATGAAAGACATGGGCAGTGAGAAATTCTGGAATAAAACGGATGTGGGTACAAATTCTGGATTTATCTCTTACAACCTGTGTGACCACTGGTGAATAACTTCACTTCTTTGAGCTTACTCCCTCTTCTTACTGGTCATAACAGTTGAATAGGAAAACATTTCTAAAGCCCTTTGTGTGGCAATTGCATATAACAGGTAAACAGTAAGTGGCCTTAAATGTTTTGGAAAACATTCACACACTTTGAAAGACTTAGAAATCACATAGCCCAAACCTCTCATTTTTATAGAAGAAACTGAGCACCATAGAGGTGAAATCAGATTGCCAAAGCGTCTCTGAAGTCCCCCGTTGGAAGGCACAGTTGTCATGCCTTTCACAAAATATACTTTCATTATTCTATGCCCCACGTGGCATCTACTTTGCTCATGGCCTTGGCTCTCCAGGACTTCTCTTGTGGACACACTGCCCAGCCCCTGATGAAGGACAGAGGCTCGGCCCTAAGCATCAGCACCAAGATGGTGTTCTTTTCCTGCACTGATATCATCAGTCACATCATGTGGTACTACTTTAATTGCTGTCCTATTTTTGGAAAAATAGATGGCTAAACATAAGCCATTTTTTTCTTAGCATTTTTTTGGTTACTGAAGCAAAGTACTCAGTAAATAAGGACTGATTTGCATGGCATTTTGCATGAATAGCGATGTTGAATGAACAAGGTAACAGACTTTGAACTTTTGTAGACATTCTATTCAATTTTAAAATGATTTTTTGTTGTTGTTGTTAATTCCCAGTAGATTTCCACTGACATTAAAATCGCCCACAATTGGGAGGCCTCTGGTGGCTACAATGGGAAAATACAAAAGCAATTATAAGCCTGTGTGTATTTGTTTAGCTAGGTGAGGTATGCCTTTATTTATGCACATTGGGCTCTGCAGATTTTCCAGGCGTGAGGACCCTGGTTCTACTCTAAACCCCAGGTAGCTTTTGCGTTTTAGACATCATCAGGGTCTTGATGCGAGCCAAAGAGGACTCAGGCTGTGCTTTCCCAGGTCAGAACTGGTCAAAACAAAGCCCACAGAAATTCAAAGGCAAGAAAACACTGGAAAGGAGAAATAACCACCAATCTCATATTATACAGGTAGTAATGTATTCCAATTTTGGCTTGTATACTAAATAGATAGCAAGTTCCACACTCAAATAACTCAGTAAAAGACTTTTGGTGTCCTTTCCACCCAGCACAATGAGAATGGCCCATCGCTCAAGAAACTTGCCTAGTGTGACTGTTTGTTCACCTAACTCACCCCAGAGCATAATTGTAGAGCGCAGCAGTGATGAATGACTAGGAGAGAACAAATAGAATATAATAATAATTCTACTCTGAATTTAAATAATGCTTTTACTCTCCAGAGGTTTGAGGGTTTTCCTATAGATTAAAAGGTAAGGCTGGGTATTATTATCCCCATTTGTGGATAAGGAAATAGAGATGTAAGCTGTTTGTCCAGAGACTTACAATAAAAGCCTATTCGAGGCAAATAATAACCTTCGATATTATCTCTGCCATCCCCTCATTTCTCAAATGAAGGAACTGAAGCCAGGCTGGCGAGGTGATTTTTTCCAGGACTGTGTCATTAATGGCCAAATAACACACCTAACCCTTCACGGAGCCGGAAGCAAGCATTAAGTCTCCAGACAATCCAGTAAATACCTGTTCCATTTTCAAGCCCAGCTTTTCCAGGAACATAGCACCAAAACAGACTTCCCACCTAGCACATCAAGGGCCGAGTCTCCCTGGGGTCCGAAAGGCCAAGGTCAGAGGTAATGTCTGCTCCCAAAATCCCAGGGCACAGGAATAAACTCTTCCAACATTTATATCAGAAATCCCCTCTCCATATTATAAGAGCATTCAAATTTCCTACCTAACTCTGTCTTCCACCATTATCATAGTCACTCATGTCCCATAAGAAGATGGGAGGCTGCCGAGTGTGGGAAGAACCTCAATCATATCTGTCCTCAAAGATTCTCTTCTCTGCAGGTGTCAGCCCTTCCCTGGGCTTCAGTGTGCCATGATATGTGGCCCGGACTCCCAACCTGTGCAAAGCCCCATCAGGATCTGGATTCCCCTGAGGACGAAGATCCAGGGGTACATCTGGCATGGCACAAAGCTGCAATGGCTGGGCATGGCTCTGGGGCTACAAGAGGCCAGGGTAGCAGCTGTCGGGGTGAGACGCCAGAGGCCACGGAAGAATGGGCAGTATACTACAAGAGAAAAAGGAGCTGTCACGGCGCTAGCTCTCTGAGCCGCTTGGTCAGAACAGTAGACAAAGGTCCAAGCAGAGGCTGCAACCACACAGAGCCCACGCTTTCCCTGCCTCTCCTCCGCCTGCCAGATGACCTCACCATCTTCCTCCACATCCTTTAACTTCCTGCCCCGGGGCCTATGGTAAGCTCTGTATGCTCCTACTGTCAAGAAAGGTGGAAAACACTTGACCTCTTTCTCTCCAGCCCCATCACCCCCCACTCACAACCTCCTTATGTGACCAAAGCCCATCTTCCTTGCTTACAAGAGAAAGGAGGGTTGCTCTTCAGATGACACACCAGGCCCTTTTCTCTTGGCTAATGTTCCTCCCAAGGTCCTGCATTTCACATCAGGAATAGATTCTACTTAGCAGAAATGGCGATGATAAAGAGTTCCAATTCTAAATCACAGTATGTTCTAAGATACAAGGGCACACATGACATCACCAATAATTCAGATATTGCATAAATATTTACCACACAAAGCCATTATCCAGAGGAACAGAAGAGGGATGATGAGGTACACAGAGTTCCTGACTGAATTCCTTTCCCCTGCAAACCGGTAGTTTTGTGGGATACCCTTGACCTCTGAACTTCAGTGACAGGCACAGCCTTTGTGCCCCAGATTTCTGCCTACCCATCTCACCACTTGGCTCCCACCAGCAGCCAGCCACAGCAGCACTGGCACAAACATCCCAGTGCTCAGTTCTGGATGTCTCAGGAGCTTCACACATAAATGGACAGCTCTCCAGACCTCTGTTCCCTCTCCCTCCCGCTGTCCACATTTGGGCCATTTCACTGCTGATTAGCACTTCAGATGGAGGACGTGAAGGAGTAAATGTGACAATCTGATTACTCAGTGTTGCTGGTTTCTGGAAGCAGTGTCGAAACATGGGTTGCAAAAGAAGGCAAAGCCATTAGCTACTGAAATCTGAAGATTTCCATGAACCTTATTTCCTCACAGATAATTGAGAACTGACAGTAAAGTTATTTTTTTCTTCAACTTTCTTCAGGAAGAAAAAAAAAATTTTTATGCCAACCTCATGGGGCTGGACCAGGGCCCATAAATAATCCATGGCTTCTGGTAAGCACCAAGAACTCAAAGTTTGGGGAGTGAGGCCACAGACAGAAGAGAATCTGAAGGTCTCTGGGGTCATACGGAAGTGGGGCTCAGCTCACCACGTGTCCCCTCTGTGCCCACGGGTGCAACATGGATGGCAACCTGCCCCTCCAGCTCACTCTTCCTGCACAGCCTTCACCCCTACCCCTGCACCCACTCAGACTGGCCTTTCAGTGTCCCTTTCACATCTCACCTTCTCCTGCCTTCACCCCTGCCTGAAAGTCCTTTCCCAAATCCAGGTCTTCAAGGCCTTGTTCAAGTCCTGGAGCACCACAAAGACCTCAAGATGATGCCGGGCCGTTGAGTCCTCCACCGCAACCCTATCTGGTCCTCCGGGCAGGTAGGGTGGGCAAGTCCTGCAGCCTGCCCAAAGCTCAGATGGGCTCCAAGGGGGGGCAGAAGCCATGTGCTTGGGACAGGCCCAGCCTGCCCAAGACCCAGGCCCTGTGGTCTCCTCACGTCAAGTCCATCTCTGTGTCCTCTTGTGTAAAATGAGTCCGGAAATAGAATCTACCTTCTAGATTTATTTTGAAACCTAAGTGAGAGAAGACTTTGAAGAACTTGGCAAGGAGCCAGGCAGAAAGTAAGCTCTGGGTGCATGGCAATTATGAGCATTTTAGCCATGTCCCCACCACCGCAGTAACAGCACGGCCACCACTTGGAACCTGCTCTGGGCCTGAGCCACCACTGGTGTTACCATCTGCCAGGAGAGTCCCAAGGTTGTGTGGTTTGTACTGCAGTGCCTAGGACTTTTCATCAACCATCTCTTGGATGTTTCCCTAGATTCCTTCCTCCCCACAAGATGCAGGGCAGGAGCCAGGCTGACTGAACAATTAGCACTTAAGAGATCCAGGACCACACTGTTAACTGGTCAAGCTCAGAACCTGCTCCTTCTTCCCTTAGACTGACTTCCTCTCAGGAGAAGCCTTGATTCTCATGCAAGTAGGTTACCAGGAGACCTCGGGATTTTAGATATCCCCCAGGCCTGTCAATGTGTTTAGACTTCAGGCCGGCATCTCCTCCCACTTCAGTTTACAATTAGAATTAAATTATACGCCCTTCAAAACTGACAATTCACAGCTCTGGAACCAGTAGAAAAACGACCACCTGCCACCGCTCAGTGTTTCCTCCACACCTCCTAGCTACCTCCTCTCCCTTCTTTCCCATCCCCACCCCCTGCAGCTGCCCTGACCACCCCAGGAGGGGCCACCATCCCTTCCCTCCCAGGTGGGCTATGCAAGCAGTGCCACCTTCTGGACACAGACTGGCCTTACCTTCCCCCTCTGGGAATGGGGGAAGGGGGAGGGGAGAAGGGAGAGGAGTGGGAGGGGCAGGGGTACTGGGCCAGGAGCTGGCCTCTATTGTGTGGCCCTTACCTCCTGCTAACACTGCACTTACTAGACAGCTTGGCTGCAGTTCTGCAATGGTTAACATTTTCTTTTAAAAAGTGAGGAGACACATGTTGTAAGAGAAGAATGAAGGGCCAAAATGTAAACAAGACCTGTAAATTAGGGAAAATATATTCCATTTTAGACAGACTTTTACCTTAAAATTGTGAAGTGTAAACAGTGATGACTGCACATTTACATTTTCTTTTTCATTTTTTTTTTAAGCAACCTCTCATGGGAAAGTGTCAGCTTTATAATTCAATATAATGGTATATCTCTTTGCCTTGGTATAAACATAATTACTGGTCTAGAGACCCTTCCTAAGTAAGAGACAAAAGGACAGTACACCCTCTTAGTGATGTCTAGAAATAGATTTGGGCTCCTCCTCTCCTAATAGAAGACCATGTTATGTTAGAAAAAACATCTTATGGACATCGGATCCCACTTCTCACTGGGTCTCAGGGAAAAAGTGCAGGATGGTATCCAAATACCCTATTAGCCTACAATTCCTATATAAGAGTAAGTCGCCTTAAAGGAAGGGAAGTTCTATCTTTCAGAAGAGGGGATTTCTAATCACAGTGTCCCTCTTTACGATATTGAATTTCTTACTGGTAGTAAGTCATGCTCTGTATATAAGTAATTATATTATTGGTGTTTTCAATCATCAAAATAAATAATTGTAACTAACAGTTTATCAAGCACTTACTAAAACATATTATTCTAAAACCCATGTATATCTTAGCTTATTTAATTCTTGCAACAATTGAACATGGTAGTACTATCATTAGCCCTGCTTTAGAAACTGCGAGACAGACAGAATTAGTTGCCCAAAGTCACACACTACCAGGATTTGAACCCAGCAGTTTAGCTCCAGAGGCCATGAGTTTAACCGTTACTGCACTCTGCCTTATAGTAGATCAGCAGCTCCAAGGTGACCACCAAGGAACTTTCCAGGGGAGGTGGGGGGTGGGGGCAGGGGTGGGGGAAGCAGTCCTTCTAACTCCATAGCTCTTTCTTACCCTCTACTTTTTTTTATTTAAGCATCCATTTATCCATCCACAATCCTTATCCTAATCCTAAACATATTAGTTAAGTAGATAAAGATACAGATAAAAAGAGAAACAGAGACACAGAGGTAGAGACAAGATAGAGAGACAGAGAGAGAGGGAATGTGAGGCAATGAACAGGAGATAGACGGCACATGAGGAGATTTTAACCCAAGGTTCTTTTTCTTTAAGATTTACTTATTTTACAGGTGGGAGGTGGAGGGGCAGAGGGGAAGAGGGAGAGAGAGAGAGAATATCAAGAAAACTCCCTGCTAATCACAGAGCCCAAAGCAGAGCTCTATCACCTGAGCAAGGCTCCACAACCCTGAGTCCAAGATCCTGAGACCAAAACCTGAGCCAAAATCAAGAGTCAGATTCTTACCCGAGTAAACCACCCAGATGTCCCTGACCCAGGGTTCTTAACCTGGAGTCTCTGGGATCCATGAGCTCCCTGAGATTATATGCAAAGTGTCCTGTGTATGTGCATTGTTCTGGGGAAAGAGTCCTTAGCTTTCTGAAGATTCTCAGAAGTGTCTGTTTGCCCAAAAATATTAGGAATTAACAATAGCAATAACAAAATTGTACACACACCAACCAACTCTGTTTTTTTCATATGGGACCATCTCTTACACAATTTATGTTCTCCCTTTTGGTCAAAAAGTGAAAGAAGACAGAAAGGAAGCCTAGAACATCAAGAGACATCCAGACTATCTTTAGAACTCATTAACATGTTCTTAATTACTTTCAACAATTAGTGCACTATGTACTAGATATTACATCAAACCTAAATAAAGAAGAGGGAAGGAGAATCAATGTTTACTAAGTACCTACTATATACTGGGCACCTAATTTTTCTAACACATGTTCTAGGTATTGTTATTGTTATTCTCATATGATTGATTTTTTTCTAAAAGTACAAGTTTTTGAGACTATACAAATCATGCCCAAGTTCAGACAATCAGCAAAGGGCTCTCCACATGCATTAAAGTCAAATTTATCTAAAGCTATAAACCTGGTTCTTCCCTATGCTTCATCCTGTCCTGAGAAAAGCAGGAAGGGTTAATCATTGTATGTATCACTAATGACCTTGGCAAATCTTCCCAGGGTCTGTCAAAATAAATATGGGTATGTGTGTACATGTGTTCTTGGGACAAGGTGGCCAAGTTCTATTGCATCTCTGAGGCAACAAATATTCAGAAAATAAGCCCATTGTTTGAAGATTAAATAACTCAATGCTGCTATTATTTCTAGCTTCTGAATCTTTCCATTATTTCATCACCTTATTCCACCAATCACACTAAGGAACTCTATGCTAGGCATTGGGCAAAGCCTAGTATATCATCTGGTAATATCATCTCCAATAGATCCTGCATGCAGTCCCCACCCTCTAACAGAGACCACAGGCATGTGATCAGATCATTATAATACTGTGCAAAATAGTTTAGAATATAAGAATGTGCTGAGTCCAGTGGCAGAACAGAGAAGGAGCAAGATATTTAGGCTGAACCTTAAAAAATTAGGAGAAGTTTCCAGGCAAACAATGTATGTGGTTAATTTCATGTGTCCATTGTCTGGGTCTTGATGCTCAGATATCAGGTCAAACATTATTCTGGATGTTTCTTTGAGGATATATTAAATAAGACGAACATTTAAATTGGTGGACATTGAGTAAAGCAGATTGCCCTCCATAATGTGGGTGGGCCTCATCCGGTGAAGTGAAGGCCTGAGTAGAACAAAAGATTGACCTTTCCCCAAGCAAGAGAGTATTCAGCCAGCAGATGGCCTTTAGACTTGAAGGGCAGCAGCCACTCTTCACCCTGAACATTTGGACTTTGACTTCCCCACCTCCTCCCACCACTGCATGAGACAATTTCCTAACATAAATTGTTCTCTCTCTATATATATATATATTTATTTTGAAATATATATATTTATATTTTTGAATATCAAATATATAAATATATATTTCTACTAAAGTACATGTTTATATTTTGATCCCATATATGTATTTGTTTGTGTTGGTTCTGTTTCTCTGGGGAACCCTGACTGATGCACACTATGAGTGAGAATAATCTAGGCGGAGGGAACAACATATGCAAAGCCACAGAGGCATGAAGATGCATGGCAACTTGGGAAACTAAAAGTCGTTCAGTCATTTTATTCAGCCCTGTTCTGGAGTCACATCTTACTGACTGGCCTGATCACCCTATGCTTTGCTCCCATAAACCAAAGTTCCGGTATCTGCCACCTTGACAGAAGCACATACAACTATCACTATCAAGAAACAAGGTGTACTCAGGACATCCTATTCTTTCTGCCATGATTTTAACATCAGTACCCTTCGGTGAAAATCAGTGAAGATTTTCCAGAAAAGAAAACCAACAGCATGTGTGCAGTTGAAGTCCGAAGGCAGTGTGCCGGCAGAATTCCTTCTTGCCCACCATCAAGACTCTTAGAGACAGCTGAAATGAGTCATGATCTGCTCTTGTCAACTTCCCTGAGCCATACTGTCTCTTTAAAGCTATCTGAAAGCTGTACTTGTGCCATGAATGAGATTCAAGAATTTCATGAAACCCTCGAAAATGTTTGTAAAATTGTGAATGCACATACAGAAATCTGGGGGAAAGGTCTAGAGCTTTCATCACTTCCTTAAGACCACAACTTACTCCATCCAAAAAGAAAAAAAATTTAAGAATATGTGCTTTAATGGGTAAGAGATCATTTGAATATAAAAGGATAGGTCAGGCCTACAACTCTGTGTCCCAGATAACTTGACTTACGTGGTTCAATGACCTTCCAGAAATAGGAACTGTGAAAATGGATTCCTACGTTGCTATGGCTTCCTTCATCTTCATTAGATTGTGTCTCTTCTCGACATATTTGGTCAAATGAACTTAGTTTCTTTCTCCCTGCTAAGGCAGCACCAAGGTCAAAGACTGGGCATTAGGAGACTTGGCCTCAACCTGGTCTTGGCTCTGAGGCTCCCCTGTTGTGTGACTTTGACGACTCATTCCACTGCCCTGAGCCTCATGATATCTCAAGGTTTGTGTTGGATGATCTCTAAGGTCCTGTCTGACTCTCATGGTATTGTCATCAATGACTCTGAATTACTGTCATCTGCCTGTTAGTGACACTGCTTCAGGCTGCTCTTCAATGCTCTGGACAGGTGATGTCGCCTTAGGCCTTCTTCTACCTGCCCCTCTAATGGAGCTAAACAGCCATGCAGATTAGCAAAGGCCATTGGCTAGGAAAGAAACCCAACTCTGTGAAAGGAAGAATTTTCATATAATTTAAAATTATGAACCACAGAACTTAACCCATGATTCTTCAAGCTGTGAGTACCCTCTGCTATTGAAGGGGGCACCCCTGAGTGCTTAGGAATAGAGAAAGACCAGTGGCAATTTTGCAGGATAGTTTGAAAAGTGTTCTGATTATTATTTTTATCTCATATGATTCATTAAGGCTGTTCAAAATAGCCTTCCACAAGAGGTGAACTGTAATCATTTTTATTAGCTGTGCCACATCTCATACACTAGCTATATTTCACACATCAGGAAATCAGTTCTTACAATAAAGGAGACAGTTTGATGCAATGAAAAAAATATTAGATTGGGAGTTCTAAGACCTGAGTCATGATCCCAGTTCATCCATTAACTCACCACATATACAACTCCAGGTACAATTATCAGTGTGAAATCATCAGTTTTCTGTCCTACTTAACCAGTATTTACTCTGGGATTTCCTTTTTTTTTTTTTTTTTTCCATAAAAAGGTTATGGGGTGTGACACTTTAGATGGTGAAGAGGCCTTATCTTACTTCATCTCTGGCTGTATCTCAACACCCATTCCAACCCCTCCCCCACTACTACTGTGCAACACCCAGGGTTTGGGGTTAAATAGATCCCACTACTGGCTGTTGGGGTGTGTCTTGCTTGATTGGAACCATTCATAGGGAATGATTCAGTACTGGGCAACAAATTGAGGCATGAAGTCAATCAGCACCTGTCAATCCCTTGGCCATGAGGGTGGGCACAGGATCCAAAGTGGATAAAAAAAAATTAACTAAAAATTAAAACAGAAAAAGAGTTTGTTGGTATCTCCTTTTCTTTAGCCCTGGAGGAGGCCTTAGTCCCTATTGCTGCTGGGAGTCAGGACTTTATTCATTCTTCCCTCCAGCCTGATTTTAGTCATGGCCTATGCTCTAAGCACAGTTCAGTTCTAAGTGCTAGGGATACCAAGTCTTCATAAAAAAGCATAGATATACATTGTTTATCATCAAGGGACAAGGTCTAAGAAGAAAAACATAAAGCAAAATAAGAAAACAGAAAGTTATGGGGTGTGATACTTTAGATGGCGAAGCAAATTAAGGGAGGTGTAACCAAAGAAACAGAGTTGCTTAGAGGAGAGTGAGATGGGCCCCAGGTAAGGAAACCTGGGAAGACTTCCCAAGGGAGGTAACATTTGGATAAGTCAGAGAGCAAATAGAAAAACGAGACTTAATATGCAAGTCACTTTGAAAACAAGCCCGTCTCTTTCGCTCTCTCTCTCGCTCTCTCTTAAGATATTATTTATTTATCTGAAAGAGAGAGACGGAGAGCATGAGCTGGGGGGGGCAGAGGTGGAGGAAGAAGCAGGTTCCCCACTAAACAGAGAAACAGGGGCTGGATCCCAGGACCCCAGGATTATGACCTAAGTGGAAGGCAGACTCTTAACAGACCAAGCCACCCTGGTGCCCCAAAATAAGGCCATTTCTTAATGACTGATTAGGTTTGGAAGAGAGAAAGACAAATCAAAGACTATTTAAAAGCAGTATTTTCTAAATAAATAAATAAATAGAAGCTGTATTTTCTTTTAAGTAGGCTCCACGCACAGTGTGGAGCTCCGTGCAGGAGCTTGATCTCACCACCCCGAGATCAAGACCAGAGCCGAGGCCAAGATCCACGTTTAACTGACTGAGCCACTCAGGTGACCCTAAAAGCGATATTGTTATAACTGCAATTTATATCTCCTTAATGGGTCTTGAACCCAATTTAATGGGTCACAACCAGGTGTTCTTAGTGGAATGGAATAAATCAGAATAAAACAGAGGACATCACACATGGTGCGGTAAGTACCATTTTGTGAAACTTCTAATTACGTGTGTTTGTGTGTCTATATCTGTATATTTAGCAGTCAAGGTGGAAAAAGTAGCTCCTACCGTGGATCATGGTTACAAAAAACAAAAATTGAAAACATTGACTCGGAGGTTTTAAATCTACATCAATAGAAGACAGTAGAACCATTAGTTTAAAAAGAGAGAGAGAGAGAGAGATTAACAAATGCCAATAGTTTTGACGATGAAGATTTTGAGTTTGAGTTTAAGGTTACAGCTAAATATCTAACACGAAGGCAGTTTAAAAAGTAAGTGTAGACGGGGAAGTGTCAATGCTAAAGACAGGAATATGGGACTCATCTGCAGAGAAATTACCGTTGAAACGACAGCAGTGAATAAGGTTACTAGAGGGGAAAGTGTAAGAAACAAGGGGGAAAATGTCAAGGGGAAAGCCTTAGGTTCTAACCTTTGGGGAAAGGAGTGGGAAGAAAAGACCACAAAACTGTGAGAGAGAGAATCAGAGGCTCAGGGCAAATCAGGAGATGAAGGACCAGGAGGTCCAATAGAGAAAAGAATTTCAATCATGTCAAATGCTCTCAAGAGTTGAGGAGGAAGACCTAGATTAAGAAAAGCCATCGGATGCAGCAACATGGAGCACAGAAACGGTTTTCAAGAAAACTATTCGGCAGAGGGATGGAAATAGAGGTCAAGGTGATTACAGCATAAAACCGGTATGTTTTGCAGTGAGGAGAAACGTGGGGAATGAATATGTGATCTTTGCTTTCCCTTTCCAGCTTCATCACGTTATTTCCAAGGGATGGTTCTCAGAGTCATTGCTGCCAACTTTAACTCTTCACTCATCCTGTTTCCGTACCATGTTTTGAAGTATTTTGGATTTTTCCTCCAGCAGACAATCAGCAGCAGCACAGAACATGCTTCAAGGGCTCGAAACAAGCTTGTCTTAGTCAAAGGGTCATATTTAACATTTTCAATGCCGATGGGTGAATCCTGAGCCACGGATGGGCTCCCACTTCTCCCAGGCCTGTCCCCATCCCGGCAATGCCAGGAGAATTCATCTTCAGTAAGAGATTGTTGTTGTTTTGGTGGGGGAGGGGGATGCGGAGGAATTCTTGAATGGGATTTGTAGTTATTGCACATGCGAGGCTCCATGTCCAATCCAAGAAGGGATTAATCCTTTGAAGACCTAAGAGTTACAAATAATATAAGTGAGAGTGTTGTCCAGCAAGAGTGCAGACACTGTTGTGCTGTTTACTGATCTGGGGCTTCCTCAGGACTCAGATTAGGGACTCTGGTCTGGGACTGGAGTGGTGGGGGAGATGAGGGAGGAATGCGAGCTGCAATACAGTGACTCTAGAAGGAGAGCAGCAGCACAGGCTGAGGACAGGGAGGAAAGCACCCCATCAGAGGCTCTGAGACAGTGTCTACAGTAGCAGCAATAACTCGTAGCCAGTTTCACACTGTTTTCCCCAACTTATAATTTTTCTTATAATCTGAAGTCTTTGGTAAAGTTTCTAAACTGCTACAACCTCTCACTAGTCATAACGAACACTGAGGGCTCACCGTGTGCCTGGTGAACTTCTGGGCGCCCCACCTATCCTTAATTCATCGAGTCTCAGAGCTACTCTGAGAAGGAATTATTATTATCACCCCCACTTCACACATGGAGAAACTGAGGTACAGGCAGGTTATGTAACTTGCTTGAGGTCATGCAATCCGTAAGGGTCAGAACCTGAACTTGGCCTCATGAAGTCTGACCACAGAGCTCATAATCTTAACCACCTCTCATCTCTGTATCTTTATGAATGTTGGTGTCAGCTTGGGAAATAAAAGAATGCTCTGTGATGACAGCTTGGCATGGACCGGAGATGCTGGTGCACCACAGAAGTGAGAGTGAGCCCAGCAGAGGAAATCTGGGAGAACCCTGTAGCAAGAGGTTGGCAGTAACATTTGGAGAATATAAGAAATTCCTGGGAATGCTAGCATTCTTCAGGAAGGACCCCGGAGTTCCTGCAGAACCACAGGGCAGGGACTGTCACTAGAGAAACAGGCACATGGAAAGGGCGAGTTCCACCTCTGAGAAACATGACGATGTATGGACAGTGTCTTTCATAATGCTTGGACACTCGGCAACCCATTCCTGTGTATGTTAAGCCTTGCTGTCCGTTTCTAACGCTCCTGCTGACATCCCTGGAAAGGCCATCCAGATTCTCATTCCATTACCATGATGTGGCTCATACTCACTATCTGTTATTTGTGGGACGGGAGGCAGACTCTGTGGCATGACTTCCCCCCTTCTCCCTCCATGTGACTTCTAAGGCAGCCTCCTAAGTTGCATTCCGTCTTGAAAAATAATTATACTTATCCACAGATAAATAGACCAGAATGAAATCAATTTTCCCCATTAATAAAAGAGATTTATGTGAATATTATTCTTGATCAAAGAAACTGAAAGCCGATGGGGGAATACAAAGTTTATGTGAGCGGTTAGTAGTCAATTCACTGGAGATGAAAGTATATTAGACTAAAATAAACATTTGTTAGAACAATACATGGTGATTTTGTTTCTTTGGAGGAGGAATGCCAATGAGAAACTTAGGTGTGGAAAGACAAGATAACTGCCTTCCCCCTAACCCAAAAAGAAAATAAGCTGCTTATCAGGCCTGGCGAGTCTATGGTATATGGTCAGCCTTATTAGCATATCTTAATTGGGAATTAGACTGTCATTGGCAGAACACATTATAAGTGAAAAACTGGGGAGACAAAAATAATTCATTTAAATTCCAAATGCACATCTTGTTTCCTACCTATTTCTTGAAGTGGTTTTCCTTTGCCTTTTCCTTTGGTTTTTCTGTTATTCATCTCATCTCTCTTTCTCCTGTCCACAGCCACACTCTGAACTTTCAGTGAGCTGTCCTAATCCCATGTCTCCCCACTTCTATTTGTGACGTATCTCCACAATCACCAGAAGTTATTTGTTCTTTTATACCGCCCTTTGTTTTATACTGCTTTTCTTTTATCTCTACCTGTCATTACTGGTTCTCATTCATCTTTCACTTTGTCTTTCCCACTTTTCTCTCTCTCCCACCCCCTCCTCTCTTCTCTACCTCTCTCTAACTCATTCACACAAGCTCCATCTCACATAGACATTAACTTATAATAAAAAATGTCTTTGCCGGTTACAAATTCTGTTCACGTGGCTGCCGCCCAGGGATTTAGGATTGTATTAAAATTGGGTGCATCTCACAGCCTGTGCTCTAAGCTGCAAATGCTTTCTTGACCCTCTCCCACTTCACACAACTGGTGGAATAGCATCATCTGTTATCTCCTTCGAACAGGGTTGAGAGACACACACTGCTGAATATACATTCGGCCTAGACTGCCTCTATATTATGGAAGACATTGTTTGCTTTCAGGATGGAGGACACTAGTGCCCACATTCCCAGCCTCAACTGTTAAATTTGTTTCTTTGCTTACCTCGTGGCAGCAAGTACCCTGGTGGGCAACCTCTTCCCTGAACTTGGGGGGAGTCATGAAAGCTATTGAATTTGGTTCATAGATAGCTTAGGTGTGAGTACTCCCCAGTTACTCTAGGACCTGCAGTGGTATTGGTGGGTAGTGTGTTTGAAAATCACCTTCAAATAAAACAAAGAACATACAACATGCAACTGACTGTTTATCTCACGGACTTGACCTGGTTGTGAGAAGACTGTAGTGAGAAATGAACTCTTTTCCAGGGAACATACACAATGCTGTTGATGCAGACTTTGGCTTTATTCTTACGGGTGGTAGTCTACAATGCAGAGCCGTACAGAGGGGTGTATGTTTGCAAGAACATGTTATTTATTTTATTTATTTACTGTCTTCTGAGTAGTGGCTGGGACAGTTGCATTAATTCTACAAGTTGACATAAACATGAAAGATTTGATCCACGGTGGGCTTTCAGGAACAATTTCTTCTCATGATGGGCCTTAGAACACCAAGTTCTAGCTAGTGTCCTTAAGAAATCTCTGAACCAGATAATAGGGAAAGGGAGAGAAAAATGAAACAAGATGAAATCAGAGAGGGAGACAAACCATAAGAGACTCTTAATCTCAGGAAACAAATTGAGTCCTGCTGGAGGGGAGGAGGGTGGGAGGGATGGGGTGGCTGGGTGATGGACATTGGGGAGGGTTTGTGCTATGTTGAGTGCTGTGAATTGTGTAAGACGGATTGAATCACAGACCTGTACCCCTGAAGCACATAATACATTATATGTTAATTAAAAAACAAAAGAAAGAAAGAAAGGAAGAAAGGAAGAAAGGAAGAAAGGAAGAAAGAAAGAAAGAAAGAAAGAAAGAAAGAAAGAAAGAAAGAAAGAAAGAAATCTCTGAACCTTGGCCCCAGGATGACTTTGAAGGTCTCTGACAAATCAGTGCCAAATGAAAGGTTGTTCTGAAGAGTCAAGGACAAGCTCCATTTAACCGGTCTTTAGAGTCCTTAAGATCCAAGATTGGCCTAGGATTATTCAAAAAACGCTGGGGACATGGACACCTGCTTCAGACCCACCAGACTCCATTCACTCTAAAACTCATACTCAGGCA
The DNA here is from genome assembly GCF_010015895.1 of Lontra canadensis. Classification (NCBI taxonomy): domain Eukaryota; kingdom Metazoa; phylum Chordata; class Mammalia; order Carnivora; family Mustelidae; genus Lontra; species Lontra canadensis. Next base: position 20,273,756 of record NW_022631003.1, on the reverse strand, counting down.
TTTAATTTACATTGCTATAAGTCATAGAGTTAAATATTTATAGTATGTCTTATTAAACTACATCATGTAAGTGATAATATATAGCATAGTTGGTGCCTTTAAAAAAAATATATATATATATATTTGTGTGTGTATATATATATATATATGTGTGTGTATATATATATATATATATATATATATATATATATATATTCTTCCATCCAGAAATGGAGACAGAAACCCAAAGACTGGCTCACTTGCTCCCACAAGTCTCTTTAGCTGGTTTTGCTTTCCTTTGAGGTTGGGTTGTTGGGACTTGGCCTGATGTGACCCCTGTATAGAACCTGACAGTAGATATTGCAAAGTTAGCTACCTACTGCTCTCTTCTGAACAAAAAGGGGATCTAGTGTGTAAAAATTAGGTATCTAATCAATCAAAGAATGTAGGAAGGTTATTCTCTGAACCAGGCACACAACCTTCCCAGCAACCAAGAAGAACAGCAAAAGACAATGCACTCTAGAATGCTGGGCTCAGGGTATAGGTCTTTGAGCAAAAGGACAGGTCCCAAGTATGTAACTTCAAATTTAACTTTTTCTAAGGCAATGGGCATTTTTCTGGAAAATATTCAATGTCATGGGTATGATTCAGTTAGTGTTTATTACACACCTAACTTCTTGTTAATATTAGAAATCAGATATTTCCAAATTTCAGATGAGAAAACTGAGACAAAAGATCATTAACAGACACAATGAAGTGACTCAGAAAAAAGATAAATTTATGTATCTAGTTACTGAATCTCTAGAACTGTGTTGTGTCCATTAGGTTTTACTAAGTCCTTTATCTCAAAATTAGTTAAGAGATTATATCATAGCATCAGCCTTGCTCATCCCAACTAGTTATAAAATATAGTTACCTCCTATAACTTACTATAGTTATAGTAACTGTTAACTATAAAATATGGTTACCTACTTATAAAATATAATTACCAAAGAAAAATAAAACTCGGTTAAATTTTGGGAAAGATATAGTGTTGCAGGAATTCAGTTTCCTATATATACAGGATTAATATTCTAATATTAACTTTTATACTTTGCCGTTTATGTTGACACATCAGAGTAAAGGAGACATTATCCCAAGATCCTCACCCTCATCTTCTCAATATAAAGAAAGAGATTCAGGAATGACCATGTGTATCATTCCCCTAAGGAAGCTCAGCTCACGGAACTGCTGTGGACACCCTGCTCCCGGGTTAGAGTAACTACGCATCCAAGATTTCCCAAGGCAGTCCCAATTCCAAAGATTCTGCCCCAACATCATCATATGTGGTCTTTTACTTCTCGGGCCAGTTTGACTAGACTCCTGAAAACATGGACTGCAGCCAGAGCCTTCATATTCATTTACCCATTCAGCAACTCTTATGGACCTACCACATACGTGACACTGTTAAAGCAGATGAAACATCATCCTTGCCCTACAGAAACTTACAAACCTGGTAAGGGCAAGCCTGTAAAAAAATCAAACCAATGATAAGACCTGCATAATTGTCATGGCAGAAACATGAGCCATGGTTTGTGGGAACAGTGGATCTCAAGAGGGGTATGAGAGTAGGAGGCAGTTCATGGAAGTCAGATCCTTGAGCTGGCTTTCAGAAACATGAGAGTAAACTGACAGGGAAAAGTGAGAGGACAACATTTCAGACGGGGGTAACAGCATGAAGTCAACATGATATTGGTGAAGTAGAAGCATATTTCTAAGAAGTAGTCAAGATGCATAAACAAGAGCAGGTGGAGGGGAAGGAGGCAGGGGAAGAGTGGAGAGATGGCACTTCAAAGCCGAGTTGAACGTAGATGTTGAAATGTCTAGGATGCCAGGCTGAGGAGATGGGATTTTATTCTTCAAATAATCGAGAGTTATTGAATGTTAACGAGCAGAGTAAAATGATCTGAGAAAATATGAACTTGAGGAAAACAATGGTCCCCTTGAAAAAGGAGACTATGTAGAAGGGGAGTCAGAGGCTGATTTCTTACCTAAAAGGAGATAATGATCCAGATAAGATTCTAGATCTTGAACTGAGGCAGGCAGTGAGATCACAGAGGTGGATGTGAATTTTACAGTGAATATATGTGGAGACCGTAGTTTCTATGGCCCTGACTTTCATCTGAACCAGGCGTTCTTGAAACTGCTTGAGAATGACTCATGTATGGGTCTCTCCTTCATGAGCGCCCTCCTGGTCTCCACAATGTGCTGCATCTGATGTGGCCACCAGGGGACACACTTACACTAACAACTGTTAAGACCAGAAAAGCAGCAGGCCAGGTATGGGGGTTGACACCAGAAATTAGAGCAGAATAGGAACAGGAAGAGGTGGAGGATAGTAGAGTGTTCCAGAGGGGGAACGGGGATAGAGGCATGGAATTCTCATCGTTTTAGCAAACGTAAGATGGATTTGCAGTATAGGCAAGAGAGAATGGGAAAAACATTTCCTGGATTCCTAATACATACCAGGAACATGGGCTGGGTCCTTGTCTATTGTTTCAAATCTGGACCTAATTTGTACATGGTAACTATGCATAGTCTCATCTATAGCCAACAAAACAAAGTCTGAGAAGTTCATGCACTAAGATATTTCTTGAGCGACTACTATGCCAAGTACTCTTCAAAGCAGCTGGGATACAACAAGTGAGCAAGATAATCCTGCTCTCATGAAACATATGTAACATGCAAGGTGGGTGGGATGTCAAAAAACAGGTGAACAAAGAAATTAATGAGACAATTCAGATAGTGATAAATGCTATTAAGATAACAGCATACAGGTATCATCAAGTACAACAGCGTAGGTGGGTGGGAAGATTTTCACTTAAACTGTTTGATAAATGAAAGCCTCTTCAAGTAGTTGCCATTGAGTTGAAATCTCAATGATGAGACTGAACCAATCATGTGAAGATCTGTGGAAAGAAGATTCCAGGCAGAGAGAACAGCAGATGCAAGAACCCCAAGAGGGGACTAGCCCTGACGTTCTCTCAGGATAGAAAGGCCTGATTGGGCTGGTTGCAGGGAGGAAGGAAGGACTGGTAAAGATGAACTGGAGACATCGGTGGAGCTAGATCCCTAGGCTACTACAGGAATTTCTATTTTATTTTAACTTACAAGGAATTACTCAAACCTGGGTCCAGACCTACACCTCACATTTACGGGGCCCAGGGCAAGAGTTTAAAGGGAAGCCTCAAGCCACATTTCTCTTCCCACTCTGCTCCATCCTGTCCCACAAGAACTTCATACTCATGTGTGTGGACAACCTAGCCCTTAGGTCTAAGCTCTGTTCGCTCTCCCCGCCCCTACCTTCCTTAACCCAAACAACCGTCCCTTGCTCACTCTTCAAGCCAAGGAAGCTAAGTGGTCCACCATTGGGGAGAATCTCAGAAGGGTGTTTTATATCTTTGGGCAGGAAATCCTAGGTCTCTAAGACCCAAAGTGTGGTCTAGGAGGACTCAGGGCACCAGGCAAGAATGGCCTCTTGGCCCCTTGGACTCTCCTGAGTGCAGAACCCTCTTGAGTTTCTGGACCCAGGACAGAGGCCCTGATTGTTCAGGTCTAAAGGGTTACTGTCCAGGTCTGTCTGACTTCAAATTCCTGCCTATTTCCACCAAACACATTTGTCCCAGTTAGTGGTATCTCTTTGGGGACTTGGTTTCACCAAATCTAGCATGTCTGGATACTCCATAAGCACAGGGAGTTGAATCGTGATAGGCTGGATATTCTGGGCCAACACTTAGGTCATTATAAGCTCCAGGCTTAAACTGAAAGCTGACCAAAGAAAATTTATGTAGGAACACAGATACCCTCCCCCAAAGTGCTGAAAGCTTTCAGTTTTATAGGCTTTTCAAACTTCCAGGCAAGTCCCTTTTATATCCCACATTGTACACCTACAGTCATCCATACAACTTAATACTTTCAGGAATCATCTTCCTAATGTGACCTACCTAGTAGGGGTTTCCTCCAAACTATCAGCTCTACCACTTCTATCTCTAGAACTTCACCCTAAGACAGATACTCACCATGCTGTTAAGGATTTTGTCATCCATATCTACTCCTACAGTCCTGCTATCCCCATAAAGAGACACAAGAAAGCTCAAAAGCTCACACCCACTAATGCCTAGTGGGCAACTGAATACCAGTGAAGACTGGTTGACCACATGGGAATACCAAGAACCCTCCAGCTATTAGCAGGGAGGAGACACTGGTCATTGACAGGAGGAAAAAAAAAAGTGAAATGAACTATAGAGGGGTTCTCAGGACAAACTCCATCTACTAAATTAATGTCTGAAGCAGAATGTTCTCTGAGAAATGGAGACAAGAAAAGGGTCTCACTTGACATACTGGAGAAAGAATAGGTGAGGGAAAGTATATTAGTTGCCCATGGCTACCTTACAGACTATCCCAAACCTAGTGGTCTAGAATAGCAATAAATTCTCACTATCTCACAATTTCTGTGGATCAGGAATCTGGAAGGGGCTCGACTGGGAGGTTCTGGCTCAGGGAATTTTGGAGGTTGTAAGTGAGATCTTGGTCAGGACTGCTATTACCTGAAGCCTCGACTGGGGCTGAGAGTCTGCTTCTAAAATGTCTCCCTCACACAGCCTGGCAAGCAGAAGCTGTTGGCTGGAGGCTTTCTGGCACCATATGGAGTTTTCCACTGGGGCTGCCTGAGGGGTCTCGAATGTGATAGCTGGCTCTCCCCAGACTGGCTGATCAAGGAGGAAGCCGGGCAGAAGCTGCTATGTCCTTTACGACCTGGCTTCAGAAGTCACTCTGACATTTCTGCAATGTCCTACTGGTTAAATAGGTCAGGCCTCTGCGAAGTAAGAGGAAACCCACTGGGCATTATCATCAGGCCAGAATCAGTGGGGGTGACTGGAGCTGGCTTTCCCGTGGGAAGCCAGAGCATGTATTGAATCTATGTAATCTTACTATGATATTTCCTTTTATTCTCCCAACAACTGTAGGAAATGCTTACCATTATTCCCTATAAGAAAGGTTAGGCTCAAAGAAGTTAAAAATTGTCCCAAACTCACATTTATTAAGTAGCAGAGATAAGAGTCACACACAAGTATGACTGACTCCAAAATCATAATCTGTTAAACTCTACTGTGCTCTTTCTGGGTAGAAGAGGAAAAGCACAGGTTGTGAGGTAGGAGTTCAGGTTGGGTAGAAGAAAAGATAAGTGAGACAGGCCCTGCGGGATTCTGGCCCTATCTGTCAATACTTGGGCAAGCCAGTTAACTTCTTTGTGCCTCAGTTTTCTTATCTGTAACATGGGACTAATACTGGTATCTATTTAGTAGGGTTATTTTAAGGATGAAATGGCTTGATTAGTCACAAAATTTTTAGAACGATGCCTGGCACACAGTATGCACCATCTGAGTGATTTTTTATAATAAATAAATCAATAAATCAGTCAATAAATCAAAAATTAATGGTACTGACAGCCCTCCATATTTTAAGCCTGTCTGAGTAATCCTCTAAGTTCCACAGGGAAATTGTTTTTTATTATTTGTCCACATCAACTTCTATCTTAAAGTTCCAAGAGGCCCCAGCCTCTTGGATGGCCCCAGCCTGTCGAGGTTGCTGAACATGACAACCAGAGATAATTGTAAGTAATGTCATGGGTGTTAGAATGATTGGTTGGCATTTTTCTCTCCTGTCTCCATCATGAGCCTTCAGAGAAGTTCTGTCTCTTCCTTTTCATGTTCCCTGTGCCTTCCACAATATCCAGCTCACAAATAAAGGGCACACCCATGCAATATTAATAATGCTATTTTTGATGATGACATAATGGCTTCTAGAATCACCAAGAGAAATCCTGGAATATCTTCCACAGGCGGGGCTGCTACTCCATGTCCGAGTGAACCCTCCTTTCACTGTAAGAGTGCTATTTTTAACCTTGGTCGGGTAGATGACTAGTTATTTCCAAAAGATGGTTGAGAACACGATGGCCATGACCCTTCAGAATTGAGGGGTGGGGGGAATGTGCATGATGAGGAAAACCACATATCCTTTTCTGGCCTTGACCTTAACCACTGTCCTGCCTGATTCCAGTTTGTTCACATTGCCTTCTTTCAGGTCAAACCAAACCAAACCAAACAGAAAAGGAAAAATTTTTTAATGCACCATCCCTTAGTAATGAAAAAGCACACTTTTCTTTTTTTTTTAATGACATCAGAAAGCCTGCTAAGGGGCTGAACGCCTTGGGAATCTGGCAATATAACTAAAATAATAATTCTAATAAAACTGCATTTTTACTTAATATCACTTAAAACAAAATGCCGTTTTACAAAATGAAAGGAACCGCCGCAGAATATTGGAATGATCTTATGAGACTTTCATGCAATTTCTAATTGGTTTGGCTATTTCCTAACTCACTAATAAAAAGGATTATAAGAACATGACCATGTTATATCTGTCTTTTATTTCCAAGTAAAATTGAATATGTTTTATCATAAAATTGGAAGAGTAAATCGGTGCTTCTCATTTCCCCACCCCCCATCAAAAATCTATTTCTAAGAAGTGACCTTGATCTAACCCTTCTGTACATGGGATTTAATAGCATCGAAAGTACATCTAACAGGGCATGAGTGTGGTAGTGATGTTTTGGCATAAGAACACTGATGTCCCCAGTGGCTTACAGTGGGAAATCTGCCAATTTTCAATACCTGATTTCTCTCACAAGGCAACCTTTTCTTTCTGTTAAAGCAGTGGGAGACCCACAAATTAGAAGGCTAAGTCTTTCTCTGACATCTAGTGTCAAAGCGTGAAATAACAGAATGGAAACCAGCCACTCATTAGGACAAGGATGTCAATCTTATTTGTTAACTGGGTTGACAAGCAGCACCCCTCAAGGGTTGGTTCTTGACCTCAAAGCCCTAAAGTTTCCATCAGAAAGCTGCGGCAGGTTTTGCCAACTCACAAGTAGCCCCAAGATAGAAGGAGCAAAGAAGTACCCAGAAGATGGAAATGCATCGTTTTTCTTACTGTAAAATGTCTTACTGATCCAACACTGACAAAGCATCTTCTGGGCTTATTTATTGTCTGGTTGGAAAAAATCAGAAATCGTTGCTTATATCTTGATAAACCGTCTTCTTATTCTGGATCCTTTTGTTCTGGGCCCTCTCCAACCCACACTCTACTTTCACACGACCTTTTTACTCTTGAATTTCTCTGGCATATGGAATTTACACAGAATGCACAATATAGGTCAACAGATGCCAATGCAAAAAAATAAATAAATAATAAAAGGTAGAAGTAGCTTCTGACTTCTGTTTTTTAACACTTGCTAGCTAACACCAGGACATAATGTTATACTTTATTTTTTAGCAGAGAGGTCATTGGGCCATCTCACATTTTAGGCCTTCATGTACCTCAGTAGATAGCACCATTAATTGTTGGAGAACGTATTATCTTTGCTCTGAAAATGCATTTGCCGATATCATATTCTCAAAAATGCCTCAAAAGGAGTGGTTTCTGTACTTCAGTGACTGTAAGGAAATTAGAACTATGTAAGCAAATTAGAAGTATCCAAGAAAATAGACACAGCCAGTTGAGGGAGCAGAGAAAGAGATACCTTCCTAAGGGCCAGAACCATCAAAGTCAAGGGAAGCATGAGAGCCTGTGAATAGTTAATCCATACCCTCCTCCAAACAACACACTGAGCTCATCCCAGAATTGTTGAAATTCTATTGTGACCATGCATGTCCTTTGATTACATGAAACTTCCTCCATAACCAATGACAGATTTCAACAATATTCTCTGCCAAGAAATTCCCCTGCAGGGATTCTCTATATCCTTGATGCTTTAATGGAAGTCCATTTCTTCCTCATTTTAAGTTAAGATCTTTTTTTTAATCCTCTTCTTTGACTTGTTGACCGCATGTTTCCTCAATGTCTACTATGAACCAAGCAGTATGTTGGGTCTGGGAAAATAATGGAGGAAAAATTCCTGGAACAAGCCCTCAAGGTACTTACAGTCAAAGGTGATACACTTGGTGTTAATTAGATCGTGTCTCGGCAGTATTTATGATCTGGCCTTAAGTCAGAACCCCTCAAACCATTGTTTCGTTTCTCTGCCTTACAACACCAAGGTCTGCAAGGCTCTCTTGGTTGCTTGCTCTTTCTCTCCCACGCTCTCTCTCTTTTTCAAAATAATCATTATCGAGTCTGGCAGGAGGCTTCACTTCCTTCTGAGCTCTGGTCTAAGGTTAGTCAGGTAAGCCTGCAGACCATAGGCCCACAGGATATGGGGGCAAAAAAGAGTCAACCCCTCCCTCTGTAGGTGCAGTGCTCCTGGGTGAAAGGGGGCGCTGTGGTGGTTATATTCTATCTGTAATCTCGACTCTGGAGACCACACCTACGCTTGTCCTGGAAAGCACCTGGTAGCTACCTCAGATGAACAGCAATAAAAAGACCCTATACCCGAGTGACAGGCTGCAAGACATCTCCTCCAATGAGGTCACATACATTTCTTCGGCCTATCAGCCTCATCGGCGACTATAAAACAGTGAATTTCCTGACAGCAGCTTTATAAGCCCAGATTTCAAGAAGCTACTCTGCTCTTCTTAAAAAAGGTTGGGGGGGGGGATTATAAATAAGGAAAAGATAGGAAAATCAATAAACGCTAAAGGTCAACAACTGTCACAGGGGAAAAAAAGCAGCAAAAACACCTTTGAAGACTGATTTTTTTTTCTTTATTATGTTTCAGCGATGAAATTTCAAGTTGGTATATGTAAATGTGTGACTTGGAGGAACGTGGTGAATTTGTCTAAAATATGGTAAAAATTGTTGCTGACCTCATTGGAAGAAATGGCTCTTTTTAAATCCCTCTTATTTTTGTATTTCAAATTTAGTGACTCCAGACTGTGTGTTTCTGAGTCAAATGGCACCAAGAAAGATGCTGCCCTTGAAACTTAGTATTAGGAAATACTTAAGGGTTTCTTGTTTGTTTTTTTTTTTTAAAGCACAATTAGTTCTTTTTTATTTTCATCCATTTTTGTGATCCAAAAGCTTTCTTAACAAAGCAACTCTGCTAGGCATCATCCAAAAAGTTGGAGAAATTTTAGATGGTAGAGAATAAAATTCAAATATTAACAGGTTGAGTTACCTGCCACCTTTTTAATTGACCTGCTATAGGTCACCATATGTTTAGGGTATATACGGCAAAGATAGAAATTTAGACCCACAGGGAAAGAAGAAATTTATAAACAACTGAAGTTCAAACAGTGTGATTTGAAAAACAACATCTGCCCCTCTCATCCAAAGCTTCTCATAATTTACTACCTAGAAAGAGTGAGTATTGATTTCTGCCCTTCAGCTTCCTGATCTGCCATTTATCACTGTTTACCTCCCAGAGACTCGCTGTCAGAATACCACTGTTGATCAGGGTTTTTTTTCATAGTAACACATAAAGAACTACAGAAAGAGCAGAGACTTCAATTAGCTTCATTAGTGCACCATAACACCTTCTTCAGCCAATCAGCATTGCGGGTCAACCTAGAGCCCAGTTTTTCTCCACTAGGTCAAATAGTACATTTTAAAGATAAGGTCTTAGTAGAAACTATTATAAGGGAATAATTTCTACTAAGACCCTGTCTTTAAAATGTACTATTTGACCCAGTGGAGAAAAACTGGGCTCTAGGTTGACCCGCAATGCTGATTGGCTGAAGAAGGCATTATGGTGCATCCACATATATTTCTTTTTGTTCAAGCTTATCAGCATTATGAGATCTTAAAGGCTGTCTGTGAAGATCTTGCTTGAGAAGACAACTAAACTATCTGTTAAATTAGTAGCAAAATTCCCCACTCCTTCACTAAAAGCATTCCAGAGATGTCTCAGTTTGCTCAAAGGGTCAAGATCTATTATTGTTTATAAATTAACTCTATTTCTCATGAAACTCATGAAGCAAACTATATCGTCGAGCCATGGTTCTGCAAAAATCTTTGAGAAACCAGCTGTTAAAACCTCTAGTCCTCAGAAAGTGAAATACCTACAGCTAGAGTGGCAGATGGATTTCTTCCTCTGTGAAAGTTTCAAAGGACTGGTAGAGGCTGCTTGGAATTCTGGGTTGGAGATTTGTGAGGGTTGACCTACACTGCAGAAAAGTGTTGTGATTAATTATTAATGTCTGTCAAGGGTACAGGAAAGGGTAAAATGTTGACTCTGGCCTAAACTAAGAGAGTGAATTTTTTTTCTTGTCTTAGGTTTGTTCACGAGCTTTCTTTATCATACGTTCTAGTGTTCTATCTCTCCATTAAACATCCCCTTATAAAACACCTTTCAGAATTATGTCCCACCTTTGTCTTCCATTCCCAAGACATCAAAAACCTTTTCATCTTTCATCCTGAAACATATTTTCTAACCTTTAATCATCTTTGTTGCTTGTTTCTACAGTCACTCCAATTTCTTCACATCCCTTTGAACAGTGGTGACCAATGCTGAGTAGTTCTCTAATTCAGGCTATAATCTGACTAATTCGGAATATGAAGAAATTATTGCCCCTCATTTTTTTTTAATTTCTTCATACATCCTGGTATCACAGGGGCTTTGTCATAATCATCTGACTAATGTCCATGCCAGGTCACTATTACCTGTACCCAGATATCATTCCAGATCTCATTGGTGAGAGTGATGTTCACAGGCTTAGCATCAAAATAATTTGCCCAGAAGAAGTCTCTATCTGGGGGATAAGAAAGTTTGGTTAAAAGTAAAAGATGCCTTTAAAAACAAAGAAAGACAACCATTTTTAAAATAAAAGCAGATGTTAAAAACGTTCAAAAGGAAAATTCAGTAAAAGGCAACATTTTTGAAAATCAAATTTAAGCAAATCGGGCTTTAACAAGAAGTTTCACGGAATACCAAATTAAAACTCCAAGTGTGACCTAAATCCATGTCCTGTCCTTTTGTCATCCTTCCATGCCCACCCCGCCCCAAGCCTTGTTCTCCATGGGCCTATAGGATCTGCATTGGAACTAACATAAAGAGAAAATAGAATGCTAATTTGAGGAAGCTAACCTTGGCAATAAAACAATTTAAAAGCAAAATTTTAAATGGGAAGACAGCTGAATTGAAACAAATATAAGAAGGGTCACTCCCAAGCAAGCTGACGCAGGATGATGAGTATGCCCAGAAAAGTCTAACTCTCTAGAGTTTAAACATAAGAAATATGCAGCCTCCTAAGGACTTCTGTTTGGGGGTGCTTCGGGGACCTCCAGGAGCACTCTGGAACAGAACCCTCAAGATTATCCTAGAACGTTTTAGACTTGGAGGAGAGAGCTACCTCCGTGTCCAGCTGACTCTTTACACTTAGCATATCCAGATCTGAGCTCATCCTCTTCCGCCTCAAATTAATTCTTCTCCAGCTTCCCTATTTCATTAACAGCATGACCAGTTTCCCGTCATCCAGTCCTATAAATCAGAATACTCTCTGAGGTATTCTCCTCAAATTTTTGCTGAATCACATGGCATGTAAGTCTAGTCTTTTGTATTCCGCTCTTCTGTTCCCATCCCAACCACTTTGTGCAGTTACTTCCACTTTGCTTCTTTCCTCAAGTACTGAAACAGCTTCCCAGCCCTCTCCCCGCCTTCCTTTTCCTCCCCTAGATCCCACTCTATAATCTGCCAAATTATATGATGCCCACCTCAGAAAAACATGGGCATGACTCCCTCATGACTCCCTCATGGTCCCACCAAGTCAGTTTAAAACTCCTGACTCAGAGGGTCAGGACCTTCTCTCTGCAGATCCTAATCTACTTCTCCAAATGTATCACTGGACCCAGCTAGCTTCTCCATCCCTAAATGTTGGGGGTTTTTTGGTTGTTTTTTGTTGGGTTTTTTTTTTTTTTTTTTGGCTCATCCATCTGAACTAATTTCCCTCTTCCTCCCATGTGTAAAACTTCCAAAATTGTATCCACCCTTCAAGTCATCTCAAATGTTCCTGAATACATGTGCCCATGGAACACAGCTGTATAAGGGTCAGAGCAGGTTGCTATAAGGCAGAGGTTACTCTTGCCCAGACATAAGGGGTGTACCACTTAGGAAATCCAAGGATGGCTCCAGGGGAATTTGTATGTATACTAAATTTTATGAAAAAAATATATATATACATATGTATTATATAATGTATACATATACATTTTTGCAGAGATAGCTTTTATCAAATTTAATGACCCTAAAGGCCTTAGGGACACCCACCTAGAGGTATCCTTCCTCCCTCTTTCTCAGCATCAGCAACACTCCACCTGCACTGGAGTCCCTTGTCTAATTACCTTATAACCAGTAAGCACCTTGGGGATGGGCTCTGTGACCCATCGTGATAACCCCACCACCTTCCCTGGCACTTTTCACACAATTATATTGAATATTTGTTAATTGCCAGGCATAATGCTAAATGCTGAAAGAATATGAAAGATGAATTCCCTGCTCCAGTGAAGTTCAGTCTAGTGATGGTACCATTCAGTTAAAGCCACAATTAAAATATCTTGTGAAAAATACTCTGATGGAACATGCACATAGTGTTATGTAAGCATTGATAGAAGGTGTCCCAGTAGGGCCTTGGGTAGTCATATAGTACCTTTTCTGAGATGAGGAATGTGCTGAGTCTTGAGGAATCAGAAGGGGGTAGCCAGATACCAGAGGAAGGAAAGATTTTCAGGGAAAAGAAATAGTGTGTGCAAAACACTTCCAAAAATATGATGTAAGTAGTATGCTTCCACTCAAGGATAGAATGGCATGGGGAGAAAAGTCTGTAATAGAAAGGTTTAGGACTCTGAATTTTATCATGAACAACATAATAGGGCCAATGAAAGATTAAAAGGAGGGGACGGGCATGATCATATTTGCATTTTAGGACAATAATTTTTACAACAGAGTGGAAAATGAGTTATAGCAGTGAATTTTTAAGAGACTATTCAGCTATTTTTTTTAAATGCTATTAAAGGTCTGAACTGGTATCACAGCAAAGGAGATGGAAAGGTAGGGGGAAAGTCTAGAAATATTTAGGCGTTAGATCAACAAGATACAGTTACTAATTAGATATGAAGAATGAAGTAGGAGGAATCTGAATGACACTTGGGTTTCTGGCCTGTGCATCTAAGTGATAGGTGGTTATTTTCTGAGACTGGGAATACAAAAGAAAGGGGCAGGACCTAATGGGTTCAGTTGAATTTGTAGTTTTTATGGGCCTGAATCCAGAAAATTGGTCTGAGTCAAGATGCAAATTTTAGATTCATTACAAGATAAATGGTGATTAATTATATGAGTTTTAATTAAGTCATCGTGTGGAATACGGAGATAAAATGACTAGAGGGTCAAGAAAAGAAGAATCAGGAGGAGGAGGAGGAGGAGAGGAAGAAGAAGATACAGATTAAGAGTATTTACTGTGCTGTGGAATCTAAAGATACTATAGAAGAGCAGCAAACTGGTGAGGGTAGAAGTAGATTGAATCGGCCATGAAAGAAGGAGGGAGAAGTGAAATGACAGGCCAGTGGCCTTACAGACCAGGTGAGGGGGTTCTTCAATAGGCCTGTGTCTTCAAGGCTCGGCTCTAACCCTCCTCCAACTACAACCTCCCATCAACTAAAAACCCTTGGGCTTGGGGCCAAGGAACATACCTACTAGAGCCCATACTCTCCTTCAAGATTCTATTCTGATTATCCAGGACCCCAGTTTCCCTGGAAAGTCCCCATGACCACTTTTAGGTTTCCTTCCTCTGGGCCTAGTCAAATCTATTTAGAGGTCAAAACATACCACAGGTGTACACACTCCTAGGGTGAAGTGGCTGAGGGATAGCCATTTGCAGGATGAGGAAGGAATGAGGACTGGTCTTAGGTATGTGGGCTGGGGTCTCCATATCTATGCACTCTGGGTCCCTCATGATGAGGGATGGAGGCAGAAGTGACCAGTAAGGAAAGCAGGCTATGAGTGGGAGGCCCAGTACCATCTCTCCCCTATGAAACCAAGCTCTACCCCAGAACTCCAAGAACTCTGAGAATTCTAAGTTTGGTCTTAACCTTCTACATATATTCATCAAGGTAGAACAATAGGATACATTTACTTAACAACTCATTAACTTGACATCAAAGTTTTAAATATTTAGACATCCAGTTTGCAGCCCTCCATTTGTGCTCTTGCCTGACACCCCACAAATGTCAAGTTGGGACCCAGTGGAGACATAGACAATAAACAACACTTTCAATAAGCACACCTGTGAAGAGACAGAAAGCGGTAAACTATTAGGATAGGAAGAAGTGTTTGGTTTGGTTTGGTTTGGTTTGGTTTGGTTTTATTACAATGAGATAAATTTATGCTTATTTTACCCAAAAGAGAAAATTTCCAGTAGAGAGAGAAGTTGGAGATACAAGGAGAAAAGAGGTATCTATAAAGCATCCCTGAGGAAATAAAAGAATATGAAATTCACAAAATGGTGGTGGTGGACATTAGCCACAGAAAGGAGAGTTCCTTTCTCTAAATCAGGAAGAACAACTCTTGGAATGGGGATGTGCAAGGGAAGGTCATATGAACCTGAAATGAAATGAACTTAAATTGAACATTTCAAAGTTGTCTGCATTTACCTTTTATCTGTCCTTCCAGGAGCTCTGAGAAGTATTAAATACAATGAGAGGTAAAGAATGTGAATTACTCTGGAGAAAGAAATTAGCAATCAGTGCAAGTATGCCATATTGAAGTGAAGTTGGTAATTTGGTTTATGGAAAGAAATCTGGATTTAAATATTACTGCCAGAAAGATTCTTTTTTTAAAAAATAGGATGACTAAATGTCAAATTAATTAGTATAATCTACTTCCCTCATAAATCCAGTACTATAACTCTCAAACTTGATTTTGCAATGCCTAGTTACCTCAAGAGCAATTGCAAAATTGTACTCAAATACTCAAAACAGGTTGGATCTTGATTCACCTTAAAACTTATAAATATATATGCCCTATGTCAACATTTTGTAAGAGGGAGGAGAAGTCATAAAATCAAACTAAAATAGTAAGATGTCATAATGCCCAAGAGCATGTCGACTACTATACTAAGGCGTTAGAATCATTCTAAAGTCCCTGGATAGACTGGATTAAAGCCATGGATATGATAAGTTAGAAAATTAAGATTGATTTTGAGCCATGAGACCAAAAGAGGGGAGCAAGCCATTCCAGCTTAACATCCAATTTAAAAAACTATATACCAATATAAAAAACTATATACAGTATAAAAAACTATATACTGTACATTTACAGCCAGACAGAGTCATGCTAAACACCATGTTCTCCTATACTCAATGGCAAACTCTGAACATGCCATACCCCATTCAGGTTAAAGTGATTCACTGGCCCACAGGTTGCCTTGCTTCTGAATATGGACCCATATCTACTCTCCATCCCACTCTCCATCAGATACACTCTTCTTACCATGAAAGGTTTAGAAGGGTAACAGAGGAGGGAGGAGCAAGATGGCAGAGGAGTAGGAGACCTAATATCTTTGTGTTCCAGGAGTTCAGCTAGATAGTTATCAAACCATTCTGAACACTTACAAACTCAACAGGAGATGGAAGAGAAGAAAAGCAGCAATTCTAGGAACAGAAAATCGAGCAACCACTTTCTGGAAGGTAGAACGTGTGTAGTGAATCTGAGGTGATATATGGAAAGATAGACCGTGGGGCAAGGGGTCGATTCCTGGCAAACAGTAAAGCAGAGGAGCACAAAATCAGAACTTTTAGAAGTCTATGCCACTGAGGGATGTTGTTCCAGAGGTTAAGCGGGGGGCGTAGCCCTCATGGGGACAGTGTAGTCTCAGGACCTGCAGGGTCACAAAAAGAGGGGTGTCTGAGGGCAACAGAGCCCCCAGGTATCAGAGCAGGGAAGCCGGCTACAGAGACGGAGCCAAGGAGTGAGCTCTCAGCTCACGGTTACCCTAAACCGTGATCCGAGGCACAGTTGGGTCACTGCTCTTTGAGCAGGGACTCCACAAGTGGCAGATCTGGGGAGACTCACCTTTCTCTTCTGGTGCAGGAATTGGCCGGGTTTGGAGACTCCAAATGAGGCTGTGCACCAGAGACAGAAACACTCCATCACAGGTTGAGCAAGCACGGAGTGCGGCCAGAGATGAGGGAGATGGGAGGGATTAACTGCTTTTCCCTGAGGACTCACTGAGGAGCAGGGCTCTGAGCTTTTAGCTCCTCTGGGAATTGGGAGGCAGCCATCTTCATTCCCGTCCTCCAAAGCAGTACGGAAAGCATCCAGGGAACAAAAACTCCCAAGAGCAAATCCGAGCAGATTGCTTAGCCTGGCCCCTGGCAAGGGCAGTACAATTCTGCCATGGGCAAAGACATTTGAGAATCACTGCAACAGTCCCCTCCCCCAGAAGATTAGCAAGAACATCCAGCTGAGACCAAGTTCACCAATCAATGAGAACTGCAGAGCTAGGGGAATGCAACATATAGAACTGATGGCTTTTTTCCATGATTCTTTAGTCTTTCAAAGTTAAATTTTTTAAATTTTGTTTTTTCTTATATTTTTAAATGTTTCCTCTTTCCTATATTAATGCTTTTTAACTATTGTATCTTATCGATACCTTTTTTAAAAATCTTTTTTAATTCTTTTTCTTGTAGTCATATTCTATCCCTTCATTGTATTTAGCCTTATTTTTTGTATACATATAGGTTTTTCTTTCTTTAAAATTTTGGGCTACAGTTTCTTCTAACAGATCAAAATATACCCTAAATCTAGCGCAGGCTTTATTCTAGTCTCCAGCCTGATCACATTCTTTCCTTTCCCCCCGCCCCTTTTTTTTGACCAACTTCTTATCAATTCATTTTTTAGAATGTTTTTAAATTTTATCTTAATATAGTCATATTCCATCTCTTCATCGTGTTTACCCTCATTATATATATATATATATATATATATATATATATATATATATATATGTTTTTCTTTCTTTAAAATTTTAGGAGCCAGTTTCTTCTAACAAACCAAAATAGACCCAAATTCAAGTTTGTGGCTCTGTTCTATTCACCAATCATATATATATATTTTTTCTTTTCTCCTTTCTTCTCCTCCCCACCCCAGTTTTGGGTCAAATTTTGTTAGTGTATATTTTTCTGGAGTCATTGTTACCCTTTTAGTATTTTGTTCTCTCATTCATCTATTCTTATCTGGATAAAATGACAAGGTGGAAAAACTCACCTCAAAAAAAAAAAAAAAAAGAACAAGAGGTAGTACTGATGACTAGGGACCTAATCAATACGGACATTAGTAAGATGTCAAGATGTCAGATCTAGAGTTCAGAATGACGATTATCAAGGTGATAGCTGGGCTCAAAAATAGCACAGAAGATACTAGAGAATCCCTTTCTGGAGAAATAAAAGAACTAAAATCTAACCAAGTTGAAATCAAAACCGCTATTAATGAGGTGCGATAAAAAATGGAGGCTCTTACTGCTAGGATAAATGAGGCAGAAGAGAGAATTAGTGATATAGAAGACCAAATGATGGATAATAAAGAAGCAAAGAAAAAGAGAGATGAACAACTACTGGACCATGAGGGGAGAATTGGAGAGATAAATGATACCATAAGACAAAAGAAAATTAGAATAACTGAGATCCTAGAAGAAGAAGAAGAAAGAGAGAGAGGGGTAGAAGTATACTGGAGCAAATTATAGCAAGAATTTCCATAATTTGGTGAAGGGAAAAAGCATCAAAATCCAGGAGGCACAGAGAACCCCCCTCAAAATCAATAAAAATAGGTCAACACCCCATCATCTAATAGTAAAACTTACAAATCTCAGTGACAAAGAGAAATCCTGAAAGTGGCTCAGGACAAGAGGTCTGTAACACACAATGGTAGAAATATTAGGTTGGCAGCAGACCTATTCACAGACACCTGGCAGGCCAGAAAGGACTGGCATGATAAATTCAGAGCACTAAATGAGAAAAATATGCAACCAAGAGTACTATATCCAGCTAGGCTGTCATTGAAAATAGGAGAGATAAAAAGCTTCCAGGACAAACAAAAACTAAAAGAATTTGCAAACACCAAACGAGCCCTACAGGAAATATTGAAAGGGGTCATCTAAGTAAAGAGAGAGCCTAAAAGTAACAGACCAGAAAGGAACAGAGACAATATAAAATAAAAGTCACCTTACAGGCAATTCAATGGCTCTAAATTCATATCTTTCAATAGTTACCCCGAATGTAAATGGACTCAAAGTCCCAGTCAAAAGACACAGGGTATCAGAATGGATAAAAAAACAAAACCCACCAATATGCTGCCTTCAAGAAACTCATTTTAGACCCCAAGACACCTCCAGATTTAAAGTGACAGGGTGGAAAACAATTTACCATGCTAATGGACAACCAAAGAAAGGTGAAGTGGCAATTCTTATATCAGACAAATTAGATTTTAAGCCAAAGACTACAAGAGATGAAGAAGGACACTATATCATACTTAAAGGGTCTGTCCAACAAGAAAATCTAACAATTTTAAATATCCATGCCTCTAACGTGGGAACAGCCAATTATATAAACCAATTAATAACAAAATCAAAGAAACACATTGACACTAATACAGTAATTGTAGGGAAATTTAACACCTCCCTCTCTGAAATGGACAGATCATCTAAGCAAAAGATCAGAAAGGAAGTAAAGGCTTTATTTATTTTTTTAAAGATTTTATTTATTTATTTGACAGAGAGATCACAAGTGGGCAGAGAGGCACTCAGAGAGAGAGGAGGAAGCAGGCTCCCTGCTGAGCAGAGAGCCTGATGCGGGCCTCGATCCCAGGACCCTGGGACCATGACCTGAGCTGAAGGCAGAGGCTTTAACCCACTGAGCCACCCAGGTGCCCAGAAGTAAAGGCTTTAAATGACACACTGGATCAGATGGACATCACAGATATAGTCAGAACATTCCATCCCAAAGCAACAGAATACACATTCTTCTCTAGTGCACATAGAACACTCTTCAGAATAGATCACATCCTGGGTCATAAACCAGTTTTCAACCAGTACCAAAAGATTGGGATCATTTCCTGCATATTTTCAGACGACAATGCTTTGAAACTAGAACTCAACCACAAGAGGAAAGTTGGAAAGCACTCAAATACATGCAGGCTAAAGAGCATACTACTAAAGAATGAATGGGTCAACCAGGAAATTAGAGAAGAACTTTAAAAATTTCTGAAAACAAATGAAAATGAAAACACACCTGTTCAAAAACTTTGGAACACAGCAAAGGCTGTCCTGAGAGGAAAGTATATAGCAATACAAGACTTTCTCAAGAAACAAGAAAGGTCTCAAGTACAAAACCTAACCCTACACCTAAAGGATCTGGAGGAAGAACTGCAAAGAAACCCTAAACCCAGAAAGAGAAGAGAAATAATAAATATCAGAGCAGAAATTAATGCAACAGAAACCAATAACACAGTAGAACAAATCAAAGAAACGAGGAACTGGTTCTTGGAAAGAATTAATAAGCTTGATAAACCCCTGGCCAGACTTACCAAAAAGAAAAGAGAAAGGGCCCAAATTAATAAAGTAATAAATGAAAGAGGAGAGATCACAACCAACACCAAAGAAATACAAACAATTATAAGAACATATTATAAGCAACTATACACCAACAAATTTGACAATCTGGAAGAAATGGATGCATTCCTAGATACATATAAATTATCAAAATTGAACCAGGAAGAAATAGAAAACCTGAACAGACCCATAACCAGTAAGGAGATAGAAGCAGTCATCAAAAATTTCCCAAAAAAACAGTGCCCAGGGCCAGATGGCTTCCCGGGGGAATGCTATCAACCATTTAAAGAAGAATTAATACCTATTCTCCTGAAACTGTTCCAAAAAATATAAGTGGAAAGAAAACTTCCAAACTCATTTTATGAGTCCAACATTCCTTTGATCCCAACACCAGACAAAGACCCATGAAAAACGAAAATTACAGACCAATATCCTTGATGAACATGGATGCAAAAATTCCCACCAAAATACTAGCCAATAGGATCCAACAGTACGGGAAAAGGATTATTCACCACCACCAAGTGGGATTTATTCCTGGGCTGCAAGGTTGGTTTGACATCTGCAAATCAATCAATGTGGTATAATACATTAATAAAAGAAAGAAGAAGAACCATATGATACTCTCAATAGAAGCTGGAAAAGTATTTGACAAAGTACAACATCCTTTTTTAAAAAAAAGATTTTATTTATTTATTTGACAGAGATCACAAGTAGGCAGAGGGGCAGGCGGGGTGGCGGGGGCGGGGAGCAGGCTCCCCGCTGAGCAGGGAGCCTGACATGGGGCTTGATCCCAGGACCCTGAGATCATGACCTGAGTCAAAGGGAGAGGCTTAACCCACTGAGCCACCCAGGGGCCTCACAACATCCTTTTTTAATTAAAACTCTTCACAGTGTTGGGATAGAGGGTACATACCTAAACATCATAAAAGCCATCTATGAAAAGCCCGCAGCAAATATTATCCTCAATGGGAAAAAACTGAGAGCTTTTCCCCTAAGGGCAGGAACACAGCAGAGCTGTCCACTATCTCCACTGCTATTCAACATAGTACCAGAAGTCCTAGCTTCAGCAATCAGACAACAAAAAGAAATAAAAGGCATCTGAATTAGCAAAGAAGTCAAACTCTCACTCTTTGCAGATGATATGACACTTTATGTGAAAAACCCAAAAGACTCCACTCCAAAACTGCTAGAACTCATACAGGAATTCAGTAAAGTGTCAGGATATAAAATCAATGCACAAAAATCATTTGCATTTCTATATACCAAAAGCAAGACAGAAGAAAGAGAAATTAAGGAGTCGATCACACTTACAATTGCACCCAAAACCATAAGATACCTAGGAATAAACCTAACCAAAGAGGCAAAGAATCTGTACTCAGAAAACTATAAAGTACTCATGAGAGAAATTGAGGAAGACACAAAGAAATGGAAAAATGTTCCATGTTCATGGATTGGAAGAACAAATATTGTGAAAATGTCTATGCTACCTAAAGCAATCTACACATTTAAAGCAATCCCTATGAAAATGCCATCATTTTTTTTTTCAAAGAAATGAAACCAATAATCCTAAAAGTTATATGGAACCAGAAAAGACCCAGAATAGCCAGAGGAATGTTGAAAAAGAAAACCAAAGTTGGCGGCACCACAATTCCAGACTTCAAGCTGTCTTACAAAGCTGTAATCATCAAGACAGTGTGGTACTGGCACAAAAACAGATGCATAGATCAGTGGAATAGAATAGAAAGCCCAGAAATGGACCCTCAACCCCATGGTCAATTAATCTTTGACAAAACAGGAAAGAATGTCCAATGGAAAAAAGACAGTCTCTTCAACAAATGGTGTTGGGAAAATTGGACAGCCACATGCAGAAGAATGAAACTGGACCATTTCCTTACACCACATACCAAAATAGACTCAAAATGGATGAAAGACCTCAATGTGAGACAGGAATCCTTCAAAATCTTTGAGGAGAACACAGGCAGCAACCTCTTCGACCTCGGTCACAGCAACTTCTTCCTAGAAACATCGCCAAAGGCAAGGGAAGCAAGAGCAAAAATGAACTATTGGGATTTCATCAAGATCAAAAGCTTTTGGGGGTGCCTGGGTGGCTCAGTGGGTTAAAGCCTCTGCCTTCGGCTCGGGTCATGATCCCAGAGTCCTGGGATCGAGCCCCGCATCGGGCTCTCTGCTCTGTGGGGAGCCTGCTTCCTCCTCTCTCTCTCTGCCTGCCTCTCTGCCTACTTGTGATCTCTGTCTGTCAAATAAATAAACAAAATCTTTAAAAAAAAATCAAAAGCTTTTGCACAGCAAAGGAAATAGTCAAAAAAAAAAAGACAACCAACAGAATGGGAGACGATATTTGCAAATGGCATATCAGATAAAGGGCTAATCTATAAAGAAGTTATCATACTCAACACCCAAAGAACAAATAATCCAATCAAGAAATGGGCGGAAGACATGAACAGACATTTCTGCAAAGAAGACAACCAAATGGCCAACAGACACATGTAAAACTGCTTAACATCACTCGGCATCAGAAAAATACAAATCAAAACCACAATGAAATACCACTTCACACCAGTTAAATGGCTAAAATTAAAAAGTCAGGAAACAACAGATGTTGACGAGAATGCACAGAAAGGGGAACCCTCCTACACTGTTGGTGGGGATGCAAGCTGGGGAAGCCACACTGGGAAACAGTATGGAGATTTTTCAAAAAATTGAAAATAGAGCTACCCTACGACCCAGCAATTGCACTACTGGGTATTTACCCTAAAGATACAAATGTAGTGATCCGAAGGGGCCCGTGCACCCGAATGTTTATAGCAGCAATGTCCACAATAGCCAAACTATGGAAAGAACCTAGATGTCCATCAACAATGGAATACTATGCAGCCATCAGAAAAAACGAAATCTTGCCATTTGAAACAATGTGGATAGAAGTAGAGGGTATTATGCTAAGCAAAAGAAGTCAATCAGAGAAAGACAATTATTATGATCTCTCTAATATGAGGAATTTGAGAGACAGGGCGAGGGGTTGCGGGGGACAGGGAGGTAAAAAATGAAATAAGATGGATCTGGGAGGGAGACAAACCATAAGAGACTCTTAATCTCAGGAAACAAACTGAGGGTTGCTGGAGGGGGAAGGGAGGGAAGGGATAGGGCGGCTGCGTTATAAACATTGGGGAGGGTATGTGCTATGGTGAGTGCTGTGAATTGTGTAAGACTGATGACTCACAGACCTGTACCCCTGAAGCAAACAATACATTATATGTTAATTTAAAATTTTTGTTTAAATAAAATATAGTTAATTAATTTTTTAAAAAGGTAACAGAAGGCTCTATGTTCCAGAATTTAAACTAACTCATTCCCATTGTAAATAATAATAGTTCAATAATTATTGAACTTATTTCCAGGCTAGATTACAAAAGTCTTTTAGCCATATCATAAGCAAAATGATTCTGAATGGCATCTATGGAAAAATATACTCTGAGTTTAACCAATAAACAGCTCAGGAAAATGGCTTTTAGAACCTGAAACATTCCTATACTGGGAAGGGCTCAATAGTTTGTTTTTGTTTCCCCACCCCCCACCCCTTATTCAGTTTATCTCTTAATATAATAAAGTCCTTAATTTGCCATATGAAGACAGTCATTCTTGATTTGGGACTCACTCTATAGCCCTTGTTGATCGTCATCAGTTAACTGAAGATTGAGTATGAACCTCCCATAAACATTGGCATCTTACATGGGAATTCTGACCCTCCAGGCCCTGAATTGGCTTCCTGTGATGGAGAAGGAAGAGGTTGGAGAGAGTAGGTGAAGACATGGAGGACATTGGGATGTTTCTCTCCTGCAGTTATGGAAGGCAAAGAGAGCCTGGAAAAAAGCAATGGCCTTTGGGGCAGGGAGATTTGGGTAAGTAAGAGAAGCAGCAGAGGTAAAATCCATAAGGGTTGTCAGCTAATTACTCATGGAGTGGGATAAGGACCATGAAGAAGGGATGAAGACCTGAAAATCTTCTATCCTCCCCCATGTGCCGGTCCTCCCATCTCCTCTGTGCTCCCGCAGGGTCTTCTTCCATTTTCTCTAGGTATGAGTCTTACACCCAGGCTAGACTATAAATTAGATGAAGACAGGAAACATGTCTGCTTGATCTTTCATTCCCTAGCCTCTAGGTGCAGTAGCTAGCACCCAGTAGTTTATCATTACAAGTTTTAATGTACCACCCTCCTACCTCATGAGGAGGCCCCACATGTCTCCCTTTCAGAAACAAGAATAAGGAGAACTCCAAAACACTACTTTCCTTGGGCTCCTCCTAATCAGCATACCTCCTTCTCTACCAGCTTTGTGATCAAGAGCTGCTTGCTTTCCTGGACCGCAAGTACCTCTCTAAAATGAATCAATCCTGGGCACCTGGGTGGCTCAGTGGGTTAAGCCGCTGCCTTTGGCTCAGGTCATGATCTCAGGGTCCTGGGATTGAGTCCCGCATCAGGAGCTCTGCTCAGCAGGGAGCCTGCTTCCCTCTCTCTCTCTCTCTCTCTGCCTGCCTCTCTGCCTACTTGTGATCTGTCCCTGTCAAATAAATAAATAAATAAAATCTTTTTTAGAAAATAAAAATAAATAAAAATTAAAAAAAAAAAATAAAATGAATCAATCCTCTTCAGAATCTACTCCAAAATTTCCAGCAAGTTTTCTTCTTTCATCCTGCCTCCCACCACTCTACCTCATTCCTCTCTAGTCCCTAAAATCTAGTCTTTTTTTAAAACTCATGTACACATTTTTTCTAGGGAATTTTATCTGTATTCTGGTATATTCTGACTATTAGTAAACATGAGAGAGAGCGTCTCTTTTTAAGGGTGGAATCCTGCACAATATCCTCTTAGTTTTCATATGCCTTCCTTCAAGGCCCTGCTGAAATACTCTTCTGTGCCTCAAAGCCAGTGGGATTTCGCACAGAGACTATAATGGCTGAGTCCAACACAGGGGGTATAGCTGCCTGTTAACCATTTGGCACCTCACGTTTATCACTTTGACGAATAAATAAGTTTCATTTGCCTGCAAATCCCATTCTTAAGTGGTAATGGAGAGCTCTGTAGCTCATCTTTCCTATCTTCATAAACTTGGACCGGTTTCACCGAAGAGTATCTTCTTAAACACCTTAATTCAACTTAACTCTACCTAAGAAGTTTCCCTATAAGAGATTCTGACAACTTCCTGTCTTTTCATAGATATTCAAGATCATCTTTCAGGTTAACACCCATGTCTTAACTATTTCATTATTCAAGTTAAGTATCAATTGTAAACATAAAGGTTTCCACTGTTTAAGCTTCTTTTAAATTATTTCTGGAAATGTTTGGTAAGCCAGTGCCTTATTCGTAATTGGAATGTTTCCCCCATGACGACTAATTTCATTTGTCATGTTGGCTGGGCTATGGTGACCAGACATGTGGCCAAACATTATTCTGGATGTTTCTGTGAGGGTGTTTTGGATGAGATTAACATTCAGAACAGTGGACTTGGAGTAAAGCACATTGCCCTCTATGTGTGTGGGCTTCATTCAATCAGTTGAATAAAACAAAAGAGTGAGCACCTCCTCCCCGTAAACAAGGGACAATTCTGCCAGCAGACATTCTTTGGACTTGAATGGCAGCAATGGTTCTTCCCTGGGTCCCAGCCTGCCAGCCCTATCCTTCCAGAAGATTTTGAACTTGCCTGCCTCCATAATTATGTGAGCCAATTTTAAAAAAGTAAATGTCTTTCTGTATATAATGTACACCTCCTAATGGTTGTGTTTCTGTGGAGAATCCTAAGTAATACACCCTCGTTCACTATCCAGGTCTTTGAGATAGAAGATTTCATCCTGGCAGAGGAGAGTTGTTGGAGAGTCTGATTAAAGATCTATAGAAGGAAAGAAAGAAAGGATCCTCTGGAGGTCTGATCCACTACCAGGCAAATGACATGGGAGAATGAATCCTAGGAAGAACTAAAGGTGAGAAGTAGCTTTTTGTGATAGTATGCCAGAAGCGATCTAAGAAATTACATAGGTCTCTGAGAGGGTATCAATAATCAATACAATTTGATTAATTGACATTAAAATATGTTAAAGTTTTATTCTCAGGTTCCATTGTGTATTTTTTGTGTATTACTCTGTGCAGTTATTTCATCCAAAACCACAGGGGTCTGACATAGCATCAAACCACGTTAAAACCATTTGTATGATATTAGTGTTGACATAGTGCTAGGGTATACAGTGTCTACTCTGCTTTTCTATTGTTAATTCCAGTCCTTATTGCTCACGGAAAGCATTAAAGCTTTCCTTTTCTCATCTGTCACATAGAAATATGCCCAGTTTATGCAATGAATGGGTTTTTGCAAAGGTATGTATGTGATGCATACCTTTGTAAATTGCTTTATATTTTGAAGACACATTAGAGGAATTGGCTATCTCAAAGAAACTTTTCAAGTATCTCATTTCTTAATGTTATAAGTCATGCTGATTCAAGACCATGACATCTCCCTGATGTAGCTTATGAAGTTCTATTTTTTGCTTTAGAGGTTTAATTAATGTTAAGATAAAACTATACCTAATAACATTCATTTGCCTGAAAGAGTTTTTGTAGAATGGCTAATGTATTATCAGAAAGTAGTTTAATGTCTCAAATAAATGCCAAGTTGTTCAAATCGCACTGATCGACAACTTCGTTAAGTATAAGTGTCACTATTATCCCTACTGTCCTGCATTTTTTTAGGAAGAAAACATTCACACAGTGAAGGGAATCAGAATCTACTTTTATGTCCCTAGAGTTATAAACATTTGTATCAAAATATTTACATTTATAGTATATGAAATATCAATCTATTAAAGGAGAAGCCAAATACAGTACTAGAACAACCCACCAATGTAATGCAAATTACATGAGACATAAATGTCACAGAAATAAAGTAAAAGACAAGGGAATACATGGTTCACTCCAGTCATAGTTTGACTTTTCAACATAATGCGAGTATCTCTTTTGAGTATATCTGATATGTAAGTATGCTTCTGCACATAAGACAGCCTTCTATAATCATGTGATAATTAAATCATATTTAAAAGTTCATCATCCCACAGTTCTTGCTTGCCTTCTCTCTACCCCCAGCCCGTGTAATCTGGTGGCCTGTCCTCAATATTCCCTTAACCAGAATGAACATAGAGCAATATATTTAGTCATAGTCCTTTTACATAAATACCAGCAATCATGGCATGACAACTCCCCAGAAAGGAAAAGTGTGTAAGGAATGGAATAAGGAGAGAGCTGGGAGAAGGAAAAGTAGGCAAGATGTCTCACATTCCCCCTGGGGTAAATCTTCTCTGGTAATAAAGGAAGTATCTTCCCAAAATGACCCCTTTAGACAGAATCTGAGATGGCTTAAAATATCTGCTCCAGGCCAGAGCAATGCCTGCTTCCCCAGGAATAACATACATCTACTAAGTCCTATATAGAAATGCTCCTATGGCAACACACAACCCAATTGCCAACTGACTTGGAACCACAGGAGTTTTTGCTTTTTATTTTTTCCCTTAAAGAAAATATGTGTCTATCACCTATGTTTTAATTTGTCTCATGGGAATTTTCTAATTTTCCTGGGAATGCAGGCACTCTGTTCTAATCATGACTGAAATTTAGTATGCTTAATACTTTACAATTATATAGCACCTTTCCCCCAAGGATCTATTTGGTTTTGGTTTGTGTGTGTTTTACTAAGCTTCCAGAATTGCCCTGCCTCACTTGCAGGATAGACAGGGCCTCTGAAAGGCAATGGCTCCAGCCCATGTCAGAGAGAGAGCTACCACTGAGACTAGGAGTTCTGATCCCCAATGTGGATAATTTTTTTTTTTTTTTTAGGAAAAACGTCCTCCAAAGTTATAATTTAGAGGGAGAGAAAGAGAGTAATAAATCATGTTATAAGAAGCCATGTCCATCTCTCTCCCAGTATGTGCTTAAAAGAAACACTGATTGCATGAACAGGGGATCCTAAAAACAACCCTACTGTAGCACTGTCATGAGACTGCCCCTTGGTCTCATCATTTGTGTGGTGCTTTCACCACAGAACTGGTCATGAGTGGCTACAGAAATGCCAAAAGAGCTGCTTTGGCTTTAAGCAAGAGGCCTAACAAAGTCCACAACAGGAGTTCTCTGTGAGGGACAACTGTGTGAGGTCCAGTCTGGGTTCTGACCAGCCCCCAGGCCTTCCCCTGGGAAAAGTCCTCCTTCTTGGTTTAACTCACCCACCAACTTGGCCTTAGGACTCTATGTCTTTCTCCCATTTCATCACAAATACCACTGAGTTCCACAGAGTTAAATATCTGTTCTAAAGAGGGCTAATGGCTCACAGGCCAAAGCCCCCTCCTACAGGCCCTTCAGACTGGAATGTGATGTTCTGCTTTGGGTCAGAAAGGCGGGATGGCTTCCAGGCTTAGCACAATCAACACAAAAACAAGATCTGTGCTTGCTGGAACTTGTACCGCTATTTTAACTTGATGCAATATGTCTGAGGACCGCAATGCGAGACCCAGAGTTCAGCCTCAGGAGTGGAGCCAGTGGTGCGGCAGCTGGTGGGTCCCCAGGCAGTGTGTGTAACTAAGAACAGCTGGAGGCCAAGTCTGGTGGCTGGAGAGAGGCTCTCCAGCTGAGAGAGTAGCAGAGAGTAGCCAACTACTCCCTCCCTAGGGCAGGAGCTCCATGGTAGAGAACCTTCCCAGGAATGGTTTGGATTTCCAGCCTCTCCCACCCTCCTTCCCCTCCCCACCCCCCCTTGGGTTTTCCTGCGTGGTATCTTCCACTTCCCTCCCAGATTCAACGGCTTCCTTCTCCCCACCCCCTGCCCCAGGATCCCCATGAACTCCTTTGGCCTTATTTCTTTCTCAGGACTAGATAGAGCACGCCAATGATGAAGCTAAAGCAGAAGCAGATCCAGGTCAGGATGAAAGAGTAGCCATGGTGACTTTTGGAGTAGCTGGTCCCATAACCACCGGCATAATGATGAGTATAGATGGACACTCCGACCATAATACACAACCCTACAAGGAGAAAAAAAAAAAAGACCTCATTTTTTGTTTTTGGTTTTTTTTTCTATTAAAATCAAGAAAAAATTGTGTAACTTTTAAAAGATTCAATTTCCCTCATAGTAAAAGGAAATTTTACTGGGAAAATAAAATCTGGCTGTTTAGCCCCATAGGATAGTTCTGTTCATTGGCCTTGAACCAACCTTGATGGTTGTGTTGATAAAACCTGAGGTGTTTCGGCTCCCATACCCACACCAGTTTGTGTAGCTACAAGTGCGAAGTAAAACAGAGAACTTCACGTCCACCACCCGGCTTTTCCTTCTAGACCTCAGCCTATGTAGGCGGGCTGCCCAGGGTGTAAAACGACACAGCCTTTCACCCAGTTATGGGTGCTGGGGAAGACCAACAGAAGGATGAGAACAGGAACTCGGGCACGCACTATGGCAGTGGCTTTGTCTAAGGACACCCACCTCCCTGTCCTCAAGAGTCTCCTGTACAAGGGCATGCAATGGGCCCGGCCACTTGGTCGCCCCACCCCACCCCCAGGAGCACTAGGTTTAAATAGGGCAGCGTGTTTAAAGCACAGGACAGTACTAATTCCAAGCTCCAGCAGAGGTTCTCAAAA
Organism: Lontra canadensis; assembly: GCF_010015895.1. Lineage (NCBI taxonomy): Eukaryota > Metazoa > Chordata > Mammalia > Carnivora > Mustelidae > Lontra > Lontra canadensis. The sequence goes on along the minus strand of NW_022631003.1, from coordinate 20,244,533 downwards.
AGAGAACAAACAAGCAGAGGAGAAAATTGTCCAATACAGCTTCACTGAGCCGGGTGCTCCTCTGTCCAAAGTGCCAGGAGTGCCCATGGTAAGGCCGCCATACACAGGATCCTGCCCCTAGGATACTCACAGCACACCAGCATGGTGGCCCCGGAAAGGAAGAAGCGGTTTCCCTTCTCCATGGTGAAGAGCTGGAACACAAAGACCACGAGGGAGATGACGGAGAAGATGATGGAGAGGATCATGAAGGCCTGCACCGCCTTGAGGGCATCTGTGGACACAGGAAGAGGAGAAGAAGGGTATTAGGCTAAGTGGTCCCTGGCAGGGTGCACGTTTCCCTGACCACCCGAATGTCAGTACTGAACACAGTCCCCTAAGACATACCTTCGCTGGCATATGACAGCACGTAATCACAGCCACCAACGGTACAGTTTTTCCAAAGACCGACTGATCCTTGTCTATCATCGGAAACCACCCAGACCTGAAACCAAAAGGAAACAAGCCATGGTTGAAAAGTTGACCCTTTGCTTTGAAAGGAAAAGAAATAGCAACTCAGATTTGGGTCAGGATCGAATCTTCAGCAACACCCCACATTGAGCCTCAAATAAGGCTAAGCACCCCCACCTCTTTGTGGAAATGAGGTCTGACAAAAACAGAAGCCACAGAGGTCCCAAGAGAAAAGGTGGAAGATTGAGTGACTGAAGAAAAATCACACAGTTTCTCTGGGCTTCACATTCCTCCTTACTTAACAACAACAAAAAGGAAGTAATTAAATCATAGTGGTTTAAAATTCTGAGGTTCTAAAAAACAGAAACACAGAATGAACAATTGGTGTTAAGTATGTACCATCCATTCGCTCTCTCAAGACCGTTTTAGGGGCACCTGGGTGGCCCAGCTGGTTAAGCGTCAGCCTTCTGCTCAGGTCATGCATGATCTAGGGGTCCTGGGATCCAGCCCCACAGGGGGCTCTCTGCTCAGCGGGGAGTCTGCTCCTCTCTCTCCTTCTGCCCCTCCCCCCTGCTCATGCTCATTCTCTCTGTCTCTCTCTCTCTCTCAAATAAATAAATAAGATCTTTTTAAAAAGACCGTTTCATGTAACAGCCTAAGGGGGTTAGAAAAAAAGAAGAAGGAAAAAACCGCTCAACTGGAGGCAACTAGGAAACGTGGACAACGAAGGAAACAGAAATGAGTCTTGGTGTCAAGAAGCCATTTCCATCTCCGGGCGCCTGGGTGGCTCAGTGGGTTAAAGCCTCTGCCTTCAGCTCAGGTCATGATCCCAGGGTCCTGGGATGGAGCCCCACATCAGGCTCTCTGCTCAGCAGGGAGCCTGCTTCCTCCTCTCTCTCTGCCTGCCTCTCTGCCTCCTTGTGATCTCTGTCAAATAAATAAATAAAATCTTTAAAAAAAAAAAAAAAAAAGAAGCCACTTCCATCCAACGGAAGGACGTGGGGGCCCCTGAAAGAAGAGTGACCAACATGTATTCCCCAAGGCTTGCTGTGATGCCAATGTCCCTTCCCACCCTGCCCAACAAAAATACTTACTCTTCTGAAGACAAGCACCCAGAACACCCGTTAGAATGAGCACTGCTGGAAGGACAGGGCCCAGGATGTGTGATCACCTGCTCTTGATTCAATAAACAATGGTATGCCAAGCCCGGTACTAGGGGCTGATAATTCAGATACTCAGCCCTCTGGGAACCACTGATGCAGTGTGAAGTCACTGACCAGGCTTGTTACCCTGAGAGCCCTGGGGGGTGGGGAACCGAATGGCTGACCTGCACTCTGGAGGAGGGCTCACGGGCAGCCTTGCTCGTGCTGACCACATCCACCAACGGTAGCAAAACTCTTTTATCTGAACTTCAAAACCCATTTGTCCTGTAACTGTAACAGGGACCCAAACAGATTCTGGAGCCACCGTTTGCCGCCCTATGATGGGTGGCCTTGATTTTTGCGGGCCGGGATCGGTCTTGCCTCTTTCCGAGAAAAGCACAATAAAAGCCACTCTGATGCTACAAACGGCCGCTAGAGGTCAGAGCAGCCCAAGCTTCAGAGAAAAATATTTTTGCATTGTTTTGCTAGAGTGAGTGAATTCCGTGGAACCAGGTTAATCTGGCACAATTCCACCTTCACACGCTCCTGTCGGCTCAGAATTCGAGCGTGTCGGTCTGGCAACCAAAGCTTCTCGTCGTCCCTCTCCCCTCCATCCTTCTAATCAGGGTTCCCAGAAGGAAAGGAAGCTCTGCTCTCGCCCCGGGGGAGGGTGGTGGGGTGGTGCTGACCACCGTTTGGCCAGAGCAAAGCCTCTCCCTCTCACCGAGGCATCCTGGCTAGCACCCCTGCTTGGAATGCACCCCTCTGCTCCTTCCGCGACTCATCCTCCGCCAAGAAACCCGCCCACCTACCCATCCCCCACCCCAGCTCCACCTCGGAGAAGGTTCTGCCAGAGACTGAAGAAGCCTCATTGTCTTCTCCAGCACCTTGCCACCTCCAGCCGTGGCGGGATCCCTTTGGTAGACACGGGCTTTTCTCCTCCTGCTATTTCATTGTTTGAAGTGCCAGTGGGTGTTGGGGTTCTTTTTTTGGTTTTGGGTTTGGGTTTTTTTTTTTCCCCCACGACTAAACTGCATATTCCCGAGGGGCAGGGATTGTGGCTCAAACTTCTTTTGTAGTAACTTATGTAAATATTCAGATAACTTCTGGGTGAATGAATGAACAAAAGAACGTATTACTCACGTTGGCAATGGTGCTGACAAATAACATGATGCAAGTGGCGATGTGGACCACAAAGATACCAGCCAGTAATACCAACATCTTGGCTTCTTGATGCCTCGAAGAGCAACGAGAGTTCTGAAAAGAAAAAAGATGGGGGGATGGGGGGCGAGGTTACTCCCAGATTCAATCAGACCATTCAGCGTTCCCACACGTGTGGACTGTCTGCTAAAATCAGGAGGAGCTGCAATAAAAACCATCACAATTTCATTATAAATTCCTGAAAACATGTTGTTAGCCTAGTTTCCTAAATGCCTATTCGTCGATTTACATATACCTAAATATAAACATGATTCTGCCTCTCAAATATATATATACTCACCTCTCTAATAAAGCCTGTTTCTAGAAAAAAAAACACACACACACTTTATCACCTTCAATGTTTTGTTTGTGTTTTAAGAACCAAAATAAGACTTTGATTTTTTTTTTTAAAGGCCTTTTCACAGCTATCATTTCCAAGTCTCTGTGCAACAATGTCATATAAATTTCCGTTTTCCACTAGGGAAGTGTCCATGGCTCTATCAAACTGTTTGCCCAGAGATATTAATAGAAGTGGATCCCTTCTGCCCAACAGCCGCTTTTACTCGATGCCCATGGACTGAGTAGGCTACTAATTTGCTCCCCGGTGAGATACAAAATGTAAAAGCCACAACTTCTGTTATTATAATGCTGCTTGGCAGTCAATAATTATGACAACCTAATGACAGTGTAATGATCTGATCACCTACTGACTGAATATTTCAGATTTTTATTGTTGTACCTGAGCCTTTGGGCTGCGTCTGCCTCATAGCATGGACTCTGCTATTGGTCTAGGGCATGATGCTGTATTTCCTTTGATGCAGTATGTCAGTTCTGGGGCTTTAGAAGCATGCAAACGGAAACATCACTAAATGAACCTTCTATTTGTGCATGACATTGATACACCATTCAACCCTGCAGGACGCGGTGGAGAAGATAGGCAAATGCACAGATCACATGGTGAGAGGATTGGGAACGAATACAGATTAAAAATGGGCATAGGTAAACCACACTGTTCAGCCATCATCTCAGCAGGGGAGAAGGGAGCCCATTGATCATAAAAGAAATCATAAAGAAGGGAGTTCATTGATCATAAAGAAAGTGTGAAGGATGCACATGGGAGTGGGTATTCTGATTTATGTAGCTGCAGAGGGAGGGCTCCATTCTCATGCTCAAGATAGCTACGATGCAATGCAGTCTCAAGGGACTTCAAAAGGAAAGAGCTGGAGGTTATTCACACCAGGGTGGATGTGTGGATGTCCCCACCTAGGGAGGAGATGGCTGGGCACATCCTGCAATTGTCCCCCTTCTCTCTCACACTCTACCTAATTTAATTGAAGCTTTGAGCCTGCTCGAGCTACTTTCCTATTGTCCCGGGTACTTAGTGGCCAGCACTGATGCTATGGTCTCAACACTTCAAGTGCCTTTTATCTCCTCTCACTTTCCACATCAGGTACTCAAAATCTAGAATGTTCTTTCAAAAAAAAATATCTAGTGGCGCCTGGGTGGCTCAGTGGGTTAAGCCTCTGCCTTTGGCTCAGGTCATGATCTCAGGGTCCTCAGATCGAGCCCCGCATCAGGCTCTCTGCTCAGCGGAGAGACTGCTTTCCTCTCCCCTTCTGCCTGCCTCTCTGCCTACTTGTGATCTGTATGTGTGTGTGTGTGTGTGTGTGTTAAATAAATAAATAAAATCTTCAAAAAAATTACCTAGAATGTTCTAATGTACACACAAAGGGGCCTTGCTCTTTACAGGTCAGGAATAACAGGCACACTGCGGCTTCCACTGTCCATCCCAACCTGCTCCAACAACCCCTGCCTTCTTTCCCAGTCCCAGCGTTTCCCTCCAGCCCAAGCTGCTTTGTAGGGATTTGTCCAATTTCACTGTGAATGACAAAAATCGTGGAGTTTATCCTGCCACCTCAGGAGAGAGCTTGGAGATTTCATGCCTGCTGTGAATGATCTCCCCACACATTCAAATTCATTTTTGTTTTCCGAGGCTCACGCATACCTCCACGATTTTCTGCTCGACTTTAATGCACTGGGAAAAGAGGTTTATGAATTGAACAGGTTGAGTTAGAATCACCTAGTCATGTCCTTCTGTTCTCCGTGTCCTCCTATATAAAAAGGGGGCCATAATGCCCATCACATAGGCAAATAAGAGGGTTATGAACCCTGTTTGCGAAACTGGAAATGTCCACCACATGGCAGGTACTAATGGGGCTGCTTTGGCTGTGGTTATCAGCATTACTATTAGTATCCCGTGAAACTGAGAGTAGCCATTACAAACATAGCAAGTCAGTTAGTCACCGGGCTACCCCATGTTAAGTACAAGTAGTGGGATATCTGCTGTGTACTTCACCGGGCAGTGTATATAAAGCAATTTGGATCTCCTACAAATTGCCATTATGCCTAATACCTGCCCTGTGACTGGGGAGACTTCTACGACACACCTCGGGAATGAGAAGGAGAAAGCTCACTCTTTTCTTCCCCGTCCTGGCTGTCTTCCCGGCACCCCCAACATTCACACCATCACTAGATCCTGATCCTGCCCTTCCTGGGGAAAGGAAGAGGCTGACTGTAGGGGGGTACAAATATTGCATAACAAGTCATATGTTTAATCCAACTTGGGCTCTATAAATGTCGTTTTTATTCCTTTGGCTTCTAACTGACAAACATCCTCCTAACAGAGGGAAGTGATTGAGGGGCCCAGAATAGACTACAAGACGCAAAGTGAGGCCTTCTAAATGAGATGAGGAAAATGCTGTGAGTTCCCTGCCTCACCTGCTGCTGGGAATTCAGCAGCACTTTCTGTCTCCTTGGGTTGCTATGTAACCCTGCAGAGGAAGTCTCACATTGCTTTTGTGCCTTCTCACCCTCTCCATTTTGATGACTTGATCATTATTGCCTTCCACACGCCATCGTCCTACTGGACCTCACTTTGGGCCATCCACGGCACCCCCTGCCTCTGGATCTCACTCTTGACCTAGAGGGTAATGGCCTTAGGAATGAGAGGTCCTATAGTGTCCTGCTGTGTAGTGTCCCCTGTTTTTCAGGGCCTGGCACTTCTCCATGTGTATTGCATGTGCTCTGCTATTATGTCCTGGCCACTTATCCTTCCAACCAGTTGTCTGCAGAGGCTCTCTTTGCCTGACAAGAGTGTTTGGTCCCTGGCCTGAACATGGTGCATTTTAACTAAGTGTGCTCCGGTCTGCTTATGAAATGAGACCCACTGCCACTGCCGCAGGAACCAAGGCGGGATCTCACTCCTGATCTAAGCCAAAGCCCCACCCGATCATTATTCCCCTGCCTGGGGCAGGCTGGAGGAGTGGGTGAGGTTATCAAGCAAAGAAGTTGACTCTCTTTCATCTCAGATTCCTGTGATTGGAACACATCTGTCCACCAAGGAAAGGAGCAGAACATCTTCGATTAGCTGGAGCTCTTAGTGTACAGAACGCATAATTCCCTCTGCCTTTGGCCACTGCATCCCACTAGAAGTAGGGGCTGTTTAACTGGAGTTAGCTCATAATGCATCTACTTTCTCCATCTTTTCACTGCCCCTCATTTGTCAGGTTCCATTAGTGTCATCCATTGTCAGCTTAGACGGGCCTCCATTGTTTTCAGTGCCCCCCCCCAACACATCTGGAAACAGAACAAACTATTTTCTTCAATTTCTGACTTGGATTATCCCCCGTTACCCAGTCCCTATGCTAGAGAGCCCCCAGCAGAGAAACCCTCAGCCAAAGGTAGGGTAGAAGGGCAGATCTTGATATCCTTAGAGACAACCATGAGAGCCACCCAGTGGGTGAATGTCTGGAGATCTATCCAATAGCAGAGCATAATGGGAATAATAACAGAAGGTCTCGGGCTCTTGAAACTTCCCCCCACCCCCTACTTGCAGTGTAGCTTGCAGGGAGACTGATTCTTTACCCTGGTGTGTATCTTGTGTCATAAAAAAGCACTGAAAAGAGACCGTTTCTGAACATCCATATCATTGGAGGTATTGGCTGCTACAACTTTCTTTCTTGGCAATTTGTTTCACTAAAACAGGAACTGGCTTCTTCCTCACATCTCTCTAAAATGTTCTGGAGAGCACCCTCCAGTGGAAAGCAAACCCTTAGTCCCAGCTGGGCAGCTCACACCGGAGAGTACAAAATAACAGCATTGCAATCCTGGACAATTAGGTGCCATGCCTGCCCCTCAGAGCATATGGTGCACTGGGCAGTCCCAAAGTTTGTCAGCTGGTTGCTGGGAACTCCCATAACGTTACATATGGTACCTTAACTCTCAGACCCAAGCCCACAGAGCTAGGCCAATCACAGTGTTCTCGAAGGATAGGACATCCACTGACTGTTCTATGTGAGGTTCCAGGAACACATTTCTCCACCCATCACTGTAAGCAGAGTAGGACTTCTGGGGACTGGGGTACTCAGAGCTATCATGGCATTGAGTGCAAAGCTGAGAAAAGTATGGGAAACATGAATGTTGACTCTAGAGAGAAGTTGAGTGTTAAGAGAAAAGGAAGTTAGAGATTTAGAGCCACACATCAGCTCTCTAATACCCCTTTTCTGTTGTTCTTTCTTCCAAACGTGCAGGCCAGCCAGTTTCCTTCCACCACCACCATCTTTTTCTGTTGACCATTCTTCCCCTTTTCTTCTCCACTGCCCAGCCCACAGAGGAGCTGCAGTCTCTTTAAGCTGCTAGTCCTAATGCAAACCTCACAACCACTAATTATTCTAGATTTGGATTAAGTTCTTTGCCAAAAAAAAATTATTACAGTTAGTGGAAATGACCTTGAGAATTACAACTGCTGGTGATTGGAGGAATAAATGACTAATTAATGTGGGGTGGGGGTTGGGGAGATTACTGTCCTCTCGGTTGTCTCCATTCCCTTCAATCTTTATTGGTTTCTTGCTTTCCTCTATGCCTTCCTACTCCCCTAAAATATGAAAGAATCAAAGGAACATAGCTCTGAGACTACTTTGCATTGCCTCTTTGCCTTTGCTTTTAGGATGCTCTGGCCACGAGAAATCAATCAGGCCCCTGTGAACACCTTTCCTTTTCTGATGAGTACCTAATATTGCAGAGACTTTGAGGATCATTGACTTCTGAAGATGCAGTAGGGGAGTTTAGATATTCGTAATTTGGATCCATGGTTATTAAGCTAGGATCAGATAACTTCTTCCTGCTATGGAGTATGTGTATTTATTCAACCCCTGGCCTCAGAGTCTGGGGCAAACAGTTCTTTAAGGGTGGTCTAAGTCACAGTAATTGGGAATTATACAACAGAGCAGAATAATCAAAAACCCACTTCTCCAGAAAAGGAAGGGGTGGAAATCCTGGGCTTGACTCACCGAAGAACTAGCCTGAACCTGGGCGTGTAACATAATCAGAAACGGGGGTGGAGGGTGGGGAGGGCAGGGGCTGCATGAGCAGAGGGGAGTCTCGCAGAGCTCAAATGTCCATGAATCCTTTGCGAGTGGGTGAGATCCTCCCAGACAAAGGCACGGTGGAGGCATCTTCTACCAGCTGGTGCAAGAACGCTTTCTGAGAGCATGTGAATCGGCTGGCTAGCTAGAAGACGGGTTAGTCATTTTCCTGACCGCCTTGGATAACCCCGTCTTCTCTGGGGAGAAGACAGTAATAATGGTCAGCTGCCAAATCCCCCATCTCTCCTTCCTCTCATCCCAATTTTACTGCCCAAAGCAAGTCAGGTCATGAGTTCTTCCTCCATTATTTACCCCGCATCTATTCCTTACTTCCTGCTCATGTTGTCCTTACCCGGTTCAGATCCTAGCCTGCACCACAGCGTCAGCCCCTGGCATGATCCTCCTTCCGAGCTCCTCCCTCTCTGACATATCCCCCGCATCACTGCATTATCCGACCTTATTACTCCTCTGCTCAAAATCCTCCAAACACCTCACCACCCCTCCCACTCATCACTGAGAAAGAGGCTCCAAACACCTTACTCTGGCCCTGGAAATCCTCAGAATATGGTTTCCAAAGAAAAAGCCCTGTTTTTAAAATGCCCTTCTTCCAGGAACTACCTATCGAACATTTTTCAAAAAAGCTCAAATCCTGCCTCCTCTAGGAAGCCTTCCCAACCTACACAGTTCAGAAGTACTCATTTTCCCCACCACGCTATAGTCCTTACGTAGCCTTTTATTAAAATCCCTAGTGGTAGCCTGTCTGGTAACAGAATTACTTACAGAATTATTTGGCTCCCCATCTCCTAAAGTTCTACGTTTCTGAAGGAAGAGTCTTATCTACGACAGGTACCAGGTAAACTTCCATTCAGTGAGCAAATAAATGTTATTAGGAAGGCAATTTTTTTTCTTACATATATGAACTTTAGTCCTTTGTAATTTTTGAAATTACTTATACACTACTATACTATGTATTGAGCATCTTATCACATGCAAATTCTGTTACATATTGCTATATAAATATCTTTGTAAACATATGAATATTTCCTGAGTAACTTTGACATTTGAATATGCAAGGGTATATATGTGTTTGATGCCTTTTATTTAAGAGGAAATAAGTAGATACAAAGAAAATATCTTACATTTCTAAACACTAATTTGTCCACGGGTTTAACTTTTCTCTTTAAGTTATAGAATCTCTGGACTGAGAAGAGGGGCCTTAAAATTCCTCCCCAATATATGAACCTCAACTACAAACCTAAATCACAGAACTATCTGAGCCATGCTTAAACTCCTCCTGTGACAGGGAGCTCACTACTCGCCAAGACGCTCCCATTAGGAAGTCCTTCTGACAACACCTCAGAATCTGCTCTTGGCAACTAGGACCCCTGATCTTAGTTCTACCCTTAATCTAAAGCGGCCTCTTCAGACCTCTTCTAGAATGGCCACCTTTGTAGCAGAGCTCTCAGGCTACCAGAGAACTAGCCAAAGGACACCACCTAAGATCCCCAAAACTCAAATCACGTCATAACACAGTCTTCATTTTATTCAACTGTAAACATGATTCTGTCTTTTCATTGATTTATGTTTTCCCAATTAGGAAATCTCCATCTCTTTCTGGAAACTGCAAACCTTGAAGAAAGCTTCCTCATGCCATCTGACCAACGACCGTGGTGTTTCCTGCAAGGCACAGAGAATATGAAAGACAAAGCTGCCCCTGGTCACATGATCTCCAGGAGTCAGCCCCCACCTCTGTGTCATCTCCCCAGCCAGACACCCAGTGGCTACCACTTCTCCTTTCTACCCTCTACGCACCAGTATCATTCTGCTTTGGTCAGTTTGTTTTGATGTGTTTGTGTCCCATGGAGGATGATTTGGGTTGGCAAAGTGGACATCCATTTAACACAAAAGCAGAAAAGGAAACACTCTCTTTTGGGAGCAGTCAGAGAGGATGTATCCGGAGGAGGAAAAGGCTGGGATTAAAAGCAGGCTGAGTGGATGAGACCTTGGATGAGCTCTTCTGGCCATTGTTATTGTTGTTTTATGTCAGGCGTACTTTCCATTCTAAATATTGTTTTTACGCAGGGGTGGGAGAGGGGAATGTTAATTTCTCCGTGGGAAACATGGGGAGAGAAAGGATCCCAAAGGACCGTTTCCTCTGCCTCTGGATATCTGATGTTTGGTGTGGAAGGAAAGAATTTCAGGTTGTCCCTCAATATACCCACGTTATTCTGGGGCCTGATGTTTTCACGTATGACCAGGAGAAACATCCGGAATCGATCCACAAAAGTAACTACATGCTCTAGGGAAAACAACTATGTTTTCATGGTCTTGGGGGGAAAGGGAGTTCCATTTCCCAAATGTGGTCTGGCCATAATAAGTGAGGGCGCTTATAGAAAGAGTAGGGTGTGTCTGACACTGGTGTAAAGGGGCACAGACTCTTGCATAGTTAGGGATGAAGAACCAGGGGACGGGGTGGGGTAACAAGCATGCTTTTTAAAAAAAAAAAGGAAGGAAGGAAGGGAGGATGGAAGGAGGGAGGGAGGAAGGGGGGAGAAAGAATAGAAAAGAGAAGAGAAGAAAAAAGAGAAGAGGGAGGAAGGGAGGGAGGGGAGCACCTATTAGACAAAATCTCAAACAAACTTTGCCTCTGAGTAACTGCTGACTCAGGGAAAATCCCTCTACCTCCAGCTGGTGGCTTCTACAGAGATAGGAGTATACAGTGGTAGAGCATGGGTTCTGGGTTCAAATCCCGATGCCACAATTTTTTTTTTTTTTAAGTTTCAGTGTTGTTGAGGTATACTGGACACATTAAAATTGCCAGATATTTAACGTGTACACTGAGGTGATTTGTTGATTGACTACGACACTTCTTAATTGGGATCTATAGACCTCAGAGGGCTAGTGTGAGGACTCGTGCCTGACGCAAAGGCTATAGGGTTGTCGGTTTTCTTTGTGGTACTTGATGTACAATGAGGCTCGGGAGGCAGAGTGGGCTGTAAGCTTCTCTGGACGAATCTGAGGACCAGCGACTGCCGAAGGCAAACAAGGAGCATGAATCTTGTTTTCGCAAACACTCCTAAGGAGAGTAATCAATCTCTCTCTCTCTCTCTCTCTCTCATTTCCCCTTGTCCTCCTTCCCGTCCAAGGAGGGGGTGGATCTGGCAACATTTGCAAAGGCTCAGGCCAGCCTGGGCCGCGTTGCCGGGCCGGCCCACGCCCCCAGACCGCAGCTGGCCGGGCCCTTGGGCGATGTTCCCCGGTGCGGACAGAAGCTGCAGCTGTCTTCTGCTTCTGACAAAAGAGGAGTGTTTTGGCGACCAGAACGTCTTCAAGGGCGGGGTTGCCCAGACGGTAACTCGGTAACTCGGGTTTGGGACGAAAATCAAGGTGTGGCCCGGGCCCCGCGGCGCTTGGGCGGGTCGCCAGTAGGTGGCGGCAACACACCGTCCCCGGCCCAGCCTGGAGAGCCCGCCGAGCCGCGAGCGACGCCGCCTGCCCCGGAGGCCGGCCAGGGCGCGCGGTGGGCCGCCGGGGGTCTCGGTCTGGGGGGGGGGGGGGGCGTGGGTTCTTTAGGGGTCGAGACGCATCGAGGTGCTTTACTCCGATCCCTGAACAAAGGCCGAAATGCAGTTTCCCCAGAGCTCAGCCAGAATCCGAACAGAAGCCCACTCTCTCCCCCTCCAGCATCTTCTCTCTCCCGGATTCGTCGCAGGGTTCGGCAGACATTCTAGAACTTCTTCCAGAGCTCCCCTTCGCTCTGTTCCTTCCCCCCACCGCCTCAACCCTCCACCCCCGCTCCTAGTTAACAGAGGGTCAGCCGGGCCCCTCCAAACGGTGCGGAGGGGGGCTCCTGCTTCCTGTCCTACCGCTGAGGAGGCCCACCAGCAGAGTCAGCTCTGCGAGGCCCCCCGGAACGCCCACACCAGATCCCACACTGCGAGCCCTGAGAGAGGCTTCCAGCATTCCATCCTGGTCCCCGCCCCGCGGCTCCCGGGTCCCTTCCCCACCAAAGCCACATCCGGCAAAGGGAAGCGGGAACACACCCACCAGCCCAACTCACGGTTTCTGGGGTTGAAAACCTCTCTCCAGTGCCCCAGCCCCAGCCCCAGCCCCCTAGGGAGGGGTCTTTGATTATTTTAATGAAGCCAAAGGACCAAGGACCTCATTTTGCTCTTAGCTCTGATCTGACCCTTCTGAAAAGAGGGAAAACGTCAGGGGCGATCGCTGCCCTGTTGGCATAAATACTCCGTGGAAATTCAAATGACACCAAGCCTGTATTGACCCATATTTGTTGCTTGACACCCCGCCGCCCTTTGAGGGGATAAAGAACAGAATATTTGGCCCTAAGGACTGTTCTGAAACAGTGGGAGTGGGTAGTCCCCAGACAAGAAGGGAAGGAAATAAGGGGCACCTGGGTGGTTGTTTCCGCCTCTTGATCTCAGCTCAGGTCTTGATCTCAGGGTCCTGAGTTCAAGTCCCATGCTGGGCTCCACCGTGGGCATGAAAGAAAAGGAGGAAGGAAATTGGAATGAAATCCTCCTCACACTTCTCCCTTGCTCTTTGGCCTTCTCCCTGTCTTTCTCTTTCCACTTCACTCTTTCTCCCTCTTTCTAAAGCTTTCCAGTGGCACCTTTCCTCTCCCTCAACACAGAGGCCTAAGGAAATGCGGGCCGTTGCACTGGCTCCCTCCCTCTTCTCTCCTCCTATTCTCGCCCATCCACACCTTCACAACCACACCCTCCCGCTGAGCTGCAGGCTCCCAGATAAGAGGGTGGAGTTCCTTTCCCAGGACCAGCTCTATTTCTCCCTGAACCGGGTTTGGTTACCGGTGAATCCCTTGCTGTGGTCAGTGTCTTAACAGGCTTACAGAGCCTGCCTCTTCTCACCGGAGCTAGTACCCTTGATGTTTCATTACTCAAACCTCTTCCCTGTCTTCCCAAGCTGGGTGAATGCTCATTGCTATCTGATGATAAGGCCTAAGGAATCTCAGAGTGGGTAAGCAGAGGAGGCTGCCTGGACCCTCAATCTTCCCTAAAATGCCCTTCAATGCAACACGATGCCTCGTTTAAATTTCTACCAATTTTTATGGATTACACCATTAGCACAAGCCTAGGGATTTCCAAAACAGGACTATAACATCTTAGAACGCTAGAATTTCAGAGCCACAAGGGGCCTCGGAGACCATCAAGTTCAGTTCCCTCAGTCAAGAAGACAGGTAACTTGCCCATGGTTCTAGGGCAGAGTCGGGCTGAGACCACAGCCCTCCAGCTCCCCGTTCAGTCACTCCACATCGGCCCCAAGATTCTTGCCCCCACTTTCAACCACTGTGCCTACGTTTTCAATTTTAAGGACCTCATTTGAACCTCATTTGAAGGACCTCATTTGAAGGACCTCATTTGAAGGACCTCATTTGAACCTCAGAGAATTCATAAACAGACTCCAGAACTACAAAAGCTGCCATATCCCTATAAAAACCAAAGGCACCAAGAGCAGAGGAGTCCATTTTAGTTCCAAGGAAATGCCCATATCCAAAACAGGGAAGAAAACGCTGACCCAGAGATTTTTAAAAAGGAAGAGAGAGAACAGCAAACTTCACAAGGGCTTGTACTTTTATCTTTGTGCTTCTGTGTCAGTGGATCTCCCAGTTAAATTAAGAGAAATTATTTTTACCCAGTCAGGGCACCTGGGACTGAAGTGTTATAAGAGTGGTCTCACAACGTCTGTGTTTGGGAGGTGGGGTATTGTGAATTCAAGACAACTAATTGGAACCCTACTTGGGCTTCCTTGATTACTAAATAACAATTCGGGATCATCTAAGCAGAACCAGAAAGAGTATTGGAAAGGAGAAATTTATGGTCAGAAAGTTTCAGATCTACCCTGGCTGAAGCTGATGAGCTCTTCCCCAGGGCTGACATCCATCTTGCAAGCCAGCAATTAGTCCGGGGTTACAATGGATTGGCAACTTTTTCCTGTAGTTCTCATGACAGGTGGTAACAACGTGAAGGTGTGAGCTACAAGAACTATAAACCAAGTTATGGGATCACCGGAACAGGGCTGGGTTAGATGCCTGTGCCTCTGGTTTTGGACTCATTTAACCATGACCTCGTGGGTAGCAACTGGGTGTGTCCTTCTGAGTATGGACATCCAAGAGTCCCGAACATCTCCAAGCTTTTGTGTCAGGCATCCAGTAAGTTAAAGAAGAAACCATATTCATGTGTTTAGAAAATGAAATACCTCAGAATCCCATCATGTGGGTATAGCTGACTAGATATATAGTTTGAAAGCTTTAAAAATGCTTTCTGTTCTTTTTGAGTCTTAGGTCATAATAACCATTCTGATCCAACCAGTTTTACCCATTAAATATTAATTAAGGGTTAAGTGTTTAGAGGATAAGGGGAACTGCGAAGAGCAACAACGAAAACGGAATAGAGAATTTCTGTGTGCTGAGGACTGCAGACTAAGAACAAAGTATAGAAGTTACAGAGAAGCCAACTGGGCTGGATTTAAGATTTTCTAATAATTAGAGCTGTCCAGCAACGTGGGGCGGGGGGGGAGCAGCATGGAGGTGGGGAGCATGGAGGCGCACTCTGAGGTAGGAAGCCCCCCTACTCTGCATATTTTAAGGACATGCAAAATGGCCATCTGTCCAAGGTGGTGTTAAAATAGGATTTCTGCATATGGTGGGAGAATGAATGAATTGATCTTTCAAACTGAGAATCCCTCCCAAACTGAGAATTTGGTGTACAAAATTAAAGATAGAACATAACTAAATATGCCTTGTGCCCTTTTCTGTGACCATTTTTCAGATCTGCTCCCCAGTCAGGCTCTGAGGAGTCTACAGAGTAGCATTTTGCTTAGTCTGAAAGCCTTCTAGGGCTCTGACTGCGCTCTCTCCATTGACCCCAGAGCATCTGGCCTAAATGAAAGGCCCCAGAGCCCCTGCCCCTCCAGACCAAGCCAAGGGGCTTTGCAACCCCAGGTGGTCTTTATGGAGCCCACTCCCACGGGCGCCCCCAGGTCTGGATAGTCGCCTGGAACTGGATGGGGATGGGCCTAAGCGGGTCCCCGGAGGGGAAGCAGGAAGAGTTGGGAAAGTCACAGTCTTCCTGGTCAGTGGAAGGGATGTGCCCTCCGCTCCCTCAGAAATGTGCCCTGTCCTCCTGGGAGGTAGCCAGCCTCCGTTCTGGGATGTAGCCTGCTCTGGGCTGGCCCTTGATGGCCTTCTGCCAACTCCCAGGACAATTTAGTGCCCTCAAACAATGTAAAATCTGGGGGGTCCTCTGACCAGGACGCCAGACCGGATGGCCTGCCGCCCTCCAGACAGCACTCCACCCCCGCCCCATTCTTCAGTCTGTGGCAGAATCCAGTGGGCCTCTGAGGGTGGGAGGGAAAAAATAACCCTCACATTTCAGGATTTTCAAAGACTTGCAGCTGAAATCCAGAAAAATTCCTGCCTCTAAGGAGCTCCCTCACTCTTTCTTTTTTTCTTTTAAAGGTTTTATTATTTACTTGACAGACAGAGATCACAAGTTGGCAGAGAGGCTGGCAGAGAGAGAGGAGGAAGCAGGCTCCCTGCAGAGCAGAGAGCCCGATGTGGGGCTCCATCCCAGGACCCTGGGATCATGACCTGAGCCGAAGGCAGAGGCTTTAACCCACTGAGCCACCCAGGTGCCCCTTCCTTCCTCACTCTTTCTTTTTGGAGGCAGCAGGAAAGCAGGACTTAGAACGGCATTTTCAAAATTGTCCTCAAGCTCCAGGAAATACCATTTATCATAGTGTATTTTCTCACTTCTAGAACTATAGTATAATGGGAAATGCTGCACAAAAAATGCAATTCAGGATGGTCTACACCCGCAGATTTCTCCGTGTTTTCTGTCTGCTGACCGCTGAAGTATCGCCTATAGTTTAAACTTGAACAAGAACAACAAGAAGATTTGTACTAGATTCATCGAACAGCATTACTATCGACTCTAATAATGGCTTCCCTTAATCCACAGCCATGTAATCTGGAAATAATAAACATTTTAAGCAAATGTGGGAGTTCCCTGCATCTTGAAAAGTTTCCCTTGCACTTAGTTAATCATCCCCTCGAGGGTGGTTTTACGAGGCGTCTTGTCTGTGCAATGTACACGGGCTGATTACATTTAAATCTTCTCTTCCAACCAACGGCATTTCTGAAGGAAAAGCCTAATTTCGTCAGACAAGCTGAATCCTGTCATTTTCCTCGGCTTGTTTATGTAGGGAGAAAATAAAACCAGCCTCTATGTCGAAATGGGCCACACCTCAACCAAAACGCTAACCCAAAACAAAACAAAACAAAACAAAACAAAAAGCAAATAGAAATCACCCTTCCTCCTTTCTCTAGATTCAAGTTATGATTAGCATGAGTGTTTGCATTTGCACACCCACATTTTGGAAGAGTGCGAAGATAAATGGTCCAAGACAATCACTGACTTCCATGAGGAAAAATCTCACATCAACCAAAAAAATCAGTTTATTATTGCTAAGATGGCATCTTTTCACTCAGCTCTAAAATTTCTAGGGTGGAAGCACAAAGCCATTTAACTTTTTTTTTTTTTAAAGCAGGAACAGATGAAGTTCCCCTACCCCACCCTCTCCTCCCTGTTTCCCTCCTGCCTCTTCCCATCCTCTACATCTGGCAAGGAGAGAAGGAGCTCTGGTCTGGATTCCCCATCAGGCTGATTTGCACCAAATGAAACTCTCCCACATATTACTTGAAACACCAGTTGAAACCCCCCCACCTCTCTGTTTTCTTTAAAAAGCCCCACCCCCTCCTCCCACCTTGAAGGGAGAAGTAAAACTGATATTTAAACAAAAGTGAATGAAAAAGCTGAAAGACCCCTTTGTCTAAGCAACAGCAAAAGTGAACTAAAAAGCACCTATCGATCCATCATCCAAAAAAGATCAGCAAACGATGGACAAGAGAGACAACTCAAACCCTGAATGCATTTGAATCAAAACGGCCAACCTGGAAAACATCTGGCAAGTCCTTTCAAAGGTATGCAGTGTTTCCTCCGTAAAGAATCCCTTATCCCGGTGTGTTCCAAAGTCCTTGCTCCCTGCTCCCAAGCAAGAAACCAGTTCCTGCAAAACGTAATCACGGCCCAAGCCCGCTGAATTCCCTGGGGCTCCCCCTGTCAAAAGGCATTTTCCCAAAACTCACAGAAAAAGTGGTCTGGGTATCCACTTGTAGCCAGAAGTTTCAAGAATTCAATCCAGAGGATTACAGGAAGAAAAAGCACAAGAAAAAAATTAAAAAGCAAGACTTAGATGACAAGGTCGGGAGAAGGAGAGCAGAGAAGGAAAGAGAAAGTTCACTGAGCTTCCCAGCGGCGCTGGAAGGTGTCCTACCTGAGGATTCCGGGGAATGAAGTGCCCTGAGTAGCAGGAGCTGGTGGCTGCCCTGTCCGCTCTTCTGGAGGTATGTGACCGCAGTGAGGGGAGGGACCTGCTTCCCGGGGTTATAAGTTTCCAGCGCTGGTGTGCTGGGGTGTGTGATGGGCGGTTTCTTTTCACTCTGTTTTAAAGGAGTTTCTATGAATCAGTCTGACTAAAAAAAAAAAAAAAAAAAAAAAAAAGATTTGTTGGTAAGTTACGCCCTGCTAGGTTGGCAGCTGGTCAAGAGAGGCTGGGAGTGAGCCATCAATTCAAAGAAGCCTGTTTAGGCTCTCTCTGACTCACACATACAGACCACAGTGGAAAAAGGAGTGACATTGCTTCAAATGAGTAATAGAAGTCACACAAATAGATCTGTTTACCGAAGCCCATTCCTCCTCACCGAAAAAGAGACTTGGTTACCATGGGCAGAGCCAAAACACAAGTTGTCTGTCCAAAGGTTCATCTGGGGAGGGGGAGACAAAGGGACACGGCCCTGCCCCCTGAAATCCTAGCTAATCATCCAAGGAGATCCCCATCCTTCCTCCCCCACCTAAGGCATCCGTGGCTGCCCACTGTCAAGAACGAGCAGATTGATTTTTTCTTTGCTTCCCCGCCTTACCCCTGTGCACTCTCCTATGGGCAGCCGTAACTCGAGGCCTGGGAACCTGGAAACCAGGAGAGCACACACGGAGAGCTCTTGTAACCCAGCCTCTGACTGATGGAGCACAGGCTAACCCCCAGACTGGCATTTAATTATACTCTGATTGAATGCCCCTGTGGACTCCTCACATTCGGGAGCTAGTCCCCTGCTGAAGGACTTTGCTCTCTGATCTCCATGTAATAATCATCTGGACCTTGCTCCATAGTTGAGCTCCACCAGGAGGGGCCCTGGAAGTCACCTAACCCCACAGCCCCCGCAGCAGTCCCTGGAGATGAGAGCTCAGATGCTGGTCAAGCCAGCTCTCCACTTACTGGCTATGTGGCTGTGGACAAACGGACCTCCCTAGGCCAGTCTCCTTCTGCATCCAATGGGGGCAGAAAGTACCCATCTCATAGAGCTGTGGTTAGAAATACACGGAGAGAGGGGGTCCCGGGTGGCTCAGTCGGTTAAACATCTGCCTTTGGCTCAGGTCCTGATCCCGAGGTCCTGGGATCGAGTCCTGCATGGGGCTCCATGCTCAGCTGGGAGTGAGGCATCGTCAATTAGCAGAGGCAGCTTGGATCCCAGTCTGCCACATTCATTCAACTGTTTCTGTTCTCTGCTGCATAGGGACGACCTATTTTAATTCAAATTATTCTTCTGCAGTTATGCATTTATTCAACCAACACACCTGCAGGTTGCATGAGGCCCAGTTCAGAGCACTGGGTCACAGATGTGAGCAAGATCCCTGTCCTTTTGGAACTTCTTCTCCATAATGAGGGTGGGCTGTGGCTATTCACCAAAATTTTGATAAAATTGGATGGTAAAATTGCAGGTGAATTTCAGTCTCCTCTGGTTCACATTTCTACATTTTCCAAATCTTCTGCAATTAACCTACATTACTTTGGTTTTTAGGAAAAATATTTTAAAGTGAAAAGGAGAGAATATTTTCTGAAGTGGATGCTGGGAAAACATCACACACACATGTACACACACGTCACACACACACCCCGATTTGATACCACATCTTCCCAAGTCCTGGAGAACTGAAGTCTGTCCCTGGAAGGCTGAGACAGTGTAGGTTTTTCATTAAAAACTTAAAAAACAAAAAAGTGATTTGACACAAGATTGCATCAGTTTCTCATATCTTTCCTCACCTCCTCCTCCCCTATCACTCATTTGATAATAAAAGTGCCTGTTTGAGAAAAGCCACTCCCAGGAGTGGGTTAGGAGGCCCTGTGATCTCTGAGTAGCCTAACCCTCAGGGAGGGGAGGACGGTGAGGCCCAGGAACCCTCGCTGGCTTTCGGGGCAGAACAGAAGGACAGAATGACAAGCACATCCTCTCCCAGCTGCAGCCTCCAGCCTTCCCCTCCAAGGCCTTCTGCCAGCTTCAAACTCTCTCTCCCCACCACCCCACCCCTGCAGCATGTGAAGGAGACTGGGCTCTGAGGGGGTAAAGTCCTGGGATGCTGAGAAGTATGTGGTCTGGTTGCACTTTTTTATTAAGAAATCTGATGCAGGGGTCCTGGGTGGCTCAGTGGGTTAAAGCCTCTGCCTTCGGCTCAGGTTGTAATCCCAGGGTCCTGGGATCTAGCCCTGCATCAGGCTCTCTGCTCAGCGGGGAGCCTGCTTCCTCCTCTCTCTCTGCCTGCCTCTCTGCCTACATGTGATCTCAGCCTGTCAAATAAATAAATAAAATCTTAAAAAAAAGAAAAGAAAAGAAATCTGGAGCCAGGAAACACTGGAGGGGAAATGCTTTCTCCCTTGCTCCCTTCTCAAGCTAACAAAGGAGAAAGGCAGAAACTTCTCTTCAGGTACTGAAACAGAGGAGACATTTGGTCCGGCTGGATTCCTGCACTGGGTTTGAAAGGAAGAGGCAGTGCATTGACAGGCGGTGGGGGGTGAGGGGGCATCATCCATTTTTCTTCTCCCTCTGCCTGGCAGTGGGCTGGCAAATGAGCTGGTCTCCTGCATTTCCACTTCAAAGTGAGTCCATGTCCTCTCCTTCCAAATGGACCTAATAAAATCTCACCTGCCTGGGCCCTTTGCTGATGTTGAGGGTTTGGAGAGAAAATCTCAAATGCTTTGAGCTCTTAAAACACACACACACACATACACACAGTGGTGTCATATAAAGCTAAGTATTTTTAAAAGATAAAGGCCAGTCCAGGAGCTCTAAGGCTCATGATTAAGCCTTGAAATGTCACTGAACTTATTTTATACAACAAAGTCATCCAGTCTGGGAAGGAAATCAGGTCTGTTCGGGCTGCAGCTCCAGCTTACCGTGCCTCAGGTTGTGATTCGAATGTGAAGTCCTATTCGTTCCATGGCCACGAGCTTCAGACTGTGGATAGGAAAGAATTCAGGGGTCTAACACCACATGGGGCCGGAGAACAAAACTCTCTCTGCCCTCTGCATGGGTCTTTGCCAACTCTACGGGGTCATCTGCCATTCTGCTCTATGCTCCCGTGCCCCTCATCGGGAGGGTAGGTTAGACACTTTCATTTTCCACATGGATAAAGAACCAGGCAAAGTTTCATGTGACCTCCGTAAAGTCACATATTCTCAGGAAGGAATGTCCCCTCTTGCCCAGTGCCACAGTGTTACCCTCAAGTACGAGAATATTTTTCCCTCCTTCTGAAGCAATGAGCATCGGCATTTGGCACGATGCCACGTGGGGCCGATTTTCAAGTTTGAACTGGCGTACACACTATTAATGAATGTACGAATCAAGGGCTTCTCATGACGAGATACCAGGAGAAATCTGCAAAGGTAGGTCTGACCCCTGATGGCTCCCAGAAAAGAGAACTAATAATAGCTTCAACTTGTTTTTGCACAAACTCGGTTAGCCAACAGGAATCTCAGACATGTTCCCCAAAGCCATTATATGTGCAGAGGATGTCAATGCTAGTATTAGCAAACACTGCTTGAGAGGTAGCTAAGTTGAAAGGAAGTTACATAGCATCTTCCAAAACCAAATGAGTGTTCCTTGCCACTCCTCTTTGAAACTTGAGAATTTACCAGAAATTTCATATTCTTCCCTCTTTTCCCTCCTGCCGTGCTCCTGTCCTTATTTCTCCCTCAGACTGTTTTCTTCCTGCCTGCATCGTTTCCTTTCTCTAAATCCCTCTCAGTGACACGTCCTCTGAATATAATTCCACAAAATGGGAAGGCTCTCAAGCCCTCTCCGTCTCCCCCTTTCTTGTCTCCGCGAGCTTGTCCCGAAACTGCTTTTGAAAGATAAAATTCATGAAACTCTGAGAGCGTTCCAAGAATGCGGGCCCTCGGCCTGGCACTTGCAGCCGAGTGGAAAGTCTCACCGACGAGCAGTGTGACGGCGTAGAAGAGGAAGGGCTGTCGAAGGCATCTGAACTTGGCAGGGGAAAGGAGCCAACCCTGCCGCCTTGGACAGTTACCAGATTGATAACTAATGACCGTCTTTAAGTTCTTAGGCAGCTGGGATGTGCATGGATGCTGGAAATGGCTGAAGGAACGGAACGCCCAAGCCGTGTCCACAAGGCCACAGCTCAAAGCCAGAGAAGCCAGAAGACAAATAAATGATGATCAAAATAAAAAGTGAAAAGCTCCTTCTCCAGCTAATGTCAATGGCAATACTGGCGAGCCGGGGGGGGGTGTATTAAAGGTATATCGCTTTCTTCGCGTTGCCCCTCATGTTACTGAATGCGTGATTCCTCCTGCTTCACTGACCATTTCAGGGAAAGCACTGAATATTTATAATTAAAGAATGACTCTCCCTCCCTTTCCCTACAGTAGTGGGCAGCAGGTTCAGTAAGTAGATGGTGGGTACAGAGCAATTACTCAATTAAAACCTAGTACATTTAATTAACAAAGTGTCCAATCCCAGATAAAGAATCTCATTCCTCCAAAATTTTCCCATCCAACTCAGAGGCTGAACTGAGCACCCCTATGGCTAGGCTTCCACAGATATGAGAAAGCGGTTAGCACATAGGTTGACATTTGCCCGGGAAAATTGCCAGGAAAGAGGGCGCAAAGCTAGGCAGCCCAGCCCGGGACTCCACTGGGACCGTGTGGTCAGCAGAGCATACGAGACACAGTGACACTCTAGAGATGATCTTGATACCAAGTTAACACTTGCAAGGACATGAATAGTTTCCTGGTGGAAACAAACAAGCAAACACTAGTAAAGTGCCTCCATTATTCAGCCTCATTGGAAAATGGAGTATTCTTTCCAGTTAAATTTTAGGTTAATTGATTGAATATTTTCTAAGTCTTGCAGGACTAAATAGACATCTTTCAAATCCCTAAGACTCCCACATGTGTGTGCGCGCACACAAGATGGCCTTTGCCATTCCAAACGCACGGATGTCAGGTCCACTCCACCCTTTGTGGGTAGTATGTAGGAAGTTCTCTCAAGGCTCTGGAACTTGGCAGAGACTGTGGCCGCAGGATTCCCGACCATTCTTCCCTAGCAGGGCTGGGTAAATGCTGACGAATACACAAAGGGTATTTTATATAAAATACATAAAAAAGAGGGTCCTTTTTCAGACCCTCTACTGGTTTTTCCTCCTTGGTTCACACACTGTGCCTTCAGCCAAATGACATCTCTATCCAATGCCACTAATTCAGCTTCGTCTTGCTTGTTATATTTTTGCTTTAGTTATCCTTACCTGTGGCTACACTCAAGCACCTTAATTAGAGTTGGGGCTCCCTAACCACGACCATCCATTTGTTCAAGACAGTCACATCCACAGAGGCTCATAATCAACCACTCTGTTCTTCCTAATTCTTACTCTTGAACAAAGACTTCTCCTTGATGTTTGGCAGCTATCTTAATCCACCGTTGTCCTAACAACTTCTATTTGAAGATCCAAGACATCACACGCTCCAGAATGCTCTTCCTTCTAGATCATGGGCTGGGCAACACTTGCCAGTCAGTGAAGGGAAAGCCACTATGAGTGAACCAGATGTGGGGAAATTCACTCCCACAGCACACAGATATCCATGACCAAAAGGAGGATGTCCTTTTACTGTTTGAGTTCAGATCATTAAAAAAATGATATGTGATCTTTGAACGAAACTCCAACAGTGCATGAAAATGTGAGTAAGAACATTAAAATAACCTAAAACCTCACCTCTGAGATCACTATGGTAAACATCCTTTAATTCATATATATATATATATATATATATATACACATAATACATATATATGTATATTTATACATATATGAAATTTTACCCCAGATGGCTCAGCATTGATATGTGTTATTATCACACAAAAGAAAGTCTCCAGGGTCCCTGTAGCTCCATCCCATAGCTTCCCATGTCAATAATGAAGATACTCTATTACTTGTAATGGCTACAAAATATCCCATCATGTACATCTATCATAATGGATATTTCTGTTGCTTTGACTTTTTTGTCACCATAAATAATACTATGGTGTAACTCTTGATATATAACACATCTGTACACATAATACGATATTTGTCATCTTTTTAAATATCGTCACCCTCATTTACCACACTGGCACGTAGTACTGATTTCATCTCTCAATCGTGTACAGTCTTAGAAAGCTTACTTAAGCACTCTGGATCCTATTCCTCATGATCTTGAGGGTCCCATCTAATATATTTTTGGTCACTTCCTCAGTTCTAAAAACTCATGCAGAGCATGTATAAATGGATGCCAACCAGCCGTCTCTGATCTCTTCCTTCTCTTTTTATCTCATGAAAAGTAATTGACAATTGTTGTCCTTCTGATCTTTCATCTGAGAACATGGAGCCAACTCGGACGGCCCAACCCTACAGATATAGGGCTGGGTCGTTGCCAGGAATTTGAGATTCAAAAGATTCTTTAGTTCTGGCTAAATCTCCATGGACTGCCCCCTTAGTGTTCTCAGCTCGAACACACCCATTTCCCAAAATTCCAGGCTCATGGCATCATTTCACCCTCATTTTATGCCTTCATCTCATGGCTCAGGATGTGACCCTCGTCAGCTGCACAGGCTAGAGTCACAAAGAACTTAGAGGGGCTGTAGGAGGTGTGCCTGTGACCCGTCCCTAATGAGCTCCTGGTCCCATGGGGTGCCCCCAGCAAACTAGGTACAGTGAAACAAACAAGCCTGTGGTGATTCCTTTGCCCAGGAATTTCCAGTCTTAGCTCAGAAACAATAAAATGCAGGGTCCATGCTAGCTGGTGGAAAGTAACAGCTGCACAAATACCTCAGCCCAGTGCTGGCTGCCTGATAGATGGGGCAGGGGCTGGCTCATTAGGACTGGCTGTTGGATGACTCTTGGGATGTCTCCTTCTTGAGAGGAAGAGCTCTTGGCACAATTCCGAGGATTAGGGTCCATCGTAGTATGGACTCCAGAAGGGAGGTTTGCTAAAAATAATAACAGAGGGCCACTTGGGTGGGTCAGTTGGTGAAGTGTCCAACTCTTGATTTTAGCTCAGGTCATGATCTCAGGGTGGTGAGATAAAACCCTGCAACGGGCTCCATGCTCAGGATGGAATCTACTTGAGATTACTTCCCTCTCCCTCTGCTTGCACCCCCCCTCTCGTGCATGCTCTCTCTTTCTCTCTCTCTCTCTAAGATAAATAAAATCTTAAAATGTAACAATAACAAAAAATAATAACAACAGCAAAGCTTCCTATTTGCATGCCACCTTATGAGCATACATTCCTTGTGTTTTAACCTCTTTTTTTCTTTTTTTACATTATTGGAAGGGTAAAATTGAGGCTCAGAGATGCCTAATTGGTCAGGGCCACAGAACTATTAAGGAACAGCACCTAGTTTTCTTAGCTTTGGTTTGTTTGTTTGTTTGTTTGTTTGTTTTAATTATTTGTTTCCTGTAGGTTTTCGCTTTCCTCTATGTTGCTTACCTTTCCTTAGCTCATGGAAACTATAAGGATCTGCTGAAGATCTAAGATGGTCCAAAAATGTCAAGGATTTCCAGCTATGTGAGGTGGTTTTGAACAACTCTAGTTGTGTGCTATCCAAATTGGAGCTTCCTAGTCCTTCATGGGGCAGTCTTGTGACCTCAAGGGATCCCTTCATCCATGTTCTCTGAGTGGAGAGACCTCCAGGCTCCTCATCCCAGGGTAATCTTACAACTCCCAAGATCTGGTGAGAACCAGCCACCCTGGGGAAGCTTACCTAAGGATCTTGCCCCACAGAATTCAGCGAACCATCACAAGCTTGGGCTCCAGGCACCCTTTGATCATATCCAGAGACTTTCCCCCAGAAAGGACCCTAATTGAGGACAAAGTACTAAAGGTTATAAGGACTTTATGACAGAAGGTATACATCTGGTGAATAGATCATTGGGAGGATTTAAGGACACAGTTAAATTACCTTCTAAAAAGAGGACATAAATTGTTTTCAGAGTGTAGAGAGGAGCTTCCATCTATGGGATTTAAAAAGAAGTTATGGTCAGAGAAAAGGCCATTTAGAACTTGGGCAAAGTACTTAAGTTTGTAGTTGGGACAGTGGCGCTCCAACTGCCAGGGAAAGGAGCTGAGCACAGCAGCTCCTTCTCCTGGCAACTGGAGCACCACTGTCCCAACTACTAGTCAATCCAGACTACCGGTCTGGTCCAACTACTGGTTGGACCCGACTGGTTGGTCCAACTACTGGTGGTCCCAACTACTGGTCAATCCAGACTAGGGAGATGAAGAGGCTCACATGATGGAGAACACGGCCCACTTGAGAGAAGGCTGTAGGGAACATATTCCTGGCTGGGAGGCAGCCACCCATCTGTGACTATCCCCAAAGAGCAACACAGAAGTCAGTTAAGTGCTAAACCATTGAGGCTACCGGAAGGTAAGGCTGCCTGAGAGTAGGAGTCCTTTATTATTCACAAATGCCATCCCAAGCAGCTAGAACAGTTCCTGGTTGAATAACTTTTTGTTGAGGGGTGCCTGGGTGTTTCAGTCATTAAGCGTCTGCCTTCGGCTTGGGTCATGGTCCCAGGGTCCTGGAATGGAGCCCTGCATCAGGCTCCCTGTTCAGCGGGAAGCCTGCTTCTCCCTCTCCCTCTGTTCCTGCTTCTGTACCCTCTCTCGCTGTGTCTCTGTCAAATAAATAAATAAAACCTTTAAAAAATAATAATAACGTTTTGTTGAATGAATGAAGCAAAACCTTGCCTGAGCTTGAAAAAAATATATGGGCTACTCTCAGGAAGAAGGAAGAGTGATTAATGATATGTAGTGTTGCCTTCTTAATTAACTCACCGGACCATAATAATAAAATAATAATACCTGAAAGAAAGCAAATCATTCACCACAATAGCAATGAGTAAGCTAAAAACAACACACACACACACACACACACACACACACACAAGCCCACGTTAATTTCACAAACATTGCAAACCCTAAGGTGAGCAGCTAATGGGAGGGGAACTGAGGAAGACACCCAACCATGTACCTGCTTGTACTGACTATTTTAATAGAGGACAAAGGGAAAACATGACTGCAAGAAAGGAATGTGACATATGAGTGAGCAAGCCATCTGGACTTTAAACTGTCACAAAATGAAAAGCATCACAGAGGATATCCGTTCACCAAAATAGCTGAGTTGAAGATAAAGGCTCAGCCCAACAAATCGAAAATCAGATCCACGATCTTCTCTCTCACACACGTTCTCCTCCTGTATTCCTTTTCAGCAGAGCCTTCCCTGACCCTCTACTTCATAAGATTAGGAGAGGTGCCCCTCTGTGCCCCTAAACCTCTCTGGGCTTACCCTCCAACAGATCTCCTCACTAAGTTCTGAGTTCCTTCACACCAAGGCACTGCATCTTCTTCCTTCCTTGCTGTATCTCAGCTCCTAACATAGTATCTTGCATGTATAGTAAGTAACCAATAAGTAACTGAACAGAAATTAAATGAATTAATGGTTCCATCATCTACCCTCTCAACCTAGACTTCTCCCTCTCTTACCCTCCATGTCCAAAGTCACCGAGTCCTAGTTAACCCACTTAAAATGTGTGTCAGGCCTGACCCTTCCTCTTTGCTCAGGTCTTCTTTTGTCTAGACTCTCACAGAGTCCTCCTGACATCAGTCTACTGTCCTCTGAGCGCTCCCTATCCCAAGCCATCCTCTGTAGCTTTGTCGGCAAACTAGCCGCCCACACACATAATTTGTTTAGCCCTGAAAATGTTATCAAGATAACATGAATTGGTTTCCTACTTTTTAAAATCAGGACATTACACACACAATTTTGGTTTTCCAAAGTTTCTTTAAAAGTCAGAGGGACTGGAAACAAAGCACTTGATTCCCACATGGCCACAAAGAGCTAAAAGGAGCTGGAGGCATGGAGCCTGTCACCTTCGGCAGGGACGTCCCCTCTCTCCCCCTTGGCCTGCTTCCCTTGGCCTGTAGGCATGGATGTAGGCATGGAAGCTTGTGGTGCCCCCTCTGTCCTATCACCAGAGTTATCTATGAAACGCAGATCTCATCAAATCAGATCACGTGACTGCAACCTAACATTGCCGGCAAAATAAAATCATGGTATGCCTTCCACACGTGTCACCCACTGGCTCCGTCCACCTTTCAAGCCCACGCCTTCCTTTTTCTCAGCCTATGCCTTGAATGTGCTAGGCATTTTCCCATCTCTGAGACTTTGCTCAAGCTCTGTTCTCTAGACTGAGTGCCTGGCCCTGTGCTATTGTGGTTGAGAGAACATGCTGGAATCAGACTGCTTAGGTGCAAATCCTCTCTAAGCCTTCCTTGTCTGTAAAATGAGGTTGATACTGGCTGATACTTCATGGGGTTATAGGGAGGAGCAAATAATTAATATTAGTAAAATTCTTAATACAGGGTCTGGCACATAGCAAGGGCTTAACAGGTGATCCCCATCTTGTCGTTGCTGTTGTCCTGCCCTTTTGTCCCTGAAGCAATGCTGTTCCACCTCCATAGCCAGTTCAAATGTCACCTTCTCGGTGAAGACTTCCTCATCCTCCCACCCCGCCCTAAACACAATGAGTAATGAGGATTTTGCACAGACCTCTAGGATGGCGCTGACCACATCCTCTCACCTTTAGCTCTACTGTGTCCATCCCCTACGTGCAGTACTCACTCTCTAAGGGCCGAGTTGGACTTTTTCTAGCACCTCATGCCCAGACCCTAGGTGCTAAGTGTTTCTTGAATGAACTGGAGTGTATGTGAGGATAGAAATAGCCAGAGGGCTGGGGCGCCTGGGTGACTCAGCTGGTTAAGCATCTGCCTTCTGGTCAGGCCATGATCCCAGGGTCCTGGCATGGAGCCCCAATCAGGCTTCTTGCTCAGTGGGGATTCTGCTTCTCCTCCCTCTGAACACCACCCCCACATTTGTGTTCTCTCTCACTCTTTCTGCTCTCTCCCGCCCTCCCTCACTCTCAAATAAATAAATAGGTAAATAAAATTTTAAAAGAAAGAAAGAAAACTGCTAATATACCCTTGTCTATAACTTCAAGTAGGGTGTAGCTACCCTTTAAGAAGGTCCACAGACAGGGACGCCTGGGTGGCTCAGTCTGTTGAGCGTCTGCCTTCAGCTCAGGTCATGGTCCCAAGGTCCTTGGATCGTCCTGCTTCAGTCTCCCTGCTCAGTGGGGAGCCTGCTTCTTCCTCTTCCCACTCCTTGCTACTGCTATCTCTTGCTATCTCTCTCTATCTCTCAAATAAATAAATAAAATCTTTAAAAAAAGAAAAAAAGAAGTACCCAGAGGGTAGGGTACTCATCTGTCACCAGAAAGCAGTCAATGAAGGATAATGAAAAGGAAAGGGATAAATTCAGAACACTAAGGGCAAGCTACAACACTTAATTGTGCTACTTTGCTTCTCTGACCCTCGGTTTTCTTACCTGTATGGTGGAGATAATACTGCCTTTCCTACCTCGCTGGAATATAAAAGGACCTAATGAGGGTAACATAGGTGCAAACGTTTTGCATACTACCAAATCTTCATTCCAGTGCCTGGTACAACCTACAACCCTTATTTAATTACAAGAATTGGAGGGTACAATAATGAACTTTCTAAAGGACCTGGATTACTAACACACAGTTACGAAGTGTGCATGTGGGTGGGAAAGGGAAGAATTAGACACACACACATACACCCTGCAAAAACACCAAAAATCCATGATGGGACTTCACCAAGAACACTGGGCTTAATTTGCAAACCAGCTTTTCACTTTGAAGGACTCTGGGCAAGTTCCTAACTTTTTTGAGCCTCAACATCTTCACTCTATAACAAAAAAAAATAAAATCCATCCCAGAAGGTTGAGAAGAAGGAACGACATGATGCCTGTAGAAACTTTGAACAGTACCTGCCACAGAGGCTCTCAGTAATGTCCATTGACTGTTAGCATTAGATATAAGCATTAGATATAAGAGAGTTAGAAATACCCATTTGAATTTCAGTATGGTGCTAATAACATTAGAATGAAAGCACAACATGTATTTTCTAATTTGGGATAGGGGCAACCGAGTGTTTAAAATCCTCTGCTCAGATCCTTACAGCCTTGTTTCTTGATCACTCACTTGGATCTCTGCAGCCACTTCCTTTATGTCCCCCAACTCCAGGCTCCATTTCTGGTTCTTCCTCCCTCTTCTCAGAGCACCTTTCCCAAACTACCATGTCTCCCTACTATGGAAAGCTATTCAACAGCAACCCACTATTGTCAGAACATGGACTCCTCTACTTGATGATCATACGGTATGCTTATGCCTCTCTCCCCAATCCCTCCTGTCACCAACCCATCAACCACCCCTCATGTCTCATAACCCAGCCACACAGTTCTAGATACCTCCAAGCCTTCAATATCCTGCCTTAATGAAATACCTTTCCCCTCTGACCTGTCTTCCAGGACTCAGTGTGGGCATCAACTTCTCCAGGAAGACATTGTCTGCCCCAGTATGGAGTCGGTGCCCATCCTGGGAGCTTCCACAGGCTCTGAGTGCCCCTGTCTTTGACATTCATCACAAGGAAACACAATATTCATTTACTTTTCTGGCTCTCCCTTTCTGTTAGATGACAAGATCCCAGAAGGCAAGAATGGTCTTTGGGGTTTGAATCCTCACCAATTATCAACCATGTCTAAGCATAGTTGGCACTCTGTTATTTTTATTGAACAAAACATATTTGTGAGGGAACAGAAGATTGTGGAAATGTCTTGGTTGTAACATTCATGTCATCCAAGTACGTTAGTCTCTTGAATCCCCCCCCCCCCGCAAAATCACGCATCTCCTTTAAAAAAAAAAAAAAAGATTTAGTTTATTTATCTGAGAGAGAGCATGTATGCTTGCAAGTTGGGGGGAAGGGCAGAGAGAGGGAGAGAATCCCAAGCAAACTCTGTGCTGAGCACAGAGCCCAGCTCAGGGCTCAGTCTCACAACCCTGAAATCATGATCCTACCTGAAGTCAGACACTCAACTGACTGAGCCCCACCAGATCCCTCACCTCCTACCTTTAGGAACTTACTTTTACAGACATAAAGAAGTCAGAACCTAAGTGATGGTGGATTCGAGGCCCCTATCATTGTGTTCAAGCACACAGACATTTGTGTTACACAGTGGCCAAGTTTCAGCTGTGGCCATATTACTTATTGTGAGGCCTAGGCATACCGTGCAACCTATCTTACACTGTTTCCTTCCCTACAAAACAAATATAATTAGAATACATGTTTCGTAAAGTTTTTATGGCAATAAGACAAGATGATGCAGGTAAAACAGAGTGCCTAGCTTATAATAAGTGTTCAATAAATGTTAAAAATAATTTAAGGCTTAAGAATTCTAGTAACTGCCTTTTGATCAATGAATCAGCAATGATTTGAATGCCTACCTATTGGACCCTGGTAAGCAAAGAGCGGCCCTGGTCACCCATGATAGAGACTCTGGATGGTACGTGGGAGGACGTATAGAAAGTCACAGAAAAGCTTGCCCTCTATGCTGAGAGACGGGCCTGAGCTCAGGGGTGAGTATGCCTACTTGCAAAGTAACTTAAACACTCGAGAAGCTGAATGTGGTATTTGCTGCAGGCCCTGCTCTTCTATCCCCCAGACAGCCAGCCTCCATCACCCACCATGGACTTTTCATTTGCTCTGAAACACTCAGCATCCTTGGCCCCATGCTTTTTTCCTCAACCATCAAGTACCTTCTGGCCTTCTTGACTCACTTAATTTTAATTCCCTCAGGTCTTATCCAAGCCAGTTTTAAATGCCTGAAACTCTCATAGGGTCATAGTCAGCTTTATGAGGTTTTTATCATAAGGTTTTGAGCACTCACAGGGGTGAGCAGTCAAGATCAACAAAAGAAAAGGAAGAGGTAGTACCTGGGGAGAGCAGAAGTCCCAGAGCTGACTCTCCGAAGGTCTTGTTCTGAGTGACACTCTCAGGGAAGGACAGGGAGGCAGTCCACAGCTTCATGATGCCAGAAAGCTTGTCCCTTCTGTAGGGCAGCTTACAAGAGGCCTCTTGGCTGATGTCTGCTTTAGTCCTACTCCTGGGTCACCCCTGTTGACACCCTGCCTCTTCCCATCTCCCTTGTCCCAGCCGCAGCCCCCACGCCCACAACATGCTCTGGCAGCCCCAGGTCCAAGGACGCGACCCAATCACACCCCCCACCTCTGGTGACAGGGATATGTCACTTAACCTCTCCGTGTCCCCCGTTTAGTCATCTATAGTGGGTGGAGAGCTCCACAGTGAAACCCGGGCTTCACTGCTATTAGTGCCCCTCAGACCCATAACAGGGTGCCCATCATTTTATTTCGCAGCATTATGTGATATCCTGATAATGATAATAATAGGTGTGACCTGCTGAATGCTTTATATGTACCTTCTGAACCTTCCAACAGCCCTGTTTAAAAAAAAAAGTAGCATCCCCAATTTGGAGATGAGGAAACTGAAGCTAAGAGAATGAAGCAGCATACCCAGTCACAAGATTAGGACATAGCCAAGGAGCACTTGAACCCCAGCCCTCCCTGCTCCTCCCCCCATACCACGCCACCTCCCCCCTGCCAACACTTGCTAGAGCGAGGGATGCTCCCACACCTGTGCCACACCTTGCTTCCTCCAAGTTCCAGACGCAGCGATGGGGACGTGCAGACATCCTGGTAAATTTTTGGATGTTGATGTATCTGCCTAAAGGGGATATTTAAGCAATATGCTTGTTTTTCTTTAAAGTGTGTCACATACAGGACACAGATAAGAGAAAACGTTCATTGCGATGTACCAAATCTCAGTATATTGATACCAGTCTGGTCCCTTTCATTCTTTCTTCTGATTAGATAAAGCTTTTTCAGCTCTCCAAGCTTTCGACTTGACCTCACCTCCTTGAGTGAATTTCTTCTGGCTACTTACTCACTGGCTTTTCCCTCTACTAAGTACTTAACTCAGCTTGCACCGTGCAATTCCTTATTTGCAAATTTATGCAGACCTGAGGGCTGTAAGCCCAACACTGAGGGACATGGATCTTTTTAGTCATTGTGTATTTACCTCTGTGTGGAGATATTTAATCTACATGGCAGGGTTGGAGGTGGAGTACTTCATGGTAAGATTTGATTTCTCCTTTATTACTCAGGATTAAGTGCTGGCAGCCCTTTGCACCTTCCCCAACGAGTTTCCTCTTCTAGCCCTGGAAGACAACTGGGTTCTCTCTGTACCTGTCACTCTGACAGCTCGCTGTGCTGGGAACGGAATTCAGCATGTTGTACAAATTCTTTGTGCCTGCCGGGTCTACAGGCACATTCCCCAGACCCCCGCAGGAGTGACTGTCTCAGAGCGTGGAGAGGTTTGTCACAAGCCAGGATGGGCATACGCAGCCTGCCCCATGCCCAGGTTGTGCCCGGGGGAGGGGGGAGATCACGGACTTCCATGGCCGTCTCACTCGCAGTGTGTACGCGTGTGCATGTGCCCTGGCACGTGTGTGCCCAGCCAGCTCTGCCTGATTCTCTGCCCTCCAGAGATGGGCGGCTCCTCGGGGAGCACCGGGGTGTTGAAATCCTCCCATGGGAGGGACCAGCTTTGACCCTGAAAGAATTCTCAAGGTGCCCAGTCAGAGGATTGGCTCCATCAGCCACCACCCGAATCAGGCCACAAGTTGCAGTGGTTAGACAATGAAATCATCTTTTCTTCTGGTTTTGGTGGTTACTATTTTTGGAACTGCGTTGAATGGCCAGGAAGAACCTGAGGGGAAGGTAGCCAGAGCAGCAAAGACCAGTTTCCTGGCTTAGGAGTCCCACAGCCCAGGGATAGTTTCCTGTTTGCTGGAGGAGAGCTGTGTGTGTGTGTGTGTGTGTGTGTGTGTGTAGCGGCGGGGAAGGGAGGGAGGATTGTTCCCTTGCAGTTTTTAAGATTTTGCAACATTTTAAGGAAGAGAAATAAGAAATCTTTGCCTCTGCCCAGGCTGAGTCTTCATAGCAATTATTTTTTTCTGCTGGGGAAGGAGGGTGTTGAGGAGCAAGAGAGAGCAAAAGAAAAGAGGGAGAGCAGAATGGGGGGAAAAGTCAGCTTCGGTGGAACAGGATGTACTTAAAATTCTCCCTGTCTGTTATCCATCCACCAACCGGCCTCTCTGTGGGTGTGGGAGGCCACTGCGACTTCATACATATTTATAGTATTTGACAGATTAGTGGAACCCAGCTCTAACGATGGATTTTAAATAAAGCTGGATGAAACATGTCTCTAGTCCCTGGGAAAGTTCTTAAAATTCTTTTTGTTTGTTTTTTTGGATGTGGTATAGTGTGGCGAGATGGTGCTGGTCGAAGTGTCACGGGTAATCACAGTGTGTGAAGCTGACAAGAGTCTGGGTGGGAGCCGGGTGACCCAGACTGGGACGGTCCACCCCGGAAGAGCGCCAGTCACTCCCAGACCCTGGAGCCCCAGAAGCAGGGTATCACTGCCAGATCCCACCAGGCCTCTGCCTAGCCTGCTTTCCAAACCAGATTCTCTACACCCATATTAGCCCCAAGGCAAAGTAAGTCTCTGTTCCCCCAAGGTCTCTGAGGATCCAGGCTTCCCAGGGGTCAAGTTTTCTGGAATCAGAATGCAGATGACATGAGGCCAAACTTCAATACTCCGTTTCCTCTGGGCTCCCAACTATATTACAGGAGTTTCCGGGTCTGAAGCCTGACATATATTTATGTTATTTTCTAAATTATGTCCGGGCCTAATGGAACTTCACAGGTTCACGGTTTTCTCTGCATGAACAACTTCTTTACTGACCCGAGTAGGCCTTTGGCTTCATTTGCAAAGTAAGAATATTGAACTCAGGCCTCTGCCAACTCAAAAATTTCAAGATCCAATGGAAGGGAAGGCAAAATAAAATAAGATGAAAACAGAGAGGGAACCAAACCATAAGAGACTCTTAACTCTAGGAAACAAACTGAGGGTTGCTCGAGGGGAAGGGGTTGGGGAATGTGGTAGTTGGGTGATGGGCATTAAGGAGGGCACTTGCTGGAAGGAATACTGGGCACTGAATCACTAAATTCTACCCCTGAAACTAATCACACACTATATGTTACATAAATTAAATTTAGATGAAAAGTTAAAAAATAAATACATTCAATAGCACTCTTCCAATCCCAAAGCCTTTTTTTTTTCTTTTTTTGCTGAGTCCTGCTAATGATTCCTCTGCCTTATTTCCTGTTTTGCTGGTTTTTTTCTCCATTCCAAAGGTATCAACACTAGTTCATCTTTTAAGCTTCTCAGGGCTAGACTGCTAGGTCTGTCTTCCTAGGGATTGCTTTGGTTTCTGTGGTTTTTTATGTTAATTGATACCACCTAAGCTCCTCAGAATCACCAGCTTCAAAGACCATTTCATATCCAATTCAAGTCCTGTAGATGGCTCCTTACCTCCCAACCCCTGCCCCCGCCTCGGCCCCCTCACCCCTGCTACTGTACAACATGGACCTTTGGCTCTAGCGTACTTCGTAGCTTATCCAGCCCCCATTCACCGACAAGAGTCTCACTCTTTGCCTTTACAGTAACATTCCCATACGGTTTCCCCTTCTCTCTGAACCAGTCTGTGTCCCTCCTTCCTTCAAGCCTTGGCCTGGCTCCACCGCTGGGAGACAGATGCTCATTCCTTGGATGCGTCCTTCATGCTCTTTTCTTTGCCGTTTTGATCAAATACGCCAGTTGTGCTCTAATGGCTTCATTCTAATGGCTTCAGCGACGCCCTCTCTAAGGACAGGGACAAGACTGTGCCTGCCCTTTTTTCTGTCCCAGTGAAATGTTGCCATGTTGCAGCCCCCACTTCCCCTCCTTGGTGTCCAATGCAGTGTGTGACCCATAGATATACAATATTGTTGTTGGAGGATTGGCATTAATGAAGGAACCTAACTGAGCTTGAATTTGCAGCTGACTCAACAGCAGCTGGGCTGAATCCAGCCCACTAACCACACGTGCCTACTGCAGGAAGGGTACATGTCCAGGGCTGGTAGTACAGAGGAGACCCACAGGCCGGACCCAGGTCTGGCTACATGGCCAGCTTGAAGAAGGCTGGGCTCCCAACGTGTTTTGCTTGTTCTGCAACTAGTGACCTCTCTTGGTTTTTATACTCATCTCTGCAAATGAGGGGTGAGATGACTAAGCCAAGAAATCCTATGATGAAAGACTCTCCACAGGGGTATCATTGTATTTCTGTAAATATGATAGCTTCTGTAGAATCAACCCATAAGGCAGTTTATACAGAAGGATAAGGATTCCAGGATGTTTGCTCATATTTCCTGGGCAAACATCACATATAACCAAAGGAACAGAAGCTCTGGTCTCCTTCCCCTAATACCACCTCCACTATTGGCAAAAATGACCAAGAGGGGATCCCGGGAAGGGTTTGGCCTTCTTTCCTGTATTTGCACACAATAAACAGATGAAAAAACACTGTCCTAAAAGTTTGAGTGCTCAGAAATTACACTCTTTCTTTTGTAGTCTTTCTGCATTTAATAGTCTCCTTGATGCCATAGGAGAAGTCTTCTGTGCATCTTCCAGAAATACCATCTCTCATGAGAGGATTGAAGAGTTCTACTGTGCCTTTCAGATCTAGGGCTTCCGTTGGAGGACTTGTTCAATCTCCTCAGGACTATCTTCAGGGTTCTAGAAGTAGGGCAAAAACATGGAGTGTCATCAGGGGGGAAAAAATGATACTGTTAGGACCTCACATCCTACCTCAAAGACTCCATAGAAGGAGTCACAATGAGGGGAGAAGTCTACACTTGACAACCCTCCTACTCTGTGCTGACATAGACTTGTCCTCTGGTGGCCAAGAAATGTTGTCCTTAAAGGTGTCAGAGCATAAACTTGAGGAAAATGGTTTATATTTTCTTTTAATAAGAACCCTATCTTGTTACAAGTTCTAGAATGAAAGCCTGCACTGTACACTGTTTGATGATAAACAGAGCCTTCCATCCTGCTGTATCTCCTTCAGATACCTTGGGCTTTGTGCTCCATCACTAGGACCTCCCAGTTCGTTCTGCTTTTCCACAACCAGAGTCATGAACTTAGAAGGAATCTCCTCAAGCAGGTTCAGTTACAGAATTAAATCCAGCCACTGAGCGAAACAAGTGGTGACAGGTTCATGCACCTTTGGCAAAAGTCATCCTGAGGGAAACTTATTGGTAACCTGAAATCTTCCTTTCCGGGATGAGGGACTGATTTCCAGTCTTTCAGTCTACAGCTCTGTTTTCTCCTTTTCACTTCATTACACTACCTCTGAGACATGCCAGCATTGTGGTTTTTAAATAAAGAGAATGAAAATAGATTTGATTGGGGAATTTTAGAGTTTCTTGAAATCAAAGAGGGCCTCCTGGGGTAACCTGAACCAGACTGGATGTCCACAAAGAAGAGACTCTGGTGTCAGAAGAACCAGATTTATCTGATTTCCAGCTGCAGGGCCTTGGATGAGGCATTCAGCATCCCTGAAGCCTTAGTCTCCTCATCTGTAAAATGGGGATAATGCTACCTAGCTGAATGAGGGGTTAGTAACAATTAATGTGATAAATATAGTTCCTTGGAACACAGGCATACAATAAATGGTAGATTTAATCTAAAATACGAACATTAGAGGACTAAGTGTCACATCCTAGGAAAACCCTTATAGACAGAGAAAAGTTTATTGCTGAGACATTTTCTCTAGCTTAGGTCACCGAAGGATTAAATTAACACATGCAAGAGGGTAGAGCTAAGCATAACAGACAGGTGAAAAGAAAGGTGGAGAATAAGTCAACAGAGAGGAACATTCCACATGAAATTACACCTTTAGAATCCAAAGACAAGGGCTGGGTTTTCGAGCTTCAGTCACTGCTGAGGAGCAGTGAGCTGGAGAGTACACGGTGGGGTCCTCTTGCGCAAGGACCCAAGCTGTGACAGGAGAAAGGCCACTTCCTTCTTCTCTGGACAGGCCTGCTGAGCACCAGGGAAGGAAGTGAACCCAAACACCGGGTCTCCTGCCACAGATGTGTGACTCTGGGCTGGAGGCATGGGAAAAGCCTATCACAAGGTGGACAGTTTCTAGAATCCTGGAGCCTGAGCAGAAGGCAATGCTTGAAGTCCTCCTGTGCAGCACTTGAGCTAACTGTGACACTGGGATCCCTGGAATCTTCTCAAAATCACAAGGAAGACAACCAGTTTACAAGGACAAAATGATACGCCTTTGCCACCACAAATGCCAGACAGAAATCTGTCTGATTCAGCGGGGTAAAACACACCAAGTTCATTGTTAAAAGTCAGAATGAAGTATATACATTTCCCGAAACATGTGATTGAACTAAACCAAAGTCATTTTTCCCCCCTAGGTCTTAAATCAGTTCTAAGTGAGTTTAAGTACAAAAAATGTAAAGATGTGTATCTGTCCTAGTGAGTCAGGACAGAATCAGTTTCATGAAACTGAATGAGGTACTTGTGGAGATATCAAAATATGCCTAAAATCAAACTGAAACAGTAGCTTGAGAAGTCAAATCTGATTAGATTAAAACAAACAGAAATAAAGAACTCACGATTCACCAATAGTGATGATGTTGATTATGCTGTTCATGAAACTACTGTACTTCCTGACACTTAAATCTCAGAGTAATAACAGCTCCCTATGTAT
The DNA here is from genome assembly GCF_010015895.1 of Lontra canadensis. Classification (NCBI taxonomy): domain Eukaryota; kingdom Metazoa; phylum Chordata; class Mammalia; order Carnivora; family Mustelidae; genus Lontra; species Lontra canadensis. The sequence continues at coordinate 20,206,233 of NW_022631003.1, read as the reverse complement.
CCAGGGTGCAGCGATCCTGGGTTCAATCTGCAATGATCTCAGAACCTTCCAATTATATCATTTATTTACCTCCAGTTGGTGTGGCCTTTAAGAAATGTGTTGGGCTACAGATCACAGGACATTAGGTCCCACAGAGGAAACACAGAAGATGGCTAATTGGGGCGCCTGGGTGGCTCAGGTCATGATCTCGGAGTCCTGGGATCGAGCCCCACGTCAGGCTCTCTGCTCAGCAGGGAGCCTGCTTCCTCCTCTCTCTCTGCCTGCCTCTCTGCCTGCTTGTGATCTCTCTGTCAAATAAATAAATAAAATCTTTAAAAAAAAAAAAAAAAAAGAAGATGGCTAATTAACTTGTCAACTTAGTAATTATTAATGGTATTGTTAACCTATTGGCCAGAAATTATACCAGTGTGAGTGTCTGTGTGATCAGTATATAGGCATTGTTGCATATGCACATGTTTTAATAATATAAATAATTAGCAACTTAAATTTACTCATTCTGTTGGAATGTATTCTTTAGATCTTGAGAACCCCTAGAGGGAAATAAAAATGTGGACTTCCCCCCTCCCACCTTCCAGAGAGACCAGCACAGAGTGGGTTGTTTGTGTTGTGGGAAAACATACTTCCAGAATGGCATGGAAATGGAGGCTCAGGACACTCTTTATATACATAGAAGAAGAAAAAGGTAGGGACAAGTGGGAAGCTGGGAGTCGTACCCCTGGAGCTCAATTTGGCAGGTCTGCCTGGAGGAGGTGAAGATGCCAACAGAGGGAAAGAAAGGGGCTTTATGCCCTACGGCCAGGAATCTGAATATGGCTTGGATTCTCAGAGATGTGACAAACCCTGATGACTTGGCCACGAGGCCTCCGTTTTCTGCGGTTTCAGTACTCATCTGAGACACCTGGGACCTCCTCACCATTGTGGAGGAACAAAGCGGGAGATGCCCCGAAGAATGAGCGGCTGATTCAGAAGCTGGAGCAGGAAAAGCCCCGAGAGCTCCTGGCTTCTCCTCCTTCCGAATTCTGGCCTCACTTCTGTTCTCCCCGCCGGACTCTGAGCCGATACTGCCAGCCTGGCAGCCTCAGCCCTGGGGAAACCTCGAAGGGGCCCAGTCGGATTCGCTCAGGTCCAAGGAGCCTGAGTTCCTGCAGGCAAAAACCTTTAGAGGTTTCTCTCCAGCCACACGTTTGGGGTGTGACCTCCTTGCACCAAATTTAAAGGTCAGCTCATGTGGGAATGATTCCGAATTCGAGTTAGTCTGGCCCCACGCTGACGAGTTGAACTTGGATGCCACCTCTCCCATTTCATCTCTCTTTCCCTTGTCGTACTTTCCCCTGTGGCTGAGAGCAGTTTTTCCCTTCCGTTTTACAGACATGTGAGGCATCTCGCCCCACCTCCCCCACCCCAGACTTCCACCCATCTGGAAGAGCCATACGCACATCTGGAGGCCATTCGCATCTGGAAGATTTTTTTTTTTTTTTTACATTCTTTTCTTTGAAACTCAATCCATGTAACCTCTTGTTCAAAAGGGCCTCTGAACTACTGGAATTGTTTGCAGAGCCTCAAGAAAAAGTCCTTAGTTTTATCCCTACATGGTGGAATTTATGACTCAGACCAAACCCTGCATTATGTTGCTGATTGCTTTCCTTTTTTCTATAGTAATTACTTTTCTGAGCTTCACTTTGAAAAGGACTAGAAGTTCCAGCCTCCGTCACATAGAAAAAGAAGGTGGAAAGCGAGATGTTCAGCAGTCACCAGCCTAAATCTAGCTCTTAGCTCTGTGACTCTGAACAAGAGAGTCATTTCCTCATCAATAAAATGAGGGTTTATTGTCTAAAATGAGATCACTGAACGTGCTTTGTTATCACATAAGATCGTTTGAGGATGAGGTGAGATAACATAGTGAACACGTCTAACCTCGCACCCTGGGTAACGTAAGGATTGATGGAGAGAAGGAAAGACCCCCTGGGCTACCGCTCTATGACGTGCCACTGAGCACAGAAAGGCAGAAGTCTCTGGAACACGAATCCTGCCATCCGCCACACCTGTCATCCCAACCAAGTTGACAGTAGAGTATTTGACCAAGGGTTCTCAGAGTGCATACAAATTACCTGGCCCTTCTGACAAAATGCAGATTCCAGGTGGTCAGCAGGTCCAGGGTGGGACAGAGGTTTGCATTTCTAACAATCCCAAATGATGCCTACGCTGTCCCATGGACTGCTGGGTACTAGGAAAGTAGATTCCCAGCCCCCAAATTCAACCTCTGGTAACAAGTGACTGCCATTTCTGCTGTGCCCCGTCTAAATCTCAAGGGCGGTCAGTGGGAAGAGAGGTGTAGAAAGAAATGAAATTCACATTCCTGAAATGCACAAAGACCTATTCAGCTTAACTTTGACCCTCTCCTGCTGGGAGGCAGGATGCACGTGGCCTTTGGGTATGAAGGGAAAGCTAACTACTTCACCCCATCCCTGCCTTCGAGTATTTCCCCTCATGAGTCAGGTTCACGCCAAGTGGAGAATGCCACAGTTACGGAAGGCTGCCTTTGACCTTCAGCGAGTTGCTCAACTCCCAGCTGGGCTGTTGCAGGAGGGAGAAAGACCAAAGGTGTTTCTCGGGTGGGGCAGTGGCAACCAGCCTCTCTTGCCCCTGAAATGTGTTGCCTGGCAACCGGAGGGCAGGAGGACCGGAGGAATGGGAGTCAGTAACCTGGCCGGAAGGAAGTAATGGAACAGGAGAAGCAGGGCTGAAGCCATCTGAGAGCTGCGGTCACACAGACACACACACCCAACAGCGTGGAATGTTGTTATAAGCCTCCGACGCAGGGGTCCAGTGGGTGTGAACCTAGAAAGCAAGAGGCCAGAAGTTTATAAACATTCATTTTTTCCATTTTATTATTTTAAAAATACTAATAATAAAAGGAGGAGGGGAGAAAAAAAAACCAATTTCTTAGATGAGTTGGCAAGGCAGGAGGAAAAATCTGAAAAACGGCTTATAAAAACCAAGGGAATCATTAAAGGGTGTGGAGGGGAGTGAGAAGAAAGTTGGTAAAAATCCTGTACTGAAAACTAAAACCTGTCTTGGAAAGTGGCCAAAAAATGGTTTATAGTAAGGTTTGAAAACCTAGAATAAGCCATGGCCCAGGGGTTGCTCCTAGTGGCTCCTGAAAGAGGAGGGGAAGGGCGATGGCACCGGACCTACCCACTGCCACCCAGGGTGGGGATGGAGGGGGTGTGGGGGAGAGGGGGGCAGGGGCCACCCTAGCCCACCGCAGAGCCAGGTCTAGAGGGCGGCAGTCCTGGGAGGCAGCCACAGTGGCAGGAAGATTTTTCCCTTCCAGTCACAGGTCTGGAGCTTCTCTTGCCTCACAGGTCGAAAGCCTTACTTCAGGTCCCCAAGAGTCTCTTAAGATTGTAGTGACAGCCCCTGCCTCCTGGCGTCCCCACATTTCAAATTCTACCATAAGGATGTCACCATAAGGATGAGGCTTTGAAAACACAGATGGGATCACACTGCTCAAAAGTTCTCATGGTTCCCGGTTGCCAACAAAGGAAATTCCAAACTTCTTAGCATGGTTGGTATTCAATGCTTTCCACAGCCTTGCCCTAGTCTACTTTTCCAGAGCCATGTCCAGCTTCTCCTAGCAAGCCCAGCCCCCTGCAGTGCTGGCACTCTATAAAGCACACCAGTCTCCCCCAAGCCTTGAACTCCTGGCTCTTCTGTGCCTCCATGCACTGCCCTAACTCCTCACCTGGCCTCTCTCCCAAAAGAGCCCTATTCACCCTTTTAAAAATACAAAGAAATAAAAATGTAAACTTTTTAAATAATATGTGTGCAGGATTTAATAATTGTTATAGGAGCAGAAGATTTCAAATGCAGTGAAACAATCCCTTGCCTTCTTTCTCCCCTTCCTCAGGCCCTCTTCCTCAACCAAACCTTTCACTTTTTTAAACTTTCTTTCCTGGTGGTTCCCTTCATTTCTCCAGAAACTATTTCTGGAGATAACTATTTGTTATTTCATCAATTTTATATAGACTTTTTTTTCCCCTCTGACTCGAATAAATCAGTGTTTGGCACACATAGAACATATCTCTATTTTTATTTGCCCCGTGGAAACTTTGGATCACTTTAAGATCATGGACAAAAAGAAGCAAAGTATGATAAAGGAGTAAGGGTTCAGGCTAGGAAGTCATTCTGGCCAAGTCCAGATTGTTAACGAACTAGTTATCATTGGGGTGATCTTGGCCAATTTACTTAACCTTTCTGTGCTTATAATGTCTTCATAAGTAGCAAAGGATACAAATTAGTGTTTCCTTCACAGTGAAATCTGTACTGATCTCTCCCTAGACCTTCAGCAAGATTGTCATCTGCATTTCCCTTCACGGCTGCTCAAGGGTTTAGGGGCTGCTTCCAAAACCCAAGTTCCCCTCTGGCTGGCTTTACTCCCTCATCTTGCAAAAGTACATTCTCCGGTGACTTCCTTAGAGAGATATGTAGCCTTAAGACTTTCTACACCTCCTCTGTCTGAAAATGTCTTTTCTTCTGCCTTCAAAATTCACAGTGATTTTTGCTGGATATAGACTTCTAGTTGAAAGTTATTTTCTTCATAATTTGAAGCACTGCTTTATTATCTTCTAACACCTCATGTTGTTCTTACAAGTCTCCAATGCCCACTTACTCAGAGGTTGTCTCTCATATTTTTCTTTACTTCTCTCTCTCTGGAGACATTTAAATTTTTTCTTTCATTATTAGTGTTCCACATTTTTATGTTGCCTCATGATGGGTACTAAGTAAACACTTCTTTCTCAACTTTTGTATCTTTCAACTCTGGGAGATTCTCTTATAATGTTTCTTTAATACTTCCTTCCCACATATTTGTCTTTTTAGTTCTCCTCTCCAGTGGTTATTGAGCTCCTGGATTATTCTAAATGCCTTTTGTTTTGTTGGTGGTGGTCATTTTATACTCTTTTTCTTTTCCTTATTCTTTATTTTCTCCTCCACCTTTTTAGTTGGCATGTCATAGCATCTTGCTTAACTGATGTGGTGTCTTCATGAATATCTCTGAGGATATAAATTTGTCTCTTTCAAGCTCCTTATTTACCTTGAGTTATCTCTTGTTTTCTTACAGGGTCATTCCTCTATTTCACAATGTTTCCTTTTCCTGTACCGCAATTCCCTCAAATACCTAGTCATTGACAGGATGAGCAAAGCTGACTGTGAAGTCACCGTACACCAGCAGGCATTGGTTGACTATTGGCTTCCATTTCAGGGTGAGTAGAAATGGATCCAGAAGTGTCATTAGCTCCTGCACTAACAACAGGTTGTTCAGCTTTGTTAGAAAGGAACGATCCTTCCCCCACCCCATGACCTCAGGGTGGAGAAGGCGGGGATTTCTCTCAGCCCAAATCTCCCTCTTGCCCACCATCAAATCGAGAGATTTTGAGCCCTCCCAGGAATTTGCAAGAACAATTTCCCTTGACAGTGGTCTACACCGAGTATATTCTTCACTGCATCTTTCTCTGTCCGCCTCACTTCATCAGCCCCCAGTCCTTCTCCTACTTCCCACAGTCCATGTATCACACAATTGCTTATCCTCTGAAGACCTCTCCACATTCTCTTTATTGCTGGTAATTTGTACCAGTTCTTATTCCTTTGCCATCATGTCATGAAAGCTCTGAAGTTTAAAAATAATAATAAATGTGTGTTTCAAGAAACCAAAAATAAAAATGACAATTCTAAAAGTTTCCAGAGAGAAGGTGTAGGTCTCCTGAAAAGGAACAAGAATTCTCAATATCAACAATAGATGGTGGCCAAAAGAATAATTTTTCCACTGTTGAAAGACAAGAGCTGTCAACCTAGAATTTTAATACCAATTAGACTATTTTTAAAATTTTGGGCAAGCTAATGGTATCTCAGGCATATGTAAAATGTCTTTTAACATTCTCTTGGAAGAAGTACTCTAGTAAGAAGAGAAACAAATGCAGGAAAATACTATGAGACTTACATTAATTAACAATAAACAAGCACAATAAACATCATTTTTCCCTAAAAAAGAAACAATAAAATGTTAAGATACGGTGGAGAGAAGTAGAATTGAAAAGACCCACATAGTGTCATATGACATAGAAAATAAATAAGACCATCCACACCTAGACACATTACAGTGAATTTATAAAGTACCAAAATTGGCAAGGAATAAATTAAAAGCTTATGTAGATAAATGGCCATTATAGAAATTAAATTATCAATCACTTTGTGAGGTTAATAAATAAAACCTTGATTCCAAAACAGGACAAGAACACCAAACAAAGCTATAGTTTCTATATAAACATGGATAATTGTATGTCTAGCATATATAAGAAACTCAGGAATCTTCATGAAAAAGATTGGAGACCACCCCAAAAGAGCAAAACATATAACAATACACAATTTAGAGAATAGATACCAAGTATGGGATGAGACCTGTATTTCCAGGAAGACTTGGAAATCAGAACTACAAATTTTAAAACAGCAATATACTATTTCACACACATCCAAGATACAACGATTAGAAATCTGGGTAATACCAAGTGATGGGCAGACTCAGGGAAGTAGATGTGTCCATGTATTTCCGGACCAACATTAAACCAGAACAGCCATTCTGGAAAGCAACCAGGCAGTACTTAGTGAAATTAAGTGAGCACGTACTTTATGCCCGGCATTCCCCCCATGCTGGGTATGTGCCCAGAGAAACTCTTGAGAGAGCCAAGGGAGCGTGTATACATGCCTACTTGTCCTATTATTAGAGAAAGTCTTGCGTGCATCAGGAATTGGTGGTTGGGGGGAGCGGGAATGAGGGAAGAGGCGGAAGAGAACTGGGGATGAAGATCAGGGATGAACAGGAAAAACAAATAATGAAACAAAACCAGAATGCAAGACAAACTAAAGAATGTGTTTAACTCCGTTCTGAGGCTCCACAAAACAAAACCCATGATGCACCAGCATCTATCTACCACCTGGTACCCTAGCCTGGGTCAAGGTACTTGTGGTAGGAAAACAAATCAACGAGCAGGAGCTGTCAGATGGCATCACTTGCTTTGACCTAAGAGATGGGCTGTGGAGTGGAGGACCTGACCTCCCCTGTCCTGGACCTTCCAAGAATCTCCCTGGCCTCCTCCATTCATCTGGCCTCTGGAAAGAAAGAGAAGGCCTCGCCTTCTGTAAACAAATCCCTCCCTGGCCCTCATTGATCTCCACGCTTATTGTCTCCCACCCAAATCTCATTTCCTTCAGCAGCACACTTTAGAGTGGTTTGCTCAATCCTGCAGCAATCCCGCCTGCTTCACCCGGGGTCACATTGGAGCAGTGTCAACATTTGTCCCTGTACTCACGGGGCGGGGGGGGGGGGGGGGGGGGGGGGTGGCCCTGTAGCCATTGCACGGGTCTCCCACCCTTGTGCAGAGAAGAACTAAGGAAGCAGATGAAGGCAAGATCCGTGCTTTCTGGGGGAAGTGATTCCCACGGCTTCCTTCTGCACCCTCCTAGGTAGTAAATTACACACCTGGATAAAGAAACCCCACCTCCCCCAGATAAGGAGCCGAACGGACTTACAGAAATGACATAGTAATACAGACAAGGCAGTACAAAGGTGAACTTGAAGAGCCAGTGAATTTACAGGAGGCAGATTTTCTTTTCAATGGGCCCATGACTGGCCCCTTTTTTTCTCCCACATATGCCCGCACCTGACTTCTCTTCTAGGACCAAATCCTCAGGTTTTCCATTTGCCGTGGATTCCTAGTCCAAGCATCTTGCCTCACCTTGTTCCTCAGCACCGTCTTCCCCATCTCCTTCCACCCACCTGGAGTGGAGAGTCTCCATCTTGGACTTCTTCAGACTTCACCAGACCTCAAAATGGCCCCAAATGCTTTCCAGCTTGCTTGTCCTCAACTGCTAAAGAGAAGATCAGGGAACAGCACTCAGGAAGCTTACCCTAGGGGCAAAGTAGAACACTGAGGCCTTATAGAGAAAAACTACAGAAGTACGAGTTAGAGATAGGCCCTGCCCTTACAGAAGATTACTTAGGGTCTGTGGATCACCTGTTAAGTGAAAGCCATTTTCCCTCATTTTCTCTGTTTTCCAGATGAGTTAACTGAGTCTCTCAGAGGTTGAGCCTCTCGAGTAGCTGCTGGCAAGGGGTGACTCTGTGACTTCAGACGCCAAGCCCGGGCGTTTTTCACAACATCATAAATGCATTAAGGAGAACCAACCCTACTTGGGAATACAGAGCACTGTGCCCTGAAATTGACTCAAAGTATTTTCAAAATAGCCTGTCAGCAAGAACTAAGGGGTGATCAAAAAAACTCTGAGCTTGAGGGCTCCGGTCTCGTCTGCGGAAAGGAAGGGTTCGACAGAGAAAGATTCCTGACAGGGGTGGAGGGCCCTTTGAAATCAAGTGTGAAAGGACAGAGGGCTCTAGATTGGCAGGGAAGAGAAAATAAAGCAGGCATAAGCATCTTCCCTTACGGTTGCTTAGACATTCCTCCTGTCCTGGAATGAATTTTCCACTCTGTCTCCCAGAATAAGAGGACACATGCTGAAACGTGGCAGGGTGGATTTAGGTTAAATAGCCCCAAAAAATATCTCCGGTGATGAGGTGGTTAAATACCAAACTCTTTCCCTAAAGGAAGTGGTGAAATGTAGATTCTTTTTTTTTTCCCCCTCAGATGATTCTGGCTGGCTGCTGCTGGAGACATGGTTCTAGAAACTTCCTCTGGAAACAGCAGTCCTGCTGCCCCACCATGACTTTATTATGCTCACATTAAGCAGGTTCAGGGCAACCTGTGGAACAGCAGTTACTCAACCCCAGACCCTCCCTGAGAGCCACAACTGCAAAGTCTTACTCTCACCTTTCCTCCCTGGTTCCCATACTCCGACAAGCATGAACCAGAAAGGGCCTGAGTCACCGGGACACGTGACAGAAAGTGCACACAGGGCCTCTCCACACTTGGCACGGCCTCGTGAAACCAAAATCACCGGTGCCCTGTGAGCTGAGGAGCACCAGGCAGGTATGGGGTTGCCATCGGGAAACAACCCAAAGCTGCAGTCTGGCCACTCGAGCATTGGAGAAAACTCCTGCTTGGAAATGAGGGAGTCCAAGGCCCAGTGGCCTGACTGAAGGGCCAGTCTAGGGGGCTTAACTTAAAGCCTGTTGCCCATGTTTGGAGTCTGTAGGAGGCTGCAGTGCTAGGCCTGCTGAAGGGAGGCCTCAGCACCACACACTGTTTTCCACAGCAGGGAATCCTCGCTGTGGCTCCTTTCTGGCTCTCTGGCTGCTGCTCAGATATGTGTTAGTCAGTCAGTCAGTCAGTCAGTTGATTAGTTAGTTAATTGCTTGGTTAATTAGTTTGTTAGTTCTACAAATAGCACAAAGGCACAGCCCACCACCTAGAAAATGATGTTTCACAGGCTCATTAATGATTTCACTGCCCTTAAGGGAAATCTGAAAACAGCCTTGAACAGGAAGACTGTGTGAAGAAACTTTATTCCTCCTGCTGTCGTGATTTCCATCTTCCTAAGAACCATAGACTTAGAGGATATTCAAGTTAGTCAGATCTTGGGAATCGTCTAGTGCAAGCTCATTGTTTTCCAGGAAAGGAAGCCCAGGCCCAGAGAGATGAAGCGACTTGCCTGGAGTCACACATCCCGTCAGTGCCCTTTGCCTGGGATGGACCAGCACACATCCAAGGTGAAGGAGGAGGAAGCAGGCCATTTCTCCCGTGTGCTTCAGGTAATGGGGTTTGCCTAATGTTGACAAGTACAGTTTTAGAGGTTTCTGCCTCCTGTCCGTGTCCGAACCACCACCATAGTCACCAAATACACACAAAAAATGCCCTGCTCTACTGCTTCTAAGAACTCACTAAACTTTTCATTTCCATGAGAAGATCTTAAATTTAGAGGTGCCATGCGTTCCCTCCAGGAGAAATAAGAATGGCTTCCTGGCCCCCAGAAGGAGTTGGCTATCTCTGGCAAGTTCCAGCTAAGTGATAAATACAGGGGTTTTGCCATCCAGAGTTGTCACTTTTTTTTTTCTCTCTCTCTTTTCTTTTTTTTTTTTTTTCCATTCTTGCCTCCCAATTTCTAGAACCCATCTCCTCACCACTAAAGTGGATCAGTCAGGTAGACACATGGGTGGTTATAAGAGCAGGGTTTTCAAATCAGAAGCATTCCATACATGTCAGCCACATGACCTTACTCAAGACATTTAATGATTGGCATCTTCAGATTGAGGACAATAATGCCATGGCACCATGAGCATGAAATGAGTGAGATCACATTTTGGGAAAACCCTTTTGAAATTGTTGAGAGGAAACATAAGAGATTTTCATTACTGACTATGAGCTGCCCTATGCCTGATCATGCATTAGAGTTCATGGCCGAAAGGAAGGGTGTTGGCTGCTGGGTTGGACCAGAGACACAGCCGGAGACTGGAAGTATGGTCTCCTCCACCTGTGTGCACAGGAAGTTGTCCCTTCCCACAGTCCTCAGAGGGGGCTCATCGGAGGCAGGTCGTGTCTGGAGCCAGATGTTGAGCACAGTCCCAGAATGTACTGTGACGGCTGCTATATGTCAGCCTCAGCACCTCTGGGTGCTTCTTTTTTCTTCTTTTTTTTTCTTTTCCTTTTTTCTTTTTTCTTCTTCTTCCCCCCCCCCCCCCCCCCGAATTGGGTTCTCATGGCTTCTGGAGCATTTTAAAGAGGCTGTGTCACTACTGGCCTGGACAACAGATAGCTTGCTCTAGGGCAATATCCCATTTTTTCCCACAGTCTGAGCTTGTGCAGATGGAGAATACTGGGGATGTGGACACCTGTTCCCTACTGCCCATGTCCTTCAAGCACTCAGTCCACCCTCTGACTCCAATATCGTCAACAGTCTTGACAAGAAATGATAATCTCCTACCCAATCTCATGACCCAACTGAGGGTGATATCCTCCACCTCAAGACTTTGCTCCTTCCAGAAAGAGTGTCCTCTTTACTCAAGTTAACCATATCACCTATTTGGTCGCTTCTTCCTGATCCGTCCTCTCTCCCCCAGTGAGCATGGCTGACCCCATTAGCAGCCCCTTCAATTTCTCTCCACAGACCTCTTCGCCTCTGCTTGTGAGCACATTCAGACTCCTAATAATTTGAGAAATGTTCCTTGATGTTTCTTACAATATTTACAATCTTATTTTTATTTTCTTTCCATTGCTACACTTCTTAAATCACCGATCTATACAACCAATCCCTTCTTTTCCTAAAATCAGTATCTTGCCTTTCCTCATGTTCTATGAAAGCTTGGCTCCCAAAGGTCACCAGGGTGTCATCTAAAGATCAGTGACTAATTTTCAGTCCTCATTCTTCCTCAGGAGTGTGGATGTTCCACTCAGTGGGATTCACTCCTCCCGTGACTTCCATAGCATCATCAACCTCACGTCCCCATCTCTCTGCCTGTTCCCATGTCACTTTTGTCAAGTCCTTTTCCTTTTACTGGCTCCTTAAAATAGACATTTGTCAGGATCTAGCTCCCAGGCCCCTGCTACTCTGTTTATTCTCTTTTGGTTTATTTCTTCCACTCTCCTAGAGGAGTGTTTGTTTCATTCTGAAAACATGTCCAAAATCTTAATTTCCATATACCTGAAATTGCCCATTGGATATTGTCTTCCTCAGAATCTTCATAGTGATTTAATATATCTAAAATTAATTTCATCCTCTTTCTGGCTTCCATATTCATATTAATAGCACAGCTTCTCTCTTGATTACTCACTAAAGGGTTAAACTTAGGAACTATTCCTAATTTCTCTACCTCTTTCACCCCCATATTTAGTCAATTACCAAGTCAAGTCAGTTCTTTTTCTAAAAAATTTTGCCATCTCCTCTTCTTCTTATCCATTTTGTTCCTACTGACTTCACCTTCCTTAATTCAGAAAATTCATTTTTTAAATTTATACATTTAATACATATGCATTAAGGGCCTATTCTGTGCCGGGCTCTGTTCAGGGAACTAGGCAAAGAGAAACAGACACAGACTGTCCCTGCCTCAGCAATGGAATTTACAGTCTGGTAAGAGAGACAGATGTTGCTCAAGAAAACACTAATAAATATATGACTGTAAATTGAGATGAGTGCTCTGAAAGAGAAGAACGCAATTAAGGATTGAGACATGAAGCATGAGTAGAAGTTGATGAGAAAAATGAATGTGGCATGCTGAGAGAAGGGAGAGTTACTCAGTGATGGCATAATTTATTCAAACCATTTGATCAAAAGGAACATAGTAGGTTCACGAAACTGAAAGAGGCCAGTGAGGCTGGAGCTGAGACAGCGAGGCGGGAAATGAGGCAGAGAAGGAGGGGAAAGACCACGTCAGCCCTGGTCAATCAGGGTGAGTCAATTGGTCGGACTCCATCTTAAAATTAATGAGGAACAAATGAAGAGTCTTCACTATTACTCACTTTGACTATAGGAAGGCCTTCTGCTTGAGAGTCTGGCTTTCCTACTCCAGTCTGTGCTGCAAGTCATCACAAGAGTTTCCATAAGATAAAACTCCAATCTATCTAGATTTATATCCAAGACTATATCTTTTTTTCCCATATCTTTGAATATACCAAAAACCATTGAATAGTATACTTTCAGTGGATGAATTGTATGGTGTGTGAATTACATAGCCACAAAGGTATTAAAAAGTCAAGCGATGTCTATAAATAATAAACGATTAGGAAATTTAATGCAAGAGGGGGCCCCTGGGTGGCTCAGTGGGTTGGGCCACTGCTTTCGGCTCTGGTTGTGATCTCGGGGTCCTAGGATCGAGTCCCACGTCGGGCTCTCTGCTCGTCAGGGAGCCTGCTTCCCTCTCTCTCTCTCTGCCTGCTTATGATCTCTCTCTGTCAAATAAATAAATAAAATCTTAAAAAAAAAAAAGAAAATTTAACGCAAGAAATTTCATTCACAAAATCAATGAAATCTGTAAGTTGCCTAGAAAGCTAACGCATACTGTGTAAAATCTTCATTGAGAAAATTGCAATATTAAAATGCTTAAGAAAAGACCCTAATAAATGGAGAAAAAAAGCATGTCCATGAATGGACTATTCAATATTGCAAAAACATCGAATCTCCCTAAATAAATCCATAAAAGGAATAGGATTCCATTCAGATATTTATTTGATCCTTATAGTCACACAGAAGAGAAAGGGGCTGAAAACAGTCAAGACATTGCTGAAGAAGACAAAGTGAGAAACAAGGCTTGCCCTACCAGAGATCAAGACTTCCTATAGAGTAGAATTATGGACAGAATGTATTGGGAAGGGAAGGGCAAATAAGCTGATGGAACCAAATAGAGAGCTCAGAAACAGACTTTCATATCAATTAAAACTTCGTGAATGAGACAAGTGACCTTAAAAAAAAAAAATCAATGGAGAATTTTTTTAAAGATGGGATATTTAATAAATAATCCTAATACAACAGATTATCTACAAAATTTTATCTCCCCCATCCCACCAACCACAGAAATAAATTCCAAATGACTTAAATACAAATTGGAAAAGAAAATTTCACAATTTTTAGAAGAAAATTGGGAGAGTATCCTCGTGATCTCAGGGCAAAGATTTTCTTAAACAAAAAAGCACTAACTTTTTATGAAAAAAATGGATTGATTTGATTAAATGGGTTTTTCTAAATTTCTTCAGTGTTACAAATATAAAAACAAAGTGCAAAGATAAGCCATAGACTAGGAGACTATATTTTCAATGCATACAATCAACAAAAGAGTAATGTCCAAAAAATATGAAATGCTTATTTATTTCAATAAGAAAGAATAACCCAATAGAAAATGGTCAAAAGTTACAAACAGATAATATATAGGAGAAACCCAAATGGCCCATATACTTATGAAATGAAGTTCAACCTGACTAGAATCAGGAAAATGGAAAGCTTTTTTTTTTTTTAATTAAAGCTTGTCAGTACCAAATATTCTAAAAATACAGAAAAATGAGCTCTTATAAACTGCTAGTAAGAATGTAAATTGGTACAATCCACTATGGATTAAAATTAAGAGTAAAACTAAGGATATGCATTCTGAGGACAGATGGAAATTCTCCTTCTAGGTATATACACTTTAGAAAAACTGTAGCACAGATTCACTGGAAAGCTTGCTCCTAAATTTTTTGCATTAACTGCCATAGCTAAAGAAAAAACTTAAACAGAAGAATGAATCGTTTTTATTTAATATCAATAGCAGTTAAAGTGGATTACCATGGATTAATCCAAAAAATTACCTTGGATCACAAGAAGAAAAGAAGAAACCACCTCTTAAATAACATACAGTATGATAGACACCATTTATATACATTTTTAAAACATGAAAAACAATACTCTGTGTAATGTATTGTCACATAAATGTGTAGCAAATATAAAAAACATACATAGAAATGACAATGACAGGAGCCTGTGTGGCTCAGTGGGTTAAACCTCTGACTCTTGGTTTTGGCTCAGGCCAGGATCTCTGGGGTTGTGAGATCCAGCCCTGAGGCGGGCTCCACTGCCAGCAGGGAGTCTGCTTTAAGATTCATGCTCTCTTGTGCATATACACTCTCTCACTCTCTCTCAAATAAATAAGTAAATCTTCAAAAAGAAAAGGGAAATAACAATCAGAAGCAGAAAAAATGACTCTTGGGGTGAGGGTGGGGGTTGAGGATAACTGAGGGAGGTGACTAGGGGTGGAGTTCCACAAGGGATTGGATTATTTCTGTATTCCTTCCCAAATATGACAAAATTTAACATTTTAAAACTGGTGGTGAGTATAAAGAATTCTTATAAATATTCTCCATTTCTATATGTTGAAATATTTAATAATAATAAATAAAACCTAGATTGTTACAAATACACTAAACAAGGAGTTAATATCTTTAATATAAAAAACCTCTTGCAAATAAATGAGGTCAAAAACATCCAAGATAGGGGTGCCTAGGTGGCTCAGTTGTTAAGTGTCTGCCTTCAGCTCAGGTCATGATCCCAGTGTCCTGGAATCGAGCCCCGCGGGAAGCCTGCTTCTCCCTCTCCCTCTCCTACTCCCTCTGCTTGTGTTCCCTCTCTCCCTGTCTGTCAAATAAATAAATAAAATCTTAAAAAAATATATCCATGATAGATGATTGAGAAAATAACATGAACAGAGAATTTAGAGAAAATATTGTTAATAAACATTTTTATCAAATAAATTATTATTTTCACATACTAGCACAACAGAAATATTTTTCTTAGAATTCTCAATGTTGGCAAAGGTGATTCCATGTACACTGATATGCCACTGGTAAGACTATAAATTACTATCAATAGTCAAAAAACTATTTGGCAATTTGCATAAAACTCTCCATATTTTTTTTTAATCTCACAATTATACCTCCAGTTATCTACCAGAAACAAAACCAGGAATGTAATGAAGATTTGTGTTCAGAGATGTTATTTATTGCATTGTTTATAATAATAGCCCCAAAAGGGGAGAAAAACACATAAATATCCAAACTAAGGAAATGATTTAATAACTTATAGATTATGGTTGACCCATAAGATAGACTATTATGTAGCCTTTTATCTCTGATGATGCTTATCAAGCATTCCCAGAGATACTGGGGAATCACTGTGATGCAGTATTCAGTGACAGGTAGGGCTTAGATCTGCATCACAATGCTACCCCAGCAACATAAATACACACAGGGGTCTCATTATCTACATACTCCTTATCCAAGCCTCCATAGTTGCAAGATTTAGTAAAATAAGGAGAGGGCATGTGGATAGCCACACAAATCACTAACAAATAAGGATCTCTAGAATTCGATCAATTAAAAAAAAAAAAAAAAACAAAGAGAAAATTAACAAGAATGACGACAAGAGGGACCAAGCAAAAGAGAATACTCTATTAAAGTATTATGAGAGGCGAGTCGGGAAATTGATGAACTCATCACACATTTTTGCACAATTGGTTCTCTTTATAATTGTGCTACAAAATAATCAAACATAGAATAAAAGATGTAGTTTGTTGTTTTTTTTTAAGATTTTATTCATGTATTTGACAGACAAAGATCACAAGTAGGCAGAGAGGCAGGCAGAGAGAGAGGGGGGAGGAAGCAGGCTCCCCACTGAGCAGAGAGCCCAATATGGGCTTGATACCAGGACCCCGGGATCATGACCCAAGCTGAAGGCAGAGGCTTTAACTCACTGAGCCACCCAGGCACCCTGAAAGATGTGGTATTAAGCTATCTTTCATTTTCTTGGGAAAAATCCTCCCACAATCCCTTCCCCCATCATTTTGTTTATTGACATTTTCTTCTAAGATTTAGTGTACAATTGCAAGTAGAACCTAACCTTTATTTTAAAGGTTTATAATAAAATTATCTGTATATTTTTTATTATATTCTCATGATAAAAATCACACTCTAACTACTTGTGAAATTTTGATTCTCATTTTAATTGATTAACTTCAGATGATTCTAGGTTGACAAAGACCTAATAATTGTTATATATAGAAAATAAAGAATAGAACAGCACCATCCAATAGAAATGTAATGTGACCCACTGTGTAATTAGGTAAAAGTAATTCTAATGGTATATTGTACTTAAAATTATCCAAAATATAGCAATTTCAACATGTAATCAATATAAAAATTATTAACGAGATTGTTTTTTTACTAAATCTCCAAAATCCAGTGTGTATTTGACACGGTACATATCAATTTGAACTGCCACATTTCAAGTATCACATAGCTCAGGCATAGAAGAAAATGTACCAGTGTTTTTCAAAAATGCATATAAAATGGTTGTGCATGGGGATTAAGACTTGAGCTACTAGTTTCATAATTTTAAAATTTTAAAACTTTGGCACTTCAGTATTTTTAGCGGTTTTCATTTATGAAAGGTAAACTTTTTCTATATCTCTCACTTATGGCTTGAATACTTAAATAATTTTTTTCCTGTTTCTCTTTATATCTTTTGCTAGTTGCATTTCATTTCCTGCTTTAGCTCTTCTGGTTTTCTCAGAAAATTATTTCAATTTTTGACCATCCTTTTCACTGGTTGCCTGGCGAACTTCCACTTCTGAGATCATTTTAAAGCGACCCTTGACCCTGCCAAGTTAATTTCTTTCTACCCTTCCCTGCTTTCTCATGGATCAAGATCTTTTTTCTTATGTTATTAAAACCATATTGTTTTCCTATGAAACAAGCCGTTCTCTTAGACCTCTTTGTCTTTAAAAATACCCTCCCCCAGGGGACCTTTTAAGCTAGTGGACTCCAGTGTTGATTATCATTCCTTTTTCTCCTACTGGTTTCCTTCCTTCAGTCCTTCAGAATCACACATTTACAATGTATAAATGTAAGGTCACTTTCAACCAGATTGATAAATTTAAATTTTCAAATACTTAGTACCTGTACATAAGTAACACATCAAGAGTTGCATTTTCAATCCAGTGATTTGATTTCTCCCTCACCTGCCATAAAGGCCTATTTGTCCTACATGAGCTTGAGAATTCCCGTTATGTCACCTTCATGCTGTCTCCTTTCAAAGAAGGGCTACTGTTGCACTGTGTATAGTAAACTTTGAGTAAGTGGTTCAAAGAAAACTGTGGAGATTGCTCAAAAGATAATGTATCATTTTCTTAAAAGCTAATTGCTCAATTTCACTTTTTTTTGATGTCCCTCAAATCCCTGAATTAGGACTTTAAGAGAGAAGAGAAGGGAGAAAAGAATTATCAATACATGTATGATCTAAATAATTTTGAAATCTTCCCTGAATAGTAGGCAGCTGGTACTCATTATTGTAAGAAATGACATAGTCAGAAACTGGCAGAGTTTGTTTAAACAATAGAACTGAACTGGGCAGTGGGGGGAGGAGGAAGTACCCGAGGTGGAGGAGGGGTGTACCCAGGTGGCAACTTATGGAATATAACAGCTTACCAAAGTGATCCGGTTGAATTCACAGATGTTGGAATCCAACTCCCTGAACATCTGCTCAGGAACCCTCACAGGCCACCCACAGAAAACAAGAGGATTTTTTTTTCTCTCTCCAGAGGTGGGAGTGAAGGACTGTGGATAATAGCTTCTTAGTACAGGAAGTAGAGAAATAAAATAGAGCAAACACTAGGATTTGGGGTGGAATGAATTAATGATAATTTATATTTGATATGCATTATGGGTAAAAGTGGTGAACCGTACAAATCAAATGAGATTATTTTGGGGAGCTCATTATCTGTTTATATTCTGTCCTCCTATCTGTAGGGCTTGAGGAGACTTGGAAGACCCTCCGAAAATGTTAACAGTCTTCATAAGTGAACGTAGAGAATGAGGTAAGAAAGAAAAGAAGAAAGAGGTGGAGGAAAAGGAAGGGAGGGACAGAGGGAGGAATTTCAGTTAAGTATATTTCATGTGTAGAAGAGGTTTCCTGGAGGGGGGGAAAAAGACAAAATATTGGTTACCAATATTAAGTTAAAATACATTAAATATGATTAAGTTAAAAATACATTTATTGAGTATCTGCTGGGTATGAACTGGTGCTTGGTGCTAAGGAGTATCACCAGATGAGCAGGGTCATTAGAGCTCTGCAGAAGACATAACCAAACCCTCCTTCCCACCACTACAAGCCCACAGAAGATGGTCCAGTTTTTACCCCATCACAAGGCAGGAATCCACACCCTACACCAGTGCAGGGCCCCTTCTGAGGCCAATCTGGAGGAGCCTCTGAAGGTAAGGATTCCAGAATTTATCCAGGGTTTGCAGGCTTGACCTTAATCTTGAGTTGTTGTAAACTCATCAATGAATGGCCTCTGGCCCTTCCCCAGGACTCGCTCTGTCTTCACTATCCTCAAATGGGCTAGATAGGAGCTCTGGTGAATGATGCAAATCAGAACTGGATGTTTAGGGTGAATGTACAAAGCACTATTTTTGTCTAGGTGAATTTCTTATATCAGTCACTCTCTTCCCCAAGAAAGTAGGGTTAAGGGAAACCCTACTGTCTGGGGCTGAAGAAAGGAACCATATGGTCAGAAGGAAGACTAGAGAACCCAGGTATGGGCAACAGTTGCTGGCTGCGGGCTACTCAATGAATTGCTCAAACTTTCATGTCTTCGTTTTCTCAGTTTTCAAATGATGGTAACATTA
This sequence comes from Lontra canadensis, assembly GCF_010015895.1. Lineage (NCBI taxonomy): Eukaryota > Metazoa > Chordata > Mammalia > Carnivora > Mustelidae > Lontra > Lontra canadensis. The sequence goes on along the minus strand of NW_022631003.1, from coordinate 20,187,085 downwards.
CCTATGTCACAGTGTCACCTTGATGATTAAATGAGATAAGATACCCAAACATTCTGGAAACTTTTAACACAAAGGTTAATTAATATTTATAAAATTATGACGGTGAGAGGATAGATTTCTAAGCAACTAGGGGAGTGAACCAGAGAGACTAGACCTCAAAGGAAACCTCTGGAGCTAGAGAAAGAACAATACTCAGAAAGCCGGAAGGACCCATCCAAGCCAACGATGACAACTACCCAAAAAACTAGATTCTGCTTTTAAGTTGTGAACTTGGGGTTATATTTTTATAATCCAGTTGGGCCTACATGCTGCCAGTGATAGAAAGACAACCAAAGAACACCAGAGGACAGCCTGAACTCCACAGCTGTCAAGGGTTTTAGAGACAAGGAGTGTTGTGTTCCGGAAGCCGTAACTATGGGAGGAACAGAGCTGGCTGCTTACAGCCATCTGGCTACAGTTCTACCACACCCTCATCTCCATCCTGTCTGAAACCGCACCCCTGGGGCCTGCCTGAAGCTGGACCAGAGTCCATATAAATTGGGGGGTAGATCACCTTTTCATAGAGAATCCCCCAGGGAGGCTGTGTTTCTTCTTGGGTCCCAGTCCCGGGTTTCTTTTCCCCTTCTCTTTGTTAATTTTGCAATTTACTTCATTGTATCTTTTAGCCACAAAATAAATAGCCATGAGGAGACAAATGCAGAATTAACAAGCTGGGCTGCAGAATTGAGCTATCCTGGTGGGTTGAAATAACATCTCACTGTGGTTTTGATTCCCATTTTCCTGATGACTAATGTTGTCGAGCATCTTCTCATGTGCTTAGCAGTCATTTGTACATCTTTGGAGAAACGTCTGTTCAAGTACTCTGCCAATATTTTACTTGGGTTATTTGTTTTTGTAAGATTGAGTTGTAAGGGGTCTTTATATTGTCTAGATATTATAGATCGAGATAAACATCTAGATAAGAGGTCTTATATACTCTAAAACTAGATATCTAGATTCTAGGTACATGATTTGCAATTTTTTTTCCACTCTGTGTGTTGTCCTTTCACTTTTTTAATAGTGTTTTTGAAGCACTATTGAAACTTTTGAAGCACTAAATATTTTTGAAGCACAAAATATTTGAATTTTGACGGAGACTCATTTACCTTTTACTTCTTTTGTGGCTCATGCTTTTGGTGTCATAAACAAGATTCTGTTGCCAAATTCAAGATCAGGAAGACTTACTCCTGTGTTTTCTTCTAAGAGTTTTATAGTCTTACCTTTTACACTTAAGTCTTTGATCTCTTTTGAGTCGATTTTTATACATGGTGTGATATAGGAGTCCAACTACATTCTTTTGCCTGTGGATATCTGGTTGTCTCACTACCATTTTTCAGAAAGACTATTCTTTTCCCTATGAAGGGTCATGGCACCCTTGTCAAAAATTGGTTAACACATGGATTTATTTCTGGGCTTTAAGTTCTATCCCACTGATTTACATGTCTACCACTATGCCACACTGTCTTGATTGCTGTTGCTTTATAATAAGTTTTGAAATCAAGAACCATGAGTCCCCCAACTTCGTTTGTTTTGTTTTGCTTTGTTTTCAGTACTGTTTATTTATTCTGGTTGTATGAATTTTAGAATCAGCTTGTCTAAGAAGCAAGCTGGAATTTTGATGAGAATTACATTGAATCTGTGGATAAATCTGGAGAATACTGCCATCTTAACAATAGCAGGTTTTCTGATCCTTGGGGCCCGCTGAGCCACAGTGGGTTAAGCATCTGTCTTGGCCTCAGGGCATAATCCCCAGGGTCATGGGACTGAGCCCTGTGTAGGACTCCCTGCCCAGTGGGGAGTCTGCTTAACCCTCTCACTCTGCCCCTCCCCCCAACTTATGTGCGCTCTCTCTCTCTCTCTCAGTTTAATAAATAAAATCTTTTTTTTTGTTTTCTGATTCATGAACATGGAATGATTCTATTTATTTAGAGCTTACTTAATTTATTTCAACAACATTTTGTAGTTTTCAGAGTATAAATTTTGCACTTCTTTTGTTGAATTTATTTCTAAGTCTTTCATTCTTTTTGATACTATTATAAATAGAATTGCTTTCTTAATTTTGTTTCCAGAGTGTTCATTGCAGGTATATTCTGCAACTAGCTGAATTTATTTATAATCGTTTTGTGAATTCCTTGGGATTATTTATATATAAGACCATGTCATCTAAAAGTACTTTTATTTCTTCCTTTCCAATCTGCATGACTTTTTATTTCTTTTTGTTGCCAGACTCCTCTGGCTAGATTCTCTAATAAGATGTTGAATAAAAGTGGTGAAAGCAACTTCTTTGTCTTGTTGCTGATGTTTAGGTGAAAGTATCTATTCTTCTTACATTAAGGATGATGTTAGCTTTAAGTTTTTCATAGATGCCTTCTACCAAGTTGAGGCAGTTCCCTTCCATTCCTAATTTGTTAGTGTTTTTATCATGAAAGAGTGTTAGATTTGCTGAATGCTTTTTCTACATCTATAAAAATGCTCATGGGGTTTTGGTTTCTTTTTATTCTGGTGTATTACATTACACCAATGGACCTACCGAAATCTTAAGCTCACAAGAGACCCTGAGCACAAATCAACCAACTCATCTGCTCCTGAATTCCTGAGCCCCAGAAACTGTGCGAGATAATAAATGCTTATTCTTTCTTAAGCTACAAAATTTTAGAGTAATTCGTTATGCAGGAATAGATCATTAATACAGCATTTTTATCACTGTTTTATAAATAAAGAAACAGGTTTGAAGTATTTATCTACTTCTCAACCCCACCCTGGGTTAAAGACTTGGAAGTGGAAGGGATTTGAACGAGGCCTTCGGCCTCAAATAGGTTTTCCTCCATAAAGATCTACTCTGATGATTCAGTCCCCCGTTACTGCAAATTGTCGTCTCTGTTTGGCAAGCCCATCTCATGTGGCTGGGCAAGTAGTTCACTGCATAGGGGCAACTGAATGAAGGGGCAGAGGAGGACTGGTATTCAGCCTGAGTTTTTCCTACCAAGTTGTGTTCCCTGGCTCAGGGCTGAGTCTGCCCGGATGAAATGGCCCCTTTTCAAATGTGCCCAGAAGCACAGTCTGATGGCCAAGCCATATGCCCAGAAGGTTGAGAGCCCCATAGAAGTACTTTTCTAATTTGTGCAAAGGCACTATAGGCACAATTGGGTTGTTCCAAAAAATTATCTAACTGGAAAAAGGTTCAGATTTCCCTGTTTACTAGTTTGACATGCCAATTAGGCAACATTGGTCCATGGGACTCGTCCTGGACAAATTTTTAAATCTCTGACCCAATTTGTTCTTACCACCCTCTTACCTCCCACCCTCCAATACCTCTTCCCTAGAACCTTGCTTTCAGGAACATGAGCAAGAAAAAGACCTCATAGTATTTGAGTGTCTCCTCTATGCCAGTACATGACTGGTCACCTTCCATACTCATTGTCATTTAATGTCGATAATTCTGAAAGGAAGATATTATTATCCCCATTTTACAGATAAGGAAACCCACTGAGAGAAGTCAAATAATTTATCCAAGTCCCACAGGTAGTAAATGGTGAGACTGAAGTCAAAACTCAAGCTCATCTGATTCCAGAAACTATGTTCCAGCCACCACCCCTTTCTTACATATCTAAAGGCGCTCTCCTGCCGGGAACATCAGCATTCTCACAGAGAACAAATAACATTCAGAACAAATCACATTCAAGACCGTAAGACATGAGATTATGGTAGGCGTTAGGAAGTACCAGCACCCTCCAACATATGACATAGGTCACCCCCTTGACTGAAAGGGAGCGCTACTGACCAGTCTCCACAGCCTAATCAGACAATCCCCTGAAGTCCACGTCCTGGATCTCAGAGGCTGGTGTACTCCTCAACTCTAAAGCTGGAGAGATCTACTGATATGGGAAGCCAGATGTTCATTCTTTCCTTCAACCGATACTTATTGAGTGTTTACTACGTACCACAGTTACAGCAGTAACCAAGGTAGATACATTCCCTGACCTCATGGAGCTTAGAAGATAATGGGACTTCTTCCCCTTTATCTGCCCCTTCCCATTTTCACACACACACACACACACACACAGAGCAGAGTAGGAGAGACACTATACACTTAGCTCTCCTCATAACTGCTACAGTGGAAGGCTCCACTGACTGAGACAGAGATGGTGGTTTAAAAATAAAGAATAGCTGAGAAAGCTCAAGTGATGCTTCCAAGAAACCTTCCTCTTATCTTCTCAAGGGAACAACAGCAGCACACACACACAGATGCCTCTAAGCAGCCATTCGTGGCGCCAGAGGAAGAGGCCCAGACTACACTCCCTCTCATCTGAGGGCGAAGAGAGCTGCGTGACCCGGAACGAACACTGAGGAGAAATGACCTTCAGGGAAAGCTGGCTTCAGAGTCAGGAGTGTTAGCTTGTTATTGCCGAGTTTCGACCACAGAATTCAGAAGGTGGCAGAGTTTGGTTTCACTTCAGAACATGTAGAAAGAATTGACTGGCCACCCAAAACCTTATCTGAACCTAAAATGTCTGCAAAATTGGGCAACAACATTCAAAGAAACAACCTTTTCCTTGCAGGCTTTTAGTGCCAAGACTCCTTCTGGACCAGTTGTAACTGAGTGAATATAGAAGCCAAGAAAATTAAATGGAATTTTTGGAACTTGATCCTGGGTGTGCTGCAAGCTGAAGACAGAGATATTTGGGTTTATGAAAGTGGGGTGTAGGCTTGTTTGTCTTAGGGTCCGTCCCATCCTCCAGAACCCTGCCAAGGTCCTAGAGTCAGGCTGGCTTCCAGGCTCCCTGCAAAGATCAAAGTTCAAGCTGATTAGTCCCAAAACTTCTCCATTGACAATCTATTATATGGAGAGTATTTGCTGACAATACCCTTGTAAGAAGGAATAGGTTCAAACACTCCAAATACCAGAAAAACTGGTTCAAAAAATGGAATTTGACACCATGTCAAGGAAAAAGATGCATGAGCACTGATAAGATAGCAACATGGGCCATCTCAAGGGGCCCCGTGCAAGGCAAGGAAAAGGCTAGTGTGCAGGGATCCGGATCCTCCCTCTCCTGTCAGCCAGACCAGCTCAGTTTTCCCTCGTCATAAACTGGGGTTCTGGAAAAGATTTAGTTTGGATGAGTAGAGTCCAAATAGAGGAGACAGACAGATAGATGGATCAAATATATAAAACATGAAAACCCCAGTGATGTAGAATGAATGCTGCGTTCGGAGTTAGGAGACTGCCCTAGCCCAGAGCGATGCTAGGTCCCTGTATGGTCTTAGACAAGACCATAACTTGTAAACCTTGGGGTTGTTTCAACTGATCAGTGCCCAATGTGGGCTAAAAGTTCTCTAGGGACCATCAGCCCCAACAAAAATCGACTCTCCGATTGCAAGGATTTGCTAGACAAAGCTTCCAGCTGCCTTAATGACCAGAGCTTGAACCCTACCTTGGTCTCTTTCTCTTGAGAAGATGGTGTTTCACATGGAGATAAACCTGAGAACTGGTAAGTCATCTCTATTCTTAGAAGACCCTTGTAACTGAGCACAGAACACAATTTAGAGATGAAATGAACACTATATACCATGCCCTGGGCCATAATAATAACCCAGCACTCATAGTAATAAAAGCATGCTGTTACTGAGGACTCCCAGGGGTCAGACCTGGGGCCCAGCATTTTATAGACATTAACTCCTTTAATCCCCACAACTTAGAACTATTATGGTTCCTGGGGCTCCTGGAGGGCTCGGTCAGTTAAGTGTCCAACTCGATTTCAGCTCAGGTCACGGGGTTTGTGGGATCGACCCCTGTGTCCAGCTCTACACTCTTCAGGGAATCTGCTTGAGGTTCTTTCCCTCTCCCTCTCCCTCTCCCTCTGCCCCTCCCCACTGTGCAAGCTCTCTTCCTCTCTCTCTAAAATAAATAAATATTTTTTAAAAAAACCATTATCATTACCATTTTAAGATGAGGAAACTAAGTCTCAACAAGGGAAAGAGATTCCTCCCACATCACATTGCTGGTCAAATAGCAGAAACAGACGTCAATGCCGGGCAGTCTAGGGTCACCGCTCCTGATCACTCCGCTGTTCGAAGTGGAGACCAAGATGGAGGCCCTGTGGAGCTTCGGAGACTCATCAGGGGAGGGAGGAGAAGTTGTAAAAGCAATGAAAAACGTTGCCTAGCAGATACGTGGGTACTCCATACAATTTTGAGGGATGCCTCACAGATACTTTAGAGTAGGCTGGCCAATGAAGCAGTAAGAGAGAGAGCCTGAACAGTTGTTCAAAAAAAAAAAAAAAGAAAGAAGAAAGAAAGAAAGAAAGAAAGAAAGAAAGAAAGAAAGAAAGAAAGAAAGAAAGAAAGAAAGAAAGAAAGGAAGGAAAAAAAAAGATGAAATCAGGTCAGTGACCATCGGCAGCATGAAGAAAAGATAAATGGGGAGGGAGGTCCCTACAGACAGAGTGAGGGAGGCATTTTGGTGAGGGAAAACTGCCAGAAATTCATGCCGAGTGTCCAAGAGCCCGGCTCCATTGCTTAATGGTTCTGGGACTGTTCGAATGGGTCTTGTACACCACTGCCTTCCTGGTTTAGGTCTGAAAAAGGGTCATTCAGGGTCAAGTGAGCTGAGAGGGCTCTGCCTCCAGCCACCAACATAGATTTTGTCTGTATTTGTGCTGATTTCTTCAGGAAGGGGTGAAAATGAAGGGACATGAGCTATCATTTAATACAATGATGACATTGAACTAATCTCCCAACAAATGACATTGAACTAAATCTCCCAGCTGTTCCCCTTTCCCATTGCCCCACAGCCTTTGCCTTCTAGCCCAGGATTTCCAGAATCCCAGTCTTTCCCTCCACTCCCCAGTCTACACCTGGGCTTACAAGCTCCACACAGCTACTTCTTTGGAAAAACGTTCACATCACCATTCTTTCTATCCCAAGCAACAATGAAGCTTCACTGTCCCTCAGAAAGGGTCTGGAAAGGCTAGTCTGCAGGATAGAGACAAAGGGGCTGTTGTGATGGAGAGGCACCCCAGTGATGAGGGAGCAGGAGGCTGGCTGAGGACAAAGCAAAAGCTGGCACCTTGCACCCCCTCTCCACCCGCTCCCCTCCGTAATATGTGTCACATTCCTCAGGCACCCCTGACTGCCCTAAAAGAAAAACAAATAGTTAACTTGCAGAGATCACAATCCTGCAAGGCCGAGTCTCCCTTGGTTTACAAATGTCCTTGAGATTTACAACAAAGAAGTTACCTTATCAATAGCCCAATTTCCAAAGGTACAGAACTCAGTTCCTCAAGCCCTAATGTCACCCTCCCCTCCATAAAAACTAAAGGAGGCTGAGGTAGAAGGAAAAGTAAATAAAGTTAAATTTCTTCTAAACCCAAATCTCCCTAACAAGGGTGCTTGATAGCAAGAATGTAACATTCCACCAGGAGACTCCCAATTGTCTTTATGTTAATGCCTCATTAGAAGGAAAAGTGGCCTTGGCTTGATAGTAACCAGGCCTTCAATATCCTGACAGTCTTCTTTACCCCAATAGCCCCTCTGAACACCCCTTTGTCCTCACCTACCCAACTCCTGTGTATATAACCAGCCACTCCTCACATCCCTGGGGCAGCAGCTCTTCCTGCCCACGGGTCCTGTCCCCGTGCTTTAATAAACCACCATTTTGCACCAAAGACGTCTTAAGAATTCTTTCTTAGCTGTCGGCTCTGAACCTCACCCCACCGAACCTCACCTAGGTTCTAGAACTTCATCACCAGGACCGAAACCAACCAGGAGCAGATGGCACACAATTCCTGCCACACATGAAGGACTCAAGTAATACTTGTTGGAAGGAAGGGAGGGAGGCAAGGAAGAAAGGAGAGAAGAAGGAAAAGATACTTTGATTGATAGTTGCAAGTGATGTGAAGATTTGGAAACCTCCAGACCCTACTCAGGGCCTGCCAGAAGCCAGTGAATTTTATTTTATAAAATGAATCCATGGGGCGCCTGGATGGCTCAGTGGGCTAAAGCCTCTGCCTTCAGCTCAGGCCATGATCTCAGGGTCCTGGGATCGAGCCCCGCATTGGGCTCTCTGCTCAGCAGGAGCCTGCTTCCCCCCCCACCCCTCTGCCTGCCTCTCTGCCTACTTGTGATCTCTGTCAAATAAATAAATAAAATCTTTAAAAAAAAAAAATGAATCCAATAACGCACTTCTGTTCATGACCTTGATGGCCGCTCTGTGCATAAATCATGTCCATATCAGTCTGCCTCCCAGACTAAAATATAAGCTGCTAAAGACTAATGTGCTGAAACATGTTCTGTTTCCATTTGCTTCTCCTCTCTCCACCCTGCCCTTGGGAGGCTGAGCTCTACCCAGGCTCCCTTGCATTTTGACTTCCAGTGAGCTCTCCAGTGGGAGGTACAGACCAAAAACTAGAGGGCACGAAGAGAGAATGGTCCGGGAATTTATTGCTACCTGCTAAGTTGTGTTTGAGCAGTGGCTGTGTTCTTCTACCAAACACCACAACTCCTGGGAAACGGCCCTTCTCCAAAAGCCGCAGCCCTCTCCAGGGCTAACAGCCTCTCTTTCCCATCACCTTCAGACTGAGAGGTGGTGTGGGTCTTTCACCATGTTCATGTCCAACCTGCACATTGCATCATCCCTTCCTGCTTCTCTACACCATACCCCACAGCTGTGTAAATTGTCCTTTCATTAAACCCCCATTCACATTTTTATTCATTATGGCTCAGTCCCTTAGTATGGAGCTGATGTTGTGCTGGGCACACCCATCATCATGGTGCTGGAAGTGAGCCCTATTTCACCTCTCCCTCCTTCCTGCTGGAGCCTTGGAACCTCAGCCCCTGCCCTACAGGGGCAATGTCTGCCTGATTCTTTTCCCTTTATTAAAATTCTACTGGAGGTGATTAGTAGATCTCTGGGTTTGGGCTTAGAAATCTCTCTCTCAAGGTAAATATATCTTCTGGGAGGAGCACATGCTTATCTTGATCATTAAGGAAGTGAATAAGCTTATCAGAATTACTGGGGAAAGTGGATAAATATAACATATTTCAAGACTCTGATTTATTAGCCAGTATTTAAGTGTTATCACTTACATGACTCCCTAAAGACACAGTACAGCAGATGTTGCTTTCGATGGGGACAAAGGAAGGGAGAGCTTGGTCATGGCATGCTAAGGAGGATGCTGAGGGTGGGTGACTAGAGGGGTGTGAGGCCGTGGAGAACAAGAGAAGGGGATCGTGTCCAAAGATACGGAAGGACCCTGAAAAGAAACTGCGTTCATTCACATATTTGTACAGGGCTGGGCTGGCCCCACCTATTTCCTTCCTCCTTCTCTCCACCCATTACTGCTCTACTTGAACTGCTGCTTCCTCCTCCTCCTCCTTCTCCTCCTCCTCCTCCTCCTCCTCTTTCCCTCCTGTGTCCTTGGCCTCCACTCATACATTGCCAAGTTACAGAGCAAATTCATGTTCATGATTGCCCAAAAAGATCCCAGGTACCTCTCATGTACCATCTAAACAGCTGAGGGACTGAGGAAAGGTAGGGAATCTGAGAAAGCATTTCCGTAAGGGCCCCAACATTTGTGGCTCTGCCTGGAATGAGTGAGTGTTACATTGATAAAACATCAATAGGCAGGATTCATCCATCCAACAGGCCAAGAACATCCAGTCATCCATGGTGGTGTTCTCAAGATACCTGGGGGCTACCGTGTTGGCAAACAGGGAGACCTCTCCCTTCCTCAGCATTTAAGTAATGCCAGGGCTAATCTTACCACACAGGGATGGGCGTTACCGACCCTCTGGATGGGCCCCTACAGCTGTGTGATTCTCTGAGACACAGGCCTCTTGGTTATCAAGGAGAGGAGAAGGGCAAGGACATGTTACCTCTCTGATCACGTGTATAGTCCTGGGCTTTTGCCCATGGGATTTGTAGCAGAGGTTGCAGTATCTACTGCAGTATCTTTTTACCTTGTCAACTGAAGAAATGACAACATTTCCCAGCCTCCACTAAGTTCTGGTCAATGTGTTATTAGCAGAGGCGATGTGTGGCAACTTCCAAGAAATCTCTTTATGAGTTGTCAGGTGCTACTTTCCCTCTTTCTTAATTGCCCTTCCTTTCCTTCTGCTGTTTAGAGTGTGGATGTGATGGCCAGAGCTAGTGCAACCACTCAAGACCCTGAGATGGGAGACAGAGGCAGAGGATAACAGAATATCAAGACCGAAGTCAGAGTTCTTGACTGCACATGACTGTACCAACCCTGGACTGCTTACCTCTAGACTTCTTACATTTGAAAGGATAATAAATTTATATTTTGTTTAAAACACTCTGATTTTGGTTTCTTCGTTATATGTCACCTTATCTGATTCTAAATGATAAAGCATCTCTCCGGGCTTTAGGTATAACACCAAAGCTATCTTGAATAAATTCCAGTCCAGAAATTCCATTGTCATCTCCTTAATTTCTCTAGAAGTAACCAAATATGGAACTCACTTTCGCTTTCTTTCTAGGGAAATAAAACAATATTCCCATGGTCCCTGAATGACAAAGCAAAAAATGGAATAGCATCTAGCTTCCCATCCAGACCAAATTCTGGTTCCCAGGTTTGCCAAGAACAGCTATCCCACAGTCTAATCTATGAAATAGACACATGAAACCCATCCACATTTAGGGTACAATTGAGATCTGTAATGATTCCATGTCTCCAGATGACTTGGTGATCCTTAGATAAAAAGAGGCTTAGGAAATAAAAACACATCCTTGTCCTCAGCTAGAAAACAACACTCCATGAGTCAGATCCGACAGCAGGACTGAGGGGCAGAAGGGTGCATCAATCCATTTCAGGAAGTAGTTAACAGTGGGGGGAAGTAGTGAGCAATGAGAAAGAAGGGTAGAGAATGGTGGGCTGTCAGGGAGCGGTTTTGGTCCCTTCGTGATCTTGCCCTGATGAAGCTCTTTTCTCCTCACTCTTCATCTTCTCCACTACCATCATGCCTGCCCCAAACATAAACTCTAAATCATTCCCTGAAGAAACTGTGCTCTCCCACAACTACAGGCCTCTGTTCATGCTACTCTGGGTGTTTAGAAAGCTCTTAACCCTCTACCAGTTGGAATGACACCTCCTCGGTAAAGCCTTCTTAGATTTCTTCAGGCCAAGTTAGAACATTTTCACCCTGTGCTTTCAGAACAGTTTATAGAGTCATATGAACTTCTAGTTTAGGGATAAACAAAGGGCTGTATCTTACGTACATTTAACTTGCATGGATATAACTGCACATGTTCAGTAAACAAAAAAGGGAGAAGGAGGAGAAAACAAAGAGAAAGAGAAAGACATATTTTTATTCCTGACATCTTACAAAATATAGCTTCATAATTTTTTTTAATTTAAAAAAAAGGAACCTCTTGCTAAAATGCAAAGAAAAAATGAAGGAAGTTTCTGGGGTTTGATTTTAGGGATTTTTGAGGGGTGATTTTCTTGATTATTTGTCATTTCACTTTATATGCTGACTTTGGACTAAATATCTGAACGGGGGGCGCCTGGGTTGCTCAGTGGGTTAAGCCTCTGCCTTCAGCTCAGGTCATGATCTCAGGGTCCTGGGTTAGAGCCCCACATTGGGTTCTCTGCTCAGCAGGGAGCCTGCTTCCCCCCCACTCTGCCTGCCTCTCTGCCTGCTTATGATCTCTGTCAAATAAATAAAATCTTAAAAAATAATAATAATAAAATAAAATAAATAAAATAAAATAAATCTCTGAATGGGACCTGACTCTTCCACATAGCATCACATGGTGACTTCTTTAATTGTCCTAGACAGACTGTTCCAGGCAGGCTATACGCTTCTGAGAGACAGCAACCTGTGCCATTCATTTTGGGGTTTTCTGGGCCTGGCACAGTGTCTAGCAGGCAGCTAGTGCTCAATAAACATTGGTTGAAAGAAAAGTCAAATAGTTCCAGCATTTCCCATTGGCTACAACCCAATTAGAATCTGAGGGAAAACTGTCTCATCCCACTCACCTCTACAACACCCTCTTCAAACTGTTATCCGATCTCCTCTTTGAAGAGATCTATACATAAACTAGTTACTTTGCAAAGCAGCACACTTATGTCTAACAAAGTCCAATCGTTAAGGAAGTAAGACTGTGGGGCTCCTGGGTGGCTCAGTAGGTTAAAGCCTCTGCCTTCGGCTCAGGTCATGATGCCACGGTCCTGGGATCGAGCCCCACATCAGGCTCTCTGCTCAGTGGGGAGCCTGCTTCCCTTCCTCTCTCTCTGCCTGCCTCTCTGCCTACTTCTGATCTCTGTCTGTCAAATAAATAAACAAAAATCTTTAAAAAAAAGAAAGAAAGTAGGACTGTGGCACCATGAGCGACAAGAGGAGTTTAATTATGAATTCTACATTGCCACCACCAATAAACTTAGCCGTAGGAGGACTCAGAAGCCTTTCATTATTGAACTAACAACACTGGCTTTCTTCTATTAGAGTTAGAAACTGAAGGTCCATTTCACTCTTGACAATGATCCTGAGAACTGTCTTTAATATCTCAGTTATCCAGAGACCAGCGTTCCGGGATGTTCAAAATAGCAGGGAGCCTGGAAGTAACAGTGGAGCGAAACAACGAGAAAAGAACGTTTCAGTGGAGAAATCAACTTTTGATCGCCCATCATAATAGATCAGAGAGATGGGGACCTGAAAGTGACAGCTGATTTGGCTGAACCAGAAAGAAAATGAGCTCCCATTGTTGCTGGTGCAGAGGACACATGTACATCGTTGGTAAGGAGAGGAATAAGCCTGTCTTAAAGTATTGGTTGGTTGGTTGTTTCAACTTCTTTCTCCTTGTTTCTCTTCCCTCTCCTTGATTTTACAGAAAGCCAAAAATCCTTGTTTTATATTCATCCATTAATTCAAGAACATTTTTTTAAATATCTGCTCTGTGTCAGACACTCTGCAGTCTTACAGGTACAGAAGTAATAGGAGATTGTACAATATGGTGGGGTAAAAGCTAGATTAGCATACTAAATAGCATATATGAGAAGCACCTGATCCCAAACTGCAAGAGAAAATAACAATGTCAATAACAATGAGAGAAACTAAAGCATAGTGAGCGTTTACGGTGTGTCACATGCTATTCTATGTACTTAATGGATATCGACTTATTTGATCCCCATAATAACTTTTAGAGGTAGGTAAGCTTATTGTCATTCCCATTTTCACCTGAATTAAAGTGGCAGTGAGAGGAAAGGAAGTAGATATTAAGGCGTATGATGACAGGACTCAGTGACAGATGTGAATGGGTGAGTGAGAGGGAGTCATCTAAGGGAACATCTGAGTTTCTGGCTTAAATGATAGATGGATGGTGGGGCCATCACTGACAAGCAATCTGCTAGAGGAGTTCATGTTCCATCCAGAGCAGCCCACCATTGGGAGGAGAACGGGAGAAATCAGAGCCTCCTTAACCCTTCCCAATCCAATTCTCTGTCATGGTCAAGTGCATGAAGCCATTCTACTGATGTCTGCAAACCAGCCTTTCTGGGAGATTCCTGTAAGACCTGAAAGAGTCCAGAAGGCAGAGTGGGCACCTCCAAGAAGATAAGGTGGATATTCTAACAGTAGAGGAAAGACCCACTTAGAGACAGAAGACCTTGTCTAGAGCCTGGCTGACCATGAACCACACAAATGCTCTGAAGCCTTACCACTGCTTATTCTGAGACTGCCTTTGCCTGATTACAAGAATTCATGGGGCCCAGGGTGGATCTGCACTATCTTTAGCCTAGTAAGTCTGTAGACTATGCATCAGATACCAAGTAGTAAATAGATAGATACCTCTGAGACAAGGTTTAAAGAAGCCAGCCTCTGTCAGCCCAGTAGGGGAGGTTGATTCCTAGGAAAAAAACTGTGGTCCACTGTATCAATTGTGAGAGTATAAAGCAAAGACTCAATGTCAAAGAACCTGAATGGAGCAAGAAATATAGAGACAAGGAGGGTGGTTGGGTAATTTTCATGCAGAGAAAACATTGGTGCTTTTTGATGGCAATGCAGAAGAGAGGATCAAGAGATCAGGGGAGCAATTTAAGAAATGTTAGAGGTGAGCTCAGGTGAGAGGTGAGAAAGGTATAAGAATAAGAAGCAGTAAAAAGCACAGCATGGAAACTTACTTCTGGAGATAAGGGTCTTTTTGGTGGCAAATGCAGAAAATCTTTAAGAACTAGGGCCCAGAGAAGTAAGAGGTAGAGTATCTAAATAGCATAGGACTCTGGAGAAAGGATATGGACACCTAAATAGCAACCAAGATGACCTAAAAAAAAAAAAAAAAAACCTGGCCCTGACCATTTTGTGACCACAAGTGGGAAAAAGAGCATTTGCCTTGGGAGATATTAATAGAGGCACTGCTGGTGGGAGAAAGTGAAAGCAGGGGTGACTGACCAAAAACTAGGTTAACCAGAACAGAAAACTGGAAGAAGCAAGAAGGTAAGTAGTAGCACAGAAGAAGATCGAGAAGGAGATAGGGCAAAGGGAGCATGGGCTTTTGCTAAATGAAGTAGTTAAAAGGTTGGCCATGATGGTAAAGCCATTGGTGAGTTTGGGAGAAAATGCAATGTGGTCAAGGGGTAGATGCTTACTCTCACAAAATCATCCATGGAGAGCAACTATAACCCTCCCCGTGACACTTGTGCTAGCGGGCTCACTCATAACAGATGGATGGGCCTTGGGACCCTACCTGACATGGCCCTTCCTAGGCTGTCCAGTCCAGTGGTACTCAAGAGAAGAAACCTGCACTAGACTATAATCATGAACAGCTTCCTTCTTCTAGAATAGAGGTTGGCAAATTACTGCCCCTCCCCCACCCCAAGCCACATCTACCACACTGGGCATTTCCTACCTGTGCCAATCTTTATCAAAAGACAGAGAAAGGGGTGGGGGAGGGAGGGAGGGATGGGAAAGGGGTAAGGGTCCAGAGAAGTTGTGTGGTCCTAGACACCATATTGAAAAGATAGGGATATTCACAGACCTCAGAACAGAGGCCCTGCCTACAGGTTATTTTGATGAGAGAAACACTTATATGTATTTATCCTTGTTTGTCTTCCTTATAATTAGACTGCTAACTCCTCAGGGTAGAACTTGCCTAGCCATAAACTTCTGAGTGGACACTTCATTACTAAGGTAAACCACCAAACTCTTTACTAAGACAACAGTAAATATTTATTTTTACTCTCCGGAAACTTTTGTGAAGTAATGGGCAATAAGAATGTGGGCATAATTTGCCCAATTTCTCCCCATTTTAGAATCTGATTAATTTCCTTGGATATGACTGTATGAGAAATTCTAAGCAAGGTAGGGAACTGTTTCCTTTGTTTCCGTGTGTGTGTGCGTGTGTGTGTGTGTGTGTGTGTGTGTACATGTGTTTTAAATCAGGGGTGGCAAGTAGTTTCAGAAGGAGTTTATTCTAATGGTAAGAAGGTAGCAAAAAGGTTTCCTAAGTTTATTCACTCGTCCAACATTGCAGGACCTTCAGGCCAGGAGCTGATCTAGGTACTAAGGGTACAATGATGAAAAATACAGACTCTAGAGGTGGAAGTCAAAGTTGGGTGAGGAGAAGCCTCATTCATGGATTGATACCGGCTCTGGTTCTAAATCTGATTCCATACTAGCTGTTTAATTCAATCATCTTTGGCCTGCTGGGCCCACACAGTCCTCTGACACAGAGATGACTCTGCCTGAACGTGGTCACATTCTGACCCGGTCCCTCTGCTGGGTCAGACTCATCTCACTGTCCTCACACCCCTGGTACACTTGACTCACTACTTCAACCAGGCTACAGGGGACGGTAGATGCCCCGAGGAGTTCTCTCACAGCCACGCCTTCTCCAGCCTTTCCAGAAAGGCCCTCAAGGATTTCTGCAACCGGCCCTTCCAGTTGGGCAGAAATTTCCTGCCTTGGCAGTCCAGAGGACTTGGCAGTCAAGAGGCATTTTGTTTTGTTTTATTTTAAATGCGCAGTACATCCCCAAGCAGCCCCACCCTCTGTTCTAATTCCATTAAATCTATTCCTTTTGGACCTTTATTTTTCTCCATTAGAAAGTGGGACTGGGTAGAGAGAGAGGCTGGCAAAATGAGAGTGATCTATAAACATGAAAACGGAGGGTCACTCGCACCTCTGCTTTGCCTCTTGACTTTCTCCTTCCTCGAATCTGTCACCTCCACTCACCAAAACACCCAAGCTTCTGCCCAGTCTCCTCACCCCAAGGAGTTGTAGTCTGGCTTAATTGAGCTGAAATGTATAACGTCACAGGAGCCAGCAATAATTAAAGGGTAAAGCAGACAGCTGTGTCTTCAGAAAATAACACAGATGCATACTGCTCTTAATATAAAACTAATAACAATGTCACGCTAATATAATTAATGCCTCATTTACTCGGTCCAGTGTGGAATGAACTGTTCTACATAATTGATCCTCCCAGATTCCTGGAGCCTAAAATTTGGGGAATCAAATCGTTTAAACATATTTCATTGTTATGGAAATCTTTCTAAATATGTTGTGTTATTCTCTAGTTTCCTAGATAAAACTCACCCAACACGTTTCATTACCCTCCATAAGGACAGAACCAGCTCCAACATTACATACCCAGTACCTGGTGGAGTGCTCGGGCTCCTGATACATATTGGTAGGACAAATAAATCATCTCCAATATTGACTTTGAGATCCAAAATAAATGAACTCTTGGGCTTTGGACAGAGAGCTTTTTGGCCTCATCTCAGATTGTGTCTTGCATTCTTATTTGTGTTTTTATAATTCCCCTGTCCCCTGCTTCACCACAAAGCTGCCAGGTTCTTGCTTCTGTTTCTAAATGGAAATGATGCAGTAATGCACGGACTATAATCTGCTGTAAATCAGCAGATTATTAAACTTATTAGGTCATGCCTGAAATAAAAGTAAATGAAAGAGGCCGAGTAGCTCTATGAATTTTTGATGCTCACCCTGGCCACCCAAAGGCTTTTTTGGCTTCCTTCTGGCTTCTCCTCTGTGCTTCAGATGGCTGCTCCTGCTAGATGAGTAACTCCCAGACAAGTCAAGCATTCCCATGAGAGCTACAATAGAAACTCATAATAAATGAGTCTTACTTGGGTTAGAACCTCTCACCATATGTCATCCAGGAAAAGATTGCCACTGATCATAGGATCTCACATCTAAATTAACTGGTTCCTCCACACTTGTGAGGCAAAGCCAACAGAGCTCACATTCCAGAAAAGGGTGGGGAATGGAGAGCCCCTGATAGGCTATAATATTTTTCAAAATTCACGAGTAAATCTCTCCCAGGATTTGTCAAATAGATCTTCCATTTTCTGGTGCTTTAGGTCTAACGGGCTTTCCCTTTCTGGGTCCCAAAGACTCCAGATTGATCACAGAAGGAATCCAACAGGATTGAGAGTTTCCCAGAGTTTCCCTGGAGTGGAAAGAATCTCTACTTTGTGCTCGACAGCTCTCTGAAAACACAAAGAAAATGGGTGAAAATCCTGATTGCAAGTTTACCAAGAAATCATTTAGCCTTCAATAATAGATTCTGTCATTCACAAAGTGCAATGAAGACAGCAATGAACTGGTTCAAAATAGGGAGGAAGTGAGGAAATGAGATTAGCATCGGACCATTGGATCCCACCCTCAGTGCGCCTCTGCTACCATCTTGGCTCCAAAGCGAACTGGTTAAGATGTTAAGTTTTCTTCCCCCTCCAGAGGCTGGTCTAGGGCTTCTTTGTTGGAGTCAATAAGGGAACCAGGAGGCAGAACTCGAGCCTCACCCCTGAGTCAACAGCAGCCACACCAGGTACCTCGAACATGTTATCTGAACCCTTTTTGGATTCTAACTCTTGCTCTGTAAAAGGAGTGATGAGCGCACCCCTCTGCTCCCTGCACGCTGGGAGACTTGGTTAATTGGTGTTTGGAAAAGCTTGTATCTTTGAATGAAAGCATTTACAAGTTTTGAGCTCTGTTCTTAAGCTGAGTCTTTGTTCACGTGGATTTTCTTGACTATGCCAAGAGAGCTTCTATAATTTCCCGCTGGAGAACTAATTCCCTAACCCAAAGAGTGTGGTGGTGAATAGATGCCTTTATAAACCTCTTCTGTTTCTCTCTGACTCATTTTTCATCTCGTACGTGATCAGCACAGACTTTTCAACTCTAAGAGAACTTTTCTGAAAAGTTTTAACTTTAAAAATATATGGTGTCAGCTGGATTTTTCCACATCAAATTGTGGTTTAAAAGCAGTAGTAAATGTTGCTTGCTTAAAAATTTTAAGTTTCAATTTTTAGAAAAGATTATGTTTTGCAAAGTCAATAGGTCACCTTCTGATAGTACCTTTTCTTTTAACAGCTGTACTGAGGTATAATGACATAGAATAAATTACAGTGTTTAAATTGTATGATTTCAAACATTTTCACATATATATACATCCATGAAACCATCGCCATAATCAAGGTAATGAATCTACCCATCCCCCCCCCAATATTTGCCTGGATTCTTTCACTCAGTAAAATTATTTTGAGATTTACTCCATACTGTTAGGTGTACCAGAGCTCATTCCTTTTTATTGCTAATAAGTATTCCATTGTAAGGATATGACACATTTGTTTATCTTTTCACTTGTTGATGGACGTTTGCGTTGCTTTAACTCGGGGATATTACAAATAAAGTTGCTATGGATATTCATGTACAAGTGTTTGCATTGGTATATCCTTTCATTTCTCTGGGGTAAATGCCAAGAAGTGGAATGGCTAGGTCTATCTTCTGAGTATATTGTGTTTGGAGAAAAGCATGATACATATGAACCCCTACATACAGTTCTTTCGATGTCTACAATTTTGATGTCTACAATTGTTTATCATGGAACCAAAAAAAAAATTGTACTTTCTTCTTCTTTCTCTATGTTACAATAATAATAGAAAGAATTTGCTTTGGTGTTACACAATGCGGTTTACAAAATATCTTTGCATATATTATGACCATCTATCCTCACAAACAATTTCTTCTCTTTCTCTGATTCTCTCTGGTTGACTGTCACCCTACATAACAGTAATGAATACTGAATGAAGTATTCTAGATAAGTTCTCAAAATAACTACATATCCAGATTGCTTTTGCTCCCTTGATTCCCAAATGGCAACACTTACCCCAAGTCATGCTCCCTTGCCAAAGGCTCCCTTGTCCCTACTGCAAAAGTGAATGAGCAAGGTGCAGACCAGATCCTCCTCATGCCTGCTCTTGATCTCTGCCTTCTTCCTCTCCCTCCCATTCCACATGACTACAGACTTCAGCAGTCACTAACGCTGCAGTTCAGAGCTTATACACTTCTTATCTTGACTCCAACTCTTTCTCAGATGTCTTGGCTAAGAAGATCCAGTAAGTGCTCTTTATGTTAAGTCCCAAACGCTGAATCATCTTACCATATTATGTTGGTTAGAAAATATTATTGGGGAGATACTGTTGAAAGCCAAACTTAACACTTTCACTGTTTTATGTCAGAAATTACTTCATTCAATGGTTGTGGGAAATTGCAGCGAACCTTTCAAAACTTCACTCCAAAAATCTCATCCTGTCTTTCTCCGCCCCCTTCTCTCCTGCCTGCTGCTAAGTTTCAGCGCCTTTTCTCTCTTTGCCCTCCCAGTTTCTTCCAAGGTTTGGAGAAAACAGACAAAGACTGTAAGAGATAATTCTAATACGAGTGTTTAGCTTTGAGACAATTGGTTTTCTGAATGCAAAAGTGAAGTTATAGGCCTCCCCCCACAAAAATATAATTTAATATAGATTTACAAATTAAAAATAGACCTACTGAAGCACTGAAAAAAATACAGAACTTTTAAACTAATATTAGGTGGGAGAAATCTTCCTAAGCAAGACATAAAACCTAGAATGTAGGACACTTGGGTGGCTCAGAGGCTTAAGCGTCTGTCTTCAGCTCAGGACAGGATCCCAGGCTCCTGGGATCAAGTCTTGCATTGGGCTCCTCACTCAGCAGAGAGCCTGCTTCTCCCTCTGCCTGCAGCTCCCCCTCCTTATGCTCTCTCTCTCTCTCCCTGACAAGTAAAATAAAATAAAATAAAATAAAATAAAATAAAATAAAATAAACCTAGAACTTACTGACAGATTGGCTATGTAAATTTTCCATTTCCATATGTGAAAACTATCATAACAAACTTGAAAAATAAGAGGCTGATTGGGAGAAAATACTTGCTATATATATATATATATATATAGAGAGAGAGAGAGAGAGAGAGATGACTATTCTTAATGTATTAAAATCTCCTTATGTTGAGGGGCGCCTGGGTAGCTCAGTGGATTAAGCATCTGCCTTGGGCTCAGGTCATGATCCCAGGGTTCTGGGGTTGAGCCCTGCATCAGGCTCCTTGCTCAGAGGGGATCTCCCTCTTCCTTACCCTCTGCCCCTCCTCCCTGCTCCAGCACACTCTCTGTCTCTCTCTCTCCTCCCTCTCTCTGTCAAATAAATAAATAAACTCTTTAAAAAAAAAAAAGAAAAAGAACGCTCTCTACATTAATCATACCCTTAAGATGTGTGCACTTTGTCGTATATAAATTTTACATAGAAAAAAAAGAACTATAAACAAATGTTAAATACTGTTGTTGATAGGCAACTGAAATATTTAGCCTACTGATATCTGCACCTTTGTTCAAAACATACAAAAATAAGGTGAATGGACAAATGAATAAAGGAATAGATAGATGAAAAGATATATGATAAAGTAAATATAGCAAAATGTTAATTATCAATCCAGATAATAGGTATATGGATGCTTAAACTGCACAATTCTTTTTTTAAATTAATTTATTTATTTGAGAGAGAGAGAAAGCAGGGGGGAGGAGGAGGGAGAGGCGGGAGGATCTCCAGCAGACTGCAGTGAGCGCAGAGCCCAACAGTGAGGCAGAGCCCAACTACAGTGTTTGACCCCAGCTACAGTGTTTTACCTCATGACCCTGAGATCACAGCCTGAGCCAAAACCAAGGGTCAGATGCTCAACCAACTGCGCCACCCAGACACCCCTAAACTACACAAATTCTTTCAACTTTTCTGTGTGCTTGAAAATGTTCATAATAAAATGTTGGGGGGAGACCCCCTAAAATGAATAAGAAAATACACAAAATCCCTAAGAACAGTAAACAAAGAAAATTAGCAGACAATTTGCAATTTTAAAAAATGGGTACAAAAGGATTTTTAATTTTACTTGGAATAAGAAAAAAATGTATAAACCTTGATAACATCCAACACAAAGACACACACAGGAAAAAATAAATGTGTGTAAGGATATTTATTGCTTTTTTGTTTAAAAAAGAAAATAGAAAAAGAAAAGAAAGGGATGGAGAGGAAAAAAAAAAAAAAGCAAAGAAAACAACCAAAACAGTGTTCCCTGGGGAGATGGTGAAGTAAATGACAGTGTGTCTTGGTACAGAGCCCTATCCGCAATGACACAGTGTGAGACAATGACGTCTATAGGGACATGGAAGATCTCTAAGGTCTATTGTTCACTGAAAAAAATGGACATTACAGAATACATTGTATAAAATGACCATTTATATAAAAAATGATAATATAACTATGTGTGTATGCAAATGAACAGAAAAAGTGCCCCAAAACATGCATATTCAACCCATGACTCATCTTAGAAAGGAGTGAAATTAGAGCGAAGGAGAAAAGACATAGAAGGACATTTAAGCTTCTAGTCTGTAGACTTCTACACAACGAGCCTGCAATACTTTGGTAACTTTTTAAATTCCCTCAATTGACCCAAAATTCTAATAGTGACTAAAATCCAAATATCCCCCAAACGCCCTGTGAAAATTGAAATATTCAGTCAAGAATTCACATGTTTTTTCCGCCTAACATCAAAAGCCTGAAGTCTTATAGACAAAACATCTGCTGATCCTTTACAGGATTTTTCTCTGCTTTTCATCTGAATGTCTCAGCATTCGTGTCTATGAAACAAAACAGTCACAAGCCTATAAATCATGTGAAAGTTCTTTCTTCTCCCACTGCACACCCTCAGGGCTTCACCCAACTCTGGGTGCCGTCTGCTCCCAATAGAAGCCCCACTGACAGAAAAGTGTTCTTAAACATAATGGAACACATTCTGAGCTAAATACCAAAGACTACATGGGTCAGACAGGGGAGAGTTTTACAAAAACATTGCAAGCCAAAGGCAAGAGAAGCAAATTTGAGAAGTGAGAAAAAGCAGAAGTAAGATGGGGGGTGGGGTGGGGGGGAGAGAGTAAGGAAAGAGTCTTAAACATAATGGAACACATTCTGAGCTAAATACCAAAGACTACATGGGTCAGACAGGGGAGAGTTTTACAAAAACATTGCAAGCCAAAGGCAAGAGAAGCAAATTTGAGAAGTGAGAAAAAGCAGAAGTAAGATGGGGGGGTGGGGGGGAGAGAGTAAGGAAAGAGTTTCAATGGTCATGTTTGCAGCATTCTGACCCCTGAAAGAATTCAGAAGGAATTTGCCACCTAGGCATACACCTGTACATGCGTGCGGCACTCTATTCAGGAAGCCAGAAGAGACTTTCTGAAGGCAGACAGAATGGTAAATTGTTCCTTCTGAGTGAGAGTTCTAGCTTTGCAGATACGCAAACGTGGAAAGAAAAGCGACAAGTGTTGAGTCGGGATTCATTCTGCAAGACTGCATGCCTGCGAGGACCAAGTTCCCCGCCCACGAAGGGCCTCAGAGCATTTTATAAACATTCTTGTGAGTGGGACGGGCATTCAGCTCTGTGACCAACAGCAGCTTTTCTGGTGGGTACTGGATGGCTTGCATCTGGAATCTTGCAAAAATACCTGTGCTCAGGTGGAGAAGGAAGGTCACCTAGACCAAAATGCCATTCACAGAGCATGTTTCTCTGCACTGCTGCTAAAGGAATGCCCCACTCCCCGCCCATGCTTCTGAGGGAGGCAGGGGTGCCCTGGGCATGTATGTCTTCATCTGACAGCTCTGTTTAGGCAACAAACATCTACTGGGTACTTGATTCATGCCAGATACTGTGCTTTGCTCTGGAAATGCAAAAATGAGTCACATGACCCTCTCCCCAAGAATCCCACAGTCTGATGGGCAAGTATTTACAATAGGATTGATGTTCATAAAAGGCACAGTGAGGGCACAAAGTTAATCCAGACCACCTGCTGGGGAGGGGAAGAGAGATGCCGTGTCACAGAAGGTGAGCTCTGAGCTGGGCTTTAAAAATGAGTGGGAGCTCAAGAAAATGAGAAGATAAATCAAAGACTGGGAGAAAATATTTTGCAAAAGACATCAATAAAAGATTCTTATCCAAAATATACAAAGAACTCTTAAAACTCAATAGTAAGAAAACAAACACCCAACTTTAAAAAACGGGCCAAAGACCTATCAGACACTTCACCAAAGAAGATACCCAGATGGCAAATAAGCCTATGAAAAGGGGTTCAACATCATATACCATTAGGTAATTGAAAACTAAAATAACAGTGAAATACCACTACACACCAATTAGAATGACCCAAGTCCAGAACACTGACATCACCAAATGCTGAGAAGGCTGTGGAGCACCAGGAACTCTCACTCACTGCTGGTGGGAATGCAAAATGGTACAGCTACTTTGGATAACAGTTTGGCAGTTCCTTATAAAACTAAACATACTCTTACCAAATAACCCAGTGATCACATTCCTTGGCATTTATCCAAGGAAGATGGAAATGGATGTCCATGCAGAAACCTGCACATACATGTTTATAGCAGCTTTACTCATAATTGTCAAAAGCCGGAAGCAATCAAGATGCCCTTCAGTAGGTGAGTGGATAAACAAACTTTGGTTCATCCAGACGATGGAATATTATTCAGTGTTTAAAGGAAATTAGCTGGGGCGCCTGGGTGGCTCAGTGGGTTAAGCTTCTGCCTTCGGCTCAGGTCATGATCCCAGGGTCCTGGGATTGTGCCCCGCATCAGGCTCTCTGCTCGGCGGGGAGCCTGCTTCCTCCTCTCTCTCTGCCTGCCTCTCTGCCTACTTGTGATCTCTCTCTCTCTGTCAAATAAATAAATAAATAAAATCTGAAAAGAAATGAGCTATCAAGCCATGAAAAGACATGAGGAATTTTAAATGTGTATTGCTATGTGAAAAAAAAAAAATCCAAACTGAAAATGCTACCTGTTGTCCGATTCCAACTATGACATTCCAAAAGAGGTTAAACTATAGAGATAGTAAAAAGATCATTGGTTGCCAGGGTGGGTGAGGAAAGGATGAGTAGGCAGAGCACAGAGGGTTTTTAAGGCAGCAGAACTATTCTGTATGACTCTACAAAAGCGGGTTCATGTCATTATACATTTTTCAAAACTCATAGAATGTACAACACCCAAGAATGAACCCTAATGTGACCATGGACTCTGAGAGACAATGTATCAATGTTGGTTCATCAGTTGTAATAAATGGACCATTCTGGTGCAGGATGCTGATAGTAGGAGAGGCAGTAAGGGAGAGGTAGGAAGTAAATGGGAGCTCTCTGTGTTTTCCACTCAATTTTACTGTGAACCTTAAAGTGCTCTAAAAAATAACATCAATTTAAAAGAAGGGGAAAAAATGAATAAGAGGCATAGCACTAGCTACCAGACACACCAGTGTGGGTTCCCTCGTAGATAAGAGACACAGGCAAAGTCAAGCTTTCTGGATTGCAAGTGAAACACTCATGTGAGTATATTTTTTTAAATTTTTTTTTAGTTATAATTGTTCTTCATGAGTCCACCAAGTGACCAAAGTTGGGGAAAAGCAGATTATAAATGTAAAGCACTAAACACTGAGAGCGATTTATTATAAGTTCCCAATACATGCGGGCTGTTCTTATCATCCTCCTTCGCTGCATTATCACCATTATTAACAGCATTCCGGGAAAGGGGAGCAACACGTTTAAGGCACAGAGATTAAAAATTAAAAACAAAACAACAACCATGAAGCTCTTGAGTCTAAAGAAAGTATCTCTGGAACACAGATGTCGAGGCAGAAGCAGTGAGGAGACAAGCCAGGTCTTGCAGGACCATAATTACCTCCAAAGAAGTTTGGGCTTTATTCTGTAGATAAACAAAGATAGTCTTAAGCAAGAGACTACACGAGATCAGATTGGGAATGGGAGCCAGCCTGGGGGCCGCTGCCATTGTCCCAGAGAGTAATTGCAAGCTGTTCTGGAACGAGTAGCAGGAATAAGGGGTGGAGATGGAGAGCTGGTGGAATTGATAGACCACTGAGATGTTAGAGGGAGAAGAAACAGAAGTCTAGATTGGCATTTTGGGTTCCTGGTTTTAGTAATGGGACTGGCGGGGACACTAAGAGGAGGCACAGGTTGAGACGGGGTGGTGAGGTAAGGAGAAAAGAGCAAAGGGTGTATGAGTTCTCTGTCCAGAAGTACGTCCCAGATGGCCATGGGTGTCTTGGCACCACCTGTGACCGACACAGGTGCACGAAGCATTAAATATGGCCCCCACCACTCGGCTGAGCCTTCTGCCCACAGTATTCCATGTGATCCTTCCAACCACCTTATCAACAGATAATGCTGTTATCATTTTTTTTAAGATATTATGTATTTATTTGAAGAGAGAGAGCATAAGTGTGGGAGGGGACAGAGGGAGAAGCAGGCTCCCTGCTGAGCAAAGAGCATGATGCGGAACTCGATCCCAGGACTCCAGGATCATGACCTGAGCCAAAGGCAGATGCTTAACCGACTGAGCCACCCAGTCACCCTTCCTTGTTGTCCTGATTTTACAGATGAGGAAACCAAGGCTTACAGTCTTGCCCAAAGGCACACAGTAAGTACCCGAGCAAAGATCTACATGCATGTCTCTCTCACAGCAAAGCTCACATCCTCGAAACCAAGATATTCTATGATCTCATTGACTTGCCACCACCTCCAGTCTTTCTCCTTGTGACCTGGGGTATGTGGCTTTGTCCTCCCAGCAAGCCAGTCCCTATCTGCATGCCCAGCCTAGTGAGACAGCCCACTGCTCTCAGCTGGGGACCCTTGGCAGGGCACAGCTCACACAGCTGTACACAGGGGCCCTAGGCCCCATTTCCTAAGCCTGCTTCCCTTGTTCTCATCCTGAGGCAGGACTGGGACAATCTGGAGACACCATAAATCTACGAAGGAATTTCAGCTACTCTAGGGGGCCATGTTCCACTTTGGCTAAATGACACTTCCCAGAGAAATGACCTTTTTCTGCATGTGCCACTATTTCTCTTGTGTGCATGGCCCAGGAACTAAATAAGTCATTGTGATGGGGTGGGGGTGGGGGGAGGTTCATTAAAAAAAAAAAAAAAAAGTACAACTAGGGATAAAAATTGTACCAAGAGGAAATAAAAGATGGATGTGCATTTGGTACATTTGTCATGAAAACCTTCAGGACTCGGAAATCTGCCTTCCTCAGCACTGTGTAGCAAAGGCACTTGCTACAGTTAATTAATGAGTCTGACTTCTAGCAGAGCAGTTTCCAAATGCTAGTCCTCAGGCCAAGTAAGTCCATAATGAAGTGTCACTACATGAGAAAATGAGAAAAATAAGGACACTGCAAAAGGCTTGTGTGTGTGCAGGTATAGTACCTAAATATGCACATATCACTATAATTTTTCTAATTGCCTTGCTTTGGAAGACTTCTCCTTTATTCTGAGACCATTAGCGTCCCATTTTTAGAGCATGTTTTACATTCTAAGCAGCAACTCCAAAATTCTGGAACAGCAGTTGCAGTTAGCAAGCCTTACTGAATCATTTAGCCTCCACTCTCTGTCAGGCTCTGGGGATGTCCCGGAGAACAAGTGCCACCACCTGCTGCTCTTAAAGGATCCCTAGCAGGAAAGATGGGTATTGATGATGTCATCAGAGCACAAGGAACCCCGAGAAGCAGCAGCACAGGGCATAAGTGGAGCACGTGACAGGCAGCCTCTACTCACTGGGGAGATCTGAGAAGACTTCCATGAGAAAATGGCACTTAAACAGACTAGGAATGAATAGAATGGGTAAGAATGAGCTGACTAAAGGGGCCCGAGGTGACCCCAAAGAGTGAGGCAGTTTTGAGGAAGAGAAGAAAGGTGGTGAGTTTCAAGAGCTGGGAAGCTGGCCATGGGACAGGAGCACATTACTGTTTACAACTAGATAGTCTATGGCTAGAAGGGAACGCTCTCCCTGCATAGGGTAAGCCTGAATTAAACCCCTAGTCTCTGTCTCCCAAGGATGCTCCTGACTGCTCGCAGCAAAGTCATGAAATAATAAATGTCTAACTGCACACTATCAAGTACTGCTTAATAAATAATTGTTCAATGGGTAAGATTCCACAGACAAGGCTGGGAAAACAGGTCACTTTGCTGACCACTCTGTGCTTCTTTTTTTTTTCTCCTGTCTAAAATAAGCAGGTTAGATCAAGATTGAAGGTCTATTCCAGGGCAAACATTCCATAATGATAAATGTATAATAGCTACCATTTATTGAGCCTTTAAAAATTGAAGTCACGGTGTCAAATGTTGTGTCTCTATTATCAACAACCCTCATCACAGCCCCATGAGGTGTTATTCACACGATTTGATAGATGAGGAACTCTGAGACACAGACCAAACGTTCCAAGGTCATGCTCTAGTATGTAGCAAATCCAGGATTCAAACCCAGTTCCATCCGATTCCAAAACCCATGCTCTCTCTATGAGCTTGTGGACGCTTGCATGAAGCCTTGTGATATTCTATGATTCAGTTAGTAGTTCTACTGATATTCCTCAGCCTGGCATTCAGAGTCTCTTCTGGGCCAATCTTCCTCCAGTTCTAATCACACCGGCCTTGGGGCTGGTCCAGTCTACTCATCACCCTGCAGCACTCAGCTTATGATGTTCCTCCCTGATCTCCCCATCACCAACTCCTTCTCTTCCTGGAATGAAATCAAGTAAGCAACTAGACAATGACCCAGAAACAAAACACAATGAATGGGGTGATACACAGTTGTAGATGTTATAGGAGAAGTTATCTGAAGTCCAACTGGACCTAGGGAGCAAATCCTAAGGAGGGAGTGACAGGATAAATGTCTTGGTGGGCAGGTCAGCAACAAGAAGCTCCTGCAGGGACGCCTGGGTGGCTCAGTGGGTTAAGCTGCTGCCTTCGGCTCAGGTCATGATCTCAGGGTCCTGGGATCGAGTCCCGCATCAGGCTCTCTGCTCGGCGGGAAGTCTGCTTCCCTCTCTCTCTCTCTCTGTCTCTCTGCCTGCCTCTCTGTCTACTTGTGATCTCTCTCTGTCAAATCAATAAATAAAATCTTTAAAAAAAAAAAAAAAAAAGAAGCTCCTGCAAGTGTGACAACTGGACCACATACAGTGAGATAGAAGACACAGAGATCCAGGCATGAGGCTGGCCAAGAGTGGGCCAGGATACAGCAATGAAATCCCTGGGACTGTGGAACTACGTGGAAGGCCAAGGCAGGCACTTCAGCCCTGAGGAGTAAGACAAGAAATACCATGAGAATGGAGCCCAAGGCTGAGGCTTGGCCCATGGGACAAGAACAAACCCCATCACTTATAATGGATGCCTCATATAGGCAAACTCTCCCAAACAGGATGAGGGCTGGTCCCAGGTGTTGGGACAAATTTGAGTCTGAGGTCTTGAACAGGGAACCAGTGAGATCATTCCACTCACCTTGGCTACTTTGGTTCTAACCCTAGCCCTGATGCTAACCAGTTGGGCAACCTTGAGCAAGGAGGAAGACAACTCTCCAGGCATCTCTTGTAAGTTCACATGTCTTATGAGAGAGGCACTGACTATTCTTTGCTCCAGAATTATTTTTGCAAGGACATTTGTAATGATAAATAGACTTGAAAGATAGAGTCTCCCTTTGGAAGAAAATTCAGGAAGACTTACTGCCCATTATAAAAGATTTGGGTCCCCAAGCTCAAGATTCCTTTTCTCTAGTGAAACCCACTTCATGTGTAGGTATTATTCGGTCCACTTTGCATATTTATTCAACAAATTTTATTCTTTCCACCACCTCTTTCAGAGAGATGGTACAGGGATCATAAAAAGACCTCACTGTAAATGCTAATGTGCCCCATTATTAATAATTGTTATTAACAATACAAACTCTACAACTTCTTCAAGTCCCAGCTCATTTGTCTCCATGTTGACCTTCTCAAATAGTTATCAGGTCAGAGGTTAGTCACATAATTTATACATCCTGCCAGAAATGTCTCCGCTTACTTCTTGAGTATTATTTTTAGCTCCCTGACTTGATTATTGGTGTTTGAGGACTGGGATCATATCTCTCACCTCTTCTGGACCCAGCATCTGTGCTTAGCTATATGGTAAAGAGGCCCAGTAAACACAAACTGACCGAGTCTCATATGGCACTGTTCTCCATAAAGTCAAGAGGAAAGAATGTTAATTGCTTTTAATCAGTTTTACTGTCTCTGTGATACAGGCTTCGTAGCCTGGAGGGAGGACAGGCTGATAAAACCGTTCGTGGGATGGCAAGCCCATTGAACTTACCTGAATGGCTGATGTAGCAGTTAATATGTTTATAGGATATTTGCATCAAGTGTATTATTAAACACACACTTCAGTATTTATATATGCAAAACGAATTGCAATAATCCATCTAAGTTTTTTCTAGCAACTCATCATGTGGTACAAACCATCTGTCCACCCCCAGGAAACAGTGAAGGTCAAACCTCTGAAGCCACATCTTTGGCCCATTCCTGGGATCTCTGGGCCACAAAGCACATCATCTATTTCAAAAAGATGTAAATGAAATTAAGTTCTGAGCTATTAAGGCCAGCAAGCAATAACTCTCATGAACAAAAGCAAAACTAAAGCAATACAAACCCAAATCAAGCTGATCCTAAAATGGCTATTATCCTATTGGTATCATCATACACATTTGGGGTATCAAGGCAGGTTATTTTCTCCAAGTTAGTTCTCATACACGGTGGTAGGGGTACCTTGGTCATGGCCTCCTAGTCCAATGGCTATATATCTCAGATGTGTGGTTAATAAACAGTTGGGAATGCTCGTTCAATTAGTTATGCTTCCTATACTCAGTTGTTTCTACAGAGTCACCAGCACAAATCCAAATCACTACTGTCATTGGGTATGATAGTCCACAAAGTAATAGGAATCCGTCAGTTCACAAACCTGCAAATGAAGATTGGCACTCTCAGAAAGGGGTCACACGTGGAAGTCTATTCGTGTTAGAATCTGGCGTGTCAATGTTTTCATCTCCTATGAGTAGAGAGAACAGCAGAGGCCCTACTAAGAGAATCTTCTGTCCCTTTTTATTCTGGTCTAAAGTACACATGGCCCACCATGTTCCTTCACTTTTGCGGCCAAACAAAAAAAACAAAAAACAATAAACAAAAAACAAGGGTCTCACGTAACATTACACGCTGGTAAACTAAGTGAAATCATAGAGGCGATGTTTTTGATTCAACATAAGCATTCACTGACTGTTCATTCATTTCCCCTTCCCTTCTCCCTAGAGGACCTGGAAATGAAAGCTAAGAATGTGCCACCAAACCCAACAAGTCAGAGACAGTGAGAGACCACAGCCCACTTCATCTGGTGCCACCTCCATCCTGGCCAGCCATGCATGGGGCGGGGGACAGGGCAAGAGGAAAAGCCAGCATCTGCTGCCACTGGAGATGGACCCGTTTGTCTTTAAAGGCTCACACTATGATAAGATCTGCCCAGATAGCGTCAGGTTATTTCCAGGCTGATGACACCTCTTACTGAGCGTTCTCATGTGGGCTATCAGAAAGAGAACTTCACCATCGCTTTGTCTCACCAGAACACGAAGGATTTGTAATGCAACTGAGCTAGACTGAGAGCCAGCCTTGTGTCCCTCAAGGTGGGCATGTGACAAGCCCGGCCTCCCCTCCCATCGGAGTCACTGTTGTGCAGGCAGCCAGGCCAACGGCGCTGCCCGGAACTAGCATCAGAGCAGACCTCAGGCACATCCTCGATCCATGAACACCACGGCGTTAATCGCAAAAATTGGGAACAGTGAGATGGGTCTCCCAAACCAACATAATCTTGTTGTTTACTTCCTCCTGAGAGGTGAAATTCTAACCCAGGGCAAGTCAAAATAGTCTCTCTATAAATTAAGTGTGATTATGCCTGGAGGCAGATATCAGCTCAATGGAGTATGAATAGTTTGCAGATCCTAAGATGAAAGGTCCAGGTCTCTTTAGATTTTGTGATGCTGTTCACAAGAATCCCTTTCCCTCTTTTGCCCTGTGCCTTCACTTGCCCTTGCTGAGGACGCAGAGCTGGAGGGAGTGCTCAGAGCCCTGTCTCTGTGGGGAAAGAAAGATCAGGGAACTCAGGATGAAGTTCTGAATTGAATTCACTAAAATTCAGAGATTACTCGGAATAAACTCATCTCTTAAAACCAACACTCCAGATAAGGAGCAATTTTATGGAGAGCTGTATCCCAACGACTTGTTGTACCTGCCACACACACGTTAATGTTTTAATGAGTGTTTTTGCTTCTTTTATTCAAGGGCCTTGGAATCCTTTAGGATGAAAGGTCCTGGGAGCCTGAAAGGGCTTAATGACGGGCTTCGGGTGTTATTATCCTCCCACAGAGACACCTACAATCTAGAGGGCAGAAGGTGAGTTTTTCAGCCCGAAGCACTCAGGTGGGTTGCAGATTTTGCTGCCTTAGAAAAACCTCCCCAGGAGTGACCAACAGCACTGAGGCGGGGAGGGAAGGAGGGCAGGAGAACAGTAACCCTCATAATAATAACAGCCTGGGTGCGACTTACCACGTGGCCAAACGCTATTCTCAGTACCTTCCATTTAACCCTGATGACCACAGTGTGACTCTACATTTTCCAGATGAGGAAGCTGGGGGCAACAGAGAGATTCAGCAACTTGCTCAAATTTGAAGATCTTGTAAGTGGCACAACAACCGAATTCTGGAGATGAAGCTCTTGACAGAAAGAGAGACAAGGC
This sequence comes from Lontra canadensis, assembly GCF_010015895.1. Taxonomy (NCBI): domain Eukaryota; kingdom Metazoa; phylum Chordata; class Mammalia; order Carnivora; family Mustelidae; genus Lontra; species Lontra canadensis. The sequence continues at coordinate 20,155,074 of NW_022631003.1, read as the reverse complement.
GGGACTAGAGACCCCGTCCTCCTGCCCTTGTTCCTCGTTCTGTACTTCCAGCCTCAGAATCAGTGAACACCCAGCCTAGCCTATCCAGTGTGCCCAAGAGTGTGCTTGAAAGAAAGCTCCAGGGAGTAAGGGGGTATCTGCTAAGCGTTTGCTCCTCGAGTCTGCCTAAGGAGCTGCCTTGTGCGGACAGATTGAGACATCTAATGGCTGGAGGCCTAAAGGGGATCACACCAAGCTCTGGGCAGACATTTGCAAACACAGACCATGTGGAACTCATTCAGCACAGCCAGGATGGTGAAAGAACAGGAGACTATACCAAATAAGGAATTGCTCAAGGAACTGGACGTATTTAGACTGGAGAAGAACGGACTCAGAAGACAGAAGAGCTGTATCTTCAAATACCTCATCTGTTCTCCTGGGAAGAGAGATGAGACCTGGCCTGACAAACCCAAGAGAAGAATTGATACAAGGGCAACAAAGTTAATTTTAGCGCGTGCTCAGAGCCACCCACAGACAAATGCACAGCCTTTCTTAGCAAAGGTGTTTAATTACAAGCCAGAAGACCACGGGCATCCTTGTTAGTAACACATCCTTTCACTTTCAGAAGAGTCCTGATTTGGGTCTAAATTAAGGGTCACCAGAAAGAAGGAGCAGAGCCCCTTCCCTCCTGGATGACTTGTCTAGGTTTCAAATCACTTCCAAGCATGTATTTTTAAAATTTGCATCTACGAGATGTTTCTGAGATAGGAATCCTATTAATGATTTGTCACTACAAGGCTTATACCTTATATCTACTTTTCCATCATTTCTATTGTGGTCACTGAGCCTCTTCCTTCAGAGGACTGCTCCATTTTCCTGTCTGTGAGCTCCCACCAGCCCAGGAAACAAGCCAAGGAATGTTGTGCTGGATGCAAAAGGCAGGAAAGTTCTGTTTGACTTGGAATCCTACAGCCTGTGGCAGCAAGGGTGGAGAAGTGACTGAGCTCCCTGAACAGGGTGTTCTTTGGGGCCCAGAAAACTTGGTGAAAGAATCCAAGTTCAAAATAAATGGGGGTGCGGGGAACACAGAAGGGCAGGAGGGACAGGCAGGGACCACGCCCTGTGTCCCTGGGTGCCAGGGGGGAAACTGGTCATCTGGGCATGCCCTTGTTCTTTGCTGTCCCTGTTCTGCTTTGTTTTGCTTTGTGCTTTTTCTTTTTTAAGGAAAATACATCCCTGGGCTAGGAGCTAAAAGTGTCATTTGAATGACAATTTCTAGGAAGGGAGGGATCAAGAGAAAAAAAAAGAGATAGGGAGAGGGAAAGAGACCTCAGGAAAGAAAGTCCTTTAGGAAAAAGAAGTAAATAGGTCCTCCCGCAGCCTGGGTACCCAACAGATGCTCCTTCATCAGAGGACTAAAACCAGAGTTCTCTCAAGATCCTTCTAGTTTATGATGTGCTGATCATTGCAAAGAGGACCTTCCGTCCATGCGGTGTGGGAGAACAGAAAGTACTCGGCCAGAGTCCCCTCTTCCCCTGTTAGGCTCTGGGGCCTTTAACAAAAATCACCTCACCTCTTGGGGCTTCAGGGTCCATGAGTGTTCACATGAAAACTTTAGGGCCACTTCCTCTTACTGCCCTGGGCACGTTCTCCAGGTAAAGTAATGAGATGGAGGGAGGGGCAGGAAGGGAATTTGTCCATGAGGGTCTTGATGGGCAGGCAAAAAGGAATCGAGCCGATGAGAAACGTAAGCAGGGAAGCCCCCAGACTTTTCCTCTGTCCTACTTACTCCATGTCTTACGATGCCCCTGGGGGAGTGACACCGTGTCGGCACCTGCATGGACCATGGATCAGGCTCTACAGTGTGCGTAGCTTTCATGTGTGCTAGCTCATCAGAGGCCACAGCCCCTCGTGAAGTAAACAGAACCGATAGCATCACCCCCATGTTAAGAGTAAGAAACTAAAGCTCAAAGGGACCTAATGACATAGTCCAGCTCCCACGGCTGGGGAGTGTCAGAGCATACACGGGCTCTGGTCCACATTAATGAAAGGCAGTACTTCAAAAGAGAAAGGAAGGACACATAACCCAACCTCTTTGCTTTCCTTTGGAATTCACTTTTATCTGTGTGCGTGCTTTCCCGCCTAAGAGGCTCCCAGTACCTGGCAAATCATTAGTCTTTCCCTGCGTACTCCTCCCCACCTCTACACACACACACACACACACACACACACACACACACTCCGCAATTTCCCAGAATCACACAGGGAGGAAAAGTTCATGACAGTCCCTGCCACACTCAGGCACCAATTAGTACCTTATGCATTGAACACCCACGCAATCCTCACCCAGCCCTGTGGGGTTTTATGGCCACAGAGAAAATGTTGTCTTTATTCTCAAGGAATTTATAGTCTTAAGAGGAAGTAGGAGAAGGTGCATAGCAAGTCACACACAGGGTATGAAACGCTTTGCAAGATGCCAGAATGAATGGGGGCATGTGAAATGTACGTGCAGGTGGGCAGCGTCTCGGGCGCGGGAACATTGGTACCGCATGGTCATACCTCGAGGTCCCCGGCTCACGGCTTGAACAAGCGCAGTTGCCTTGCTCACCACCACTAGTAAATAAAAACATACTTGCTTGTCTTCAAAGGCACGTTTAGATTTCACAGACTGGTGATGACTCCTACTTTAGCTAATAGAGGGCACACTTCTTTTTACCCTTTTAAGTTCCTTTGATGTCGGTTAGGACTACTACTAATAATAGCTTCCATTTATTAGATGTTTGCCCTGCGCTGGGCACTGTTAAATGCTTTGTATTCGTTTTCTCACTAAAACCCCTCTAAGACCCTAGGAGGTAGCTGTTGTCAGCTTCCTCTTCAGACCTCGAAACTGAGGGCTAGAGAGATTTTGAACCAACCTGCTCCAAGTCATATAGCGTGTAAGGAAAATGGAGATTTGAACCCAGATCTGTCTAAATCCAAAACTCACAGACTTTTATTTTTCCATTTTAGCTTGATGACAGCCTTATGGAGTAAGTAGGAGAGGTCCTCTTAACCCGTATTTTAAAGATGAAGAAACAGATTTATCCAGAGCTTTTATGATTTACCTAGGAGTTTTAGCACTAACCCTGCAACTCCACTCAACAATCTATCCCATCATCTTTCCACAGCACCAGCAACTACTTAGACCAAGAGGGAAAGCCAGAATATTAACACTTTTTTTTTAAGATTTTATTTATTTATTTGACAGACAAAGATCACAGTAGGCAGAGAGGTAGGCAGAGAGAGAGGAAGGGAAGCAGGCTCCCTGCTGAGCAGAGAGCCCCATGTGGGGCTCGATCCCAGGACCCCGGGATCATGACCTGAGCCGAAGGCAGAGGCTTTAACCCACTGAGCCACCCAGGCGCCCCAATATTAACAGTCTTGAGACTGAAGTATAAGCAGGAGGGCGATCCGTGCAGTTTTTAATTTTTTGCTATGCGAGCAGCTTCCCATCTAAATGTTCAAAATCCTACCCTTCACCCAGCGGAGTACGTGGATGGCTTGGACTGTTCAAAGCCAAGCTGGGAATGACCTACATTTGAGAAAACTCCTGTCCTGGATGCTCTCAAAGCTACTCAGTGCCAGAGATGGTCGTAACCTTGAGCAGCCTTGCATGAGCACTCATCCCTCAAAACCAGCAGCTTTGTTGGGATCGCTGGTGACTCAGACCCCAAACTCCCCTGGAATCCCTCCCTGCGAGCCCTATCCGCTGTCAGTTTGCCTCCATGGAAAGTCACCTTCTCTGAACTGCTGCCATGTGTGTTAGTCATTCTAGTAAGTTGGGCGAGATGTGGGTCCAGGCCATCATACTTCTGCTTGCTCAGAAACCCCTGAGAACCACAGTCCTGCTGTAACTTACCAGAAAGCCACAGGTTGGCGATCTGCAGAGTCATATCCTCAGGTTTCTTGTGGGTAAAATAATGTTAATAAGCCTACCTGACTGCATTATGGGGACTGAATGAGACAAAGAACAGAAAAAGCCCATGGCACAGAACATTGTCAGTAGTCAATAAATACCAGCCAGACAACGTTCTAGCGTCTTCCATCACATTATCCTGTACTATATTATGTTATTAATAGTCATGTGATAGTATGATGCTATTATTACTACTCATGAGGTGGTGGAGCATATTGAAATTAATTAAGGAGAGTACGACTAATCAGTATATGCAATTAGATCTTTTTTTCTTTAAAAACTCTGAGTTGGGTCCTTTCTCAGTCAAACAGTGGTTTAAGAAAGAAAAAGGCAAGAGGAAGAATTATTCCTATATTCAGTTCAGAGCATGTCGTGCCTGTGCTGTCTGAATGGCTCAGGGGAAGAAGGCAAGTTCGAGAATTACCTACATTTATGCATCAGAGGGAAGAGAGGATTGCATGAAGAAATGGTATTTTTGGACCTTTGCTCCTTCACTCACAAGACTCCCTTCCTAGTCAGTGTTTCTCTCATAAATTAAAAGCAACAAGGCTCAGAGAGGACATGCCTTCCCACGGGCCTTGTGTATGAGCTGGGGCAAGGATGAAAGTTGAAGTAATTTCCTTTTCTACGGCTGCACTCGTTTCCTGTGGCTGCCGTAACAATTACCACAAACTTGATGGCTTCAAACAGCAGAAATTGACTAGCTCAGATTTCTGGGCACCTGGAGTCTGAAACCTGTTGCACCAAGCCAAAAGCAAGGTGTCAGGAGGGCGGCACTCCCTCTGGGGGGCTTAGGAGAGCCAGTTCCTGGCGACTGCTGGATTCCTTGGTTTGTGGCCACATTACACCAGTCTCAGCCTCCATGGCCACACTGCCTTGTCCTCTTCTGCTTGTGTCCAGTCTCCCTCTTATAAGGACACATGTGACCACATTCAGGGTCCACCTTGATATCCGGGATCATCTCCTCATCTCCAGGTCCCTGACTTCATCATATCTGCAAAGCCCTCTTTTTTGTTTTTTTTTGCATGTAAATTAACTTTCACAGGCTCCAGAGATTAGGAATTAGGATGGAAGTATTGGGAGGGGTGCGAGGGGTGGGGGGTGGAGGGGTGTATGTTGAGCCTAGCAACCACTTTTTCTGTTGAACTCTACAGCCAGCTCTGTTTATACCCCTTTCACCAGATCCAAAAGGGAAGATTTCGTAAATGTCATTGCCTAGATTGTTCTCCTTGACTCTTAAGAGGTTTTTCTCCATGGGACGTCTGGGTGGCTCAGTCGGTTAAGCTGCTGCCTCCGGCTGGGGTTGTGATCCCAGGGTCCTAGGATCGAGTCCCACATCAGCTCCTTGCTCAGCAGGAGCCTGGTTCCCCTTCCCCCTCTGCCTGCTTCTTTGCCTACTTGTGATCTCTCTCTCTCTCTCTCTGTCAAATTAACAAATAAAATCTAAAAAAAAAAAAAAAAAAAAAAGAGGTTTTTCTCCAGATCTCCCCCCAAAAGATTCAGATATTCAAACAATCTGGTCTTATTCATCCATTTCAAGTCAGCAAATGAGAACTGAGCAGGCACCTGTGTTTCGGGCACTGTGGGGGTTTCAGAGATGAGTAAAGGGATATTCTCTGCCACCCCGGGAATGAACCAGGTGGAACTTGAAGGACAGTAGTTCCACTTTCTTTCATGAACAATAACAGAATAAACAAAACATCGATCGAAATGAAGTCTCAGAGCCTCGTCAGGACCAAAGCCCTTGTCTCAAGAGGATGTAACGCCAGCTCTGGATATACTCACATCTACTTCTAAAATGTAGTTGAGAACTCTTTAAGGGATCTGTAGACACTTCCAGTACTTATTTGTGGAGGGAGCAGAAATAATTTAAATTTATGGAAAAACTGCACAAATAAGCCATACTTAAATTAATACAAAGAATAGTCATCTCCCTTTTTCCCAAATTTACCTGTTGTTACAATTTTACCTCATTTGCTCTATCATTTGCGTTCTTTCTCATTCACTCTGTCTCTCATACTTAAATAAATTTTTCTAAACACCCCGATCACAAATTCCTTACATCACAATCTTCTGCTCCTACTTTACTGTGTATTTTGTAAGAATAGGGGTATTTTCTTACACACGCATAATGCAGTTATCTACTTTAGCAAATGCGGCATTGATATAATACTTTAATCAACCATAGGATTTCCAATTATGTCAATTGACTCAATAAAATCCTTTAAGTTTTTCCTCCTCCAGGACAGAATCCAGTCCAGGATCGGTATTGACTTTAGTTGTCATTCCTCTTTAATTTCCTTAATCTGGACTATTTCCCTAGCTTTTCTTTGCCCTTTGTGACATTGACATTTTTGAAGCGCACAGTCCAACTTCTTAAATAGAGTGTTACTCATTTGGGATTTGCTCAATGTTTTCTCGTGCTTAGACTCACCTCACACAGTCTCCACCCAAATCTTACAAAAATGATGCTGTATTCTTCTCAAGGTTTCACATCTGGAGACACAACGCTATCCATCTGCCTCTTGTTGGTCAGGTCACTTGAAATCACCTGGTCAAAGAGTTATCTGATTTCTCTACTGTGCAGTTACTTTTCCCCTTGCAATTAATGAGCAGTCTGTGGGGAGGCACTTTGAGTCCATGAAAATAGCCTGTTTCCCATCACTTTCCACTATATTTAGCATGCATTGATAAATGGGTTTAAACCTGTCTTTACTATAATAGTTGCAAAATGATGATTTTTCAATTCCAGCCTGCTCTCCACATTTATTGTTCAGGAAGCAAGAGCCTCCCCTTGTCCCTTGTTTGTTATTTATCTGCCTATTTATGTATCAGTATAGACTCATTAATTCCTGTTTTTCCCAATCATTTGTCACCCAGTGCTGTACTTAATTACTCTGGTGCTTAAACTACCAGATTTAACCAGTAGAAATCCCTTCCAGGTGGCTTCCATGCCCTTGTGAAATGTCCCTCATCATTTTTTTTTTTCAAGCATTACTTTACTTTCTGGCATAATGTTCAAAGTTCATCTCATAATTAGCCTGTCCCATCTCCGGGACTGGCCATTTCTTTGAGAAGCTTTTGATATTAGAGGCCAAGATTTGAGTGCCATGTGCGCATTGCTGCTGGGCATTCCTTACTTCTAGGCCCTTTCAGTAGACAAAGCTAGAAAAAATATGCATGTGTTTACACATATACATACAAATATAATACACATGTACATATTACATAGACACACACGTGCAAATATGTACATGTCTATATACTTATGTGTATATATATTTATGTGCATATATATATAGATGTGTTTGTGTGTGTGTATTTAATCACACTGATGCCTCCAACCCCAATCTACCCAACAAGTTTCCTTCTTGCCTTCCCCCATTCCATATTTTGATGTCACTTTCCCATATGGGAACTGTAGCTCCCAATAGCAGTCACACATTTCCATTTGCCCAGTGTCACGATATACTGAAATATTTCAAAATTGCTTGACATGCCCACCACAAGATGAGTGAAGTATATTGACTAAAAGGAGTTCTGGAATTGGTTACAATTCTCCCCAACCCAGCCTCACCCAAAACAGAAGGTAGAAGGTCAAACACTGTGTTCATGAGTATCTTGGATTTGTTCTTTCTATTAACTTCTCCCCCCTTCAGTGTGGTTGTAGTGTTTATGGGAAATACAATTGCCTTTGTTTGTTTCCATTTGTTTTCAGTTGTAGATTTTCCTTTCTCTTCCCATCTTGCTTTAATTTTCTTTTTGAACATGTAAAACATTAACATGCCTCCCAAAGTCAAAACTATACAAAAAACATTGTGCTCAGAAAAGTGTCTCTCCCTCCTGAATCACTTCTATCCCCTCCCTCCACTAAGTAATCAACTTCATTGTTTTTTGGTTTATCTTTCCTGTGTTCTTTGGTAACAATAAGCCAATATTTGTACGTTTTATTTGCCCTTCTTTCTTACACAAATGTGCAACTCTCTTGCACTTTCCAGCTTTTCAGTTAATATTTCCTGGAAAGCATTCTATATCAGTTCATGGAAATCTCCCTCATTTGGTGCTTTTTAATTTTATGTAGTGGCACCTTACCCCATTGTTTGTATGTGCTATATTTAATTCAACTAAGCTATACTGGGAGAATCAGGTAGTTTCCAGTATTTCATGATCACAAATAGCGCTGCAATGAGTAACTTTGCACATATAGATGTCCATATAGTTGGCGGTACATCTTCAGGGTAAATTCCTAGAAGTGGGATTTCTGTGGCCAAGGGATAAATGCACATGTGGTTTCATTAAATGTTGCCGATTCGACTCCCCACTGAGCTCAATCCCAGAACCTGGGATCATGACCTGAGCCAAAGACGGCTGCTTATCTGAGCCACCCAGGTGCCCCCTCATTGCTGTTTTAATGTGCATTACTCTGACTATAAATGAAGTTGAACGCCTTTTCATATATTTAGGGCCACTTATATGTTTCTTTTTATGAATTACCTGTTCCTTAATTTTGATCTCTTCTATAGGAATTTTGATCTCTTTTCTCCCTTAATGTTTAGAAGTTCCTTATATATTAGGGACAGGCTTTTAGCTGTCATATGTATGGCTCATATTTTCTCCCAGCTTATGATTTGTTTGTTTATTTTGTTTATGGTGATTTTTGCCATGGAGAAGGTTTTTGTCTGTTTGTTTTTTTAATGTAGTCAAATTTATCCATTTATTCTTATCTAGTATATGGATTTTTAGCCATCGTCAGAAAACCTCTATTTCCAAGCCTTTACTCCAAATGATTTTAGAGTCGTTTGCCCCTGCTTTCTTCTAGCACTTGTAAAATTTTGTTTTCTACATTCAGATCTCCAGCCCATTTGGAGTTTATCCTTGAGTATCATATAAAAAGTGGGTATAATTTATATTTTTCTAAATAGCTATCCAGTTTTTCCCAATGCCATTTGTTCAGAAGACCATCTTAGACCCAGCAATTATAGATACCACCTTTGCCACATACTAGATGTCTCTATGTAGCTGTGTTTATTTCTATTCCATTGGTCTGCTGGCCTAGTCATGCCCCAGTACCCCCACTGTCTTCCCTGTAGAGGCCTGTAGCCTGCTTTAGTATCTGTTAGGGCTGGTCCTCTCTCAGAGCTCCCTCTTCCCAGTATTTCCTAGCTAGTCTTGTGCTTGTGTTTTCTGAAATGAACTTGAATGTCAGCCTGTCCTGCTCTTTAAAAATATTCATTGTATTCGGGTTACATTAAATTTGTAAATTAGAGAGAGCTGACATCTGATCAAGTTGAAACATGCCAAGAACAAGGCATGTTAATTCCCCCTGTTCAAGTTAGCGATGGATCATTTTAGATCTGGTGGCCTCTCTTAGACGTTTACTTAGGTATCTTAGCTAGTAAGAAGCTCCCTGTTAGAGAGACCATATGCACTATATAAGCTCAAAGGGAAGAGAAAAAGAGAGAAGAGCTAAAAATCACAAGGGTAGACTGTGGGCTGAACTGATCCTGGAATCAGGCATCCTGAAGGTCAAATAGGATTTAGGTAGGGTGGCAAAGAGGTGGATGGAATCCCAGTGAGGAGCACCCAGGCTAAACTCAGGGATACACTCGAGGTGACACGTCTTACAGGACAGAAAGCCCCCAGCCAGACTCTTACCTGGAAGACTGGGGAAGACACCACCTTTCTCTTTAAGCCTCAGAGTTACATCTCAGTGTTAATAGTTCCCAAATCCTCACTATGTACTATTAAAATTAGGTTTATGAACATCAACTAGATTTCCAGGTACTAGTCCTTTAGAATGGTCATTTCTGTACATTGTTGCCTTTTCTGGGAATACTCTAGGGTTGGGTTACCCAATACAGTTGTTTCAATTTTAACACTACTTAAGATATCATTATTGTACTGTGACACGTGTGTCCATTTTAGTTTTTGAAACGTGGCTACTAGAAAACTTGAAATCGCATGCATGGCCCATATTGTACTTCTCTTCGGCTGCACTGGTCTAGAGCCTCACCACTCCATGTGGTCTGGGCAGCACCATGTGGGAGCGATCTCAACCCCTCAGAATCTGCTTGCTTACAAGGGTCCCCAGGTGCTTCTTACACACAGTAACAGACGCTCTGGCTTGGATGACTCAGAAGACATCCAGGCCTCTGCTAGGTACCCCAGAGCAGCTCCCCATCCTTCTGGGGGTGGCCCGAGGAGGCAGAGGTGGGGGCCGGCAGAGAGATGGCCCTGTGTGATGTCATTGTGATGTCACAGAGAAAAACCTCTTGCATCAGCCAGCCCCACCCAAACTGGCGTCCTGGCTACAGGATATCTTTTCCATCTTCTCCAGCCCACCTCATACCACCTCACCCCTCTGCTGGCAAGAGGGGGCCTGATTCATCCTCCCGCCAGGTACGTGTTCCACGCAACCGATCAGGGCCGACCAGAAGAAGACCTGAGACACCTTTGCCTCAGAGCTTCGAAAAGTGAATGAGCAATCCTTCTCAACTGACTCAAAATGTTTGTCTCACCCAGAAGGTAGGTACCCCACTTTCCCCCCCCTAAGTTTTTATTGAAATTCCAGTGAACATACAGTGTAATACTAGCTTCAGGCATACAATGTTGGGTTTGTAATACAAGTTATACAAATTTACCACTTTATTTCACATGTGCAGGGTAGGAACTGGAGAACACACTGCAGGATTACCCAAAAGGGAACAGAAATCTGTTCAAGCCCCGTTTTCATTGATAAACCTGGTAATGTCCAGACCTTGACCTGTTTTCATCTTCTTCCACTAACCTTTCGTTACCTCCTCCTTTGCCTCTTCATGACTTTTCCTCACTGCTCCCAGGACTGCTTGGAGCCCTCCAGCTCTCCTTTCTCCCCTCGCATCTGTATGATTCCTGTTGCCAAAATCTGGTTCCTGGTAAAAGGCCCAGTGGCGGGGGCAATCCCAGAGCTGTGTAAGACTCTAATGAACGTAAGGAGCAGATAGTAAATTCTCTGCCAGAGAAAGGCGAGGCACCCCTACAGTCCTGCCGGTGGCCAGCTCTGATCAGGAATCTACTGGAACTGAGGAGAATGCAACCTTAGCTGTGCTAGTTTCTCTTTCCAGTCTCAGAGAATCTGGGAGAATGTGCAGGGAGCCTTCCAGTTCCAGAAAGACCCTCCGTCAGCCAAAGATGTCTTGGCTCCTTTGGGAGAACCCACATCTGGAAATGACTTGCCTCCCATCTGAGACAGCTGGGAACGGCCAACTTTCAGCTCAACGTGTTACTCAAAAAGCAAATGTTCATTTCTCACACCTCTGGCCTTTCTCAGAAGAATGAAGCTTCCCATTAGGCAGGGAAATAAAAACACACACGCACACATTCACGCACACAGAGCACTGTAGCTTGTGCTATTCATTGGTGGTTAGGGATCACAGGAGATGGGACTGCAGCCCAAGTGAAGATATCATAAATAGAACCCACAGAAATGGGTAAGAAGGTGATAGAAAAAGCCAAGCGTAGTAAATTTTATCTTTTTTATTATGGATTTAGGAGGAGAGACAGAGGGAACATGGGAGGGTTTATCAGTCTCTATCTTAAGTATAAAACATAATCCATTTCGTCATTCCGTGAGAGTTTCCATAATCTGTCCTGCAGTCCCTTGCCTTTTGCTAAGTGGCGTGCATCTTCCCTGGGGTTGAACCCAGAGGTTTTGAACACTTGGCCACCATTTACTAGCCTTGTGGCCTTGAGATAGTCAAACGCTCCCTGTAGAGAACGGAGTGGCCGCCTCTCCCTCAGGCTGATTGTAAGGATTACCTAACGAGTCTAGCAGGGTGTCTGGAACCCGGCAGATTCCCTCCCCTTCCTTTCCACTTTCCTGCTGCCCCTTGGTCTTCACAGCAGCAGTGGGAAGGACGGCTCTGTCACCTGGCTTGCTTCTGAATCGCTCAGGTGGGTTATGCACCTTGGCGAGAATCATGAGTCCAGTCGTGGGTGCGGCTGGGACTAGAGCCCAGATCAGACGAGGATTCGCGGTCTCCAGGATTCCCTCTCGGAGCCACCAAACGAGGCAAAGACTTACACCAGCCGCCAGGGATCTGTACCTTTAGGGGAAGGGCGGAGGCTGGGAAATACCTGACTCTCGGGTTCCCCTGCCACCCGCACCTCCTGACCCTCAGGCCCAGAGGCTGGGCGTGAGGCGCTGGTCAGATGGCCGACTCTTCCCCGCCCGCCCTCTGCCGAGCCTCGCCAGGGCAGCCAGCCATCAGGCCAGGCCCGGGGCTCGGCCTCCCTCCGGCCGGCGCTCGCCGGCTCTTCCTCTCGCGAGGGCCCCCGGGTCGCGGCTAAGAGCCGACGCCGGGGCCGGGAGAGGAAGCCAGAGCCCCAAGCCCGGCCCCACCCGCCCGCAGAGTCCAGGCGCGGGGCCGCTAGGGCGGAGCCTCCCAAACAATTCAAAACACGCTCCGCGCGCGTCGCCGTGGCAACGCGCGCCCGCTGCTAGGTGACCGGGGCGCCGTAGTAAACCCGAGGCGGGCGTGTTACTCACGGAGGGAGGTGGGGGCGAGCGGAGCCGGCGGGGCCTAGGCTGGGCCCGGGCACCGCGACTGCCGGAGCGGGGGAGGGGGAGAGAGCGGGAAAACAAGGGACGGGGTTGGGGCGCACGCGGAGTGGAAACGGGGCAACCCAGCCGCGCGCCCCGAGCGACCCTGGAGAGGCGGCTCCCCGCCCCGCCCCGCCCCGCGGTCCCCAAGATCCCCCAGCCCCCGCAGGCCCCGAGGGCTCGGTCACCCGCGCGTGAGCGATTGCCCCACAGGATGTGCAGATGTGGCTGCCCCTCTGATTCACTCCAGCTGCTTGGGGCATGGAAGAAAGGCGGCTTCCTCTCCTGGAAATGACTGCATTAGCAAAAGCCCTTTAACAATTCCACTAACAACGGAAAGGGAAAGGCGACGGAGAGGAGAGGCTCCAAAGTGCTTTTCTTCGGTCCTTGCCGCCGAACAGAAGTAGAAGTGTTCCCACAACTCCGGACCCATGTTAGAAAGAAGGGAGTTGTTCTTTATTCCCTACGCCCCTCTTCGGGGACCTCGGGGACATGAAACACTGTTGCAGTGGAGGTTAACGGGAAAGCCCAGAAACCCCAGAGCTAAGTGTCCTATACTGGTGGTAATATTTCGGACACTCAGCATGGGGGTTTTGGTGCCATTACTCTACACTTCAAGGCTGGGAGGAACGTCAAAACGTGTGAGGACCTTCCTTATCTTCATCAGTGAATGAGTCAAACATGCACTGAAGCAAAAATTGTGGAGCTGGGAAATTTCGGATGGTTGAACATAATGTCATCCAAAAGGGTTCTAATCAGTAGGGAATCCCGGAGCTTGGGAAAGAACTTGGCTTTTTCCAATCCGTCACTGGCGTTTAAGCAATCTGTTTGTACCCTAGTCCCTGTGAACTAAAGATAATACTCGTTCATGAGATCATTTCCACAGGTGGAAGGAAATGTATTGGCAGAGGATCTGTTGGCTATGCACACTTCTGTGTAGAAAGCCACAGGGTGTGTCTGTGGACCTGCAGACCTTCTTCTACATTCTACCTTCTTGCAGCTCCTATGTATGTGTATCAGGAGGATTGGTGTGTCCTTTAACAATAGAAGACCGGACGCTTTGCTCTGTTCACAACTTCTGCTCACTCATAGGCTTCTCAATTGCATTCTGAGCCTGGTTTCCATTACAGACTTCATTCACTCATTCCCTCATGGTAGAAAGTGCTAGGCTCTAAGGATCAACCATGAGTAAAACACAGCTGCTCCTCTATCTAGCATCTTCAAGTCAAGCCTGCATGTTCTGAGCTGCAGGAGAAAGGCACACAGTGAGTAGAACAGGCAGGAACAAAGAACAGGAGCCTGGAGATCAGAGCCCGTGACAGCAGAAACATTCATGTCCTGTTCCAGCTTTTTGACTGCTGAGTAACAGAAAGGAATTAGTTGGTGAGGCATGGGTCAGAAATCTGATACCAGGGCAAAGGACAGAGATACTACTGCTGGTTGGGGGCAGGCGGTGGCGGAGGGGGGTGAGGGTGGGGGTGGTAATGGCAGCTGCAAATGAACCTATCTTGAGAGAAGAGGCCACTACTGATAATAGGAAAAAGACAAAAAACAAACAAAAAACACCCAAATCCCTTAGCCCCAGGCTGTGCCATCAGGCAAGTCGTATTGCATACAGTCTGCTCTGGTCTGGCATTCTTACCATTGTTTTAATCACATCTGATCTACCGTGTATTCACAAAACAATAAATTGGATTCCTGTTTACGAACTGTGTGTGGGTGTCCCAAGACCATTGTTTCTCTTTGTGTATACTTAGTATGGTTTGGTACAGTGCAGGGAAGAGTCACTGAGGACCTTAGCAAGCACAGATGAGTCCCAAGCCTTGACTTTGTGATGTCATAAATGCTGAGTCACATATACGTCCCTGGGGAGGGGGGAGGTCATCCTGACATGGTAGCAGTCCAACATACCAAAGTTAAATAACTGTTTTGAGATATGGAATCTCTGTGTCTCTCCTGAGTCATGAGCTTCTGAGCCCAAACTAATCACGTTCATGTTGCACTGACTGGCAATTACTTTTTCTGTTCTAAGGGAGGAAAGAAAAGAAGAAAAAATATTAGCATGCCTAAATTATAATGGAAGGAAGTGAGTGGGACGCCAGGCAGAGAAGCTCATGTTTCATCAAAAAAAGGAAATTAAACATTGTGGCATGGGGTCCGTGGGGCTAGGGGGTGTCCTCAAGATGGATCACGGCTAGTAGCCAGCCAGCCAGCCCAGCCATGAAAAGTGCATGGCCTAGATTCAGGCTTTGGGAGGCCTAAAATAATATAACTTCAGAGGCTCTTTCTATGAAAAATAATGCAAAGTGACAAGTATGTTGGGGTCTTGGAAGGGGTCCGAGTCAGTGAAAGCCCCCAAAACTGGAGTGCCACAAGCTTGCTTTGCTTCCAGTCTCCCTCCAGGCCTCCTCACATAACCTCAAGACTGCAGCTCCCATCCTCTTTTCTCTGGAGAAGGCAAATTTCAGCCTATGAAGGCACAGGGGGTGCGGTTTCTGAGCAGAGGCCATAAAAACCAAAGACATCAGACTGTGCCAAATGGTGACTCAAGCGGGATGTGAGAAGCGTCTGCAAGTTTTTGAGGGGCGTTAAGTGCAGAGAAGGGAAAAGAATTGTTCACTGCTCTAGGGTGGAGAGGGAGTGAGGATACGATTCAATAAAGAAAAATGTGCACAAAACTCCTCAGGAAGCATTGGCTAACTGGATTTTCTGACACCGTGGAGTCTGTATTTCCCAGGGGAAGTATTTGAGGATCTGTGAGTCACTGAAAACTGGAACTGCCCATGAAAAATGTGCTACAGGAAATAATCCTACAAGATGTCCTCGCGGGAGCGGCTGGAGGCTCCCAGGGTTCATTCCGAGCCCTGAATTCCCCAGGGCTGACACAAGGCATGCTATAGATGTGTGAGTGGGGAGGAGGCCCAGGGAAGGAGAAAGAGCCCTCCCTGGGGGAGGAGCCGCCACCTGCACCCTCACGTAGCGGGGAAAATGGTGGGGGCAGCACGTGACCGAAGCGGGGGGAAATGTAAGGAGATAGCGCCACCCAGCGTCGGGACAAAAGCCGTGGCCGGGAAACCGACAGCCAATTCAAAGGTGAAGTGACCACAAAATTCCAGCTCTGGAGAGGGAGCTCCGTCACCATGAATAAAGGGTCGTGTGGGTGCTGTGGGAATCACGCCTGGGCACAGGCGCATGTGTGTCAAATGTGCGGACACGTCAGTCCTAGAAGAGTAGGAAGCAAGAGCCAGAGAGACTCCTCCGGTTGGAATGTGGACTAATTCCCTCTGGGGGCTGGGGACGGCCTTTCATTCCCCCAGCTAACTGCACAGACACAGAATGGGAAAACCATGACTTGGCTGGTGGCAAATCTGGAAGATTCCAGGTGGGGGAGGGCCGGGGCAGAACAGGAGGGTTTCATTAAATGTAAGCCCTACAGGAGTCAGACAGGTAATACTTACTGCGCTTTAACTCCCTGGCTCCGTATCTTCCAGTTTGTTCAGATTTCTTATTGTTAAGCTGAAGTGGCGACTTCCAAGCTCTTTCCATACGGAATCGGAAACCAGAAGTCCATCCCTATGTACAAAGAGCTTTCTAGAATTACAAATTCCAGGGCCTCACCCCTGCGGTGGAATCTCAGGTCGGGCCCAGGAATCTGAGTATTTCCCACAGTTTCAAAGACTGTTCTGATGTTCATTCAGAACCGAGAATGGCTGCTCCAGCAGAGGAGGGGCCTCTGAGGACTTCCCAGTCCAGACAGCTATCATGAATTATAGAAAGTATTACAGAGGGGTACAGTATGGAAGGACAGAGGGAAGGGAGCTGTTCTTGCTCATTCAAAGGATGAGCGACTTTTACACTAGTCTTGATGGGAGGTAGACCAGATGAGGACACTGAAGACATTCCACGCAGAAGGAAGAGCATCGGCAAAGGCACGGAGGACCATCTCAGTATTCCACTGAAGGGACTGGGAGGTGGAGACCACCCATGACACATGGAAGCTCTTTCAAACCCATGGCTCTATGGGGCCCCAACATTGCAGATAATTGCTTACTAAAAGGTTGAAGGGGCACCTGGGTGGCTCAGTCGGTTAAGCATCTGCCTTCAGTTCAGGTCATGATCCCAGGCTCCTGGGATGGGCCCCACATCAGGCTCCCTGTTCATCGGAGAGTCTACTCCCTCTCCTTCTACTCCTCCCACTAGCTTGTGCTCTCTCACTCACTCACTCAAATGAATAAATTAAAAAATCTTTTTTTTTTTAAGATTTTATTTATTTATTTGACAGAGATTACAAGTAGGCAGAGAGGCAGGCAGAGAGAGGAAGGGAAACAGGCTCCCTGCTGAGCAGAGAGCCCAATGCGGGGCTCCCTGGGATCATGACCTGAGCCGAAGGCAGAGGCTTTAACCCGCTGAGCCACCCAGGTGCCCCAAATTTAAAAATCTTTAAAAAAAAAAAAAAAAAAAAGGTAGAAAACCTTACACAAAGGAATGGGAACTCTTGTAGTAATGGTGACCCTGCAATATTTTCTGTGTCTGCCATATAATCAAGCCCAAGCCATTCCCACCAGCTTCCTAGGGAATGGCGGTTAGGTGGAAACTGAATCTTCGCATAACTTTTTAAAGAAACTTCCCTCTGTGAAAGCAGGTCCTTGCTTCTTTGTGCTTAATCCCAATCCCTATTGGCAAGCTCTCCTGTGTAATCTTCCAGAACAGCTGGGCCATGATTGCACTGTCAATTATTAAATGCCCAAGTTCCCTGCAAGGCAGCATTTAATCATGAGGCACTCCAAAAAAATAGGAGATAGAAGAGGGATGGGAAGGGAGGCAGGAGGGTAGGAAGGCGGTTTCATTCTGTCAACATTAAACCAAGGGGATTTGGGGCACAGATGGCATCCTATAGTCCTTCCAGACAGCTGCAAGACGCTGACCATGGCCAAGGTAACCAGCTTCCCCCTCTTACTGCTCGAAACATAACTTTGCATAGCTATTTTGAACCTGATTTTAAGAGCTGTGCCTGTCTTATCAGTTTGTTGTCTCTGTTAACTCTGAGTATTTCTGTTAATCTATGTTGATGGAAGAGTGATATTTTGGCACCTTTACACTTCCTGTTGATCTGAGCCGGAGTATCTGGGAAGCCACACTCTGTCCCTTTTCTAGAGAGTAAAGAGTCACCTTGATATGGGGCTTGTCAGCATATGCAAAAATGAAACTTTTCAAGGCTGCTACTTCTTCGTGATTTTGTTAAAGAGATCATGGCAAAATTAGGCCGGTTCTTGCAATTCAGGAGGTTATCTGGATCCTGGAGAGAAAGGCATGTTTAGGAAGAAATAAAACACATGATGAAGGGTGCAGTACTGTAGGTGTTGAAGATAATTCTTGAAAAGGCTCTTGAATGAATTCCCATTCTATTGTCAAGATGATTCTTGAGCGAGGCTCCTTGTGTCTGTCCTTGGTTGGACACTCCTTTGGAAGCCGTCTCTTTGAGCTTCATTCCAAGCTCTCTTTCATCCTTTGTTTCTCAAATAATTTCTTCCTTAAATTGGCTATCGCCTTGGTGCGGGGTTCCTTATTCTTATCTGTGATTAATATGCAGAATAACTTACAAATATGTGTAACTTGGAAGAAATTGAGGGTAGAGTAAAAATCTGATGTGATAGTAGACAAATTTCCAAGCCATATTTGATTGAAAATGAAGTTGTTAAAAATGTAGAATTGCCTAAATCATTAGTTCAGTCTTTAGACAGAAAGATTAATGAAGATGTTTTACCTAGAAGTCCCATTTCCTGTTCACCCAATGTATATGAAAATAATTAGAAAGAATAACTTACAGTAATGGAACAATGGCTAAAACCAATAGGGTTTGCACAACTAAAAACAAAGGGGAGCATTCTTTGGGGGGACAGGGGCAGTGTGTGCCTTCTATACCGGGTAATAGAAGATCTTTCTTCCCTCCAGATGCTGTGGTTTTTAGTCTTTACCAAGGTCACCCAGCATCCTGCACAGACTGACAATTCTTGGTGGATTTAATTTGTTGAGTGCTTTTAAAAAAATCATATTAGCAGATTGCTTTCCAGAGGTTGTTTCATCAAATGTCTTATATACTGATTTTTATATGCATATGAACCTTGCATATTTCTTATGCCCATAAATAATCACTTTGTGGTATGTACTGTTTTAGTCCCTGGAAATTCTGAAGAACAAACTGTTACATTTCTAAGATAAGGTTCCCTGTAATGCAGAAAATGTTAAGCTGGAGATTATGAGGCAGATTTATGGGCATGTGCATTTAACTATGGTTTTATTTACATTTCTTTAGCTAAGCAGATTTAGGTCTGATTAATTCTGATATGAGAGGTCCCCTGGAAAGCTCAAGATGGTTTACTTTAAGAAGCATCTGTCAGCAACTAAATATGGGCTTCTTTTCCCTTCAGTATGTATTAATATAACAGCATAAACCACTCCATAACATAAAGTGCAAGACCCATCAGATTTCTTTATTTTTCTAAAGCTCAGTCTGGCTCTGAGCCATTGCTCAACCAAGGTTGAAACATCTAATATTGGTCATTCTTCATCTGGCTCTCCTCTTCTCGTCGGCTAAAAATGAAGGGGAGTTTGGGGGCTCTAGCCAGAGCCACACTGTCCCCACTGGGAGTGAGGCACCACAGCTGCATCAAGCAGTGACAATGCCTGTCCAGGTTCCTTGCTCCGTGACCATGACACTTGGTGCCCAGTCTCCATGGGCACCACACAGACACCTCCCATTGGAGATTCTGTCCTCTCTGTGGCAGTGTCTGAAAGCTGGGCCCAGATCACCTCTCTCTGAACCTACAGCCTCATGTCCTTTCCAGGGGTTTCATCAACCCCATATCCTAGGAGGTCCACTGCCTTCTTTAATGCTGAAAGTCCTAATCCTTGCTGCTCCCTGCCCTGGGGTGATCCAGTTTAATACTGACTGATAAGCCATATCCTCCTTTACTCTCCTCTCAGAGGAATCTGTCATACAGAGAAGAAGACACCAAAAAACTTGTGTCAGCAAGTGGGTGCTCCTACCTTTCACTGAAGACAAAACCAAAAGTAATAATCACTGAGCACCTTAGAGTGGCCCCAATTTTTGTCCTCACTTGATAGACCTCAGCTCTGCAGCCTAACCACATTCCCACAGAGGCTATTATGGGATGCTTAGCTCAGATCATCCTCAATAAACACTTGAGTAGAATGAGGTCCAGCTTAAATAAACATCGCCACCCTGGTGCCCACTCCAGGCCATTCCTGAAGCGCTAAACCCTCACATGTGTGGCTCCTTGCAGAAAGCTCCCTGGGGGCCAGTGGGGCCCCGTTATCATGAAGGACTAGTGTGGCTTGAGCCCAGGCAGTGGCCGGGAAGGGTACCCAGATCTCCTGGGAGGTTCTGAAGTCAGGCTCTCCCCTTGTGCTTGTCTGTTCCAGATGGAACTCCCGAAGGGCTCCTCTGCCCAACGGACACTCCTATCTGCCATCCTCAACATGCTATCACTCAGCCTCTCCACAGCATCCCTGCTCAGCAACTGCTGGTTTGTGGGCACACAGAAGGTGCCCAAGCCCGTGTGCGGAAAAGGTCTGGCCGCCGAATGCTTTGACGTGCCGGTGCCCTTGGATGGGAGCGCCGCCAACTCATCATCCCCGGAGGTGGTGCAATACAGCTGGGAGGCTGGGGATGACCGCTTCTCCTTCCATACCTTCTGGAGTGGCATGTGGCTATCCTGTGAGGAAACTGTGGAAGAACCAGGTGGGTTTGTCGTCAGCCCAGCTGCCTCATATCCCTCCCTGCCCGGAGGAACTTCACACGGGGCGAAGGGCCAGTGGGAAGTATACAGCACTCCCCACACCCCACCGGGTCTCAGCGTCTCCCCACTCTGCATCTCGTCCCTTCTCCCTAGGACTCCCTTTCGATGAGACCCGAAAGTCCGTCTAGTTTTTTCCCCTCCTGACTGTCTCGTAGACACGCTGGTTTAAAACCTCAAAGGGTTCCATTTAGACTTCTAACACCATGAGAAGTCCCACACTAGCGAGTTAGCGTTGGTGTCTGAAGACCAAATGAGGAGAGAGGATTCTTAGGGAGAAGGACCCGCTCTCTTCAGCTGTGACCCCAGATGAGCAGCTTCCTCTCCACAGACCTTGACTTTCTCACCGGTGAGATGAAAGGATCTGAGGAGATGCCCCGTCAAGCCCCTTCCTCCCCAGCCCCACCAAAAGGGTTTTCTTGTTCAGAGTATTACCATTACGATTTACAAGGTAGGGGAGCTGAAGCCTCAGGAGGGTAACTAGTGGAGTGAGGCCACCCTTGACCTCCCAGGTCTCCGGTAGCTCAGCGTGTGTGGCAAAGCCAGTCTTGTGTCACTGTGCATTCCTTAACCTGTGCTCCTCAGCTTGGGAGCAGGTGGCCTAAGGACAGCCCTCCTCCCTGCTCAAAGCATTCGGACATCACCTGGTAGAGATGTCCTAAGGCCCAGAATCCAGTACAGTTAACCTGTTTCTCCCGATTTGGGTCATGGGAAAAAGGAGAGGGACGAGGAATATAAGTGTGTGTGTGTGTGTGTGTGTGTATTTATATGTGTTATTGACATGTCATTTAGCTCAGCTCCGATCCCAGTCCCAGAAACAGTTTCAAGCCATGCAGACCAGGATACGGAGGCAGCGAAAGGTGCCGGTTAACATCAGGCTGCTTAACCCTCCCCGACCTGAGAAATGGGAACATTTCCCTGTGGAAGCCGTCTCAGGCTCACGTCCTCTCTTTGGGCTGGGGACCGAGAAATGAATTCTGAGGGATTCTTGTCTTGGCCATGCATCCATCCGTCCATAATGCATTCTTTCCCGCTTTCAGAGAGAAACTTCTAGTGCCCATCTACCGTGTGCTGGGCAGGCACAGGTCCCAACCAATGGAGCGGCGCCAGCTGTGGGACGTACCCCTGAAGTTATACCTTGTCTGTGTTTCAGGGGAGAGGTGCCGAACTTTCAATGAACTCACACCACCAACCGAGAGAGGTGAGAAAGGACTACTGGAGTTTGCCACGTTGCAAGGCCCATGTCACCCCACTCTCCGATTTGGAGGGAAGCGGTTGATGGAGAAGGCTTTCCTCCCCCACCCTCCCTTGGGGCTTGTGGCAAGTATGTGGGTTTGATCACCAATTTAGTCGCCATTGAGTTGGACCTCTCTGGCCCAACTGTGCTCTCTACACTGTACTGTGGTCTCCTTTTCTCTTCTTCTGAGCCCCGCGGGGTGACCCACATTCCTTCCAGAGGGGACTCTCATTCATATGCAGGAATGCAAAAAAGGAAAAGCAGGAACAAATAAAGTTCACAAATAGAAAACCACCAACAGCTCTAACCTCCTCCTGTTGCCAAGTAACCATGTTGAAAAGCTCAAGAGGTTTTTTTCCCTCCAATATGTATATATTTTTTTAAGTTTAAAAAAAAATATTTTTAATAGGAGGGAGTGAAGAAGGAGAGGGAGGGAGAAAGAAACAGAACTGACTGCTCCAAAATTCAGTAAGGAAAAAGAGGACAAAAATGATCCACAGCAAAGTCATGCCCCTGCCAGATTTTGTGACGATTAGCTGATCTTTTCTCGAATCTCCCTTATGGTATTTCCAGTCAATCAAGTTTACTGGAGTCCTTATCGGGTACTGAGCTGAGAGCAGCAAGCGCAAGGGTGACAGCAAAGGACCCAAAGGAGGGAACGCTTTCCAGCTGGTGCCAGCCCTGTCCCCTTCTCCCCTTCTCTGACTCTGGGAGGCTTTCCCTTCTGCGGGGCTCTGAGTTTCAGCGCTCAGTCATGTAACTGTCAGGGTGAGGGCTCTTCTTCTGATTTCTTTTGTCTTGTTGTTGTTTAATACTTGAATTGTATTTTCTTCCCTGGTTTCTGACAGAGATCCTATGGTTATCACTGGGAGCCCAGTTCTCGTCCATCGGACTTGAATTCGTCAGCTTCCTCCTGCTACTGATGGACCTGCTGTTCACTGGGAACCCGGGCTGTGGACTCAAGCTGAGCGCCTTCGCTGCCATTTCCTCCGTCCTGTCAGGTGCAGCCTCCCAGGCTGGGGTGGGCGGGGGCCTGGCCACCTTCCAGGCACCTGACGGGCTCCTGTGTCCATCTGGAGGGCAGAAAGGAGGAGGCGGGGTCCAGAATGGAGGGATGAAAGATGGAAATTTTGTATTGGATCATCATGTGCTTGGCAAAATGATTTCTCTCTGGGTTCTTCTTATTTGCCAGCTTTCTCAGTATGTGAAATACAGTTTGGTTCACTTCTCAGTTGCCCATGCACACAGCTTTTCTGGACTCCGCTGGATCAAGTAGGAGTAAGAGACGCAGATATAAAGATAGATCAAGAATAAAGCTCACGTTGAGGGCATGGGTGGGAAGAAGTAAAATGCCCCAAGTGCAGCATTGACTCAAACTTTTTCCATAGCTCTCCACCTAAAGCCTGGGGGGACTTATTGCAAAGCCCCGCTCGCAGAATAGTGTCCCTGAAGTGTGGGGGCAGATGGGTGATGGGGACATCTCCACATAGGCTGTAACAGATACAAAATGAGGAGGTTGCTCCAAACTCCTCCTCCCTGTAGATGGCAAAGCCAGCCTGGGTCTAAGGGCGCCGCCTTTCTGTTCCCTCTGTAGGCCTTCTGGGCATGGTGGCCCATATGATGTATTCACAAGTCTTCCAGGCAACTGTCAACTTGGGTCCAGAAGACTGGAGGCCACATGCTTGGAATTATGGCTGGGCCTTCTAGTAAGTGCTTGCCATCTCCTGAACCTTCTAGCTTTTCCCCGGCCAACCTGTGTTGGACGTGCTGCCCTCAACTAGATGTTTGCTCGGTGTCCTCCCGCCTTCTCTTCAACCCTCGTGCCAGGAGTCCGTTGACCAGAGAGTGGGACCATCCAGGCCACCGCTGCTCTCTCCCCACCTGCTGGGGAGGCACAGGGATGATTATTCCGGCTTGTTCTGTCGGGTCTTGCTAATGATACAGCTGTTGCAGTTGCTCCCTCGCCCGATTACGTGTGTTTCCTTGGGAAATGAGACTGATTTTGTATGTCTTATGCAAGTGATGCTCCGTGTTTTATACATTTTATGATTCAAGATATTGGAGGACAGAGAAATGAAGCGATCGGCCTTGAGGTGTGGTTCGAATTCTACCCCCTGAGCATGGCTGACTCTTCTGTAACGAAGAGTCACTTCCTCCTACTTCTGCTCTTCTTCCATCCAAGTGAGAAACAAAATCTCCTCTACCAGCCGTTCTCCGACCCTCAAAGAACTAAGGGGTCAGTTATTTTCGATTTCTCTTGAGAGTAGCAGCAGCCATGACAGATTCATTTGAAGTAAATACGCCGTCTATTTTACGTTTTAAGAGACCCTCACTTCCTCCCCTGAGGAACACGCTCTCTCTGTTCACTGCACAGGTGCCCACTTGGGCCTCTATTACAGTCCGTAGTCGGTGCTAAGCCCTTTACCAGTGCTGAAGAGACAGGGCACCGGGCTCGGCTTCCATGCTACGGAGGCAGTCCTGAAGGTCATCCTATCCTATCCCCTTTCAACAGCACATAGAACGTGCTGTCGGATTCGGGCGTCTTTGGGCTATTCCAAAACCGGCCTCCGGAGCTTGCTTTCCAGACGCATCGTTTTGCACCTTCTGTCTTTAAGCCGTTGTTGGCATGACTCTCCCAGCAGAAGCAGCCCAGCCTCAGTCGGCAGAGTCGGTCAGAGGCGGGCAGATGGGAACTCTCTGTGCCAGTGTATGGCCTGGCTTGACCCATCCCCTGACCTCATGCAATTTCTCACTAACCTCACACAACTTCCTGCTTCCTGGGCTTCCCAGAATCATGGGGAAATTTAGGGGTCGACTTCCCAAGTTTTTAGGAACGCGTTTGATCTAGTTCCCTGGTGGTTTTTGGTTTTGGGGGGTTTTTGTTTTTATTTTTGTTTTTTTGTTTTTGATTCGTCAAATCCACCCAGCTTCTCTTAAATCTCCAGCTTCCTTCCATCCGTTATAAACTCCTTGAGGCCAAGAACCACCTTTGTTTTCCTAAGAGGCAAATTCCACTGGTACAACATATAACAGTTCCAGGTTTGCAGCAAATGTTGCCTGAACGACATTGAGAGGCTCAACTCTGTGCCCCAAAGACCACTAAACGCAGAACAAAAGGAGATGAAGGGGGATGATCGCTCCCACCATCTGTTCGGAGTGAGGGAAAATCCTGGGTGGGATGTGTATGTGTGCTTGTGTGTGGGTGGGGAGGAGGCATAGCACTGGGCTCCGTCCCCTCTATACACCTGAGCTACCGGTCTGTGAATGGGAACTGCAGGTGGGGAAGCCCTAGTCCAGAAAACTGTGTGTGGGTGGGTGTGTGGTATGTACACAGAAGATGCACACCGGGAATAAAGGAGCACCGTGCTGACTGCTAATCGACCCAGTGAAAACGAACCTGTTGAACTCCTAGTCCAACTTGCAACACTACCAGGGTCATTCTCTTTGACTACGAAACATTCAGAACATACCTAATAAGACCCAATTCAGGCCTCTGGCCCACAGTGCTCTCCCCGAAGCACAGTGGAAGGGAGCCCACCCCGGTCCCTGAGTCCCTAAGGGGCAGCAGCCTAGTTACTAATGGGAAGGGATCATGGTATTTTCCCCTCAAACCATTGCGTAGCTCAGATTCTGACTGTCTGGTTTTTTTGGTACCTCCCTAGCACGGCCTGGCTTTCCTTCACCTGCTGCATGGTGTCGGCGGTCACCACCTTCAACGCATACACCAAGCTGGTGCTGGAGTTCAAGTGTAAGCACAGTAAGAGCTTCAAAGGAAAGCTGAGCTGCCCGCCGCACCATCCCCAGTGCCTCCTGGAGCAGCTGTCCTGTGCAGCCCCCACGGGGGATCCTCTGACCAGCTACCACCAGTACCACCCTCAGCCCGTCCGCTCCGTCTCGGAAGGAGTTGACTTCTACTCTGGGCTACACCACAAGCGATTTCAGCAAGGACCCAGCCAGAGGCTGAAGGAAGAGGTGGCTGGGACATCCGTAGAGGAAGAACCGTGTTAGAAGTAGTAAGGTTTAGAGGACAGGCTGAACCCAACCTTACATGTTCGTTTGCTTATCAACATGTACTGAAGCCAGAGTCTGTGTGTTGAGCATGGTTCTCACAGGTTTGGGACAAGCATGTCTGAAAGGGCAGGTCCAAAGGGGTGCGTGTGCGGATGCCGCTGCCCCCCTCTTCCTTCCCCGCTCTTCCCTTTCCGTGTCTCATTTCAGCATCTCCCTATCTCCCACGCTTGGAATCACCCCCTCTCCTTCACCGATTGCTTACCATGTGCCAGGTTTGGGGCTCAGCAGAGAGAAGTAAAATCCAGTTCCTGCCCCTAAGGGGCTTATCCATCTGCCCCCTCTCTGGGATTTGGAGGTGCAGGTAGGCTACTCAACAGTCATCCACTGGGCTCAACCTTCCGGAAGGCACAGAATGGAAGATAAAGACCCTCCTGGGAGCTTGGACACGTAGGACAGATGTCCTCCACACTGCGTATTACAGGGTCCTGCACCCACATAGTAGGGACCCAATGAAAGTTTAAATATTATCGTAGAAGCCACCAGGAAACTAGAATACATGAGAAGTGTATGCAGGGACAGCATGCAGGGACAGGTCCACTTCCAGAAACGGTCCACTGGAGTTATTCCTGGGGGATTTATGGAAAGGGACACTTCCCCAATGAACATACACTCCTCTCCGGATCCCCAACTCACCCACACACACCTCCTCCCCCTTTTCCATCAAGGGAAAACAAACCACCCGATGGCTAAGAAGAACGAGAATGACACACAAATATGTTTCCTATATAGTATTTATTTGTTCTGCAACAATTCACATTTTAAATAGTGCTTCCTGACAATACACCAGCCGGTTGTCTGTAGTATGGGCAATAAAAGCAATTCACATTCAAGGGGGTTGGTGTCAGCATACCCGACACGGAAGGAGAGCGGAGAGCATCTGGGGGATGGGAGGATGCTGTCTAGGGTGGAAGGAGCTACACGGATAGCAAGGAGGAGAGCTTGGGAGAAGGAAGATCCTTATACCCGCACAAGTCACTGCTATCCCTAAGAGGCAGTTACAGGGGCCTTGCTGGAGTGGGGGAAGGGAGGAATGCTTCCTATCTTAGAGGTCCGGTAGGGTGGGTGCCTCCAAGGGAGTGTCAGGACACACCTGATAAGCTAACACCCGTGCTGGTCAGGTGAAGCTTTCGAAATCCTCTGCCACCATTCCAACCTGCCCTGGTTGCAGAGCCTGTCCTGTGTCTAGCAAAAATGGATTCAAACTTATCATAGTTAAGACAACAGTTTGTAAACACACCGTGAAGAATTTAGGGACTGATGCTCTTCTAGCTTCCTCTTATTTCTGGGACTCACCCGGCATAAACACCATCTTCTACCCAAAAGGATCCCCTCAGATCAGGCCCTCAGTAAACGATTTGGCATTTTGCTCCTTTACCCAAAATGGCTTCCCCAGAAAGCCTCAACATGGTGAAGAATAAGGGTAAGACATAGATGGCTCAGCCCAGGCCACAGAACCACAAGTCAAGTTTTAGCTATTCAGTCAACTATAAATTAGTCCTCAGAATCCTCTAGTAGGCTAAACAAGATCCTAGAATCTTCTACCCAGATTCAAACTCTAGAAGTCAATCTAGAATCCTCCCTATCCTCTTGGATATCCTCTCATTGTTCCTCCAAGTTCACAAAGCTTCCCAAAGTATTGAAATTAAATTTCCTTTCAGGGCCCTAAGGCAAGGGGGTGCCCAGAAACCTGGCAGGCCAATCTGCTATTGCTACCAACCTTCTGTTATGTCATAATGCCTACCACTGGGCAAGTAATACACATCCCTCCAAATCTGGGATCCCTAAATTTCTGTAATCTCTATAAATTTGTCTCGACTCCCTTTATTAATACAAGCTAAAAAGATACAGGCTCAAGTAAGACAGAACCTGAGTTGCACTCGGGTATGACCTATCAAAATTATTCAAGAAGAAAAGTAGTTCTCCACCAGCTAATGTGAGACTTTCTGCTATATAAACAATGACCTAGAAGTTTAGAAAAGAACTTAAGAGAAGTAATATTTATAGAAGAAGGGAGAAGTAAGCACTGGAGAGAATTCTAAAGAACTTAACCAATTATAAAAGAATATTTACATTGGAGTTTTCTCAAAATACAGTGTTTCAAAGGCTCTACAAGGAAGGAGATGTGCAGGCAAAATGGTTGCATATGGGAGTCAAGGATAAAAATCCAGGAACAGCTTTGCTCTCATGCAAGCAAAGCAAAACTATCTCTGAATAAGAGGGCAAATGAGAGGCAGTACAGAGGATGGCCCCTAGGAGATGCTAAGAGAGCAGAATGGAGTTATGGCAGGAATTAGGCTGCCTGCCTGAGTCGTTCCTGACTTCACAGACCTAGGACAGCGCGCGCACACACGTGTACACACACACACACACACACACACACACACACACACCCAGCACTTCGGAAGTTAGCAGGGAAAAGGTCAGGACCGGCAGGACAATCCAGACCACATGATACCACATGGACCCCGTCAGAGGCCGCTCATGAACTACGCGCTGCTCTTGCTCCTCTTCCGACAGGAATGTGGTGGTAGCTATGGTCACCAAGTGTGCAGAGATGGAAAATTTGTGAGGTGGAAGGCTACTGAAGATAAAAGCTGCAAATGCGAGGACGGCTCCCTCAGCCTCCCACTGTCTGTCTCCCTGCCGCTAGGGTGGGAAGAAGCCCAGATACAGGCGATAAGAGAACACGGAAGGCAAGGACCAGTGGCCCTGATCAGAGGCAGGGCACTGGAAGTCTCAAGACGACCAAACAAACCAGGTGTACTTCAGAAGGACAAGAAACTCGGTCCCTGGAGCTTAGATCGAGAAACTAATTCATCATCATACCAATGCATACACACATGTGGCATAACGCAAAACAAAATGTTCCAGGGAAGAACTTCACTGGGGTTTCCCAGCAGGAGTTTATAAATTAGACACACAAAAAATAAACCGTAAGATTCACATTTCCAAACTATCCCTGGAGTGCCTAGAGGAGGGGGTTAATGCAGGGACTGAAAAGTTAGAGGTCAGATAACCCCAGCCCAATGGATCGTGCTGTCATCAGAGAACTCCAACGTGCCCTCCAAAGTGCTTTGTGACGATCGCACAGAGGTGGTAAAATGAGGTGAAGTCTTTCTTCTCTCCAAAGAACTGACTTGACATTGCTGGGAGAGAGATGGTACCACTCTGTTCACTTCTTCTGAAACGGAAGATTCCATCAGACTACATCTAGGGGAAAGAGTGCAGGTATCAGCAACTTTCATTCCTTTCATGACAGAGAGATGGAGGAAACCCAAACTATTTCTCTACTCTTCTGTCCTTATGCTTAACCTGGAAAGCTCGTAAGTCCTCCCAGAAGGATCCAGAAACCTTGTTTTTTTTCCATGATAAACTCTTGAACATTGAACTAGACCACAGTATTTGAGGGCTGTGAGGGTAGCAGCCAGATCATTCTTTGGATACGTAACTGCTACAAGTGAGGCATGCTGTTAGCCTCGCCAGCCTCTACCCAGAAAATACTGGTCGTACCCAACCCCTCAGTCACTGAGACAATAGACACCATGACCCCACATTTCCAAGTGTCCCCTAAGGGGACAGTACCATTCCCAGCTAAAAACAACTGAGTACCATTTCTGAATGGTCATAACATGCCTTAAGAAAACAGAGCTGGTTCTTGACACCCGGCTAATCAAGAGGGCTCCTACTCCCATCCACTTTCTCGAGAACAAAGTTGGAGTTGGTAGCATTTGCCCCAAACCCTTACTGGTAATCAAATATACCATTCAGAAGAGATTCACCTGGTGGGGAGGATCAACAAACTTTATTCTAGAGAGGAATCTTCGCAGCTCCCCACGGCCAATTTTGGGGGTGGTGTCCTCAAGTTGGACCACCTGGCCTTCCATCAGTGCCCACCGTAGACTAAGCTTGCTGACCACCAGGGGTGCTAGATGGCCTTCGGAGCTTGGCCCTGTTGTCCTGGTAACATAAAAGGCATCTTTCCAGAGGTCGTTAATTCCAACTGAGGAAGGACAAAAACAAGAGCAATTAACGAGGACAGAATACTTCTGCTAGCAGGGGAGTGGCTTGATTCTGCAACTAGATTCATTCATTTATTTACCCCTTCATTAATTCATCCACAAAGTTTACTGAACACTTATTAAATGCCGGCACTGGGCTAGACAGTGGGTGCACAGTGGGGAACGACAGGATGCCAGCAACGTAGCACATTCATTCCTCTTGGTCTTTAGACCCTTCCTTTTCTGAAGCTGCTTCTAAGCCAGCCCCAAATCAGGAAATGAGGATATGCCAACTATGGCGACAATTTGATAGCAAAGTGAGCAAAGCAAACTAGAACTCTGGAGAATTCCTGGACTGTCAGTACACGGCTGCAGATGCTATCTGCCTCACCAGCTCTTATTTTGCCTTATCCTTAAAACAACTGTTGTACTAAAAAAAGGGTCTCGATTCCTAATTACCACTATTTAATGTTCACTGAATAATGTTTTTCACTAATACTGAAAAACAACTCAGGGGCGCCTGGGTGGCTCAGTCATTAGGCGTCTGCCTTCAGCTCATGATCCCAGGGTCCTGGATTCGAGCCACACATCAGGCTTCCTGCCCAGCAGGAAGCCTGCTTCTCCCTCTCCCACTACCCCTGCTTGTGTTCCCTCTCTCGCTGTGTCTCTCTCTGTCAAACAAATAAATAAAATCTTAAAAACAACAACAACCCAACTCATTTAGATCCCACCACAGGATTCTGTAGGATGCCACCTCCCTGACCCTGCTCCCCACCACACACAAAGCCAGGGGGCAGGAATTCTTGCAAATTCCATGTGAGGTGTTCTTCCCAATGTATCCCAACAAACTGAGAGTCACAAGCACTAGTTTTAACTTCCAGGCAAATGAGTTTGTACATAGAGAACAAGCCTCTGAATGGCAAGAAGATACAGAAAAACGTAAAGGAGAAGTGGCCCATCTGGTTTTCCTCACCCCATACCCTCCACTCCGCCCCCCCCCAACAAGAACTGCAGACTCCCTCAATTCAGAGTGAGGCAAAGGATCTCCGAGGAGGAGCCCATCAGACACTTCAAGACCAGGAGGTCGCAGTAGCTGAGTTTCCAGGGTTCTGACTGCCTGAATTACTGGTCTCTAATAATATTTGATCCAAATTTTGCTATACGGTATTATTTACATACATACATAAAATTGAAGACTACTTCCAAAATGTTAACAGGGTAATAAGTGGTCAGATTCTGTGCGATTTTTCTTTTTCCCTTGATTTTTCTCTTGTCAGCCACTTCTGTGCAATGGGCATGTTTACTTGCACTAGTCAGAAGAAAGTCTCCACCGATCTACACCAATGTCCTAGAGACGACATGCTCCCTCCACCATTTTCCTCACAGGTAATTCTAAATCCTTAGCTCCTAGAGGGTCAAGAGTCTAGTCTTACTTGTACTCCCAGCACCGGCTTGTGCCCGACACACAGATGATGCTCAGCAAACGTCCGCTGAGTGACGCTGCGTGAACCACGTCCACCTGAGGACCTCTGAGACGAGCCGCACTTGCCCTCAGCTTTCAGCCTATCCCGAGGGCTGGGTCCTTAGCCTGGGAGCCTGCTGCTCCTCCCAGAGGGGCACTCCGGCCACCGCCCTGAGCACCTGGGAAGCCTGGGAGGGGCTCAACTCCCCCACCCCCTGCTGCTGTTTGACGACACTCGTCCCTCCCTCGCTGAGACAGCAGGATATGCACACACGCCACCAGCACACTGTCTCCCCTCATCTGTGCACACAGCTCCCACCATCACATCAGACTTACCCTCTGAAGCCGTCACTGTGCCTGTGGCATTGGCCAGATCCAGAAGAATAGAGGGGAACGCTGGATGCAGAAGGTAGAGGTGGTGAAGGCTGGGTGGCCCAGTTCCGGGGATGACATCCTGACAGTGAGAAGCAAAAGGGAAGAACGTAGTTAACTCTCATTCCCACATGTGACAGCCCTCCAGTGAAAAGGGCAGAAAAGGTGACTGCGGACTCCTCTCAGAGGCTATGATCTGACCCCCAACTACAAGCATGTGTTTGAGAGAAACTCTCATATACAAGAGACACATTCCAGAGAGTTGAAAACAGATTAATCACCAACTTCTTCAAACCACTAGAGCTAGAAAATGCTTTCTCCCTTATGAGAAAAAAAAGAATGGAAATGTGCATGCCTGGATGGGAAGGACCCCTCGTCTTCCGCCTGTGGGAGTATTAGAACACTGGGCCATCTCCTGCAGTAGGTGGGGTTTTGTGGAAACAAAATGTATACATGAAAAGACATCTCTTCTCATTGGATATTAAAGCCAATTGCAAATATCAAGCTAAAATCACAAAAATCTCAGTTTCTGAAATAAACAGAGCATTGCTCAGACAGAAGCAAATCATTAATTATAAAACAAAAATTCCAATTCCAAGTGGCAGCCCCCCAAGTCCCCACAGCAGAAGAAATGCACACAAGAACTGCCCTTGCCAGCCTGACCTCTGTGCAGGGATGACGTTCGGCTTGCACGCATGCGTGCAGCCATGCAGTTGTTAATGCCCAGAAAGACCATGTACAGGTCAGTAAATGATTGTTCTACTGAGCTCCCTGTGTGCCTCCCCCACCCCGGGACTACCCTTGGCCGCACTAGTGGAGGAAACGGGAATCCTGTATTCTTAGCATAAGAAGTACACGAAGGGAGGAGAAGCACAGGCAGGACGCCTGCAGCCACACTGACCCCACGTGCCGCGCAGCAAAAGAGGACATTTCCCGGACCCTTAGAGTCCCACACCTGACAGGACAGACCTCTAACTCCATCCACATGATAAGCAAAGAGCCAAACTCCCTTCTCAACGTCAGGGGAATGAGCCCAAATTCCTCAGCCTGAAAGCCAAGGTCTTACACCACTTAACCCAAATCTGCCTTTTCCAGCCTCTTCCTACCGTTATTCACCTGGCCAGCCAAGCTTCAAGAACATCTGACTGGCATCTTTGCTCCATCTAACCTCTGCCAACCCTATGTCCCCCTTAGACTGTCTAACAATCCTCTGGAGCCCATTTCCATGACTGGAAACAATCCTCATCCTTAGATCCCACACCTGAAGGCCACCTCTTTTAGAGAAAGCTCCCCAGCTGCCCTCCCTTTGTGCTTCCAGCTAAATCTCTTAGTTGTGCTTCTATTACAGCATCTGTACCACACCTTTGTTTTGGGGTTATTTACAGACACATTGGAGAGTCACCTGTTCTAATCCCCTCGCTTTATTAAATGAGGAAACCAGGAAGTTAAAATGCAGGTAAACTGTCGTGGGTACATGTTAGGGCAGGGCAGAGTTACGACTGTAATCTAGATTTTGAGTAAATCTGATCCTCAAAATGAGGGACTATATTAGCATCTTCATTGATGGATAAAGAGCACAAGGCTCAGAAAAGTTAGGTGGCTTGTCCAAGAGTGCACAGTCGATGAATTCAGGATTCTTCATCCTTCTGGGTCCCCCCAGCATCTGTGGACCCTCTCTGAGAGAGCGCCAGCACAGTTTCTAGTCTATCCTTAGGTCCCTACAGAGAACACAGTGCCTGGCACAGAGCAGGTGCTGGTCAAGATAGGCTTTATTGAGGGGCGCCTGGGTGGCTCAGTGGGCTAACCATATGCCTTCGGCTCAGGTCATGATCCCAAGGTGCTGGGATGGAGCCCCGCATTAGGCTCCCTGCTCAGCAGGAAGCCTGCTTCTCTCTCTGTCTGCCACTGCCCCTGCTTGTGCTCTCTCTGACAAATAAATAAAATCTTCAAAGAAAAAAGAAAGACTTTGGAAAATCTGCCTTCTGGGCATCGGACCTTCTCCCCTGTAATTCCCCCAGATGAACACTCAACCTCAGCTTCAACAATATTCTCTCCAACTGCCTGGCCATCCCTGCCCCGTGCCGTCTTTGCAGACCCAGTTTATTCACCTCGAAGCCCAGCCTCACCCACCATGAACCCTCCTCTGCCCCCTCCAGACCAGTCACTGTTACTTCTCTTTGACTACAGCACATGTGAATCATCTGGAATTCTGGACCTAGCATCTTGAGAGGACCTATCCCTTATCTAGCCTCCCACTGTTGACAACCAGCAGTCAGGGGCTGCTATCAGCCTTCCCTTGACTACAGCTGAGAGGCAAGGCCAGGAGCAGAGCTCAGGAGGGGGCAGGTTCTAGCCCTGCCCATCGGGTGCTGCTATGTTTTACCCACACCCACCTGGAAGCGGGGCTGCTCCACTAAACCTTCCAGACCCAGTCAGCCCCGCAGAGCAGCTGTCATCTCACCGAGTGACGAAAGGACCCCCACCCCACACCCCCAGGCTCACTCACAGGACTAGGAGATGCAGCTGACGTCCCTTCAGCCCAAAAGAGGAAGACAGACTTCTGGTCTGCAGTCACGGCTGAGGTGGTTGGTGTCTCTTTCAGGTGACAAGGAGCACTGTAACTCCAGGGAATGGAGCCTGAGTCCCCATCCACCACCACCATCTGCAAAAGAGGAGACAGTGAGGACAGCCCACCTTCAGAAAGGCAGCAGGCTGCGGCGCCCAGGGGGCTCAGTCAGCTCAGCAACCAGCTCCTGATCGCGGCTCAGGTCGTGATCTGAGATGGAGCCCCACGTCAGGCTCTGCAGCAGGCATGGAGCCTGCTCAAGATTCTCTCTCTTCTCCTGCCCCTCCCCCCCCCCCCCCCCCCCAAAAAGGCAGCAGGCCAAGGAATGAAGAGAATGAAAGAGAACAAAAACTCATGTATATTAACAGGTCGAGCTTACTCCACATGAACAAGCTAGGCATTCGGAAAGCATTGAACAGTGACTAGGGACCAGACCTAGTTTTCCACAGCCCTTGTCCCCACTAGCAGAGTTTAAAGGTCTGCTGAATTCTCGAGCAGGAAGGGGACATTAGAAATCACCCAAACCGCCTGTCATTCTGCACGTGAGAGAACGGCAGCTCAGGGACAGGAGGGAACTCAAGAGTGCTCAGTGTCTGTGGCGGTCCTCATCCAGAGACAGCAGCCCTTTGGAGGGGAGGTGCTGTCACCAGACGCCCACAGCAGCGCCTCCTGCCGGCTCCTTCCCTCCCACGACCGCAGCGCCCACTGAGGGGACAGTGACCAAGTGGATGCCCGTGCTATGCGCTGTGCTCCAAGCTTTACAGGTTCGACTCCTGGGTGTCACGGGTACAGAGCTCAGCCCTAGGTTGGTCTTAAAGTCAAGACAGCACATCGAGACAGGCAAACAAACTAGGAGAAAATATATTCCTCAGCTGCATCTCTCACAGGATAACGAAGGGGACTGAGCTCCTAATCCCTGGCTGCACATATATCTCCTTCTCACCCCAAATACCTCATACCTCACCGTTTTAGAGCCTCTCCTTGGCCCAAATCCGTAAGAAACTCCCCACCCTGCCCCTGTCCTCAGTGTCTGTTCTTCTGTCAACAACCACTTTCCTACTCTTCAGCCCCCCGGGCCCACCCTTCCTCGTCCCTGCCCAGATTCTGCCGCACCGCCTGGGGAGACAGCTGCCCCCCACCCCCGCCCCAAGCCAACACTTCAAGATTCCCTCTGGTAATCTCGGGACAAAAGTCTTGAGACACCACACTAAAAAACTGGATCCAGTCACACGCATTATTTTCCTGTCATGATAACCCTATGAAGCCAGGTGCTATTACGACCCCCGCTTTATAGACGTAGAATCTGCAGTTAGGTGAGGTTATGTAACTTGCCCGAGGCCACCGGTAAGTAGTGGAGCCAAGATTAAATTCCAGGTCTAAACCCCCAGCAGCTCAGCTCTTAATCAAGCTATGTATGCCCTTCTCCCTTAATCCTGCCAGGAATGCCAATGAAAATTCCAATCTCTACCTGAAATTCTTTTGAAACACAATTGGACATTGTCTCTTTCCTACACAGCACTGCTGGAAGACTCTCCCTGAAGTGATGCCTTTATCATCAGCTTTGTCCTCCACTCAGGACCGAATGACCCCAGTGCCCCCAGTACATCACCTAAACGCTGCCGCCCTGCTTTCCAGGGCCTTCCATCAGCTGAGCTCACTCAGAGCTGTGGCAGAAATGCCCCTTGGCTTCTCCTTACATATCAATACAGTGAACCACTTCTCTGCTTTCAGAATGTGAACATCTAGCCTGCAACCAACATAGAGCACCTCTTGACTCCCTTCCCTCTGTCTGCTCCCTGCGCCCCCATGGCATTGTGCGGACCTCCACCTAGCACGCGCTGTGGCGTGGCAGAGCCGTGTGCGTACTCGCACCCCAGAGACTAGGAGCTGCACAGGACCAGGGTCTTGTGTTCATTAACTCTGTGTCTCCAGAGACATTATCTGTGCATCTGGCGCGGAACTTGGCAGACATTAGAGGCGATGATTAACTGTTGAGTTGGCTCCCAGGGAACAGTGTGCAATATATAAATACACATTTTAGAAGAAAAACACAAAAGCAAGGTTAATTATAAAAAAAAAATTTCAAAACCTTAATTCTCCCTGTAATAAGAATGAAAAGTGGGGGCGCCTGGGTGGCTCAGTCAGTTAAGCATCCAACTCTTGATTTCAGTGCAGGTCATGATCTCAGGGTCGTGAGATCAAGCCCTGCGTCCACTCTATGCTGGGCATGTAGTCTGCTTGAGACTCTCCCATCCCCTCTCCTTCTGCCCCTCCCCCTGCTCATGCATGTGCACACACACTCTCTCCCTCTAAAATAAATAAATCCTTAAAAAAGAGAGAGAGAATGAAAACTGCCTATCCAATCATTGTATCTTCACAATATGCAACCTCACGTAAATCAGAAAGACCTCCTCAGTGTCCCTGGAACGTGCCATACCATTCTGTCTCTGGGCCTCAGGCATTGGTGGTCCTGACCCGACAGGCCTTCCCATCCACCCCTCCTCATATAAATATAATTCAACTTTCGAGGTCCTGCTCATCTTTCCCTCCCTTATTAAGTCCTCCATAACAACCCAGTCACCCCAGCTACACCGCCTTCTCTGAGAGCTTAGGAAACTAGGTACCGAAGTACTAAGTTTATTTATGCCTACCTTTCCCCACCGAGAGACTTCAGAAGGTTCTTACTGCCTAACTGTAAGAATTCAGAAGAGGGAATTCACGTACTGGAAGGGGGTTAACTGGAAAAGCTTCCAATGCTACAGATCTTAGCACTAGCTTGTGAGTTTTCAGCTACACTTTGAGTTCTCTGAAGGAAGGGACCATATGTTAGGTTCCTATTTCTCACAGTACCTAGCATATGGCTGGACACAACAAATAGACTTTCTAGATGTTTTCATTGATCTGAGTCCCAAAGTTTTACCTTTTTCATCCCAACTCCATCCTGTATCTGGAGAAGGAAGTCTAAGGTCTGATCATCAGTGAAATACCCAGGAGTAGGCTGGCTGCAAATGAGAACAAAGTTAAGCAATCAGTAGTAAAGCAGAAGGAGAGGAAAACAAGGACTTCTTTCTCCCTCTTCCGCACCACCCCAGGTATCAAGCAATTGTTCTGGGAATTGCTTTCGTGGGAAAGCAGATCAAAACTACAACCCTTAGGAGGAACACACGGCAAACCTGTGCAGGCCTTGCAGGCTCAGTGTCCAGGAAGGTGTAAGATTTTGCCCCCGCAGCAGGATGAGGCCTTGTCTGGTTGTAATCAGGAGGTTGCTGCAGTTGGAATCAGGTGCCTTCACCATCTGCAGTAGCTCAACACCATCGCTGAATTAAACAAGACCCAATGGTTAGTCTCCGGCTTGGATGAGATTCTGGAGCCACAAACTGGGGCTCTTTCTCTCGGGGTACATGTTTCTCTATACTCTTGTATTCACCTCCCACCATTATCTTACGAGGGAGACACTGTGTCGTTCAGCCGAATCTCATTTTAGAAAGCAAGAATCCCTGGAAAATTCATGCCAGTTCAAAAGGAACTCCTAGGAGAAGGGCCACAAGGCCAGATCTCTCACGTTGGATACTCTGGGGGAGGTTAACAGAGCCAAGGATAATGGTGCGGAAAGCAGATGGAGACCTGGACAGGAGGCCTGAGATTGTCACTGAGCTTGGACAGCAACTCATGGTCTACATGCATTGAATTATTTCTTTTTCTGAACAACTGGGACCATTCCATTTAATACCTGCCCAATTCTTACTGAAACAATGTGATAGTGCCTGAGAAAATGCTAGAAGATGACCTGAAACTTCTGACAGAAGAGAATGAAGACAATCACTACCCAGGACTGGGGTTAAATGGGTAAAATCCACCACATGTGACAAATGACATGCTTTTGCTTAAGAAATAAACAAGAATAAAAAATAAGATTTCATGGATGCTAGCCTTGCTCCTGTCAAAACGATTCAACTAAGAGAAAAACACAGAAAAGGAGTAAGGCAGATACTTCAGCCCAGTTTACAAGCAGGTTTTTTACATAAATCTCTCTCCCTGCCTGGAGGTCTCCCCATCTCAGCCTGCCCTGCTCTGACTCAGAACGCTAAACAGATCTCCTTCTTTGCAGTCTGTGTAGAGTGATCACAAATCATGATCACCAACACCTTATGTTACCAAGAAAAGAACGTCTCTGCCTCACTAGATAGGAAGATGGTATATGAAGGCTAGCGCTATTTCCCCCACAGACCTCTCTGGCCCCTTATTCACCGGCCCAGTTCAAACGTGGAGACTCCATGGCTCTTAAGATCTCAGGAGACTGAACTGCGACAAGGTCAGTATCTGCCCTACCTGTAAATGTCAATGAGCTCAGACAGGTTGATGGATCTTCGCTTCTCCCATTCCGGCTCTTCTATCTGCAGAGAAGGTGGTAAGCTGTCTCGATTTTGGGCCTGAACAAAAATGTCCCGCAGGGCGACAGCTTGGATATTTCCTAGCACCATAGGAAGAACCAACACTGAGAAGCTGAATTTACTAGAACTCTCCCAGGGTGAGGATCTGAGCGAGAGACACAGAGCCTGATCACATGGGTCTCACAGGGGCCCCTGGGTGGCTCAGTCAGTTAAGCGTCTGCCTTCGGCTGGGGTCGTGATCCCAGATTTCTCGGATCGAGCCCCACACTGGGCTCCCTGCTCAGCAGGAAGCCTGCTTTTCCATTTCCCTCTGCTGCTCCCCCTGCTTGTGCGCTCTCTGTCAAATTAATAGATAAAATCTTAAAAAAAAAGATGGGTCTCACAGATCCCACCCAGAATGGTTCAACATGGAATGGGGAAACGAATGAAGCAGATGCTGGGCAAGAAGTCTTCTCTTTGGAGAAGGCAGCTGGGGAAAGCTGAGTTAATAACCGGCCATGGTGGTGGAGAATGAGAGGCCCCTGGGATAGGAGGTGGCAAAAGGGCTGACTGATGTCAGCAATTCCCAAACTTTCACTCTGTCTCAGAAGGGAGGCCTACCACACACACAGATGGGGAATGGCAAAAAAACTAGCCTTGCTTCTTACCAAAGCCAAAGAGGATGTAGACAGCCCCATTTGTGGTGACATAAACCTGAGGACCAATCAGATTCCCCACTCCCACGATGTTGTACTTCACGGGTCGGCCCACTGGACTCCCTGTCCGGCCAGACACCAGCAGAAAGCACAGATCTGGCTGAAGAAGTGAAAAAAACGGAGTCAGTAGATGCCATATCGTTTCCTTAACCAAGTAGTTTCTCCAGACATTACTGATTCATGATTAGCTCAGGGTTCAGAAACACTTCCCAAAGTTGGAAAGCATAAAGCCAAACCTGCTTCACGTTTTTCCCCTGGAAGCAAGAAAATGAAGCCAACGTTCCCATTCCTTTGGTAGATATGTGCAAAAACCATCTGTATGGTAGCTCAGGCAATTTCTCTGAAACACGGTTGTTTCTTGATGAAGTCTTCTGAGGCACAGAATTCTAGCCCAGAGCTAACTACAGGACAGCTGACTCCCCGGTCTCTACTCTCACACCCAGAAATCGCCGGTAATATTTGGTCCCAACTAAAATCAATACATGTCTAGCCTGCCTGACTACTATCAACCTTACTCTCAAGCAGAGATCAGCAAACCTGTCCTGTGAGAGTCAAATGGCATTGTAGGTTTTGCAAGCCAGATGGTTTCTGAAGCAACTAGTTGCCCGCCATAGCGTGAAAGCAGCCATGGATAATAAAAAAATAGGCATTGGCTGTGCTCCAATAAAACTATATTTACAAAAACAAGCAGTGGGCCAAATCTGGTCTACAGGTCACACAGTCTGCCAACCCCTGCTCTAGAGGGTTTTCTTTCAGCAATAGAATCACCAGTTGGGAAATATGAGAATTGTAGTGATACCCTGACTTCTGTAAAGCTTCTGACAAAGTTTAGCGTCATGAATTCTTTTGGACAAGACAGAAAGATACAGTTTTCAGTGTACCCAGTGAGTCAATACCAACCCACAGGGAGGTTTCTGTGGAATGTCACACCACCCTGCTACTGTCCCATTCCTACTAATCACTTTTCTCAAAGACTTGAATGAATGGAATAGCTTATCACAAGCTCATCACAAAGCTGAAAGGGATAGCTAATATGCTCTATGACAAACTCGAAATTCAAAGAAGTCTTAGGTTTGGAAGATGAGTCAAAATCTGAAAGAAGAAATGGGGCCATTAATTAATTGATTAATTAAAAGGGGGTGGGTGCTTTAACAGATTATAAATAAAAGCGAAATCTTAGAAAGGCCACTACAATCTTCAGCTATGTTAATAGAAATACAAGGCCTGTATCAAAAGAAGTAGCATTTCCTTACACTGATATAACTGGTTATATCACAAACAGAATACGGTTTCCAGACTCAGGTATGACATTTTAAGAGATATGGATAAAACGGAATGCAAAGAGAAAGAAAGCAAGAAAGAGAGGGATCTAGACTTCATGGTGCATGGGGGACAATATAAGAAACTGGGGTCATTTAGCCTTGCGAGTAGCAGGTTTAGTGGGATGCAGCTAAGGTGAATGGGCTTTTATGTAGAAAGAGGATTATATTCATTCAAAGTAGCCGATGCTGGAACAATGAGTAGAAGCTATGAGAAAGTAGAATTCTTACCAATATGACAGAATTTTCTAGACCTGACCAAAAATGAAAAGAACAGTCTTACAAATCAGTGATATTCCCATTGGCCTGAGGACTTGGACAGTAGGGGCCAAAGTGTCTGGAATACTGTATCAGTGATTCTAACATGGTGTGAAAGGATCAACCACATGGCTTTGAGGTCCCTTCCCACTAACGTTCTAGGCCAGATAAGTTCCACTAACCCCAAACCATCAGTTCTTCTGTCCCAAGCCCACCTCACTCTAAACCTAGATCTATCTAAGAATGCATCACTCTAAGTCATAGACCTAATACGTTCCGTTCCTTAAGAAGAGAGAGCCTTCCATACTGTAGCTTAGAATAAACCAGAGCTTAGGTTCCCCAGGTTCCTTGTTGCTGGCATTAGAGGTCATAAGAGGTCAGTATAAAGGTGAGGCTGCTCTAAACCCATCATTTCTCTGCGATTTTTCTGGTACTATCACTTTTCAGACAGAATGGACACTATTCATATCTCTACACTATGTGTAAATAAGTAAATTCTGTGAGGCAAATTGGACAGTACACTTTTTTTGCTGTTTGGTTAAGACAAAAAAAGAAAAAGAAAGAAAAAAAATCACAGAATAGGAGTAGGCAAGAAGCCAGTTCCTCCAACAGAGGCTGCCTCACTGTGGAGGGTCCCTAAAAGCTCAACCTCTAGCCTGTCAGCCACCACTGGCAATGAATAGGGTATGAAGGCCAAGATTGTTAAACTCGCTCAGGACATATAAACTTGCTATGCCTGCTAACCATACTTCATTAAACCGTTAAGAAGAAACTCCCCATACTTTCCACTTTGGGAACTTCAGAAAATCACTCCCTGATGGATGTAGTTACTGAAATTCACAATGACTGGGATTAAAAAAGATTATGTAAATATTTGTTGAGTTTGGGGTTCAACCTACTTTGAGACCAACTTGCTAGTGGAAGGAAAACTAATAAAGTACCCTCCAAACTCACTAGTCTTCAGAAATTTACCTTACTTCTTTGTTCTCATCTTACAAAGTATCGCCAGATGTCCTAGAACAGTGCTCCCCAAACAGTGCTCAGTGACTGGAGAAGCACTTCCAGTTTATTTATGGTGCTCCTGGCAGAAAACCATAAAATACTGATGGATTTCATTCTATTCTAAATCATTTTACTTGCAGATTTCATAACTCTACACCATGTATATGCACTACAAAAATCACAACAGCAAACACAAGGTCTCTTAAAATTAAAATAAATCAAATAAAGCAAAATGATCTATATCCACATTTTCACACAAATATTAGTTGCCGATTGTTCAGTTCTTTCATCCACCAGCATTTCCTGGCAAACCCACATAGGAAGTCTGAGAAGACGTCTTAAAGGAACTTTTGGCACAAGCTCAAAAAAAGTGTTAGGAGTAAAAATGGAGATATACGGAGTAAAATGGAGATATAGGAGTAAAAATGGAGATATATGTGGTCGTTAATGTACTCTTTCCTATGATTTAGGAAGGAAAACTACTATTATTTTATCTGTACACAGAGTACTAGCCCTAGTCCACTGGAGCTCCTGCAAAGCATAATCAAGGAGCATAATTTAAGGACAAGTGTTCTGGACTCCAGGTCTATTGTCATAGCCTGTATACAACTGTCCTTTCTTCGGTCATTGCTGTTATTACTTACTCAATGTATGATGTGTTCCATATCTATTCTATGAGCTGTCTTATGGTTTTACATAAAGGTTAAGTATGTCTAATAAAACTAACAAAACACCCACACGGTAAAAAAGAGGCACTACTTCACGCACTTCAAATACGGTAGCTCCGGCTTTCACAACAGCCCCTGTTCTAGATAGAACATTCCCATGTTACATCTTGGAGAGATTCCATGGCTTGCCCAAGGCCACAGGGCTACAGTGGAGCAGGAATTTAAACACGAACCTCTCTGGTGCCCAAGCTCCACCCTGCCACAATCAATGGGAACATAATGAGACTGCTGGGAAAATGAGTTCATGATGGCAATTTATTCATTAAATCTCCCAGAGAGAATTTTCTTAAGCCTAAGCCCTTGTAAAAAGGTTTCAAGCAGCATTTATGATACCCGTACTAGAACTGACTGAAGTTGAAGCACTTCCTATGAGAAACAGAGACAATCTGACGTAGAGCATACCTGCAATTCCCCAATGGCCAGAACGACAAGGTCTCTAACGCCATCTTCATCCAAGTCGGGCAGCACCACCCCTGGGGCAGCCAGGGTACCATTGGATAAGTAGTTTGGGTTTAAAGTCCAAATGGCTCTCCCTAGGGGTGACAAATAAGCTGATCACAATGATAGCTTCGGCCTCTGGAAAAGGCAGATGCAGTGCTTCCAGGTCAGAAGAGAGAAACTCAATGGGCAAATGACAGCCAGCAACTCCTTACCTTTTCTTTTAGTTTTAATCTTACTGGGGATGAAGGGCACAGGGAGTGTGATCTGAAATCCTCAAGCGTCTGACTAAGAAACCCATGTGATAACTTCACACCTAGGTTTTTTAGATAAAATGGAGGTACTGAAGTGTCTTCAAGAAGGAGGAGCCTGCTTGTCTGGGGCAGAGGAACTGACCTGTTAGACACTATTACAATTTCCGAGGAACCATCCAGGGGCAGCCAACCAGACCAACTCTCTCTGTCCCACCCCATGCTCACATGAGCAGGGGAATCGCAGGAGGTTTTCAAAAGGATTTTAATTCTGCAGTTAACTCAGATTTTTTTTTTTCACTCAGAATTACCCCACTACCAAACCCCAACCTCTGAAACTGGAAGGTTGCTACGTGTCCAGCTTTGGTCAAGCAGGACACTTAGGCTTTTACACGGGGCTTTCATTATATTTGATTCTCTCTCGTTCCTCATGTCATGGGTGTCTAAATATAGAAAGTAGTTAAAAGCCCAACTCAACAGGCATCAACAAACCTTACTTTCTTCCCTGATCTTTTTTTTTTTTTGAATTTTTGAAACTTTAATTCCCTGACCATTTTTTTTTTTTTAAAGATTGTATTTATTTATTTGACAGAGAGAGATCACAAGTAGGCAGAGAGGCAGGCAGAGAGAAGGGAAGGGAAGCAGGCTCCTGCTGAGCGGAGAGTCCAATGCGGGGCTCAATCCCAGGACCCTGAGATCATGACCTGAGCCAAAGGCAGCAGCTTAACCCACTGAGCCACCCAGGCGCCCCTCCCTGACCATTTTTTTAAGTGGTAAATGGGTAAGTTTACACAAGGACCCCATCTATATCAAATATGAAGGGACAAAGGCCAGCTGTCTTGTACAGAGTAGGAGGACTACTTAGAAACCAAAAACCTCAGGGTAGTTTGTTTGGGTAACTCAGTTTAGCCCCATCCTATCACCAAACAGGTTTAACCATGATCTATTACTCAACCTAGTCAAACCCTTTCTCTGTTTACTTTAAATTCACCTTCCAAAGGAGCCCAAACAGACTTCCACCGTGCGAAAGTGGAAAGGTCCCTTCCATATAAGAACGTTCTGATCCCCAGAACAGAGACTTCCGTGGAATGACCTTTACCTGATGTCGCATTGAATGCACTGAACATCCTGTGTGTCCCTGTCACGAGGCAGATGGTTTCAGCCACGCTTCCTGGCATCAGATTCAAACATGTAATATCCCGGGCCTCCTCGGGGAGGGGACTGGACCAGAGTGTGCTGCCATTCATTCCCGAGAGGCACACGAGAATAGCGGCTGCCTTCGAGACACCTAAAAGCACACAAGAGACACAGGAATGGAAAGGAGGCAGAGAAGGTAAACAGCCCAGGTGAGCAGGAGGCCAGAAAACCACAAGTAAATGGTGCTAAGGCAGCAGCTCACACCTGTGCATTCCAGGGCCTCCCGTACTTCTGGTACTAAGTCTGACAACAGAGTATCTAGTATAGATGCTCAACACATTCCTCATGTCAGAGGACACGCTGTGGACCTCCTCCAGGCACCCCGTGTGCATCATGCACCCCTCCCAGCATGCCTTCTTCCATGTCTGTCACCTCAGCCCCCACCAAATTGTCATATCCTGAAGGATAAAGACCATCCCATTCATTTCTGGAGTTTCAGTGCCTCACACAACACCTACACATACAGCAACCAATCAATTATCTGCTGAATAAAAGGAGCAAAAATCCAGAATACAAGAAAGTCATTGTTAAGAACAACAACCAAAAAAAAAAAAAAAAAAAAAAAAAAAAAAAAAGCAAGAACAAAAAAAAGAGAATGTTAAAAAAAATATACAAAAAAAAAAAAAAAAAAAAA
Source organism: Lontra canadensis (assembly GCF_010015895.1). Lineage (NCBI taxonomy): Eukaryota > Metazoa > Chordata > Mammalia > Carnivora > Mustelidae > Lontra > Lontra canadensis. The sequence goes on along the minus strand of NW_022631003.1, from coordinate 20,110,123 downwards.
AAATCAAGGAAAGGCATGCTCAGAAAAGTGAGACTGATCTAAAATATGTACAGAGCAAAGGAATATCTGAATTCTAATTGTTGCTAGCAAGTGTTCCCTGAAAGCAGAAAAAGTAAATATTTTAAAAATAAACCTGAAGATTACAACTCAGCAATGATCAGGAGATCTTCCTGGTTGAGAGTCCCACGGAATCAGCTGATAAAGCCCCAGCAGTTTCCCAAGAATACTTGGGAAAACTTAGGGGCCGAGCACATGAACTCCAGAGACAGTCTCTCAGCTACACCGTTTGGATCCCAGCTCTCCCACTTACCAGGTATAGAATCTGAGCCAGTTCCTTAACCTCCCCTTGTCTCAGTTTCCCTATCTGCAAATAGGGGATAAGAATATTCGTCTACCCTGTTGGATTATGTTGAGGGATAAATTCATTCACAACATATGTTATGCACTTACACTTAGCTCTTTTGTTTTTATAATCTGTAACCAAATCAGGCTAGCCCGTATTATGTCCAAACCTATAGCCTTGCCATACGAGTCCTAATAAATAGCAAACTGTGTAAAATACCAAATGATTAAAACAGATCTCCAAATCTAAAAGTGGCTGGAGAAAATTTTTACTTCAAAGGCTACTGAGTCATAGGCAGAAAAAAAATGTAATTAAAGTCAATTAAAGCCAAAAATCAACCTTCTAGGCTGAAGGTCCTCTCTGTAAACACATCTATTCCTAAATTGCTTCTACCTATTACACAAAACTCAGAAAGGTTCTTCTAATAATCCCAGAGAGGCAGGCAGCCTGGAACTCTCTAAAACATACCTAGATTTTATCCCAGCTCCCGGATCATTAAAGAGTAGCTACCAGGGCACCGCACCCCAGCCGCACACCAGACTTATTGGCTCAGTTCACAGACTGTGAGTTGCTGTCACTTTAATGGGTGCCACAGGACAAAGCAGGAGCCCCTATGTACCCATGCTGAAAATACAACCTCTTTTTTCCTTTTTTCAGCTGATGTGTATCAGCACACTCAATTAGGTTAAGTTGTGTAAGGTTTAATAAAGAGATTATTTACAAAGATGTGGCCAGGGTATAGAGAAACCATGAGAGATAGCACAGTCCTTCAGAACGTAATCACTCCCAGTCCCAAAAAGACAGGAGAGGAAGCGATTCCTGGAATCCAGAAAAAGAAAGTCCTATAAGACCATGATTACAGAGGATGTGACCTAGGATCAAGGATGTAGCTGGCCTGAGGTCACCCTGGAGGGGAGGAAGCCAAGAGAATAAATGCCCTCTCTCCCCACTCATTTCCTCTCTTCCAGTTTCTTGCCCAGGTTCCCCATTGGCCAAACCCAACAGGAAACCAGCAGGCAAGAGAGCCTGTTGACATAATGTGTACTGGTCAGCCTTCCAAGCAGACAGCAGGATGGAGAGCAGAGAGAAAGGAGTAAACAGAATCAGTAAAAAGAAAGCACACGGCCCCAATAACGTGGGTAAAAATATTTTAGAAGATGAACAAGAAGATTTTCTACTGTGGTTGGGAAGGTAGGATTGTGTCAACATTTACTATAATCTAAGGAGCAATGGAAAATTGGCTGGAAGAAAACTCAAGAACCTTAAGAACTAATGCTGTTCATTGCAAGTGTGTGCACAAGTCACTTCTCTGGATCCTCCCTTCTTCGTGGGACTGGGTGACTACTAAGATTCCTTCCAGCTGCAGATCTCCATGATTTCTTTAAATAAGCTTTACTGATATGCAGGAGCTTTCTGACAATGTCTGTCATGTATGATAGACCCATGATGACTTTCTGTTCACTCCAAACCCTTTTCTACAGTGCCCTTCAGGACACAACCCTGACGCTTTCTCTTAACTCACAGCCCCTGCCATCACTGAGCTCCTGTAGTAGCCTCTAAAACACATGCACGTCTCTTACCGATTGCACTCCCATTCCGTGAAGTTACAAAGGAGAGAAGGACATCACGCAGGCCGTCTCCATTCACATCAGCCAATTCCAATGGAGACAGGTCCCCACCTGATAAACACATAAAAAACAAAAAAAGTCCTGAGTTAAGTTACCACAGAACAGTGTTCTGCTCCAGGTTAGAAAGGGAACAGACACATGGCACTACCAGCACCTTCATAAAAACCAGGCAGACTCCTGGTTCCTAGATAAGATAGAGTACGCACAATTCCGCCTATTCCTCTAAATATACCTAAACTCCCTGTGCATTACAGAGAACACAAATGTAAGAAGACGCTAAGGTGGGGAGAAGGCAGGTTGGCTAGGGATTGAGAAGCCCAAGGAATGACAAGGTGATGACCCCCCCACCCTGGGTTTTCTTTTGGCCTCGCATGTCCCAGACAAGGTGCTGCAGAAGCCAGCAACCCAGAAATGCCAACAGGTGCAGACAAAAAAGGCCCAAAAAAAGCTGACTCCTCTAGCTGAAGGTCCAAGAAAGGAACAGCATAGCAAGACAGAAAAAGTTTTAGATCATAAATGTTCTACTCCAACCAAATGCTACACAGAGAGAACTGTGGCCCTAGCCCCACAACAAAGCCTAAATGGGAGCCTAGATTTCCACCTTTGCCCAGCTACAGAAGGTACCCCTTCATCTCCCAACCAAGGTCATGTCAGAGAAGGCCAGGTAGGGAGCCAGGACTTTCCTCCCCACCTAGGATCTTCCACACACCAGGGAAGCCTACAGTTCTACCCGACCCGGCATTAATGAGGCAGACCCCCACCCCTGCCAGAGTGGTGTCAGCAGAGGCCTAGCAGGGAGCCTGGACTTCCAGCCTGGGCAGTGACAAGGTAGACAGTGCTGTCCTGCCCCTTGACAGTGTAGAGTCAGAGGATGTCTGCCAAATATGGAGAGAACCTAATGCATGGCTGGTGGAAGTATAAACTGGTAAAACCACCATGGAAAATGATTTAACATAAACTACTAGGCTGGCACATGCCCACACCATATGACCTAGCAATATCAGTCATAAGTTAATGGCCAAGAGAAATTCTTAAATATTATATCAGGAAAAATGCACAGGAATATTCCTAGCGGCAATAATGATTTTTTAAAAAACAGAAGCCACCAAAACGTTCATCAACAGTAAAATGGAGCAATAAACCATGGGCTCTCCATACCATGGGAAATGAGAGAGTGGAAAACATGAATAAGCTCTAGTTACACAGCATCAATACCGATGTCTAATAAAATGCTTTTATGAACATGCTAAAAACAAGTCACAGAAGACTGCTTAATTACATTTATATAAAATTCAAAATAGGCAAAATTATTTTACCATGTGGTGAAATTTTAACAAAAAGTATAATGACTCAGGGCGCCTGGGTGGCTCAGTGGATTAAAGCTTCTGCCTTCGGCTCGGGTCATGATCTTAGGGTCCTGGGATCGAGTCCCGCATCGGGCTCTCCGCTCAGCAGGGAGCCTGTTTCCCTTCCTCTCTCTCTCTCTGCCTGCCTCTCTGCCTGCTTGTGATCTCTGTCAGATAAATAAAATCTTAAAATAAAAAAAAAGTATAATGACTCAAAACTCAGGATGGTAGAACTCTTTGGCAGGAAGAGGTAGCTTTGGTAAGGAGAGACACATGGGGGTTTTGATGGTCTTTATAATATCCTATTTCTTTCTTTCTTTCTTTCTTTTTTTTTTAAGATTTATTTATTTTAGAGACTGACAGAGGGAGAGAGAGCAGGAGTGGTAGGGGCAGGGGTAGAGGGAGAGGGAGGGAGAGAATTCCCAAGCAGACACCCTGCTAAGCATGGAGCCCAACACAGGGCTTGATCCCAGGACCTTGAGATTATGACTGAGCTGAAATCAAGAGCCTGATGTTTAACCGACTGAGCCACCCAGGCACCTCAATGTCCGATTTCTTAAAATCGGTGGGTACACCAACAACCTGTTCCTAGTCTTTACACCACATACAAATATTATAAGAGCTCACTTAGAACCATCAAAAAAGGGGGGCACGTGGGTAGTTCAGTCAGCTAAGTATCTGCCTTTGGCTCAGGTCATGATCCCAGGGTCCTGGGATTGAGTCCCACATTGAGCCCCTTGTCAGGCTCCCTGCCCAGTGGGAGCCTGCTTCTCCCTCTCTTCCCCACTCATGCTCTCTCTCCCTATCTCTGCTCCCTCTCGCAAATAAATAAATAAAATCTTCAAAAAAAAAAAAAATAGAACCATCAAAAAACGAAGTGAGAGATCTCTTATGTGGTGGGAACACACCATAAGTCACATCTACTCAGTTTTGCCTTGAGAGAGACAGTAACAGTGAGATCACAGAACAACTGATCCGAAGCTGAATCAACTGGGATCAGTGACTTGCCAAAGGTAAATACATCTAGATCAAGATGATGTAGGGATCTGGGAGTATTGTAGGGGAGGAAAAACTTCTCCTCTACCCTCTTAGGGTTTCTAGCTGGGACTGAGTAACAGGAGAGATAACGAGATAACTGATTAATAAGAGAGATTAAGAAGAGGAAAGGACTCAAATTTATTTAATAAGATTCCCCATGTCCATGGGAGCCCTCACAGGAACATAAAGGCCTGGAGCAGAAGTGGTGAGGCCTCAGGGCTTCTGTACTCATTGAACAAAGAGCCCTGAACAGCCCTGGAAGGGGAACGAACATGGATCCAGAGACTACAGGAAGGTAGTTATTTTAACAAGGACTGTTTGTACAGACTCCCTTCGGCCCCAACTCCCCGTCTCTGTTGATGAGAATGTTTCTTTCCTCCTGGTACTGGGAGGGCATCTTGTACATGGGCGTTTCATATCCTGCCTTCCAGGAAAAATTAGAGGTCAAGATCAGAGTGCCCTTCTTGCATCTGTTGTTATTCATGTGCCTTAGGTTCAAAATAAACAATATACCAAAGCAACATTATTTTGGGGTGGTGTGTTCTGAACCCTTTCGCTCCCATGAACTTGACAAAACACAAGACTGCTCAGCACTCACAGCTGAGATGTAACCCCCATTGCTGACCCAGAGCAAGCCGTTTTAAAGAAACCTGCTCCAGAATGAGACACAATAGCTAGAATCACTCAGATGGTACCTCCCCAACCATTAGGAGCAAGAAAGAAACTTACTGCAAGAAAGCAAGTTGATTTTACTTGAAATTATTTTAAAATTTCAAACCAGGTCAGGCTCCTATAATCAACAAATGCCTGAGGGTCCTACAAAAGCCCCAGCCTCTGGTCTGGCCAGGCCCTGAGCCTTACTCTTCTTGGTCAACAGCCTGACCTACAGCTTTGTTTCTCCTCATACCGTGTTGGCTGCACTGCAGGGACCCAGGAAACCAATACTCTGTCCTCTCTGCATCTAATTAAGGCCAACGCCAACAGAAACACAACAGGGAAGTAATCTTCTCAAGCTGTATCAATCTATCTTTTTGTTTTATTTCCAATCTTAACCTCCTAACCACCTCCACACATGGGGAGAGAGATGCTATAGGATACACATTTATTTGTAGCAGGACCTGGAGGGAATTTTCAATGTAACCAGAAGTTTTACAGAATTACAGGTAATCATGAAATTTTACAGAATTGGAGCAAGAAATCCTACAACTCACCTCCCTGGGGGCCCAGGTGGCGGCTCCAAGTGCTGTGCAGATCTCTGGGGGGACAGGGGATCAGGAAAGCACATACGAGCACCAGGATCATGGAGATGACCAAAGTTAGCAGAAAGACAGAGGTGCGCACGTAAGACACGATGGAAGAGGTTGCCTTCTGCTCCAGGCCCCCAAGGGGCTCTGAGGGGTATCCCTCTGTGGCCACCTCTGAAAGATGTGGCTTTGCAGCCCCCACAGCTTCAGCATCTGAGTCAGGCTCTGGCACTTCTCCCAGAGGGCTCTTCCCATTTTTGACCCCTCCATTCTTCTGCTGCAAGTTAAGAACAAGATCGTCCTCGCTCTCGTCACTATCTGCCTGTGTGAGGGGGTCATACTCCCCTAGGTCTGGGCTCTTCTTCCCTGAAACACAGAAAGACAGAGCGTCAGGGCAAACTAGGAAGGAGAAACCCTTACCAACTGCATGGCAACTGTGAACACCTAAAAGAAAACACAGAAAACAAAACCAATTACGTTTCCAAGTTTAGAACTTGATGGCTATCTGTAAGGAGAAGAATGGGAGGGAAATGAAAATCAGTGTTCCAGAATTACTGCTTTCATGAGCTTAAGAAAATTGGAAAGGAAACAGAGAAAGTGGTAAATTTCAAATACCTTTTTTATTATTATTATTTTAAAAGACTTTATTTATTTGAGAAAGACAGCACAACAAGGGGAGAGGCAGAGAAGAGAGAGAAGCAGGCTCCCCGAGAAGCAGGGAGCCAGATGCCAGGCTTGATCCTAGGACCCTGAGATCATGACCTGAGCTGAAGGCAGGTATAACTGACTGAGCCACCCAGACGCCCCTCAAATACCTTTTTAGTTTGGGAAAAAACCAAAAACCAAAAACACTCTCTTAATTTCTCTGAATCAGAAGACATGGCTCTTGTATCAAACTCCCATATGCCTAATTTGCATATTCCCTTTGATTTTTTTAAATCTGTGGTGTTTCAATCTTTCCTGGAACTTGCCTAAACTTTAGAATAGTTCTCTGTACACTGCTTCTCACAGTCGGATATTTGCGGCTTCCCACTTGTCTCCATGGAAACAACTTGGGAAGTTGAACACTAAATGTCACCTGGAGACGTCTTACTAAAAACTCACTTCTGAGCTTCCTATGATTAATTCCCAATCCCTGTCAGCACATGTTTCAGTAAACAGTGTTTATGCTTAAAAACGCTATTCTGAGCAAGTGTTCTAGGAGGGGAGGGACCAAACAGGAATGCAGAGGTACAGGACCTGACCCAAAGCTGGCTTATACAAGCACCCTGTTTTTACTTAGACACTACATTTATTTGGGGTGGGGGAAAGGGGAAAATTACAGGAGAGCTTAAGCACACCTCCTCCCAAGTCATTCATTGGCCCCGGCTGCCAAGCACTGAACAATTTTATGCCTGTTGTTCATGCTATAACCAAGCAAAAACCAAGAAAACATTTCTCGTTTTGGAAATTACATGGTAAGCTGTACTAATATAAACTATATGGTTAAATCTTTTATTAAGAAGATATATAAAAAAGAAGATGCAGCCCAGCCAATTAAAAAGGAAAAAAGAAGAATTCTTGATGTAAATCTCTGCCTCTGGTCACTGTTATGTTGCTGATATCACTTCATGTTTTATGTCTTGTTTACTCAAGACATAAAATGAAGCAATAGAACACTATATGGAAACTAATATGGGAAGTACAATCTTTAGTGTAAAGCTTGGTGCTTGGTACATAGAAAGTCAATAAATATTTGATTAAAAATAAACATTACACAGAAATATTTTATAACATTAAATATTTTACAAAGAAAACCCACAGAAGATACTGAGCAAACTGACCTTCTATTAACTAGAAACTTATATGTATTTTCACTTTCAAAGCTTTTCATTTTATCCAACAAATACTGGATTTGATTTTTAAAGGCATAAATTATAAGAATTATTAAGAACTGAATTCAAAATAGTATACCCTTCCAGTAATTAGGACACACCATTCCCTAACTGTCCCATATAACTTTAGTTATAATAATTTTCAAACACAACCATAGGCTGCTGCAACAATATTAATTCTAAAACTTTTTAAAGTTTTTTTTTAAAAGAATATACCTGATGGGATTAAAAATGTGTTATGTACATCCAGTGGAATATGACCAAGCCTTAAAAAGTAAAGAAATTTAACACAGCCACAAGACATTATGCTAAGCGAAATAAGCCAATAACAAAAGGACAAATACTGCATGATTCGTACAGGAGGTATCTATCCAGAGTAGTCAAATTCACAGAAACAAAGTAGAATGTGGTCTCTGGGGCCTGGGAGTGAGGGTAAATGGGGAGTAGCTAATATTTGATGGGCACAGGTTTTGCTCACTATCCCAAAGTAGAGGGTTCCTATCGAACTCCTTGTAAGCTAAAATAGCATAAAGCAAAGAAGCAAATACCATTAATTTACAAGGAGAAACTTTGGAGCTTTCCCAGACCCAAGCAATAACTTCTCCTAGGCTTTTCTGAAAACTCAGGATACATCTTGCTAAAAGATGCATAAAATAAGTGCAGATCAAGCAGAGATGCTCAGACACAATTCAAGGCTCTGGAGGCTTGAAGCTGAGATGCTGAGTGTGGCCCCTGGGGGAAGGAGCTGGGCAGGGGCCCACTCACTGCTGAGGGTGGGGCTGAGCACCACTGCTACAATGACTTGCTGCAGAACAAACGCTGAATACTGTTGTCGCTTTGTTGTTGTTGCTGTTTTTTATTTTTATTTTTTCTGCTGTTTTTGCCTTTTTTCACAAAAAAAGGAATCCTCTTTGTATTTCTCTAGGTTAGCAAAAACAGGTAGGTCTTTCATAAAAGCAAAATGACATGATGCAAAGTATCAAAAAATGGGTCTCAGCTTTGCAAGGTGAGAAAGTTCTGGAGATTGGCTGCACAACACTGTGAATATACTTAACAATACTAAACTGTGTATTTAAAAATAATTAAGATCATAAATTTTATGTGTATTTTACCACAATTTTAAAATGTTTAAATTAAAAAAAAAAAAGTATCTGACAAAGAGGAAAACATAGATGGTAGCCCCAAATCTCAGGGTAGGAGGAGACTTTAAAGATCACATAATCAAACACCTACCAAGCAGTCACTTAGCATGAGGGAATTCACGGCTCTCCAATCCAGAAAGCAGTTCCACACACTGATTCAAGAATTTATTTCTGGGCATTTGCCAATCATCAGTCCTGGTTCTAATATCTGGGACCCCTCTTCCACATGCAAATCCTTCAAAACTTGAAAATACCAATCATGAGAAACATAAGCTATGGTATTTAAGAATTTAAGTCTTTACAAGCTGACAGTCAAATCTTGGCTCTATCCCTTATTAGCCATGTGAACTTGATTAAATTTCTTAGCTTTACTAAGCCTTATTCTTCCCATTTCTGAAATGGTAATTATTTTTCCTACCTCATATGACTGTTTTTAAGAATTAAGTAAGACAACATATGCAAGGCCTATAGTGTCTGGCTTACTGTGGCATTTGATAAATGTCAGCTTCTAGGAGACCTGGGTAGCCCAGTCAGCTGAGCGACTAACTCTTGACTTTAGCTCAGGTCATGATCTCAGGGTCCTAAGATCCAGACCCGTATCCAGCTGAGCATAGAGCAGTGCTTGGGATTTGATCTCTCCCTCTCCTTCTGCCCCTCCCATCCTCCTGCTTATGCTCTCTCTCTCAAATTAAACAAACAAATAAACAAATCTCAGCTTCTATTATTATTGTTGGCACTATTCCTCCCAACAGCCCACCCCATCTTCTCTTCTCCAGGTTAAATGTCTCCACCTCTTTCAACTCATTACTTGAGGAAGCACTGTTTCACATATCCACAACATCCTGTTCACTCTTTTCTGGACACAATGTGGTATGTCAGTGCTTCTTAAAGTATGGTTCTCGGAACTGGTTCTGATCCCCAGGGTGCAGCCTGACCAGAGCAGCTTGCCCTCCCTAGTACAGAGGGTACACTACAATTCAATTACTGTAACCTAAGAGATCGCCAGCTTTCTTGGCAGTCACATCACGCAACTGATTAAACTCAAACTCCCAAGTATCTTCTACATACCCTCAAGCCGTCTTATATAATAGTACAACTGGATCTTTAGCATCAAGTGAAAAATTCACCATACTTAATACTTAATACTTGATACTTAATAATTGATACTTAAATTTAATCTTGCTAGTCAGCTGTCACCTTGCAACAAACATACCAGCCTAAAATAATCAAAGTAAAATCATTACTAAAATACTGGCCAACAAAACAGTTTAAAGGAAATGCATTTTTATGATATCACACACCATCATAGGTAGAGAACTTGGCTGCATGTGCTACAGAAACTAGTAAAATCTTTCCTAAATCTAATTTTTAGTAAAATCTTTACTAAAAATAATTTGCAGGGCACCAGGGTGTCTCAGTCAGCCAAGTGCCTAATTCTTGATTTTGTCTCAGGTCATGATCTCAGAGGTCTTGTGATCCAGCCCCACATTGGGCTCCGTGCCCAGCAGGCAGTCTTCTTGAAATTCTCTCCCTTTCCCTCTGCCATCTCAACTTTAAAATAAATGAATCTTTAAAAAATAAAAGATTATATGCTTCCAGTAGATAATGGCAAAGGAATACATTTCTGTCAGTATCCTTCCTAAAAACTGGGGAGGGGAGGTAATAAAAATAGGAAAAAAAAAAAAAGAGCCACACCCCCAAACTACAATTTATGAAAAATTCCCAAATGCAACAAAACTTGTACCCATCAAGGAAGCACAGTAAGAGTGGGCACATGGTCTCAGGTCTCCAAAAAGGAGCACAGTTCACAGAGTTAATAATGACAACAATGAGGACAGCGATCATGGTAACAGGAAAGTACTCAGTACCTACTATTTTGGGCACCAGGCTAAGCACTTACATGTTAATTCATTTAATACCCATAACAACCCTGTAACTCCACTGTATCAAAAAGAAAATGAAAACATAGAGAGGTGAGTTGCATAAGATCACAGAACTAGGAAGAAAAAGAGCCAGGATTCAAACCCAGGCAATTTGATTACAGTCCATGATCCTAACCAATTATAACCAGTATAATAAATTATACTACCTCTCTTGTACCACGATTATACAGCCAAAGCACTTATCTCTTTCTGAGAAGGATGAAGTCTGGCGTCCCAAAGGCATCAATGACTCCCCCTCAACACCACAGAGACAAAGGGGAGATAAGATGAAATGAGAAAGGCTTTACAAAAAACAGGCTGTCGGTTTGACGGTTTGACGGGTAAGGAAACAGCTGCGATCAATCAGTCGTGAAGAGAGGGATTTTTCTCTTATTTATTTATTTTTTTTTAACAGGCTGGGTCCCATTAGATTAAATTCTAGCTTCTCACTGCCCTTGCTCACTGGCCAGGCCCCAGCCTCTGCCTGCCTGTCAGCCAAAAGCTAGCTGTAAAATAACTGACCATTAACTATGATTTTATAATCAGAAAGAAGCCATCCATGAGTACTTGTTCTGTAAGCCACTACAGAGTTGTGCAGATAACCAAGAAAGACGCTGCAACAGAACCTAGCAAGCAAAATCTGCCAAGGAGCCAACGCTGGGCGAGTGATACCACAACACGGAAGGAATAAGAAACAGACGCTTCACTATGGAATCCAAGAAAGGAAAGGAAACAGTCTTCTCTGAAATAAGGGCTCACAGAAAGAAACAGAATATTTCTAAGAAGAAATGACAACTCAATAGGGAAGATGAGAAGTAAACAAGCGGGGCTCAGAAAAACAATGGAAGAAAATAATAAAACAATTTTAGAAAAGATACCCTTAGAGGGATGAGCAAGGAGAGCAGACATGCCTGCAAAGAGTCAGAAACAGAAAGGGCAGGCTGGTGAAAAACCGAGAAAAATAAAATAGAAACAATAGCTGGCAGTTCCAAGCCCCTCCTCTCTGTGCACTCTTCCAAACCCTTTTACTGTCTTATCTCCAGAAATCTGTATAACAACTCTTGGAGATCAATATACTATTATCTCCATTTTCAGGATGAGGTTTCAAGTTCAAGTAACTGGCCCAGAGTTAAACAGCAAATAAGCGGCAGGGCAAGGATTCAAATCCAGACATTATGGCTTTGAAGGAAGCGCCCGGACTATCTGTGTGTCTCCCACTGAAAAGATTAAGGCTTTTAAAAAAAAAAAGACTAGAAAAGCAAGGACAGAGAGAGCAAAGGTGATGCAATATATGGGGAACTGAAGAGAACAGAAAAGGAAATGGCACCAAAAACAGTTAACTTTAGAAGACATACCAAAAAGGCTCCCATAATAGAGCAAGACCTGAGAGAGGGAGTACACGGAGTCCCAAGAAAAACTGCTACAGAATAATCAATACTGAAACATAGCACAGTAGAAGCGCTGAACTTCAAGTATAAAAAAAGAATCACATGAATCATAGTAGCAGCCGGGTGTGGGAAGAATCAACTCATTAAGGATGGAGACAACAATCAGGTGAACTTCTCTGTGGTAACACGAACTTCTCTGTGGTAACACGTATTATTAAAAGATAGTCTATTTTTGACATTACAGATACAAACCTCAGCTTAATTACTGCAGACTGTGAGCTTTGATCAGACAACTCCCAAGTAAATAGTTTTGCTATCTATTCACCGAAAGAGAAGGGATTCTGTGCCCAAAGTTACAATCGTGCTAAGGAGCTGGACATCGAATCCAGGCTCCAGAGCACAGAGCACTTAGCACTGTTTTCTCTGCTAATTTCAGCCACCACTCACATTTTTAACCAATGCAACGTTTTCAAAGAATAAAGGAGAGGATGCTGATTTCATAATACATGAATATAAATGAGCTTTCCACAACTCATTTTTCCTCCTAGGAAGAATGAATGCCAGTCAAACAGCATTCCCACCATGGTACAAAAGAAAACAGGAAGAAGATGCAACTGTATCATCCCCAGACACCTTCAGGAAAACATACTATAATATACACTATTCTGTGATAGGTACTATACTTTACATAGACTATACCATACATTCTATAGCAACTAAAGATAAATAATCCACCTTATGGATTAGATTATCCAGGGGCATATAATGATTCCAAATTACACATACTAAAACAAATCATTACAGTAACATTGTGCTCTGATAGTTCCTTCAGTGTTTGACCTTCAAACTTTAAAATGGACTAAAAAATATATATATACTTAAGATAAGTTGTTCTCCAGGCTGTTTTATGAATGTCATATGTCCTTCTGTTACTAATTAACCTCACTGTATGTATGGGAGCCAAATATCCTCCCACCTTGAGCTTAGTGGAAGGGGTTGGGACTCTGAAACAGACTCCAAGAAACGGCTCTTTCTTCACAAGGCTGATGACATCTGTCATTAGCTTATGATTGCATCAGGCCTTCCTTCAGGTATCACATTTGTAAATGGGCATGGTGCTAATGAAGATGATAATAAGAGTAATAAGAGCTAAAGCTGAATAATTAACATGTGTCAAAGGTAAACAAATCTCTTCAGTACATCCATTTCTTCTACTGAACCAAATAACCCCATAAGGTAAATACGTAGCAGCGTGTGTGGCATATAGTGAATGTTCCATAATAACGGTAGTGTTACATGTGAAGAAACTAACACTTAAAGAGGTTAAGTAACTAATCTGGTGAAGACCAGATTGGAACCCAAGGCTGTCTCGTGTTCTTAGTCACCATTCTCGTCACATAGAAATAGTGAGGATGTCATGGTGGTGATCATTTTGCAATATATACAAATATCATTATATGGTACACCTAAAAATTAATAGGATATATCAATTAGACTTCAATTAAAAAAGAGAGAGAGAGAACGTTCAATAAAGTAACATAACACGGTAGCCTACACAGGACAGCAGCCGCATAGTCCCAAGGACAGGGTATCCCAAAAAGAGCTCTAGGAAAGCAACTTCTACCTAATACAAAGGCTAAAAATTCTTATTTAGGCCAGTGGGGAGAAAGGGCAAAAGGGAGGCAAGCAAAAGGATAAAAAACAAACAACAACAACAACAAAAAACCATAACCTGCATCACAGAGAACACATTGCCATTGTTTCTGGGCCCTAAAAAGTATCAAACATACCTGTCCAAACACAGGCCCAAGGACCAGACTGTACTTTCCCTATCCTGCCAGCTGGATCCTGCCAAGTTTCTGCAAATGGATACCTCAGGGAGTAATAATGACACAGGGTAGGATGTGAGAATGCAAAAGAGCTCAAGAGTTTCGAAAGCGATTTTCATGATTTTCTCCTTAGAGAAGTGCAATTATCTATGCTGGGGTGGGATGGGGAAGAAAAGGAATCTAAAAGAGAAAAGAAACAAAGCTAAATATGTCTGCACCTCATTACCCCCAGGGAGGAAATCATCCTACACAAAGGACAAAGGATAATCCTGCAGGTAAAGGGATACATCCCCCACTTCATTGTTACATACACATTTCAAGATAGATATTATCAATGTTTCTTCCAAAGTTCTCAGGAGCCAATGGGGGGTGGGGGGAGCGCAAACAAACCTCTGAGGTCATTAAGTCTGGGGACAGAATTGCAAATTCATACCCAACCCAGTGTCATCCACGGCACAATGCAGCAGACTGGAAACTCCTTAAGAATAAGGTCCCTGTGATCCCCTTGCAGCACGTTGATGGATATCCACCAGACACCCAACTAGCCCTTTCTAATGATGCCAGTGAAAGCAACTGTTTTTCCACCAACACCTGCTTTTCCCACTATCACCTTAAATTATCAGCAAATAAATGTTTATAGCTTAAGGTTTAAAACTTATTTAGGTAGAACCATAAAATTCTTAGAAGCCCTAACGTTTAAGATTTCTTTGGGCAGAATAAATACACTTTTATTAAAATCGCAAGTTTGTAGCAGCACCGTCTCATTCTGGAGGTTTAAGAGAAAATTAAAAAAAAAAAAGAGAGAGAGAGAGAGAGAGAGAGAGAGAGCGAGCGAGCTTGGAGCTGCTGCCCAAAGTACTGAATCAGCTCAAGTTGTCATCACCACAAGAGCTTCCCTAAAGAATATTCCACAATTTACGTGCAATTTGCAAGTGCCGAATCATTTCCCTCCTAAATGCTTAGCCTCGACAGCCAAAGGCTGAACAAGCGGAATCAAAAGCCCAAGATTCTAAAGACCCCGACGTTGTAGTCCAGGTTTTTCCCATACGGTCTGTGCGGCCTTGGACAAGTCAATGAGCCAAGTAAGTCTCGTTTTCCTCTTCTGTAAACTAGAAGGGGTAAGCACCTGTCCCACCTACCTCACGGCATCGTCAGTGTCGTTAAGTGGAGGGGCTGCTCCAGAGGGTGGCCCGCTTCCTGCCGCCCCTATCCCCCTTGTCCCCCCTCGTCCCCAGGGCCCGCTCAAGATAGAAGGAGCCCGGATCTGACGGTACGTGGTCCGCGGCTCCTCAGCAAAGGATGCTCCCCTTACTAGCCCTCCCCTTGGGATGGCGGCGACGAGCGCTCTGACAGTCACCCCCGCAGCGGCGCCCGCCCGCTACCGGCCACGAGCCCCGCGTGCCCCCGGCGGTCCTTCCCTGGATTCTCCCAGGCTCGCCCCGCGCCCGCGACCCCCGACCGGCCGTGCGCCCCTCTCGCCCCCTGGTGGCGACAGACCCCAGCCCGCTGGGGCTGCACCCGCTCGCCTCGGGGCTCCTGCAGCTACGCCGCCAGGCCTCGGCCCGCTTCGACCCCATAGCCTCGCCTCCTAGTCTCCCCAGGCCCCGCGGAGGCGGCGGTGGTCGCAAGGCTGCGACTCCTTACCGGGGAGCTTGAGCGCCCTGGATAGCACAGTCGCCATGGCGGAGGCCCCGGTGCGCGTGCGCGCGCCCGCGTCCTGCCGGGAAGAGTAGTTCACAGCGGGCGGCGCGCGGGGCTGGGACCTGGGAAGGTGGGAGCAGCACGGCGGAGAGGGGCGGGGGAGAGGCGGGGACTACAGCCCCCGCGCCCGCGTGCACACCGCTGCTGGCTCTGCCCCCGGCCGCTTCGAGCCGGACCCCTCACTCTGCAAGTCCCTTCCCCACTCGAGTCTCACTTTCTTGCTCAGCGAAACGGGGAAATGGAAACTGCCCCCGAGGCTTGCAGTGGTAACGAAAGGAGATAGCAGGTATTACGGGAAGCGCCGGTTGTGAAATGAGCATGGGCTTTGCAGGCAGACGGACGGGATTTGAACCCTGCCTGCATCCCTCACTGGCTGGGCCATCTTGGGCAAGTCCCTTGGTGTGACTAAGCTTCAGCCTCATTTTTAAAATGGAGACACTACCTCATTCACGGGCTTACTGTGACAATTAAATAAACTTTACGACATACTACACGCAGCAGGTACCTAGTAAGTGTGTTTCTCTATGTTTCTCAGTAAAGGGCGAGGTTTCCTAAAGCTCTAACCTTCGTCTTGGGTTTCCAGTTCTTTCCAGCTATCTCCTGACACTCTACCCTGCAGCTTCTAGCTTGAAGGCTCTAGGAACAGGAACTGACCTGCTTCTTACCCACAGGCACCAAGAGATCAGCATTTTAGTGCAGGAATGCTAAAGATGTTATCTATCTTAGAGTTGGGACGGGTCTTAGAGGCCATGTAGTCCACCCGCCCTGTCAGAGAAGAGAAAACGGAGGTTCAGAAGGATGATGTGATTTCTTTCTGTCATACAAAAGCTCTAAGATACCTCTCTCTCGGACCCCGCCTCATTCCCCTGAGAAGTCATCAGCAAGACTACCCTGAGGCTGCAATCCAAGAGACTCCTAACAGCCATCCCATCACCCTCTTCCCCATGAAAAAAAATGTCCCTGGACTCCGACAGGGCACAGAGTCTGGAGACAGGCCACTGAGCTCAAATCTGACTCCACCATTTCCTAGCTGTCAGATCTAAGGCGACTTGCTTAATATCTCTCTGCCTCAATTTTCATCTACAGAATGGGTTGAAATAGTTCCTGTTCCACAGCCTTGTCCTGGGAATTAAATGGACACATGCAAAGCACTTAGAAGGTGCCTGTCACTTAGTACGGGTTTTATTAGTGTTAGCTCTTCTTTTTATTAGTAATTTATTCATTTTGACAATTTAATAATTTAATAACAAATAATACATTTCATAATAATGGATTTGTAATTTATTCATTTATCCCTTTAACGTTCTATAATACCCAGAATTTTTACTGTTTGCCACCTCTCTGGAGGTATGATTAAAAACCATATTTTACAGGGCACCTGGGTGGCTCAGTGGGTTAAAGCCTCTGCCTTTGGCTCAGGTCATGATCTCAGGGTCCTGGGATCCAGCCCCGCATCGGGCTCTCTGCTCAACAGGGAGCCTGCTTCCTCCTCTCTCTCTCTCTGCCTGCTGCTTTGCCTACTTGTGATCGCTTGTCTGTCAAATAAATAAATAAAATCTTTAAAAAAAAAACATTTTACATTTATGTAGGTCATCTCCAAGGAGCAGCACTACAAGTCACAGTAAGTCAGTAGTGGCTTGCCTGATATCAGATTACCTAATTGGAACACATTCTTGAAATAATGAAGACTGAGGAAAACAACTTTAAAGTGAGCAGGATGTATAGGTCAGTTTTCGCTGCAAAAGAACAGGAATTTATGTTTCTGGGAGAGAGCAGTGGGGCTGGAATAGCCCTGTTACACAGAAGAGGAAGTAAAGAGGAAATCAGTTCACTCTTCATAGTGAAAGGGTATACTCTTCTTAATGTGATGGAAATAAAATAAAATTGTACAGTTTAAAGTTCAGTTAAGGGCACCTGGATGGCTCAGTGGGTTAAAGCCTCTGCCTTGGGTTCAGGTCATGATCTCAGGGTTCTGGGATCAAGCCCCGCATCAGGTTCTCTGCTCAGCAGGGAGCCTGCTTCCTCCTCTCTCTGTCTCTGCTAGCCTCTCTGCCTACTTGTGATCTCTGTCTGTCAAATAAATAAATAAAATCTTTAAAAAATTTTTTTTTTCCTTCACATGGTATAGTCACCAAAAGCACCAATAGGCATACACAATTATGTGTGAGTGTACACATATTGCATACATGTGTATCTCGAGCCCCTCAGCTTTCCATGCCCCTAATCTTTGTGGCATTTCCACTCACCCTGTAATCACTCAGCTTTGCCCTAATGATTTTCAGGGGGAAGCAGATGCTGAGGACTCCCTCCATCCCAGCTCCCTGAGGGGTCCTCCTCTTTGTTTTCTTTGGCCTTTCAGGAAATCTCCACCCTCCACATCTTTTTGCATCGTAACACAGGACCTCGGGCTTAAACTGTGTTTCTCTACTTGAATGTGCTTTTCTTCCAAGTAAAGGGAAAAAGCTCAAAGCGGCCACCAAGTAAATTAAGATCCTTGCCTTTTACGTCGAGAAAACCTTTGAGTTCCTTTCTCAGTACCTGAGAGCATGTGAGAGTGCCTTCGCTATCCCAACACCCACTGAGGTCTCTGTGGAAAATGCAGACACTCTGGGCTTCCTGACTTCCCAACTTGGCTTACCTCCCCAAGAGGTATAACAAGAGAAACAAAAAACTGGGGAGGGATGCCTGCAGGCAGCCTAAGCTGTCTAACTGTTGCACCTGCTATGAGGAGCAAAAATTCCATTTCTTAAAGTCAGAACAGAAGCCAGAAGAGCCCCTTCTCTGCTTCCTACATTGGTGGGAATATTCTTTACCAAGCTTCCAAGGTTCGAATACTTGGTAGAGGGACCCCATATTGGCTGGCTCTTATCATCTTTGTGATATCCCGAATAAACATCCTACATGGATTTGCGATCAAATCTGGTCCTCTAATCCTTAACATTCTATGCACTGTTTCCACTTCTGCTATTTCCGACGCTCCGAACAAGCTTTCCCCACTTCCTCTTGGAACCAGTACCACTGTGTCCACCAGCACCTCCCACCCCTTCCTCCTGGTACCACTGAGACTTCCAGGCCTCCTGGCCATTTCTACTTCCTTTTAAGACTGCTCCTTCTTCCTCTATCTCCCCACCCAGTCCATGCCACTTCGTATTTTATTGCTGTTAAAATGGCAAAGCTGTTCAGGGCAGGGAAGATTGCCTCTCTTCTATTTTTATGTTACTCTTAATTAGAAAAAATACAAATGCTATGCTGCCTCTTCTTCAAGGTCAGAGACAGTATTTTCATTAAACAGAGCTTTCCATTTTTACTTAGTAAGTCAACCGGGGCAGGGTTTTTGCTCTTAACGAACAACCTCACAGTTTCAGTGGTTTTAGAGACTAAGTGTTCATTTGGGCTCACGTCACAGTCAAAGTGAGAATGGGGATAGGCAGTGATAGGGGTCTAGTCCTCCCAGTTATTCAGGGTTTCTTTCGGGCTTCTTTCTTCATCCTTAGGCCTTGGATTCCTCCATTGGATTATTTGCATCCCCAACCAGGCAGGAAGTTTTCTGTGCCAGGCCTGGACATGGCTTATGTGACTTCTGCCCACATTTATTTGGCCAGAACTCAGGCACAGAACATGTATGCCAGGAAGGTATGAGCCCAGGAAGAAAAGGAAACAGTTTAGTGAGTATCTATTCAGCTGTGCTGTAGTAGACACCCTACATCTTTATGGGATACAGACCTGAGTTCTTCATAGTGGGGAGGGGGTTTGGCACTGCTCTACTTAGAATCGCCCCTCTCCTTTAGAGACTAAAGTTTTGTTCCTGAGCTGAGCTCCTTGTCCTGAATTAAGACTTTCCACTGTGTGTAAGGTAAGGCTCTCCCAAGAGGCTCCTCGGTCTCTCTAGGTGCCATTCCTACAATGGTCAGCAGGGCATGGACAAGTCCAAAACCACTGGCAGGCCCATCTCCGGCTCAGAGTACTACCCTCTGCCCCACTGGTACCAAAGACAGAATCAGGAAGCAATAATAAGATTTTTAAAACAAAAAGAAAAGCAAATAGCACTAAGACCAGGGAGACTGAAAAGAGGAAAAGAGGTGCTCAGCAAAGATGATTATGGGGCTAAATGCCCATGTCAAGGGTCTTATGAAATCAGCCTTGCTTTCAGATCAGGACATTCTAAAAGGGCATGCACACACGGTATATTCACTTGTCATCACAGACAACTGGACTCTGGGACCAGGAGTTGCATGGCTTATGGTGAAGACAAACAGGTTTATGTTCTCAGAGCGTCCCTTAATCAAACATAAGACCCATCCGGTGTGGATTCATACAGACTCCCAGTCTATAGAACTTTCTAGAGTCTCGACTATAAAATGCCTTCTGGGCCCTGAGATTTAAACAAAGGCTTCTCCTTAAGTCTTTGGCTGGAACATATGTTTAAGAATAACACTATAATTAAGGACAGATCTGCCCAGGACAGCTTGGTTCCCATTCCTCTTGGCCTTCATCCTAGCTTGTTCCAATGTCTACCAAAGCACTTGTGGTTGTAATGGGCGTGCCAATAGCTACCATGTACTGAGTACTGATCTCCTACAGTAGAGGACATTGTTGAGGACCCTTGCCAACCTTGACCCAAAACCAAAACTCGGCCCTTCACTAGCTTTCAAAAAAAAAAAAAATCCAGTGAACCAAGTATATTTTGATTTATGTAGTTTTCCTGAAGATTTAAGGGTGCTAGGGATGGAGTCACAGGGGACACAAAGCATTTCACCAAAAATATCTGTTCAGCACAGGTCTTCTCCCAGACCCTTGCTACTAGCTTCATCACTGTGTCTTTCTTCACTGGGACCCTCTTGTGTCTGCCACACTTTTAAGCTCTTTCTTCTTCTCCCTTTTCTGCCTTCTGCTGCCATTAGCCTTGACAGGAGGCTGGAATCTAATGTCCATCCTGCTGCGGGCATGGAAGCCATCTACCTCACACAGTGGGCATTCTGACACAATGTGTGCCATGTTGTCCCTTAGGTCTTATCGCCCCAATCTTACCACGATGATGTATAAGCTGGATGGATAAAGCCACTGGCCCAAAGTCGCACCACTCCTAGACGCAGGAAAGAGGATTCAAATGCAGGTGTTTGTTTTTTTTAAATTTTATTTGTTCATTTGACAGAGAGAGAGAAAGGTCACAAGTAGGCAGAGAGGCAGTAAGAGAGAGAGGGGGAAGCAGGCTCCCCGCAGAGCAGAGAGCCCGATGCGGAGCTCGATTCCAGGACCTGAGATCATGACCTGAGCCCAAGACAGAGGCTTTATCCCACTGAGCCACCCAGACGCCCTCAAATGCAGGTTTGTCTGGTTTTTAATCACAGGCAGGGACACCAAATACATGGCACGTGGACTACAGTTTGTCCTTTCTTCATCCTTGGCAAACATCCGTCACCATCGTATTCTTTCCCAGCTTCCGCATCTTTAACTCAGCTTTCTGGGGAGCCAGGACCTATCAATTCCATTTGGCCTCAAAACTAAAAACTGTTTGTAACCCCTGCCTCATTCAGAGCATAGTAACCACACTAAAAAACCCTTTAAAGATGGTCTCTGATTCATGATAGGTATTCAGTGTTAAGTGTAACTGATGTTTGGCCAATAATTGCTCTGAGTGGTCGGGACTCCTAGCTGATGAGTCAGACATGCTCTGGTTGCTCAGGACCTAGGCAGTACTGATATGTTAACATTTAGACTCGACCCCTGGTTGAGTCTTTTTAGTATACTTCTAGCTCACTGGATAAGTTCTAAGTGATGCTCTTAAAGTCATGAAGGTACCACAGGTTGTCTAACTGGCTTCTTTTTTCTGCCTTTCTTAGACTATTTATCATAGACAGCTGTGTTTTGTAATGATTTGAATATGTTTCTACCATATTAAAGCTCCCATGCTAAATGTTGAGTTCCTAAAGAACAGAAGTAAGATTCTCTTGTATCTTTTTTAGCCCTATACAATGCAGAGCACACTGCCCTCAGATGGCTTATTGGATAAATGTGAATTCACAAACGACTCACATGAGAGTAGAATGAAATCAACTCAGAAAAAAGTTCTTAAAAAATGAGAGAAGAACCCCAATATTTGTAGCAGCAATGTCCATAATAGCCAAACTATGGAAAGAGCCCAGATGTCCATCAACAGATGAATGGTTAAAGAAGATGTGGTATAGGTATATACAATGGAATATTACACAGCCATCCAAAGAGTCAAATGTGTTTGTGGGAGCAGTGAAGTCAGGCAGGGAAGACGGTAGATAAATAAATAAAATATATGTTGTAGCAGATTGTGATATATGTTATGGAGAAAAATAGAATAGGGAGGAGAAAATGAAGTATGGAAGCTGTAGGCAGTGAGGGGGTCAGGGGGCCCAATTTTAAATGGGAGGGTTAAAGAGGATAATATTTGAACAAAACTTTAGGGAGGCAGGATGAGTAGCAAGTGAAAAGTCTCAGAGGAAGAAGCCTGGCCTGCTTGAGGACTAGCAAAAATGTGGCTGGAAAGGTGGTTCAAGGGTAAGTTTCATAAGAGATGAGATTAGATGTGGCCAGAGCAGAAACAGGGTATGCAGGTTTGTAGGAGGCCCAAGCAAAGACTTTTTGGCATTTAATCTGTGTTAAATAGGAAGCCTTTGAAAGTTTGGGGGCACAGAAGTATTGATTTGACTTAGATTTCAAAAGGATTCTTTTGGATCACTTTGTTGTTCTGAAAACAGGCTGTAGGGATGGTAGGGGTGGTGAATGCTTTTGGCTACTGCAATAATCCCAGTAAAAATTGAGGGTGGAGGTACCTGGGGGGCTTGGTTGGTTAAGCGTCCAGCTCTTGGTTTGGGCTCAGGTCATGATCTGATGGGTCATGGGATCAAGCCTCACTAAGGTCTCTGTGCTCAGTAAGGAGTCTGCTTGAAGATTCTGCCCCCCTAACCCATACACCTCCATCAAATAAATAAATAAATCTTAAAAAAAAAAAAAAAAAGCTTTTTTTCCTCACTAAGACTCAATAGCGAGAAATATGAGTGCTCGAGTAAGATCAAAATCTAGAGGAAAGGGAGATGGAAAAAAATCTTCTAAGCTGGATGAACCTGGAGTTGCTAAGCAACCAGGTAAAAAAAAAAAAAAACACCTCAAAAAAAGGAACCACCTACTGAGGATCCAGATATGGAGCCTGGACAAGAGAGAGAAGAAGGAGCATGTGGGGTTCAAGAACCTGAATTGGAAGCTGAAAGCCAGGAAAAGGAAAAGGATCTGGAAAAGACTGGGGGTGAGCGTGGAGGTGACCGTGATGTGAAAGGGAAGACTACACCTGATCTAGCATTTGCTAAAGTTCAAGAAGCAGGTGATGGACAGTCATAAGTTAAAAAGAAGAGAAGCTGAAGCCACACATACAGTTTGTTATATTGATAATTTGTCTTAAATTCTCTCAATAAAGATTTAAAGTTTGCTCTGGAAAAAAAAAAAAAAGAATTGATGGCGGTTTAGACCAGAATGGTGGCAGAAGAATTAAGGAGAAATAGTAAGACTCTTAATTTATCTTGAAGGTAGAGCCTACAGGATTTACTGATGAATTAAATGTGAGCTGTGAAAGAAAGAGGAATTAAGGAGACTTTGAGGCTTTTGGCCTGAACAACTGGAAAAACGATGAAGGGGAGACAGAGACGACCAGGATGAAAGGGGAGATGAAGTTTTCGTTTGGGGTGTGCCAATTTGGACATCCAGTTGGACACACAAATGAAAATGTTGATTAGGCAGTGGAGTTGAGGGAGAAGTCCTAGGTGGAGATGTAAATTTGGGAGTTGTTAAGCATAGAGCCCGCATTCAAAGAGGTCCGCTCTAACAGTGAGTAGAGGAGAGAGGAGAAGGGGAGGGAGGGGAGAATGAGCCCTGAGGCATTTCAAAACCGGAGGTTCTTGGAGAAGGGGAAGAGCCAACAGAGGAAACCACCAGGAGTAACCAGTGAGATCAGAGAATAACGATGAGAATTTGGTATCCCAGAAGCCAAGAGAAAAATGTATTTGGGGGTAGGCGTGTAATCGAAAGCTTGTAATGCTGCAGAGAGACCGAGTGAGAATAGACCAGGAGTGATCTGCCCACTTTCAGAGCATTCACTGTGGTCTACTCTCTGCAGTTGTCCTGCCGGATAAGTCTCTCTAACCCAAGGAAAGAATTTTAAGCCCTTTTGACCGCAGATCTAAGCCATGTCATTCGGTCTAGCTTTCTTTTAATAGTGAAGCTGGTATTTTTATCTTCATCTTCCCATCCCTTTGATCTATCCTCAGTTCAGCCAAAGCTCTGCAGGGAAGATGGGTATTAATTTATTGTCCCCCAAACCTTCAATGGTCATAAATATTCTTTTCTTTTTCTTTTTTTCTTTCTTTTCTTTTCTTTCTTTTTTTTTTTTTTTTGTATCTCTGCTTGATATGTATGAGTGTTTGTTCTCTTGTACCATGTTTTCCAAATGATATTATTTCCTCTTCTTCTTTTGCTCTGTCTTAGAAAGATTCTCTCGCAGGTGACTTTCTTCTTCTTTAGCTCAGCTTTTAACACCTATCATAGTAGTTGTAGATACCTTGACATGGACCCAGATCCTAATCCAGGCATGTAGTGATTCCTCCTTCTAATGGGGAGCAGATGGGATCAACAGACCATTCTTAATTATTGTTCTTACACAAGGTACTGCAAGGTTCATAAACCTCTTCCCAGAAGCCAGGCTGTACATCAGACACAAAGGAGAAGAAGGTGGATTTTTTTTTTTTTTTTACAACTTTGCCATTAAAATCCCCTCTTTATGGAGAAACCAAGCTTGTATCTTTTCTTATATCTAAGAGGACAGGAATACTATGCCCCTTGGTGACCCAAACAAAGAAGAGGAAATGATGGAATATCTCCAATGAGCCCACAGTGTCTGCTCTGAGCAAAGCAATACATGAAGTGAAAAACAGTCCTACTGTTTGAAAGTCAGCAGGTCATACCTGCAGACACTCCCCAATGCCCTTTCTCTTCTATGTCCTTATAGAATAAGACAACAGAATCTGGACCAAGGACCCCTGGAAGCTTTAAGAAAGACCTCCTCCCACAAACAACAGGAGCCACAAAGGTCATAAGGGTGGTAGGCAATTCTCTGGGGGCCTCTGGCCCTTGGTATCTGAAATTTCTCTCTCAAGGTCAAAGCATCAAGGTGCAGTCTAGCTGAGAGAGGACGCTGGCCCCAATTTTGAAAGAGCCCAAAATAAACCAATTGGGATTTATTAGAGATGTAATGGTGCATGGGACTACTCTTGCATGAAATTAAAACTGTTTTTTTTCTTCATTCTTTCTTTTACCTTGGAGTTTAAGACCTTGGATTTTTTTTTTTTTTTTTTTTTTTTTTTTTTTTTGCTGTTGTTTGCCTTATCAACCGCTTTACAAACTGTTAAGTAGGATTCTTAGATATACCTGAAGTTATTTTCTTATTATCATCAACTATACTTTATTTTCATTCTAACCTCTCACCCAGGTGGTAAGATTTTATTCTTTTATTCAGGAGATTATACATGAAACTACTTTCTCATGCCTGTGAGAAACACTTATTTTTATTTATTGACATAAAACTTTCTCCTTTAAGACAAGTAGATTTCTGATAGTGGACATATCACATAACGTCAACCCATTCTTTAAGAGTAAATATTTCTTTTTCTTTTTTTTCTCCCAGCCTTAAATACCTATGATTGAGTTCCCTTATTGAGAAAACGTGTGTGCATCTTCTCTCTTTCACCTTGAAACTGGGCTAGAAATATTAGACACTGGAGAATGTATTACCCTTTGGCTTTATATTACATAATTCTTTCCAAGTGGAATAACAATTTAATTTTCAATCTGTCTTCTATTACATCATTATGAAGGTTTTAAAATATTAATCTCATTGATAATATATCCTCTCCTCCAGTTCCTGGTACATAGTTAATTACATGTTCTCAAGTTTTCATTTGAATGAAGGAGTAGAGGAGAAAATTTGGCAAAAAAATCTAGTTTAAGAAGGAATAAATTTAAAAAACTTCCTTAACCTTAATCACACTCCATGTACTTGCCTCCAACATCATTCATCCACCAACTTTAATGGCATGCCTTCTAAGTAAATCCAGAATGACAACTTTAGACGAAAGGACAGTAAGTATAGCCCTCACACCAGGACAGAGAAGACTCCTATTTATACTGGTGAAGCCATACTAGAAATATTTCCCCAGGTCACCCCCCACACCCACTAATAATTTCCCCACCACACAGAGCCACCCCACCTCACTTCCACCCCCATGTCCAGTGTCAGCCCTGCTGAAAGGGATCTAAGTGGGGGAGGGTTGTTTCTTTTACTAATACTGGATCTCAGTGTTGGAAAGGATTTCAGAGGTCTGCAAATCTAACCCCCACTGAGTAAGAATTGCTTCTGTACTCCCTAGTCATTTCAGTCCTGCTCCATGTGACCCCTAGCCAGCAACAGTAATACTCCCTTCCAAAGCCATAGGGAACAAGGCCTAATCCCCGTGCCATATGGCAATCCTTAACAGGTCTGAAATACGAGGCAGTGTTCCCAAGAAATTTCACTTGAAGTTACTTGCTCTTTTCTATCAAAATTATTTTTTTCTCCTTCCTACCTTGTGCCGTAGGTATATGAGGTCTTGTCTACTAGTGCGAGACGTTTCCTTTGACATTAATTCTTCGGCAGTCAAGCCTCACATTTCTTAGAGAGTACATTTTTTATAGAGTTAATTCCTCCTTCCTCTCAAAAAGGTTTTCTCTCAATTCATGGCTTTAAATCTTTACAGACCTTAGGTATGTATTCTAAAAGCTGAAAATATCCATTTTCATTGTAGAGGCTTGATGATCAAGAAGGGTTCTTTTTATTTTTATTTAAGCTTTTATTTATTTATTTGAGAGGCAGGGAGAGAGAGACCACAAGCGGGGGGAGTAGTAGAGGGAGAGGGAGAAACACGCTCCCTGTGGAGCAGAGAGCCAGACGTGAGGCTCTATTCCAGGACCCTGAGATCATGATCTGAGCCAAAGCCAGCCGCTTAACCGACTGAGCCACCGAGGCACCCCAAGAATGGCTTTTTTTTTTTTTTTTAAGAGAAGAGAATGTACCTAGAGCTACTTGGACCTATCCTATTCTATCACAGAACTCTCTTTATTTCCCTTTCTGTGTTAACCTTAAAGAACCAAGTTTTTGTTCTCATTCCTAAGAATGAAACTCCTTTCTTCTTTAGTAGGTCAACCCTAAATAAGAGAAAGCACTTTAGAGAAAGGATTTTTGCATGTTTTTCTGCCTATTTCATATAATCCCTTACAAATTCTTTTTCTAGCCTTAATTTTAGTCCAGCAACTCAGTTCTCTTATCTGAGAAATCGTTGGTTACATTTTCCTCCACTCTCCCATCTTTTTTTTTTTATATATATTTTTACTTACTTATTTGTCAGGTAGGGGAGAGAGAGCGAGCAAGAACACAAGCATGGGGAGCAGCAGGCAGAGGGAGAAGCAGGCGCCCCGCTGAGCAGGGAGCCCGATGCGGGGCTCCATCCCAGGACCCTGGGATCATGACCTGAGCCAAAGGCAGGCACTTAACTGACTGAGCCACCCAGGCACCCCACTTTCCCTGATTAAAGATCTTCTTTTTGCTAATCAGTCCATTTGCTTCTGTTACAAATGTATTGCTTTTTACACCTTAGCCTTATGGATCTGTGGATTTGTTCTTTTAGTGAATGAGCCAAAAATACAAACTGGCAATTTAGAGAATAGATACAATTGGGACCAATTACCAGGTACTACTTATTCAGATTGTATGTATAATGTTTTCATTTAAAAAAAAATTAAAGAATGGTATGGTTCATTTGATTTTATCTTTTTGTGTATCATTTCAATGAAATAAAAATGTAATTCATTACATTTGTGGGAAGGATGGGCAAAATAGGGGAAGCGGATTAAAACGTACAGACTTCCAGTTATAAAATAAGTAAGACACAGTGATACAATGTACGCACAGGGAATATAGTTAATAGTATGTAACAACTTTGTGGTGACAGATGGAGGTTAGATTTACCATGGTGAGCACTTCATAAGAGAAATAAATGTTGAATCTCTGTGTTGAATACTTGCAACTAAGTAACAATATGGTATGTCAACTACACATCAAAACAAAAGTTTTGATACAAAGTAATACACGATATAAAATATATGTTACAAAGGTAATGATTTAGTAGTCATGCTTAAACTTGATATCCAACCCAAGAACTAAAACATTCCCAACAGTTTATACCCATGTGTTTCTTTTCTATTCTTTTCTATAATTTTCTGTTCTATGCTTTCCACAAGTGATAACAATACACTGAAGACTGCCTTTCAATTTCCTTACTTTATGAAAATGTTCTAATACAAATGGTTATATACCTAAACAATAGCTATTTAATTTTGCCTATTTCTGATTTTATGAAAATGGTATCATACATATATCGTCTTCTGGATTTGCTTTTTCCTTCAACAAAATATTTCAAAGATTCATCCATGGAGCTATATTTCACCACTTTTTCTTTTGTACAATATTCCATTGGGTGAATATATCATAACTGGCATAGCTATTCTCCTGTTAATGTATGTTGGTTGTTATCATATTTTTCCCATATATATGAGCACTGTTGTAAGTATTCTTGTATTTGTGGGCAAGTTTACCTGGGATAGGGATGGAATTGCTGTGTTGAAGGAAATGTAAATGTACAGCTGCACAAAAAATTAACATTTAAAAATCAAAATTTGAAAATTTAGGGGTACCTGGGTGGCTCAGTCAGTTAGGTGTCTTGTTAAGTGTCCGACTAAAAAAATGAAAATTTAAAAATAGCAACTTGCAGGACATTGGGTTGCTCAGTCGGTTAAGCCTCTGCCTTCAACTCAAGTCATGATCTCAGGGTCCTGGGATTGAGTCCCTTATCGGGCTCCTTGCTCAGTGGGGAGACTGCTTCTTCCTCTGCCTGCTGCTCCCCCCACTTGTGTACTCTCTCTCTCTGACAAATAAATAAGTAAAATCTTTTAAAAAATAATAATAATAAATAAAAATAGCAACTTGCTTTTGAAAGTAGTACTAATATCATTAATAGTTGTATTAATGCCATTCACACTAGCAATGTGTAAGAGTCTTTTGATGTACATACATCCTTGCCAACACATGGTATTGCCAAGTCTTCTTTTTGCTAATCAGAAGGGTATATGCATGGACGCTTTGGTGGCTTAGTCGGTTAATGTCTGCCTTCAACTCAGGTTATGGTCCCGGGATCCTAGGATTGAGCCCGCAGAGGGGTCCTTTCTTCCTCTCCCTCTGCACCTCCTCCAACTTGTGCAGGCTCTCTCTCTGACTCTCTCTCAAATAAAGAAATAAAATCTTTAAAATAAAGGAGGGTGTATGTAGTATGTAATTCCCTGATTACTAATGAGGTTAAGAATATTTTCATATGTTCCTTCTCTTATATGCCTCTTTTCCTGAAAATTGTCAATTAAATCTTTTGCCCACCATTCTACTGAGTTGTTCAAATTTAAAAAATAGATTTCAAAAAATGTAATTTATTAATATATGTAGAAAATGAATTTCAGTGATTTAAAATAATGACAGATCTAAATATACCAATGCGGAAATATCCATCATTCCATAAGAATTTTCAGAAATACATACATACATATATATATATATAACCCAGTGTGTATGTGAGCACATGTAAAAATGTTTAGCATATATAAAAAGGTGCAATGGACTGAAGTCCTCTCAAAATTCGTGGGAGTGTAATGGTATTTGAGATGAAACCCCCAGTGTGATGGTATTTGGAGATGAAAGCTTTGGGAGGTGATTATATAAAGAGGGCAGAACCCTCATGAATGGAATTAGTGCTCTAATAAAAGAGACCCCAGAAAGCTCCCTCGCCACTTTGCCGTATGAAGACACAGCAAGTAGACAGCCATCTATGAACCAGGAAACTCAAATACGACACCAAAGTGATGGCACCTTGATCTTGGACTTTTCAGTCTCCAGAACTGTGAGAAATAAGTTCTTGTTCTTTATAAGCCACCTAACCTATGGCATTTTGGTTATAGTAGCCCAGACGGACTAAGACAGGAAAGATAAGTCTACAACTGTCAAAAGTGGTTATCTCTGGGAGGCATGTTGTGTTGCATCCATGAAGGAGAGCACTGTTACAGAACAACTTTCATTTTTGACTCTATATTCACTTGTTAATATAAGATAATAAGCGCATATTCCCTGTAAAAATATTTTTCAAGTTGCCACCAGAACAGAAATAGAAAAAAGAAGATGTACTAAAATGATAGGGTCAATCAAGAGGAATTCTAGAAAATGTAGACATTGTTTTCTATCAGAATATTTTTCTAATGTCTATTTAAATGATGTCACATCATTTAATTTTATAGTCTAGTGGTGATCGTGTTTAAAATCAGTTGCAATTTTCCTATAAAATAGTCTGTGATAGAACTTTGATATCTTTCCCATTGCATACAGAAGACTAGGGAAGTATCTCTTAAGGAGGCATTATACATGTTTGCTCATTATACTCTGAAAGTAGAATTTCAGAGTTTTTATATTATAAGAATTCTTCACTAGGAATACTTCCCTTTTCCTAGCAGTAGTCAATATTTTATTTTCTCACCCAGCATGCAGTTCCCACCTTTGTTGAATGCCTGTTTTCCTCGACTTGACTCTAATCAGGTTCAATCTTTGTGGGATGTTTTCATAGAGTATTTGAAAGAGATGATAAACCAGAGTTTCCCCGTATTCTCTCTCTCTTTTTAAAAAATAAATATCCCTTTCCCTTGTTAATTTTAGAAATCAAATAGAATTTCTGCTTCCTGCAAAGACGGAAACCTGGTCCAGAGTGCTGGCTCCCTTCCCCAGAATCAAGTGAGGAAAGGCTTACGGGGTTATGAATTCCAGGAACTAATGACATCAATCATCAGAAGGGCTGGGGAGATGGCGGTGGTTCCCCTGCAGCGGCTGAGGGCACAGGTTGGCCGCAATCTGGGGCAGACGACTGGCAGGCAGAAATAGGTTAGTGAAAACAAGTTTACATTTCCTCTCGCCTCTTCCTTACTCCGCTTTGAGGCAAAGATTGTCTTCCTGTTCACCAGGGAGATCAGTCAGATAGGGGCCCAGGGGATAAAATCAAGCAACTCAAATCTTAGCTAGAGTTAGGAGTTAATGAAGACAGGGGAGAACTGGGCGCCAGCCTGAAGCATTTACACTTCCAATGCTTCGCCATCTGGCTGTTAACTTCCACATTATAGCCCCATCCTGGACCTTGCCCTTAAACTCCAGAGTCCAATAGGCAAGTGCTTACTCTAACTCTCCCTAAATGTGAATAGACACCTCCAACAAAATATGTCTTCAACTAGACTCCCAATATTCTCCTTAAACCTGTTCTTTTTGTAGTCTTCCCCATTGCAGTAAGTAATGTAATCCTTCAAGTTACTAATTTCAAATCTATTGGTGCTGTCTTCAATTTGTATGTGGATAAATGCACACAGTGGAGAACCATGCAACTGTAGAAAGGAGTAAAATTTCTGGGGCACCTGGATGGCTCAATCAGTTAAGCATCTGCCCTCAGCTCCCCGAATCCTGGGATCGAGCCCCTCATCGGCTCCCTGCTCGATGGGGAGCCTGCTTCTCCCTCTGCCCCTCTTCCTTCTCTTGCGGTGATACTCTTTTTCTGTCTCTCTCAAATAAATAAATAAAATCTTAAAAAAAAAAGATTTCTGTGTAATGCTATGGCACTAATTCCACGATGTTTATATTTAGTTCAGTTAGAAAAGCAAGGTACAATATAAAATATATACTCTTCTACATTTTTTTATCTTACAAGTGAGGAAATTAAAAAAATGCATACATTTTCAAAAGTGGAAGAATAAGTTAAAATGTGATGGAAAGTGGTTACTTTTAACAGGAAAAAGGAAGCAGGTTAAAGGGAACATGGTTAGAAGCTAAACTTCTCTGAATATACTTTGTGGTATAACTTCTAACTTAAAAACCAAGTAAATGGTTTATATAATTACTAAACAAAATTAAATCAAGATGGGAAAATATCAATCCTGGAAAATTAAAAACCAAAATATTGAATATATCAAGTTGATAGCTTAGCTATATAGAGAATATTTTTTTATTTTTTTTAAGATTTTATTTATTTTCTTGACAGACAGAGATTACAAGTAGGCAGAGAGGCAGGCAGAGAGAGAGGGAGGAAGCAGGCTCCCTGCCAAGCAGAGAGCCCGATGTGGGAATCGATCCCAGGACCCCAGGATCACAACCTGAGCTGAAGGCAGAGGCTTTAACCACTGAGCCACCCAGGTGCCCCAGAGAATATTTAATCCAGTAATTTCAAAATACAGCAATTTGACTGTATTTTCTCAGTGGGATGTATTCTAAAGGAAAATAAAGTTGCAAAGAAATCTTAAATTGTATTCAGGGGTCATACTTCTAATAACAATAGTATGAAACTGTTATGCTCATGTTTATAATAGTAGAAAGCTAATATGTAATTTGCTAATGATGTTTGAAACTATTATATATACATATGGAATAAGCTAAAGTAAATTAAGTAATCATGTTAATGAGTAAGAGTAAAGAGATACAAATATAAAATAAAATAAGTAAAAAAAACTATAATGTTTTATTTGAATTGGAAGTATGAATATTAACTGATCACGTATTTTTCTCTTTGATATAAGAGTACATGTTTCTAGTTCTGTCCAAGGAAAAGACGTGGAAGTGATGGCCAACCCAAGGAGGACCCCTAGTGCCCAGACTGAAAGCAAACAGGCTCCTGGGAAAAATAGTTGAGTTTCTATTGGGAGCAGGAATGAGCCTGGAATACCTAGTCTTGCTAGAAAACAAAGAACCTGTTAAAGTCCATTCCACTTATGTTGAAAGGTCACAGAAACCAATCTGAAGGACCTTCCAATGGTCAAAACTGAACAATTTGAAGGACTCCCAATAGCCAAAAATGGAACATTATCATTAAGAATTATGATTGTAATAGAGTGAAACATAAAAAATATGTTGAAATCCATAAGTTTATAAGGACACTCTTTAAAAAAACCCTTTATTGATCACTTTTAGAAGATACAAAAGGATGAAATAATTTTCTTGAAATGAAAGAGAGGTTAATAACCCCTGGGGCAATCCTCATAGAAGGAGTCAGTGATCAATATTTCCTTTCTTCCTGTTCAAACAGACGATTCTTACACACACTCTTCCCTAACAGGATTAACCTCTAATTCCTCACAGTGAATCAACTCAGTGAGGAGCTCTTAGGTTATCTGTTCCTCCTTTCCTGCTTCGTTCTTCCTTCTTCTGCTCCTTGGAGGATCGTTTTCCAAAATAATGACCATGATGCATGTCCTTGTCTCAGGCTCTGCATTTTTGAAGAACACAAGCTAAACAATTGATAGTAGAAGTAGCTGGAAAGCAGACTCTCAGAATGAGATTCTGGAATGTGGCTACTTACAGGTCAGCCCCTGGTAAGGACTCTGTTACTGATGATAAGTAAGAAGGAAATAATTATAAAGACTGTGGAGTTGCCTGGCTTTTGTTCATGGCCCAAGAAGTCTTGAAGAAAAAAAAATGAAAATGAAAATGAAATCCGGGGACGAGTGGGTGTCTCAGTTAAGCATCTGCCTTCAGCTCAGGTCGTGATCCCAGGGTCCCACATCCAGCTCCTTGCTCAGCAGGGAGCCTGCTTTTCCCTTTGCCTGCCACTCCTGCTCTCTCTCTCTCTCTCTCTCTCTCTCTGACAAATAAATAAATTTTTAAATTAAATTAAATTTTAATTTTTAAAAAGATGGGCTCAGGTTAACCAGACAACTCAAGATACCCTGTGAAAATGAGAATCCGAGGCAGTGTTTAAAGTGGTGCTTTACACTTTGTTGCCACAGGGGGCAGACTCTGCGGACAATCAAATCCAGAATGTCATTACAAGGCTAGCAGAGCTCAAAGAACACTGAACAATAGCCTAAACAGGTCTCATAAGAAGGTCAAGGAGCTGATATGATGAAAGTGAGAATCAGAGACCTAAGATGGGGATATCTGGGTGCATGAGCCTAACAACCTTGAACGCTGCTAGCTCTTAATCCTCCCGGTTGTATGAGCTCCCTCCACCTTGCTAAAAAACAACAGCCTCCATTCAGTTGGAAGCTCCCAAAAGACCCCAGCTGAGGGAGGAACTTCACAAAATGGGGCTTATCCCTCTCGGGACCTGGCTCCATCTTTTCTAACTTCCTTCCAACCAATGACTAGGGGAAGTCACAGCACAGCCCAAAGGGGTAATTCTTCCTCTGGAAACATGTTGTATGCACACCCAGTGAATTTGAACTCCTGGCTAACATACTCTGGCAGAACTGGGGCATATATGGGAGTGGAGCTCAAAGATGTGAGATGGAGAGGGAGGAATTTAAGGCAGGATAAGAAGCAATTACTGACAAGGGAGCACTCTTTTATGAACTGGGGCTTCTGCTCTGATAAGGACTCCTGAAGTCAGTCCTCAAATGCTGTTGGGATGACTCCTTGAAGCTTAGACAAAACGTTGGTCTGCCATGAGATAGAAATGCTGAAATTGCCCTGATGGAGTATTGAGGCAGGTGTTAGGAAGCTCAGGAAAGTATAAATATTGGAATGACTGGTATATGAATCTGAGAACCTGCTGCCTAATTAGGTTCCCCAGGAAAGCCCAGAGGGCACTGCCATTGCAAGAGCAGTAAGAGAGAACACTTGTGATGGGGCACTAGGATCTTTGAGAAGTTCAACAGTAACCGTCCTCTGTACATCTCAGTTGACTACAGGAGATTCTGCCATGCAACTGGGCTCTCCATTATCAATAGGGGTGAGAGGATTCTAGAATAGCAGGGGCCAGATGGTGGCACCCAATCTTAAGACTCAAGGTGAACATAATTATTGTCATACAGACCGAGGCTGGAATGATAGTCAAGGTCCCTTGACATGCCAGGACCTGCAGCAATGGCTAATAGACCATGATGTGACCAAGAACAATACAGATGAGCAACGGATCAGAATATTATTTGGTTTATAGAACCACACAGAAGTTGAAAGCTTGTTGAGTACAGAGCAGATATTACTCACCACAATGGGTCCTTGCAGTCTCATTTTCCAGATCTAGGGCAATTCTGAGACCCAGAGCCTACTAATGAAGAGGAACCTAAGCAACCTGCGGCCATTTTCTAGAAATAGTAGGAAGAGGGGAATACCCAGATCTTTTGAAGGCTACAAGACACACAGTCTGGCCTGATACTGATGCTAAGGCACCTGAAATGTCACCATAATGTCTAGGGCACAGGGGAAGCTTATGAAAGCCAGGAGACAATGGGGTCCCAGTCCAGGTCCATCTCACAGTGGTTACAATGGGTGCATGAACCTACCACCAGTGGTTGTCAGACCCCTAAGTACATTCGTGGCATGACTATACTTAAAAACTGGATATATCCTCAATTTTTTTCCTTAACCTGTTGAGTAAAAGTCATTATGGTAGAAAAGGCCAAGAAGAAGCCTCTGAAATCACACACCTCCTCTGTCAACCATGACAGTATGTCATAAGAAGTAACACACAATATGAAGGATTACAGAAATCAGTACCACCCTCAAAGAATTAAAAGAGGCAGTGATGGTGGTCCCTATCCTATCCCAGTTTAATTTACCTTTCTAAACCTGAAAAAAAGAAAACAGTTATAAACATAGTTGATATTCATCTAAATATATTCACAAATACACCAGTTAAAAGACAGAGACTGTCAGAGTAGATAAAAAAACAAAACCCAACCATGTACTACTTACAAGACAAGAAACTCACTTTAATTATAAAGACACAGATTAAAAGTAAAGTGATGGAGAAAGATTTATATAGATAATGCCAATGTTAAGGAAAAGAATGTTGGAGGAGCCATATTAATTTTAGAGAAACAGGCTTTAGAACAAGGAAAATTTTTAGGAAGAAAGAGGATCACTACATGATGACCATGGGGCTGATTCTCTAGGAAGATATACTAATGCTAACCATGTTCACATCCAAGCTGAATGGAGAAACAAACAAATCCACTGTTACTGTTGGACACGTCAACACTTTCCTTTTAGTAATTGATAGATCAAGCAGGCAGAAGATCCTTAAGGAGACAGTTGACTTGCGCAGCACTATCACTCGATCTAATTAACATGTATAGATTATTTTATCCAACAGTAGCAGAATACGTATTCTTCTCAAGCCCAAAGAACACTCATCAAAAAAGACCACATTCTGGGCCATAAGACCCACCTTAACACATTTGAGAGAATAGAAATCATACAAAGGAATTTCTCAGACCACAATGGAATTAAACTAAAAATCAACAACAGAACAATAGCTGGACAATCCCCCAAATATTTGGAAATTAAATAATACACTTCTAAATTACACATGGGCCAAAGAAGAAGTTTTAAGAGAAGTTTTTAAATATTTTCAACTAAACAAAAATGAAAATGCAACTTAACAAAATTTGGGATATGCAACAAAAACAGTATTTACAGAGAAATTTAATCCTATGTTGGAAAAGCAGAAAAATCTAAAGTTAATAACCTAAGCCTCCGCCTTAAGAAACTAAGAAAAAAACCGTGATCTTAAAGCAAGAAGAACAAAAGAATAATAAAAATTAGAACAGAAACTGATGACATACAATAGAACAAATCAACAAAACCAAAGACTGGTTCATTGGAAAGATTAATAAAGTTGATAATCCTCTAGCCCAGCTAAGGAAACAAAGAAAGAAGATATAGATCACCAACATAAACTTAAAATGTCTATATCCTTTGGCCCAGGAATTTTTCTTTAGATATAATTGCACATGTGGGAAATGATATGTGTAGGGGGTTATTCAATGCAGTATTGTTTTCATTATCAAAAGGTGGAAAAAATGTAAATACCTATTGATTGGTTACTTTTTAAGTATGGCACATCCATACTTTAAAATGGGGATGTTCCTGATATACCAATATGGAGTACTTTCTCAGATACATTGGCACATAAAAGAAAACAGTGTACAGAAACCAGGAGTCTAGTATGCTGCCATTTGTGTGTGTAATAAGGGGGGGCAGAATATATGCATGTATTTGTGTATGTACAAAAAGAAATCTGGAAAATATATCTGAAAATAATATAACAATATACACTTCTGAGAAGGGGAAGTGGGTAGCTGAGAAACAGGAGCTAGAAGGAAACCCTTGACTACATATCCTCCAGTATGTTTTGGGATTTTTTTTTCTTTAAGTAGGCTCCATGCCCAGTGTGGAGCCCAATTCAGGGCTTGAACTCAAGGTCCTGAAATCAAGACCTGACCTGAGCTAAGAGTCAGATGTTTAACTGACTAAGCTGCCCAGGAGCCCCACATTTTGGATTTTTGATGTATACTTTAATTAAAAAAAAAACATGAAATTTTTTAAAAGTTGACTATTTTCCTTTTGTCTCTTCCCAGAGATTCTGATTTTTAGCCAAGGAATCTGCACTGATGCAGGAACTATAGATGATGCAAAGAACACACTGTGAACAACTGAGATCCACATCAGAGGTCCACATATCAAAGTATTTGAAGAGAGGTGTCACCAGGAAGTGAAGCTAAAGAGAGCCAAAGGTGACATCCAAGTGTTGATGCCATAGCATGCGGAAATTATAACACTGATCTAAACAGGGTAAGATGGAAGAGGAATTTTCCAAAATAAAGGACAAACCATTCCATGCAGATGTGACTGGGAACTAGATGCCTTTACTCTTCTAGCTGCAATCTTAGTGCAGATTCTGTCATCGAAGAGAAATTGCGGACATTACAATTGAGTTATGGAAATGTCAATAGAGTTCCTTTCTTTTGATTCCTCTTTTTCTCCAAAATTGCTGATTATGATCAGCCTCTAAGTTTCAAACAAACAAGTTTTATATAACTTTTTCCTTCTCCCTTCTAAAAAAATGTACTTGGTATAGGATGGAACATTAGACGGTAACACACGAGCACACACACAAGGTCTCTCCAATAATCGCGTTCATACTGCCAACTTTCCTCCTAGAATCCTGTCCCTCCCACCCTACCCTACTCCATCCCACCCTCATTTATTAAAAAAAACATATATTGGTTGCTGGGGGGAGGGTGGTTGGGGGGGGTGGGGTTATGGACGTTGGGGAGGGTATGTGCTATGGTGACAGCTGTGAAGTGCGTAAACCTGGCAATTCATAGACCTGTACCCCTGGGGATAAAAATATATGTTTATAAAAAATAAAAAATTTAAAAAAAAACATATATTGAGAACTTATATTTCTGACACTACGTACTGGAGACAGAGTCCTACTCAAGGTTCCTCCACTCATGATGTGTACATACTAGTGGAAAGAGGTAGAAAAAAGAAGGAAAAGCAGAGAAATCAACTAATTAAATATTTTCATATAATGATAAGTGCTCTGGGGAAGAGGGAACACTTAGGTTGGGTAGTCAAGGAAAGTTTCTCTGAAGAGGTTATCTGAGACCTGAATGATGAGAAGAAGCCAGTCAAGTGAATTTCTGGAGCACGAACATTCCAGGCAGGGGAATAGTGAGGGCAAAGGCCCTGATTCTTGAGGAATACAAAGACCAATATGGCTAGGGCATAGTAAACTAAGAAGAAGGCACCGATGTATTGGATGAAAGAAGTAGGCTATGTGGGTGAATGTGCATCCTACTACAATTTATCTCCATACCTTTTGACGATAGGCTGGAAATATAATACTACCAGCCCCCTTAATACTTCAGTGTGTTTTTCCTAAGAACAAGGATATTCTCCTGCATAACCACAATACAGTTATCAATTCCAGAAACTTTAACATTATTAAATTTATCTAACCTGCAGTCCTTTTTCCAATTTAAACAATTATTCCATGAATGTTCTTTATAGCACCTCTAAGTACAGAGTCTTTACACCATTTCTTAGTACAGAGTCTGGTCCACAATCACAGACAGCATATAGCTGTCATGTCTCCCTAGTTCCTTTAATCTGAATTAACTTTTTAGCCTTTTCTTGTCTTTTAAGAATTTGGCATTTTAAAAGAACACAGGCCAGTAATGTTACAGAGTTTTCTTCCATTTGGGCTTTTCTGATAGCTTTACCATGAGATTCAGGTTACAACTCTTTGGCTAGAATTCCACATGGTGATTTTTCTGTCCTCAGAGTGTCAATCCGGAAGTATGTCATGCCTTGTTGACAATATTAATTTTGATCACTTGGGGAAGGGATTATCCAGGTTCTTCACTGTGTTGTTACTCTTTGTGGAGAGATATACCTGAATTCATACCCAACAAAATGGACAATGACTCCTGGGTTCAATTTTCTGGATTATTTAGAAAAACCTTCAGTTCATTTAAATTAGGGTCCAAAGAAGGACCATGCAACGCATTTGATTGCTGTACCTCTTAAGCCTCTTTCAATCTCTGACCAGGGATCATAATTCCTGACCGAGTCTTACAAGCGTGGAATTCCATGATGGGGAAGAAGCATCACAGGCAAGGTCCTCGTTCTATTTCCAGCACCAAACTACAGAGAGTTTTGATTAACTGCTGGGGCCTCACTTTCCTGGCATGTTTACTTGTGGTCTCCTTCTGCTGCCGGTAGTTGCTGGACAGTGGGCTCTCCAGGCTCTAAGAGCTTGACACGGGGTGAGGAGAAGAGCTGGGGCAGGGCTCCAAAACATTAGCATAGCCAAAGTCCCCGCAGGGCTGGGTTGAGACTGCTCGTGACACAGAAGCATTCGTGAGTCACCTCAGGAGACCGAGGTGCATGATGGGAGAAGATAAGCCGCCTTTGTCATTACCTCAGGACTGACCTGGCAGGACCATGTGCTCCTTGCTATCCCAGCTAGCTGGTGTGCAGAAGAACTGAACTCCTGGCTGAAAATGGGCCATAAAATATTTAGACACCATTACTGGGAATGGTAGAAGCTGAAAAAACTCCCTTCAAATACTGCAAACTTGTTGGGAGGGCAGGCTATAGAAGTATGTGTGTGTGTGTGTGTGTGTGTGTGTGTGTGTTACAACAAAGGCTCGATTGCCCCCTTGGTGCAGGCTATATAACATTGGGGAAAACCGCTCAAACACCACATAGTTTAGTGAATGGGAAGCTGAGTTCCTGGGGAGAAATGGCAAGATTTGGGAAACTGAAGCTCCCAGGAACCAAAGAACTGGGAATACTGGCAGAATGGGTTGTCAGTGGCATGAGCTGAGATGGTCTGTGCACACCGCCTCCTTCAGGGAACAAAAACAATGTCCATTTTTAAGTGTGAACTTTGTGCTATAGCAGAAAACTAGTGGTTGTTTGGGGGAGGATCTGTTTGTCCTTATTTGAGCAATTACAACCGAGAAGCAAAGAAGTAGGCAGGACAGACTAAGTCTGCCCCTCCTCGGCAGCCTCACTCCTGAGAAAGGGCCATAAAGATAGTAACTGCTGCTGTCCTACATTTTTCCCCCTTTTTTAAGTAGGCTCCATGCCCAGCACAAAACCCAACGCAGGGCTTAAACCCGTGACCATGAGATCAAGTCCTGAGCTGA
Organism: Lontra canadensis; assembly: GCF_010015895.1. Classification (NCBI taxonomy): domain Eukaryota; kingdom Metazoa; phylum Chordata; class Mammalia; order Carnivora; family Mustelidae; genus Lontra; species Lontra canadensis. The sequence goes on along the minus strand of NW_022631003.1, from coordinate 20,070,050 downwards.
GATCAAGAGTCAGATACTTAACCAACCAAGCCACCCAGGTGCTCCCTACATAACTGTATTTTTAAGGTTCTTCATTTTCCCAATTGCTGGGGCCAAACACCTTCAAGTCATCCTCAATGCCTGACACCCCATCAACACCAGCAGAATCCTATTAGCTGTCCCTTCAAGTTCACCTAGAACCCAACCATATCTCACCATCCCTGAAGCCCCAACCCCTGTCTGAGCCATCAACATCTCCCTACACTAATTACATCAAGGGCCTGCTAGCTGGCCTCCCTATTTCCGCCCCTGCTCCTACCTCCACTGGCTTCCCATCCTCCTCAGAATAAACCCGAAGTCCTTACAATGAACATGAGTGGCCTGTAAAGTCCTGTATGATCTGCTCAGCACCTCATCTATATCAGGCAGGGTTCTTATATAAATTTATGTCTTTATTTAAATATATCTAATTATTTATTTAAATTTATATTTATATATAATCTTAGCATATCTGATTTTATATATTGCATATATAGAGATTTATCATAAGGAATTGGCTCACATGGTTATGGAGGCTGAGAAGTCCCACATTCTTCTGTCTGCAAGCAGGAGACCCAGGAGAGCCAGCGGTGTAAGCGCCAATCTCAGTGGAAAAGACTAGTGTTCCAGCTCAAAATCAGGCAAGATCTCAAATTCTCCCTTACCCCTCATTTTGTTCTATTCAGGTCTTTACCAGATTGGATGAGGCCCACCCACATAGGGGAGGGCAATCTGGTTTACTGGGCTACGGATTCAAATCTCGATCTCCTCCAGGAACACCCTTACAGACACACACAGAATAATGTTGAGGCAAACATCTGCGTATTCCCATGACTCCATCAGGTTACCACATGAAATTAACCATCACGTCATCTCAAGTCATTTTTCTTCTTTCTTGGTTTAAGATTCATTATGGAGCACTTACTATCCGTCAGGCACTGTTCTAAGGGCTTTCTAATTATTTATCCTTGTAACAAGTCTATGAGGTAGGTGTTACCATTATCATCATTTTACAGATGAGAACCTTGAGGCACAGAAAGGACAAATAACTTGCTTGAGGTCACCTAACTTGTATGTGGTAGAACTGGGGCTTGAACCTGGGCAGCTTGGCTCTAGAAGACATTCTTGCAACTTTACTACCTCTTCCCCTTCTCAATCACCTCCAGCCACACTGCCTTCCTAGCTTGCTTCAGCATACCAGCTACTTTCCTACCACAGGACCTTTGCATGTGTTCTTCTCACTGGTTTAAAAACATCTCCCTAGCTATCTTCTCAATTATGTCCTCATTTCTTCGGGTCTCTGTTCAGATGTCACCACCTTATCCATATCTGCTTCGACACACACCCCCTGCCCTATTATATATTTATTGATGCATTTATTTACTGCCTGTCTCCCACATTGAAATGTCAACTCCAAAAAAGCAAGGGTTTTTGTCTGTCTTGCTCAGTGCTCCACTATAGAGCCTACCAGAGACCATAATAGGCATTAAATAAGCATGTGCCAAATGAATATAAGACTATACAAACTGGACCTTAAGAAGTGTTGAAAATCAGAGGAAATGACCTTTTGTTTTGTAATCTGGAAGCAATACTGCAAGGACGCAATTCCCTGGTGAATAAATCCATGTGGTACTGATTTTATGCTATGTTCTAAGAGGAGGCAGAGGAAAAACTATCCAAAGAGGCATTCCCCCCACCTCCCTTCTTGAGGTTGGAACATTTGCACAACACCTGGTGGGTAGTCCTGCATGAGAAAGGCTGACTGGGGACGCAATCTACTCTCAGATGGGGAAAGAAAGTAACGGAGGGAACTCCCTCCTCTCTGAGCCTCAGGCTCTTGGGCTTGCCCTCAGAAGCGTCTCAGTCATTCCAGATGACACTCTCCGCTAATGTGAGGCAGGAACGCTGATTATTTGGCCGACTTAGGTAGAAATCTCAGCGGGATAGATCCCCATTACTGGCTCCATACATGCTAGCCTTCTTAGTAGTGCATACAACTGTGTTCTGATGCCCTATTACCAACTGTTGTTTGACTCGCCGATGCCTTGCCTATAGGGAAAGAACAGTGCCTGCTCTGTCCCGTACCTGTGCCATCATCATCCTTCTAACCTACTCACAGAGAAAAGAAACACCTCCTGACATGAGGTCCCACAACTTCCTGCCTGCAACCTGACATATACAATAGACACCTCCACTCATCTTTTCCTCTGTCCCTGTGTGTATGATGGAGGATACATCCAGCCTCCCCAGAATGGTCTGATTCACATCTGTTTTTAACTTCTCAGAAATAGGCAGTCAACCACCTCAGAAAAAAATGGATCCAGACCTTCCCTCCTTGTACAGCTGCTGTGTATTTCCCTCCTCTCTTTAATAACCAAACTGTGGCATCCACTTCTTTACCACCCACACCCTCCTTGGATCACTCAGTCTGATTTCTGCAATTCTCAGACTACATCTTAACTGTTCCTGCCAAGATCAGAGGCATTCTCCCCCCCCCCCCCCCCCAGGACTGATTGATTGATTGATTGATCTATGAGAGAGAGAGAGAGAGAGAGCGAGCAAGCAGGGGAAGAGAAGAGGGGGAGGGACAGGAAGACTCCTCACTGAGTGTGAAGCCCAACCCAAGGCTCGATCCCATGACCCTGAGATCATGACCTGAACTGAAATCACAAGTCCAAGATTTAACCGACTATGCCACCAGGCACCAAGATCAGAGGCATTCTTGTTGCTACACCCAACGGATGCTTCCCAGTCCTTTTCATACTTGATTCACTCCTTAGCATCTGACACTATCCATTACTCTTTCTTGAGACATACACTTCTCTTGTCTTCTTGGCTCAGTGGCTCCGTGGATTTCCCCTCTTTATGTCATGACTTGTTCTCATTCTCCTTAGTGCAGTTGTCCCCCCACTCTTGTCCCCTTGAATGTTGGCATTCCTCAGTGTCCTGTCTAGGCTCTCTTTTCTTATTCTACCTGTGCTACCTGGGCCATTTCATCACTTCCAAGGTGCCCATGAGCAGTGCAAGACGCTGAAGACTTTCATATCTATCTCTCCAACCTACATCTCTCCCCAAGACACCAGAGTGCTGAGCCTAATTCTCAGCCTCAGCTTTTAAGGCTCAGAACCTTGTTTACCTCCTTTTCAGAGAGGCTTTTTCTCAGAGGAAACAAAGTTATAATTGCCATATAGTAAAGGTGACAAAGATGCTTGGAGTTGTCTTCACTGATTGCAGTGATATTATTAGTGGTATTGTTAGCATAGCAATCATGGACATTTAAGTAAAATGCTAATTTTTTAATGTGGAAGTAGTTTTTAAAACAATAAATTAAAGCCCATTCTGAAAGGGGTGGGGGGGGCAAAAGCAAAAGGAAAATCATGCCTGATTGCAATAATGTGCAACAATGGAACGAGTTTCCATTATTCTGTCCAGTTTGGGGGGAAAGTTTGTGTATTGCACAGCCTCAGTGTAGAGCATGCGTTTGGGCTTCAATTCAGAGGAAGAATAAAAATAAAACTCAAGGGCAATCAAATATCATTCAAAGTCACTGCACCTCATCTCTTTTTAATTAAGGCCAGGCTCAACTTTTGACTTCCCATGTGACCCACTGACCTGGGAAAGTAGATTGGCTTAATGAGCATTTCCTGCAAAGACAGAAGAGGCAATTATCATATGTATCAGGAAAAAAAACAAAACAACCTACCATTTCAAGTGGCTTTCCTCCAAATCTTCCTCTTTCCTGAAGAACTGAATTCTCTCTCCTTACGACGCTCCTTCCCCAGCCTCTCTTCCCAAAGCTCTTGGTCTTGCTCTCTTCTCCTTGTAAATGGTGAGTAGGCAGGCACTTTAACATGCATACATCTTTGGTCAGTAGAGCTCTGCTTTGTCCTGTCTTACATATAAATATTACTACCTGCATTACTTCACTCTCGGCCTCGGTAAACTCTGTTTCTGAGTGTGCCTCCCATCAAACTCCATATTTTGAGTGGGTTCTTCTGCAGTAGATCTCAGCCTCCACATCCACCCCCAATCTCTTGAACTCATCTGTCTTCCTGGGTCTCATTTCCAGGGAAACAACAAGCAGCTGCAGCCATTGCTTTGATTAAGGGTCAAGTCCCCCAGTGCCTTCTTCCCTGCCCTCTTCAGCACTTGATGATTTGGAAGTTGGGGGTCAAATTTCCTGCTCGACTGCCCTTGATGCTTAAAGAAGTTTTTTGGTTTTTTTTTTTTAGATCTTATTTATTTATTTAACAGAGAGAGAGAGACAGCGAGAGAGGGAACACAAGCAAGGGGAGTGGGAGAGGGAGAAGCAGGCTTCCTGCAGAGCAGAGAGCCTGATGTAGGACTCTATCCCAGGACCCTGGGGTCATGACCTGAGCTGAAGGCAGACTCTTAATGACTGAGCCACCCAGGCACCCTTAGAGAATCTTTAAGAGCACCATGGCTCTGGCCCTTCAGTTCCTGTATTTGACCTCTACCCTCATTGTTACTAGCTGCCTGCCCTTAGGTAGATTACCTAGCCTGTCTGTGCCCCAATTTCCTAATCTACAACAGTGGGGAAGTACTAGCACCTTCCTCCCAGGGTTACAGTCAAGGTTAAAGGAGATGAACCAAATAGAGCACTCATGATGCTTACTGGTCATATCCAGCCCTCGAGGAGTGTAAGTTATCATTATCCCTTTCCTACCAAATTCTACTTCGTTATAATATTTTGCCCTCAAAACCACTGCATAAACAATACATACAGTATCTTTTGTCTGCAGTACACACACAGACAACATTATTCAACTTTATACGTAATAAATTGCAAAGGGGAGTATCTTGCAACATATCGAAGTCTCAGATAAAGGAAAACTCCTAATAATCTGTGCTTTAAAATGATGCATCCATGGATGTTCTTGAAGCAGCTGGGTTCATTCTTGGTAGTAGAACCAACTTGACCTGGGGGGTGGGCGAGTCCCAACCTTTACAGCGCACACAGTGGTTTTAAGTGCCTGAGCAATTTCGATCCTGCCAACGGCACTATGAGGGGGCACTACTGCCCCAACATTGCAGATGTAGGAACTGAGGCCTGCAAAGGTTCAGGAATTTGCAGAGAAGACACTAATCACACCAGTAGGACAGAGTCAAACTGGAATCCAGATCATCTGTTGCTATGTCTTCTGATTCCCAAATGCTTCTGCTACTTGACCATGTTGAGTAATAGGCCCCATTTCACTGTAACTACTTCATTTTTTTAAAGATTTTATTTATTTATTTGACAGCAAGAGACAGCAAGAGAGGAAACACAAGCAGAGAGAGTGGGACAGGGAGAAGCAGGCATTGAACAGAGAGCCCGATGTGGGGCTCGATCCCAGGACCCCAGGATCATGACCTGACCTGAAGGCAGAAGCTTAAAGACTGAGCCACCCAGGCACCCCCTCACTGTAACTACTTTAGTAACTAAAATAGATGATTTGATCTAATATTGAGAATAGTTTTGGGGCAGCTGGTGGCTCAGTTGGTTGAGCGTCCTACTCTGAGTTTCAGCACCGGTCATGATCTCAAGCTCCTGAGATGGAGCCCCATGTCAGGTTCTGAGCTCAGTGCAAGTCTGCTTGAGATTCTCTCCCTCTCCCTCTGGCCCTCTCTCTGCTCCCATGCTCACTCTCTAAAATAAATAAATAAAATCTTTTTAAGAAAGGAATAGTTTTGTTAATCATTGTACAGTTATTGAGTAACCCTCGGGTGGGGGTAAAGCTAAAGAAAAATAGATCTGTGCCCTTTAATAGAGCAGTTTGTAATAAAGGGGACATAACTGTGAGGGAGAAAGACTCAGGAACTCTTATAAAGTAACGTGCAATTTCTTATGAATCGTAAGCTGCAGGCTATTTCACATTTTAATGTCTCTGGATGACTTCAAATCAATTAGATGTCATAGCTTACTAGGTAGCATTTATTTTCTTGGTGGCATGTAAAATAACAGTGATGCATAATCGTTGTCATTTTAGAGTCAAGAAGATATAAAATCATTAAATAGCCATTTATTTTATAGCAATCAACATTAGTCAAAAGTAAATCTTTTTTATACATAGTTAATAAAGTTAATATCTGTTACCACAAAACTGAAGTCATAAGATCACCATTATTGATTCCAACTATCTGGCTCAGGTTGAAGGTCGCCTCTGTCAAGAAGGAGGCACAGCAGAAGTCCCTCAGGGTTGGTTAAGATGGGAAGGCTGCACAAAGGAAGCTATCAATTAGGTTAACGATTCCCCAGTGAAACATGCATATAAAATCCTCATGCAAGCAGAAACATTTGAATGAACAAAATAATAGGTGAGTTCAGACAGAAGGCCCTCACAGAGTTTCCAGAGACACAACAAACTTTGGACTTTCAGAGAAGTCAAATGCCAAGGCTTGCCACAGAGGGGGAGGTCTTGGGGGAGACGGCTTTGTGGCACAGGGACAGGAACATAGAGAGGGTATGTGGCAAGTAGTGCCACACACAGGACATCTGTAGATCTCTAAAGAGGTCAGGTGACAGGGAGCGATAAAAGTGTTATGGATACTATTTTTAAGATTTACTTATTTATTAGAGAGAGAAAGAGCATGGGTACAAGTGGGGGAGGGGCAGAGGGAGAGAATCTTCAAGCGGACTCTGCGCTCACCTGGCAGCCTTCCTGCAGGGCTTAATCTCACCAGCAATGAGATCACGACCTGAGCTGAAACTGAGTGCACGCTCAACTGAAGGAGCCACCCAGGAGCCCCATAAAGTGTGGGTACGGACATAGACATGGACACCACCTTCAGGATTCAAATCCTGGCCAAGCCGCACGTTGGTTTTTGATCTTAGGAAAGTCACTTATGTAAGTCATTCACTTATTTTCTGAGTATCAGTTTACTCCTTTGTAAAAAGGCTACATAATATGTAATGTTCAGTGGTGTGAGGAGTAGAGATGATATTTGCAAAATACTTGTCGGGAAACAGGCACTCAACAAACGGCAATGAAATTGGTTAGAAGGTTTTGTGTTTTTTTTGTTTTGTTTTTTAAGATTTATTTATTTAACAGACAGAGATCACAAGTAGGCAGAGAGGCAGGCAGAGAGAGGAGGAAGCAGGCTCCCCGCTGAGCAGAGAGCGGAATGTGGAGCTCGATCCCAGGACTCTGAGACCATGACCTGAGCCAAAGGCAGAGGCTTTAACCCACTGAGCCACCCAGGCGCCCCAGTTAGAAGGTTTTGATTGGAAGGACACAAAGAGCCAAGCCATGCTGTGGGAAATTAACGTGGAATTTGTGATTAAGACCGATTAGAGGAAAGGAAGTGGTAAGGAGAAAACTAGTTAAGATGGCTTTTCAGTCGTCTTGATGAGAAGTAATGGGGTGGAGTGGGAGACAAACCAGCAAATGTCTCTGGAGATGCAGCAATCAGGTGTCTCTAGGACGGGGCCCACAAATCCTATGAACCTTGTCTAGGCAGTACGCGGGATGTAGAGCCTTAGGGTGGAGGGCAGAAAAAGCTCCAGAGGAATCCAGAGGCCTGGAAGTTTGGTGCCCAGGTACCTGAGAGCCGAAGCCGGGGTGGATGCGGGTGGGGGAAAGTCGGGGCTGGGGTGTAGAAAGTTCTCCATCACTACTGCCTAAATCCCATAGGCAGAATCTGTGTCCAGGCCCCAGCCAGTAGACGCCGTAGAGGAGGAGGGGCCGGCGGGGGCGTGGCCTCTCCGCCGCCCCGCCCTGTCCCGCCGCGTCGGCCTCCTAGCTCCTCTCCGCGGGGCGGAGTCCGAGGCGCCCGGCAGCCCACCCGGCCCGCTTGCCCCAGCCGCCCTTGGAGCCCTGAGTCCGCAGGTGCCCCCGGAGCGCCGCAGCCACACCATGCTGGGCATGATCAAGAACTCGCTGTTCGGGAGCGTAGAGACGTGGCCTTGGCAGGTCCTGAGCAAAGGGGCTAAGGTAGGCCCGCAGGGCTGCCGAGGACCTGAAGCGGGGCTGCGCCCGCCCACCGCACCCTAACCGGGGCTGGAGTGGGTTCTGACGGGCAGGTGGGGCAAGCGGTCTGCCCCAGAATGTGCGTTTTGGCTTCTGCCGGGGGGGGGGGGGGGGGGCATGGCCTTCCAGTGCCCAGCACGCGAACTGGGAAGGAGGAAGTGAAAGGGAAGTACAGAACAGCAGACTGAGGGCTCTACTGGGAGGAGGGGAGACAAAGAGGAGAGATCGCTTTAAGAGAGGAGTCTAGGCGCGGCGACGGAACAGCGCCTGTTGAATGCATTAATTCCTGTAAACATCCTAAGCATTCTGATCATTTCTTTGCTGGGAGGCCTTCGGGTGCAAAAAGATCGAAAACGTGCTTGTCCTCAAGAAATTCCCAGCTACTGGAGACATGAGTATAAAGGAGCAAGATCTGTGCTCCACCGAAGTAAACGTGCACGGGAGGGAGCACGGGAAGGACCGATCCATTCTGCCAGGGGCTGATGAGGGGGACTTCCCGGAGGAAGCGTCTTCACCTGGGTTTCTGGTATGTTAGGAGGGCGCAGAAAAGCGGAGAGCATGCGCAAAGGCCCAGAGCGGTAACATGGTATGCTGGCCCGTGGAACTCCCAGAGTTGGGTCCTAGGATACAGGTTGGGTGAAAAAGGCTTAACTGCTGTCTCCCCCACAAATTGACATCAGTGCTAACACAAGCAAATTAGATTGCCCCCTGAAAACGGAAGAGTCTGCAGCTAGATTACAGTCTCCTTGCAAACAGGTACTTTGTGCATTTTGTATACTCAGCTCCCCGCTCAGCACCTCCTATGTTAAAGGACTGTGTTGTCTGAGGACCCAGTTCTGGTACTCAGCGCGATGATGGTCACACAAAAGCCCTCAACCAGACTAGTCTGGGTTCTTCACGCAGCTATAACTAGAGCCGGGTCACTTCATCTGTCTGTCTCTGAGTTCCCTCAGCTGCACTTAAAATGACCAAGTTGAGCCCGGATCAAGGGTGACATTCAGATGCCTACAAGCATCCAGGCAGGCTCTGGAAATGAGTGAAGCTGCCTGTGTTAGACTCTAAGGCAAGGTGGGGACTGAGGCAAATCCAAGAAAGAATTCGGGGTCCCCTCTACAAAGAGCAGCCATGTTGCTATGCAGGGATATAAACCAGGATTGCCAGATTTTTAAGGAAAACCAGAAATCCAGATTCTTCATGTGAACTCTCCTAAGTTAGAATTAATGTATTCAACAAGTAACTAAAATTTGTTGAGTACCATCTATGTACATCACTCTTACAGGCAGTGGGGATAAAGCAATGAATAAAACCAACAAAACCCCCATCCTCGTGGAGCTTACATTTTAGTGGCTAATGCACAAGTAAACAGGTCAAATACCTCGGTATCAGCTGCCGATCAAGACTATGAAGAAAAACAAGCGGGGAAGGGAGGAAGGAATAGGGAATTTGAGGAATGAGCCTGTGGTTTCAAGTGGGGCAAATAATGTCAGTTTTACCTGTTTGCCTACCAATGTTCATAAGCTGCAGGCCGCAGGAACTGTCTTTGGTGAGATCCTGCCTGTGTGAGGTGCGTGTGCTCGTCTGTGGACTCAGCCCGGGAATGTCTAGGATGCTTTTTGGCCCTAACGCTTAAAGAATCCCCATGTTACCAACAGCTCCCAGAGAGCTCTCCCTTCTGTAGTGGAATACAGCTCTCTGGGTCTTTTGGGGGTAACAGACAATTGCCAGGGCTGCTGTACCGTCTGTCTGTCCTCACATGCCTCCCCCGCCCATTCCCTGGGTCTCAGTCTGGAGTCTGGAGTGGGGGTCGTGTCTCAGTCTGGAGTGGGGGCTGATTCCGGTTGCCTACTTACCAGGCTCCAGTGTCAGATAATTCGCCGTGAGGTTCACCCAGGGGGAGGCACTGGTGGGAGATAAAAGGGTGGAAGGAAAGAAAGAAGGTGTTTCTCCCTTTCTTTCTCTGAACTATCAGGTCTCTGGCACCAAGAGTTTCTCCACAGCTCCAGCTCTTTCTAGACAGGCCACCATGGTTCTAGCTTCTTCCAAGTAACCCAGGTCTCTGAGCTCTAGTAACAGTTCTCTGATAAGCATCTTCCCTCAACTTTTGATGGGAACATGGTGCCGTATGGGATATTGCTACCAGGCTGATGCAGATCACTTAACCTGAATGTTCTTAGTTTCTGCAGGTGTAGAACGGGCATAAAAATACCTCTCCCATCTACTCCCAGACCAACCATAAATATTACATTTTTTAAAAAACATGAAAATGCTTTGTAAACTCATACACCCTACAAAGGTGATAATACCATTCAGTCAGACAGAACTCAGCTCTGCTCTTCCTAGCTGTGTGGTCAAAGGCAACTTGCTTAACTTCTCTGAAGCCAATCACGAGAAGAAATAACAATTTGTATCTTGTAAGAATGTTTGGGAATTTCAATGAGATAACCAGCTATAAGTTGTTCAGCAAAATACCTAGTACTTGGTAGGGTATGGTAACCGTTGGCTTCCCCTTAGTTTCACAGGTAATTTCGGTTAAGTTACTTAACCTCCTAAGCACTGTGAACCCTGAAATCTCTCAGCTATGAGAATGACAGTGCCTATGTGACAATTATGTAACTATTCAAAGATACTCAAGCCTTTTTTAAAAAATATACAAATTCAGGGGATTATTACTTTGAAGACAGACTCTCCCTGGAATTCTCTCTCTTGCCCCGGGTAGCGTCTGGGTCAGGAATCGTTGCCCATTTTCTTGGACCAGTAGATGGCAGACAGTGGGCCCTGTGTAGCTCAGGTTCGGGCTAACCATATGTTCAGGACTGATTGTGATGGGGAGATCCGGGCTGCTGCAGAGCTTATCAGGTGCCTTCCACATTGCTTCAGGAAGGAGGTGGGCACACTGCTCACACTGTATTGAATTAGGTGGGTCTTGTGGATGCACAGAGCAGGACTGATATTAATAACTGACATCTTAATGGGATTTTTTTCCCAGCCTGTGCACATTGGTTGGGACCCAACCGCCCAGGGGTTTGAATCCTGGCTCTACCACTTGCCCACTGTAACTCAGTCATGTTACTTAACCCCTCGTGCTCCAGTTTCACCTGAAAATAAAGATAAAAACACTCACTTCTTCACAGGATCATTGGAGTGATTGCAGGAACAAATTCATGCAAAGTATTTAAAACGATACCTGACACATAGAAAGTCCCGAGTTAGGTGGACTATATTATTTTTTCTTATGATGAGAAATTATTGTTTTATGATGAGAAAGCTGGCTTCCAGAATCAACATGTTATACCCACCCCAGCAGGTGGCAAGAAAAAAAATTGACCTCGCAGAGAACCTTGCAAATTCCATAGCAAGAGGCATTGTTTCCAGATCCCAGTCTGGGATTTGAATTTGACCAGGGTTCCTGGGGAATGTTGAAAACTGGTGTTTGCAGCCTTGGGCCAAATCCATGTCTGATTGGGAGCATAAGCTAGCAGAATCTGGGACAGAGATGGGCTGTTATTATGTTCCATGTGACAAGGACACACACAAAAGACACTAAATTGGAAGAATCAAATGTGTTAGCTGTGTTAACTTAGGTGCTTTATTTTCTGTGGAAATAGAACTCTATTTAAATTCTCCCTGGAGAGGGACGCCTTGGTGGCTCAGTTGGTTAAGCAGCTGCCTCCGGCTCAGGTCATGATCCCAGTCTCCTGGGATCGAGTCCCACATCAGGCTCCTTGCTCAGCAGGAAGCCTGCTTCTCCCTCTGCCTCTGCCTGTGCGTTCTCTCTCTCTCTCTCTCTCTCTCTCTCTCTCTCTCTCCTTCTCTGACAAATAAATAAATAAAATCTTAAAAAAAAATTTTTTTTTAAGTTTAAAAAAATATTCTCCCGGGAGAGCTGGGTAGTTTTGCAATGTCCCTCTCTCCAACCTAAATCTCCATAGTGATCCAGTGGTTCAAATGAGTTTATGGACACAGATGCTATCCAATTAGGTGGGACCTTAAGACATTGTGAGTTTGCTTTTCTCCCGCATAGGTATAATTAGACTAATTGCTCATCTGTCTACCCAGCTATGTCTATTCTATTCCTTGTCCTTCAAGTAAAACCAGGTTTTATGCCACAGCCTCCTTTCCCACAAATACTCCTATTACCTACTATATGCAAGACATATAGAACTAAGAGCTAAGAACTTGGTGAATGAGGGCTTTTAGGTAGGGCATTCATTAACATGATTAAGTGATACAGAATGCTCTGTGTATATTCCCTAGCAATCTCAATTTCATTCACAGCTTCAGTTTCCCCTTTTGCTGATGACTTCCAAATTTATCCCCCGTGTCAGTCTCCTACTGAGCTCCACACCCACATGTCCAGCTGTGCAATGGATAGTTTGCCTATCTGTCCTGGGAGGCAAATGAACTGATAGATATGAAAGGGCCCTTCTAGACCTAGTGTTCTCAGCCTTTGGAGTTCATAGGAAGGACGGATCACTCAGTAAGAGATGGTGGAGTTGGAGTTGAGCCTTAAAGATTGGTAGATTTATGGGGTGCCTGGGTGGCTCAGTCAGTTAAGTATATGCCTTCAGCTCAGGTCATGGTCCCAGGGTCCCGGGATCAAGCTCCTTGCTCAGCAGGAAGTCTGCTTCTCCCTCTTCCTCTGTCCCTCCCCCCTACTCAGGCTTTCTGTCGTTCTCCCTCTTGCTTGCTTTCTCTCAAATAAATCAATAAAATCTTTAAAAAAAAAAAAAAAAAGGACTGGTAGAATTATCATGGGGGCCTTGGCTCTCCGAATCAAACTGGATTCTTTTCTTGGTTGCCTTTCTTCTCTTGCCATGGACCTTCTGCCTGGAGAAGAGTCTAAGAGCACAGATCACCTGTAGGATCCCCAGAACTCCTTTCTGTGCCAGGACCCCTCCCACTCAAAATTCCACATTTGGATCACAAAGTCAATTGAACGAATTTGGGGTAGATGAAACTGACTTGTACTCAGCTCACCGTCACAGAATCCTCCCTATGGCAGCCTAGGAGTCCTCCAGGGGTCTGGCCCAGCCAGAATCTGCAGCCCCCTCTCTCACTCTGCCCTGATTGACAGGGTTTGCTCCAGGCCCAGCGAACCAGCTGTGTTCTACCCCTCGGCTCTTTTCCACCTGTGGTGCCTGCTACCTGAAATTGCCCTCCCCAAACTTGCAGAACATTTGCTACATCATATGATAATTTCATAATCTTCTCGCCACCCCACTAGACTGCCCATATTGTCTTAATCTCCAAATCCATAGCACCTGGCAGAGGTCTTCAATAATATTTCTCAATAAATCCATGCATCAGTGACTGGATGTCCAGTTGGATGATTTTTAAGAACCTCAAGGTTCTTAGGTCAGCCTGAACCTAGCCGAGCACATCAACACACATCTTGCCCCCCAGAATAACCAAAGTAGTCCTGTTCTGTGTTCCCACGCTGCCCTGCCTCTCCTCTTAACTATATCATCGGATTATAACCTGGTTTTTCTATTAGACCAGACCACCCCCCTCCCAATGTCAGAAACTGTATCATTCATCACTGCTGTACCTTAGCACAGGGCACAGGGCACGGTGCTCAGCACATAGGAGAAGCTCCATTGTTGTTGGTTGAATTAATAAGAGAAGGAAAGAAAGAATGAAGGAAAGAGCCAGCCAGGTCTTTTCTCCAGTGAGAGCTTGTCATCAGTTTCTCCATTTGTGAGAGAAGAAGCCGAATTCAATGACTTTAGCTGCCCCTGTTCGGAGCTGGACACAGACATCCAAATGTCCAACAGGAAGAACTAACTCAGTAGCCAAAGGAAGATGCTTAAAAGTATTCCCATCATCCCCCATACAGTACCGAGCCCGGCAGTTAACATTAGACTAGGGTTTGGAGATTGGAATTCTGGTGCCAATGTCACCACTTAGTAGCTGTGTGTTCCTGGGGAACTTAGTCCCTCTGGTGCTTCATTTCCTCTTTGGGAAATTAGTTTGATTGGACGAACTTTAAAATGGCTTCCAGGCTGTGATTCACAGAGTAGCGTTTCTGGAATTTTAAACACGAGTGGCAAGACTCAAAGGGACCTCAAATGAAGGATGAGTCTAGTCTCTGCTGTGACAGAACCAGAAAGGGCAAAATACCCCAGGTTTATACAGCACGGCTTGCTACTGAAGGCCCTTTGGAAATGCAACACTTTCCAAGGGGAGGACCTCACAGCCATCCCCCGAATGACACAGTAGATTTGATTTGGAGCCTCTTGATTCTTAGGCTCATGCAATTTCCCCTGCCCCATGTGAAGGGAAGTTGATGAAACTGGCATTCAGAAACCTTTCAGATTTCCTGGGCCCCTTTCTCACTATTCTTCTTTAATTTTGCATCACAAAAAAAAATTTTTTTCCATTCTAAACATAAAATTAGAATGTAAGTGTACTTTTTCAGACTATACAGATCTCTTAGCCTCACAGTCCTACCCACCTCCAAAGAGTCATTCTGTCCCCTTGGGAGTTGAGGACTTTCAGTCTAGGATGTCCCAGGAAGGCCCATTTGCCCAGCCGGGGCAGCCATATCTTCTGCTTTTCACAATCATGAGTAAGAGAGGCAGCTCCTTAATCCATAACCAAACACCCGTGGAGCATCTAATTTACGATGCTCCATGGCATCTTTCTGGTCCACAGAGTCCACAGAGTTCTTGTCCACAAAGACTTTAGAGCAGATTTTTCAAACTGCACAGTGTTCCATTACCAGAGAGCAAAATCAGTATAGAGTATGTCTCTCTTCTTTTGGTGGAATAGAATAAAATACACTTGAGGAGAGTAAAAGTCAACAGGAAAGAAAGAAAAGGCTGGTATATTCACCCTCCTCCATAAGGGTGAAGTTTCATTTTGTGAAGCCCTGTTTCAATCACGTGTGTGTTCTTGATAAGGGCATGAGGTAAAAATACATTTCTTGTTTTGAATCGTGATTCTTTTCCAAGTTTGAAAAACACTGTCTTATAGCGTATGTTCAAGGAATACAAAATTATATCGTATGAGATATCAAAGGACAAGGAAGAGGAGAGGGGATGGAGGAGGGCCAAAGCGTCCATAAGGCAAAGGATAATGACCTTAGGACAGAGACTCATGTGGAGAGTAGTCATGAGGAGCGGGGGTCCTCCCTGGCTTTGGGGGGATTGGCAGTGGAGCTGAGCTTCAGGGGAGTACGATTTAGTGAAATGAGTTGCAATGAGGAGTCGTGTCTGGGAATAGTACAAGTGAAGAGAATGACTCTGATTCTTCTTCTTTTTTTTAATTTGGTGAAAATTGCCATGGGATCTTTTATTTTTATTTTGAAATTAAATTAATTAATTTCTTAACATATAGTATATTTTATATACATATAGTATATTATTTTATATAATTAACATATAGTATATTATTGGTTTCAGAGGTAGAGTTTAGTGATTTATCACTTGTATATAACACCCAGTGCTCATTACATCACGTGCCCTCCTTAATGCCCATCCCCCAGTTAACCCCATCTGCTCACCAACCTCCCCTCCAGGAACCCGAGTTCGTTTCCTAGAGTTAAGAGTCTCTTAATGGTTTGTCTCCCTCTCTGAGTGACTCTGATTCTTCTTGACCTGCAGCCCTGCTTCTAGAATGAGGCTAATCCTGGGGTCTTCGAGTTTGTGACATTGTTGCTGGATCTCTTTCTTCTTTTCCAATTTTCATCTTTTTCCTGGCGGTCCTGTCATTCAGATGTTGGATCTCCTGGCTTGATTCTCTGATTTCCAATTCTCTTCTGTTTTCTATGTCTTTGCCTCTTTACTTGACTTTCTGAAAGATTTCCTTCAGCTTTATCTTCTGACTTCTCCCCTGAATTTTTCATTTCTGTTATATTTTTAATTTCTAAGAGCTCTTTGATCTCTGAACATCCTATTTTTATAGCATTCTGGTGATGTTGTGAGTGGCTTTGGATGCAATATCTTCTCTTATCTCTCTGAGAGTATTGATAATTTGAAGTTTTTTCTGCTGACTCTACATTTGTAAGAAATCCCAGAATCTTCTCACGGCCCTTCATACTCCTAACTGTCTCTTCTACCCTGTCACCATGCCCAGGTTCATTATGAAAAGTTCTTTAGCCGTTCTTATAACTGGACCATCACCGCTTCTAGAGTAATCACCGGTTGCCATTTTAATTCTTTTAAGTATGTAAATTCTATCTCTAGGAAGACATCTCCTATGAGGAAAGGACCTGTGAGGGGGGGCGGTTTGCCACAGTGGAAGTGACAGACAAGCCTGTGGATGAGGGTCTCCGGGAAGCAATGCCCAAAGTCATGAAGTATGTGGGAGGCACCAATGACAAGGGTGAGTATCCCTGAACGATGTGGTTCTGGGCTCAGAGGCAAGCTTGCTAGGTCTCATCAGGGGAAAATACAGGAAGGGGCCACAGGGCACCTGTCACCACCTGCTTCAGTAGCACATGAACTTGGGCTCTGTGCACAAGAATGTTCTAGGAGGACCACACTGACCCCATCCAGCCTACCCCTCGGTATGTGGTCTCCCTGCTCCATATCACCTGGCATGATTCTCTCCCAGGCGTGAACATGCACTCAGGGTATCAACCCTGCAGTGCATATAGTATCTTTGGACTGGTTGACTGAGTGAGGAAAGCCAAGTCACAGAGCCAGGCCAGCCTCAGACTTGAGACCTCCACCTCCAGGCTGAACATCTCTGCCCAGTCCCTGGGTTGCTCAGGATCCGCAGGGCTCTGAGGCTCAGTGAGTGATGAGTATGCCAGGTCCTCGGCTCTGTTCTGGCAAATGAAGGGGCTGAGAGTTTTTAGGCTGTTCCAGTCTTAGACGTGGCAGTCTGTGCTGGCCGTGCCCCTATTTTTAAAACAACGGGCCCGAAGTTTCAGTGTACCTGTCAGCATGGAAACCATATTTAAATATGAACTTAACTCTAAACTCTCTCATTTGGACTGCTCTTTAGAATCAGTGCAGACCCCAAATGGGTCCAAAGCAAGGCAAAAGAAAAAAGAAAGGTGATGTTTAATTTTTAGGATATTTCTCAGGCTGATGATTTAGAAAGTCAGAAACTGGTATTAACCTCAGTAGCATTTAGTAACACCAAAGTAGTCAGGCTTTGGACAATAAGTCAACCAGTAGGAGGTCAAGAAGAAATCTTTTCCTTCTTAATGTTGTTGTAATGTTTTTTAGAAGAATATTTGTATAAAAATGATAAAATCCAGGGGCGCCTGGGTGGCTCAGTCAGTTGAGCATCCGACCCTTGGCTTCAGTTCAGGTCGTGATCTCAGGGTGGTGAGATCAAGTCCCACGTTGGGCTCCATGTGCAACACAGAGTCTGCTTGGGATTCTCTCTCTCTCTCCTTCTGCCCCTCCCCTCCCAAATAAATAAAATCTTTGAAAAACTTTTTTTTATGTGATTAAACATTAAAGAAAATCTTGAAAATAACAAAACAGTACCCCAACCCATCTTTTTTATTGCAATCATTGTTGCCATCTGAATGTATTTCTTTAGGGCTTTTTAATAAGCCTTTAAAATGTAATCATAGTGTTTGTGCAATTATGTATCCTTCCGGTATTTATAGTTACTTATAGCTATTTTCCACTAGTGCTAAACAATCTTCTTAAGTGTGGTTATTGACAGCTACATTATATTGCATTGTGTACCTGTAATTTAGACATATTCCTGTTTTGAACATTTACATGGCTCCCAGTCTCTGACAGTTATAAATTCTGCCGTAATGAATATCCTATTACCTACAGCCTTTAAGATATTTTGGATTACTTCCTTAAAATTCACATTTAAACAGAAGGTAATTAGATACTGATATATTTACAGTCTTGATATGTATTACCAAATAATTTTTTCCAAACAAGTTGAATCACTACATTCCTATTTCCAGTATATACAAATAAGAGCTGTTTTATGTATATCTGACTATATAGTTTTAACACCTGGAAGGTTTGTTATTAATTTCAAGAACCAAAAATACTGTCTTGGAGGAAGAATGAGACTAGCTGATCTTCCACGGTCCTGAGCAAGTTCTGACTGTAACAGCCCCCTCACTCTGTGGGGTTTTATGTTTTCAGGAATCGGAATGGGGATGACAGTTCCTATTTCCTTTGCTGTGTTTCCTGGTGATGATGGCTCCCTCCAGAAGAAATTAAAAGTCTGGTTCCGGATTCCAAACCAGTTTCAGAGCAACCCACCAGTTCCCACCGATGACAGCATTAAGATCGAGGAGAGGGAAAGCATCACCGTCTATTCCCTGTAAGGAAATGATTCTCTAGTCATCTGAGGGTAACATCTGATCTCCATAACCACTCCTTGATCATCTGCAATGAGCATTTGCATTACATTTATATTTTATTCCAGTTTTATTGAGATATAATTAGCCTATAACATTGTATTGACTTCAGGTGTCCAACATATAATGCTTCGATATATAGAAATATTATGAAATGTTCACTGCCATAAGTTTATTTAACATCCATCATAGTTATAATTTCTTTTTCTTGAGATGAGAACTTCACAGATCTGCTTTCTTAGTAACTTTCAAATATACATGACAGAATTGTTAACTATCGTCACCTTGCTTTGTATCACATTCCCAGGACTAGTTTATCTTATAGCTGGAAATCTGTACCTTTGGACCACCTTCACCCTTTCTCCCACTCCCCTCACACATCCCATCTCTGGCAACCACCAATCTCTTCTCTGTATCGATAGCTCAGTTGTTGTTATTTTTTTTTAATTGTACATGTAAGTGAGATCATATAGCATTTTCCTTTCTCTGTCCAAGTTATTATCACTTAGCATAATGTCCTTAAGGTCATCCACATTGTCACAAATGGCAGAGTTTCTTTCTTTTTTTATGGCTGAATAATACCGCTTTGTATATAGACATACCACATTTTTATCCCTTCATCTCCTGATGGACCCTTAGCTTGTTTCCATATCTTGGCTATTATAATAATGGGGCAGTGAACATGGCAGTGCAGATAGCTCTTCAAGATAGTGATTTCATCTCTTAAAAAAAAAAAAACGTAGTGATTTCAATTCCTTTGGCTATCTATCCAGAAGTGGAATTGCTGGATCCAAGGATAGTTCTACTTTTAATTTTTTGAAGAACCTCCATATTGTCTTTCACAGCGGCGGCACCAATTCCCATGACAACAGTAATGAGAGTTCCCTTTTCTCCATAGCCTTGCTAATACATATTTCTTGTCTTTTTGATACCAGCCATTCTAATAGGTATGAAATAATATCTCATTAGGGCTTTGATTTGTATTTCACTAATGATGGGGGATGTTGAGCACCTTTCCATATACCTACTGGCCGTGTATATGTTTTCTTCAGAAAAATGTCTTTTCAGACCCCCTGCCCATTTTTTAATCAGAATGTGTGGCTTTTTTGCTGTTGAGTTATAGGAGTTCTTTATCTATTTTGGCTTTTAACTCCTTGTCAGATATATGACTTGCAAATATTTTCTCCTGTTGAGTAGTTTGCCTTTCCGTTATGTGGATAGCTTCCTTTGCTATACAGAAGCTTTTCAGTTTGATGTAGTCCCATTTGTTTATTTTTGCTTTTATTGCCAAATACCAAACATTGTTGCTAAGACTGATGCCGAGGAGTTTACTCCTTATGTTTTCTTCAAGGAATGTTACGGTTTCAGGTCTTATGTTCAAGTCTTTCATCTATTTTGCATTGTTTTTTTGTGTGTGATGTAAGATAGAAGTCCAGTTTCAATCTTTTGCCTATTGCTATCCAATTTTCTAGACGCTGTTTATTGAAGAAACTATTCTTGATTTCTTTGTTGTAAGTTGGTTGACCATGATGCATGAGTTTGTTTCTGAGCTCTCTATTCTGTTTCACTGACCTGTATATTTGTTTTTATGCCAGTACGATACTGCTTTGATTACAATAACTTTATAATATAATTTGAAATCAGGAAATGTGCTTCAGCTTTATTCTTCCTTTTTTTTTTTTTTCCTCCAGGTTGCTTTGGCTATTTGAGGTCTTTTTTTTTTTTTTTTTAAGATTATTTATTTATTTATTTATTTATTTGACAGACAGCTCACAAGTAGGTAGAGAGGCAGGCAGAGAGAGAGGAAGGGAAGCAGGCTTCCTGCTGAGCAGAGAGTCCAACGCGGGGCTCCTAACCCACTGAGCCAACCAGGCACCCCTATTTGGGGTCTTTTTTAGTTCCATATAAATGTTAGGGTTGGTT
The DNA here is from genome assembly GCF_010015895.1 of Lontra canadensis. NCBI lineage: Eukaryota > Metazoa > Chordata > Mammalia > Carnivora > Mustelidae > Lontra > Lontra canadensis. Next base: position 20,049,845 of record NW_022631003.1, on the reverse strand, counting down.
TTCTATTTCTGTGAAAAATTCCCTTGGAATCTTGATGGAGATTGCATTGAATCCATAGATTGCTTTCAGTAGTATGTACATCTTAACAACATTAATTCTTCCAATCCATGAGCATGGAATCTCTTTTCATTTATTTGTGTCTTCTTCAGTTTTCTTCATTAATGTCTTACAGTTTTCAGTGTACATATCTTTTATCTCCTTGGTTAAATTTATTCCTAGGTGTTTTATTCTTTTTGATTCAAATAGTATTGTTTTCTTAATTTCTTTATATTATTGATGAATTAAGTTAAATACTGAGTCCTGACAATTTCTCATTTCATTTTCTTCAGCTTATGGCACACAAACATTTGCATTATGTCTGACTAAATACATTTGCCAGATTGGCGTGGTTGGAGTATCCCCACAGTTTAGGCTGAACACCTACATTAGCCGCAGTAGGGTTCCGGGAGACTCAGGGAATAGCTAAATCAAGCTGTTGTTTGGGGTCACAAATACATAAATGAGTATAGAATATATATCGGACTTGGGGGCTGTCCTTTTTACCCCTTGAATGCCAGAAAGGCAGGGAGTATTTGCCAGAACTGGACGGCCACCCCCTCCGTTGTTCATTGTCCACGGTCCTTGGAGCGTTCTCGTCCTGTTTCCAGAGCCTCATTTCGGGTCATGTTCCTTTTGACTATAGAACATAACAAGTGCAGGTGGTTGCATGTCTTTATTCTCTGGACCCCAACCCCCCTTCAGAAACTGAGTCTCTTGTAGAGAATTGGTGCCCCCTGCCGTTTGTTAAAATCCTCCTTTATCACAGGCACCGAACTGTGTACAGTCACAGGCCAGGAGCTTTACCAGCATTAACTATAGGTGTGGATTTGCTTCTACTCCAGAACCAACGGAGGGAAAATAGATACACAGATAATCTTGTCCTGGACGGTTTTTGTCCCCTCCCCAGGGCTTCCGAACTTACTTATTGGGCTCCCTGGCTCCAACACTGCTACCTGAGGGTGTAGCTTTCTCTGGAGCTGACACTGACCCTGGGAAGCAGAGCTTGGCTGGTCTGGCAGTGGTAGGCCTTAGTCGTGCCCCCTCGAGGACAGTGCATGTACTGCAGCCGGGTCTCTACTCCAATCATCTTTCAGACCTTCCTGCCTTTGCCACAGAGGCAGCAGGGAAAGCAAACTCGGGGTAAGGAATATCTTTCCCAAGGACAGGCACTAGAGTGGGGAAGCGAGGTGGCTGTGGTACACAACTTAAGGAGGCGCCCACTTTCACAGTGGCCTAAGTACAGGATTGGCCCTGAGAGTGAGGGCCTCCTTAAATCTTGGGTGCTGTGTCTCCAATGTCTCACCCCCATTCCTGCTCCCTCTTCTCCTCTCTTCCCCACGTGTCTTGGGAGGCAGGCTGGTGTACTCTAATGAACAAGTATATTTTAGTTTGAATCCCACTCAGCCTCTCTAAGACAGTTTCTCCATCTGTTAAGTGCCCATAACAACCTCCCTCAGAGGACTTCTACTAAAGAGTATCTTTCAGTAGTCACTAAGATGCTCCTGTTTTTACAAATGACTTAATGTGTATGAGCTGTGGTAGGTTTCAGTAATTAATTATTTTTTCCCTTTGCCCTTTTGATTTCATAAGGAATGAGGTTGACGTGATTAAATCATTTCCATAAACCTTCAAGGTGGCTGGTCCGATGGTTTTCTTTTGTCCTTAACTTTTTAGTATGGAAATTTCCAAATGTATGTAAAGATAGAATAAGATAATGAGGGACACCTGGTGGCTCAATTGGTTAAGCGTCTGCATTCAGTTCAGGTCATGATTCCAGGGTCCTGGGATCGAGCCTCACGTCGGGCTCCTTGCCCAGCAGGGAGCCTGCTTCTCCCTTCCCCCTCTGCCTGTTGCTCTCCCTGCTTGTGCTCTCTCTCTCTCTCTCTGTCTCTGAAAAATTAAAAAAAAAAAAAAAAAAAAAAAAACAAAACAAAAATAAAAAACCAGAATAAGATAATGGAACCCATCATTCACCTTCAATGATAATTAACTCAAGGTCAGACCTGTGTCATGTGTACCCTCACAACTGTCACCCCTCTATTGGGTCATTTTGAAGCAAATTCCAGACATTTTATTAATTTCATCCATAAATACTCAGTGTGACTACTAAAGACTTTTTAAAAATACAGTCATAATGTCTTATTACTCCTAAAATGTAAACAGCATGTCATTAGTGCCATGATAATAGAAAATGTCCAGCGTTCAGATTTCCCCCACTATTGGATCATTTGTTTTTAAAGTTTGTTTGAACCTGGGTCCAAGTAAAATCCTTCTCGGGGCTTGATCCCAGGACCCCGAGATCATGACCTGAGCCAAAGGCAGACGCTTAACTGACTGAGCCACCCAGGCCTCCCTGGTCAGTATACCTTTTAAGCTTTTACTAGTCTGTGGTTTTTCTCACTACTACACCTTTCCATTTTTCACGGCTGCTTATGGATCATGTGTCCTGTTGTTTCCCATAGTCTGAATTTTGCAGACTGCCTTTCCGTGGTGTTTCAACATGTTCCTCTGCCTCCGGCATTGCCTGTGAGTTAGTAGTTAGAACCAGAGGCACGGACGGATTCAGGCCAGCACCTTCAGCGAGCATGTTTCATAGGTAGTGTTGTAGACCGCCACCGGGGAGTTCATCACGTTCACATGCTTCTGTTTTTGCAATACCCGTGAGTACAGATCACCCTTACCTAGATGCCTGGCTTTGTTCGAGTTTATAAAATGACAGTGTCCTCTATTTTTCCTTCACTTTTTAGCTGGTGTCCTTTGATAAAAAGAAACCTCCTCTTTTCTGCTTTTTGACTTCTCTGAGATGGAGGCACAGACAAAAAGGCAAGATACCTTGTCTTTAGCACGTTGCCTTCTCTTTGCCCGTTTTCAGAAGATTGATTTCATTCCTGAGCATCCTCCATGGGCAAGGCGGCATTGGTCTCTGTTTTTTGAGGTTCAGTATAAACATACTAATTTCAACATAATTGATGTATTTCCGCTCCTGGCAGCTGTCCTTACTGAAGCTCACATTGTCCCATATTTGGCCTGGTCCTTTTGACAAGACTCTAGTACTCTAGGGTAGTTTCCTTGCTTTCTGGTGTGACTAGATGTTTCAAACACATCTGGGCATTTCTTGCCCTAGAGCTGGAGTTTGACATTTCTCCAAGGAAGCCTGGTTCCTTACGGAGGGACAGGGTATCTCTTTAAAAGGTATTATTCAAGTCCAGTCTGAAAGTTTCCTATTAATTCTCTGAAACCTAAACTGCTGAATGTGATAAATAGGGTGTATGGCATGGCTCTGTGAATTTTTTTTTTTTTTTTAAACCTAACCCAGGGTCTTAAATCAGCACATGTTATTCCTCAACTAGCCACTTGGTGTCACTGCACAGCCAAATGTGCTTAAATAGTACCTTACCTGGAAGGCAGAGTGAAGTGGCAGAAGGCAAAAGTACTATTTCAAATACACGTAAGGGCATTAGATGGCGAAATTAATTCTGAAATGAAAGCCTTGCCTCCTTAATTCAGGCTTCCTTTTGTAGAACATCATGAAGGGATGTTCAAAAGGGATTATGCGTTTTTTAGTGGTATGTATTACCAGTCAATGGATAGAAGGCTAGGAAGGACTAACACTATCAGAATCTCCTTAGTGGTCACAAGAGGCAATACAGGTATCCTCACACTTGTATGAGTGGCCACATTCCAGCTCCCTCTGGGTTCACTGCCCTGGAGGCCACTTCGATTACAGCTCAGCCTCCTTTCCACAGTGCAGTGCTGGGTTCGACAGAGACCCGTGGCAGGAGAGGGTGATGGTTTTAGTGAAATGTCTGGGCATAAAGGAAAGAGCTGGAAACCACGAGTCATTGTCAGGGTGACCTCTGATCCGATCCTAGTTCTCCTGCTCGATGGCCATGGGACCTTTAGTGTGTCACCGAACGACCTCAATTTCCCCAAGTACAAGGTGGGAAAAGAGTACCTAATGCCCAGGGTTGTCATGAGGAGGAAACATGGTATCCGTAGATGCCTACATGATGCTGGACGTTAGGTAGACACTAGGTCAGTGTTAGCCCATTTTCCAGTTCTTGACTTCATCGCTCTCCAAGAATCAGATCAAGTTTTACTAGAATTAACAACAAAAAGTCAAGTAACTACAGATACACTTCAGTTCAAACCACAACTCTAATAATTATGAGTTTTACAGCTGGGCTGTCTGAGCTTCAGTTTTCTCATCTATAAAATAGAATGTATGACACACTGTTGTTAGGGTCCAACAAAGTGTGCGTGTGATACAACTTTGTCAGCCACAGGGCGCCCAGGGATGCTGCTGTTGTTTTCCTCTCTAAAGGACCAGGCCCTACTGAGGCCACTGGCAGTTTGGGAAGCTCAACCTGGAGAAAGAGAACTTTGGAAAGAACTGCTAAGCCTCTAGGGTGTTCCATATTACCACTCAGGAGAGCTGTAGACCAGTGTTAGTCACATTCCTAGATAATTCCAGCGCCTACCTGTAATCACAGGAGGCTCTGGCCATGGGAGACATAATACAGTTTTGCCTCCTTGGTCTACTCTATGCCTAAACTCTGTCATTTTGATTTCAAGCAGCCTCACCCAACCATTCCTTTTTTTTTTTTTTTTTAAGATTTTTATTTATTTATTTGACAGAGATCACAAGTAGGCAGAGAGCGGAGAGGGGAGAGAGAAGGAAGCAGGCTCCCTGCTGAGCAGAGAGCACCATGCGGGGCTCGATCCCAGGACCCTGAGATCATGACCTGAGCCGAAGGCAGAGGCTTTAACCCACTGAGCCACTGAGGCGCCCCTCACCTGACCATTCTATCAAAAGTAGCACCCCTTCCTTTTCTGTCCTCTTACCCTGCTTGGTTTTTCTTCTCTTCACTTATTCTCATCTGCATTATATACCTATTTGTTCATGCATTTATTGTCGTCTCCCTCACTAGAATATTCTTGAGGGTAGGGCCTTAGGCTGTCCTCTAGTAAGTGCTCAGTTAAAAGCTGAGAAATAAATAAGCAAGTGAAAGTCTTGGTCCTTGCCTTCCCTGCACTTACCTTTTCCTTTCTTTTCCTTTTCCTTTCTTTTTTTTCCTCTTCTCCCTAAAGATCTTGGTCCCTTCCCATAGCTTCAACTGTCACCCTTCCATCAGTACATCTCCAACCTGACCATCTCTTCATCTCCCTTGAATGCCTTAACATTCATCAGACTCAACATGATGACCAAGATGAGGCCATTTACACATGTATTCATTCAGTCAAAAAAACATGTATTCATTATTCCCTTGTTCTGTGCCAAGAATTTTGTCAGTGCTCAAAATAAAGCAGGGAACAAACGATGTGTCCACTCTTCGAAGCAGGAAAAACTAGTTTTTCCTAGTGGGGAAAATAGATGAGAAACAAACGTCTCTGATATTTCAGGCCTGTGTTATTAATTTTTTAAAAGATTTTATTTATATATTTGTCAGAGAGCAAGTGAGTGAGAGAGCACAAGCAGGGGGAGCAGCAGGCAGAGGGAGAAGCAGGCTCCCCGCTGAGCAAGGAGCCCGATGTAGAACTCAATCCCAGGACCCTTGGATCATGACTTGAGCTGAAGGCAGATGCTTAACCGACGAGCCACCCAGGTGTCTCAGGCCTGCGCTATTTCAGAGATGAGAAGTGGTCTTTGTGGGTGGAAATTATAAGGAAGCATATTTCTTACTGAAAAGCCTTCTGGGATAAAGTTTCTACCAGTAGGATGGACAGGACACAGGGTGAGGAAGCCTTGGCCAGAGGAATTCAAACACCATCTGCACAGATGTGCAGCAGTTACACTGAGTAATGCGTGTGCTCAGCGGCAAGTTTGTCCCATTTGGCACATGTCTGTCGAGTACCTCTGACACTGAAGCCACCTCACTTCTAAGAGCCCTGCCAGTGACAAGATTCTGAATCTAAAACCTAGTTAATCACCATTTCCCCCTACAACGGGTCAGGTGTCCCACCAGTCCTTTACAAACGGGTCCTTGGAAGTGGCTTCAGTCCCCATTTCTGGGGGGATGAGCCTGAGTCAACGTGGCTGCCATGTTTCCCAAGCACCGGCCTCCCCTCCACCCTCTGGAGGCATCCCACCTAAACCTCCCCAAGGTCTCCCAAGTCAATAGGTCAAAAATGAAGCTCAGATCTCCTCCCCAGACCTGATGCCCTGTGTTCCGCCTTACAAAAGGTCCCGTCCATCCTCATACTCATCCCGTTCAAATGGCATCCTGACTCCTTCACCTTCCACATCAACTGTTGGCCAAGTCCTAGTCACCTCCTAGCTGTGCCTTCCCTTCCATCCTCCCTGCCTCGGTCTTTGGCATCTCCTGCCTCAACTACTGCTCTGTCCTCCTGATTTTTCCTAGTTCTTCCACCTCTGCCCCTTCTAAGGTGTTCTTTCATCACCACCAGCCCTCAAGCATGGGACCCATCCCACTACCTCCCTCCATCTCTCAGCTCGGGCACTCGTTAGGGTTGGGACCAAAGCCCAAGCTGGTAATTAAATGAGATGGGGGATGGGTAAACTTTGGGTTGGGTCCCCAGATGTCTAGCCAGGCAGTGAAGCCTAGTAAAAAAGCTTTGTCATGGCATCTGATCCACAACAACGCCCCCACTCCGTGTCCACCTGATCTCAGGCATGCCCCCCGCCAAACACATACACATGCAGTACCCACTTCGGCTCGCCCAGCTCCTCCTACAGCCCTTCTCCAGCCTCTGCTGAATGGAAGCTGCTTGAGGCCAGGCATTTTTGTCATATTGTTCATTGCTGACATCAAGAAGAGATGCTCAATAAACAACGGCTTATTATCAGGTCTTCCATAACGCCTTCCCTTCATGTTCTAAGTCAGAACAAATCACTGCCTATTCCCCACCCCCCAGAGCATTCCATCTGTACCTTCTGCCTGCCTTCTAGTGCTTCCTTCTGTCCCATATAATCTTTATGTGTGTCGCTGGCCTGCCCACTGCAGTTAGACCTCACAAGGGTAGAAAGACGTCTCCATCATCTTTATAGCTCTGTGGTATCCAACTTGTGTTTTGGGCCTCGTCTTGCTCAACTCAGTAAGCATGGTTCAGTCCGACTGAATGAAATGCCTCATGGGGTAAAGCTTCTTACTGTTGACATGAGATTGTCAGCTCCTAGTCTTACGCTTCCTTTGCCTAGCACAGAGCTCCGTGCATAGACTCTCCCCAAATCTGTGTTGATTTGTTGGTTGTTAAAGTCTCAGACCATCCATTTTTCCATCTACCCCAATGCATGCTTCGACCATTGTGATTTCTAGCCCCCCTGGGACCAAAGCCTCCATCTGTTCGCCTGCCTCATTGATGCCTGCCTCATCCCCACACCACAAACCTCTTCCAGACCTTTGTAGTCAGCTCCTTTTGTGTTTCTGGAATGGGGTGGGGGGAGTGTCTTTCCTCAGTTCCCAGGGTAACCAAAAATCTTTGTTCCAAATACTGAACTCTGACGTAGGGGGAGATAAAATACAGTGCCCTGGAGAAGAGCTTCTTTGAAGATGGAGACAGAGACTAGTTAATAGGCTTACAAAAATAATGTGTAGACTTCATGTTTATGTCCTTTGAGGAGCTCAAAGGGCTTTATGAGAATTCTTGAAGTCACACTCAAACACGTTTATGAACGTGGGGAGCTGTGGGCACTGTGTTCCCCTCCGTGTTGGGCTTAGAAGCTGAGGCAGGGACGAGCGGGGTGGCTTCTCCCCAAATGAGCCGAAGAGCTAGCACTGGGCCTCTGTCGGGCATAGTAGGGCCACGTACCTGGTACGGTTTGGTTTTCTGGCTTGTTTGTGCAGTCCTGTGCTTGGGTGAGGGGGTGTTGGTTAGACTGGCTGTGAGGAGGACACATGTGTCTGCTGTTTCCTAGCCCATTCGTTCTGCTTGTTTTCTAGTAGAAGTTTCCATGATGAAGCAAGAGGGAAATTTTTATCCTCATTATTGGCATCTCTGGAGGCCTGGGAATAAATATTTTCAAATTGCTTTTGTTTTGTTTGGGGAGCGTTTTTTAAGTGAATTTATGAATCCCCAGATGATGACATTCTCCATATCACTTGCTGGTTCTCTGTGTTTTTCTCAGACAGCTCCTTCTTCAGGGGCCCCTGCCAAGGCCACTTCTTCCGCCCACCACCTGGGGACCAGGATGCCCAAGAGCAGCCCACTGACCCTCTATGTCTGCTCACCACCTAGGCCTTGTCTCCTTCCTTCCCGTGATGATAGTCAGTACCTACTCACTGAGGACTCCCAGTATCTGTCACAAGGCCCACCTCTTCCCAACACAGGATCTCTGGCCCTGGTTCTTTGCCAGGTCTTCTAAGGAGATTTGCAGTGCCTGACACACACTTGGGTACACAACAGCTGTTCCATGAATGTATTTCATAGACATACCTTCATATCAACATGGCCCCCAAACCATATTATCAGTCACCCCTACCCCTCCTTTTCTTCACCCTAGCATCCCTAGCAGCAGCTTCTATCCAGAGACTGCCCTGGAAACCCTGGAGAATCCTCAACTTCCTGCTCTCCCCGCCTCCCCTCACCTCTAGTCACCTGTCAAGTTTGCCTTTGTTCAGAGGCGTTTGTCATCTCACACATGGTAGTTTCTGGCCACTAACAATTCCATCTCTTTCCCTCCACTGCCTCCAGAGGGATTTCTCCAAAACAAACCTGATCATGTCAGCCTCTTACTTTCAAAGCCTTTGTAAGTCCACCTTTTCAAAGTCGTCAGCACGGCATTCAAGGCCCTTCCCAGTGTGGCTCCAGTCAATCCAGTTTCCTTGTTTGAATTCCCACCCTTAATGTGTGCTTCAGATTTCATTATATGAGTGAGTGAATGTGGAGGCAAACAGTCTTAAGTGTGATCATCTTGAGGTCTATCAACCTGAAGACCTGAAGACACTAACTTTTACTGTTTACCCCAGAATTGCTGACTTGGCCAAGGGATCGAACATGTGTCAGACACCTTTTAGGTGCTCTGGCTACACCAGTGCACAGAAAGTGACAAAGATCCCTGCCTTCATGGGGCCTATACTCTACCGGAAAACTCAGACCATAAACAGTGAACATAGTAAATGAATTATATAGTATGTTAGAAGGTCATAAGTGCTGAGGAAGAAAGGAAGGAAGGAAGGAAGGAAGGGAGAGAGAGAAGAAGAAAGAAGGAAGGAAGGAAGGAAGGAAGGAAGGAAGGAAGGAAGGAAGGAAAGGAAGGATGGAAGAAAGGAAGGAAAGAAGGAAGGAAAGAAGAAGAGGGAGGAGGGGGAAGAGAGTGAGAAAGAAAAGAAAGAGAAAAAGGGAAAAGAATGGGAAAAGGGAGTGGGGTTAAAGATTAGGGTTTTGAGAGAAGGCCCAGGGGAGAAGGTGAGATAGTTCATCAAGCCAGCTGGTCATTCCTAGGCTCTCTTCCTGGGTTCCTGATACTACTTGAGATTCCCATCGTGTCCCTCACCCCAGGAGTCAGAGAACCAGATGGCTGTCCTGAGCAATTGCAAAGTGACAGTAATAGCTCCTGTTTGTCGTGGGCCTACTATGAGCCAGCCCTGAGCACAGCAGCCTCCATCTTGTCTCCCTCCGTCTTCACAGCAGCCTTCTAAGACGGATTGGTCAGCCCTATTTAGCACACGAAGGACCTGAAGGTTAGAGAAGTTGAAGCCTTGCACAAGACCAAGAACGAGAGAGGGGCTGAGGTAGGACTGAGCACACAGCTAGACCTTTTGTCACCAACTGATGAGTTGAGGACCCCTCTTCCTTTGGACATTTCTAAAACCCAGTAGCCTAAAGAGCCAACATGGCTCATTTTCAAGGAAAAGAACTGAGTGTCACAGCCTGAATGCGGGGTACAGCGGACACTCAACACCCGCTCCTACCTTCAGCATCTGATTCATCTCAGGCAAGTGATTCTCAACCTATAGACATTCTTTAAAAGTAATCCCATAGTCTTGCAGACTTTTACTGCCAGAACAGTCTTCCCTTAATGTTCACCCTGGGTCTACTAATCCGCTTTCCTCTCATTTGAGCCTCAGTGAAGCTGGAGTTCAATTTTCCTCATCTGCCTTATGATCTCTCTTCTATATACTTGAACCAAGCCTCCTCTATTCCAAAGTGGTCTCGGCTCTGTCTGCTTACTGTTAGCGACTGTCTAGACGTTGGAAGAACCAATCCCTTAAAGATGAAATCCTGGGTGTTTTTACATCAATAACCCTATAATCAACATGCTGAATGCTTGTCGAGCATGACTAACCACTTATAAAAGAGCAAAGCGTGACTCCGAGAACCCCACCAAAAATAATGCATTTGGCCTAATCTTGGCCTGGTACAGATTCAGACTTTTGAGTCATAAAGCTCATTAGAAATGGGGACATATTTGACTCTAATAAAGATTTTAGTGCAACCCAGATTTAGACTGGTATATTTAGGGCAGGCCACAGGATGAATTTTGGAGCGTAGGCAGATGACGTAAGGAGGGAATAATCATCTCGAAAAGGCAAGCTTCATTCCTTCTCTGTACCCACCTTCTGCCATTAAGAGAGAAGCCTGATTTAGGAAAATCTTTTTACGTACTAGAAAAAGAAAGCTTTCATGATTTGAACAGGAAAAGGGATTTATGAGAAGTGATTTCTTTATTTGGGGCATGCTTCAAGCTTGCCACGGGGCCTCCCAAGACTTCCGTGGGGCCCTTTGGTCGCTCTGTTTTTTAACAAAGCTGCTACTTGTAACCGCTGTGATGTGTTCACTCATCAGAAAGGCTCTGCTGGGGGAGAAGCGTTAGCTACAGCTCTATCCTACCTAATGCTCCTGCGTCTTCCTCCTTCCCCAGCTGGAGACAGAGGGGCCTGGAGGAGGGGTTGCCAAGGCAAGAGGGAGCTAGAGAGAAAGGTGAAGCCATGGCCTACGGGAAGGTCAGCCTACCATCCCTCGGGGACATTTCGGGAAGGAAAGGCAAGCTTATGCTTAGTACTTGACTGCTGTGTTTCTGGCTCTGCATTAGAGCTATTCACATCCATTATTGTATTTAAAGCTCATAACGACCCTGGAGGAAAAACAACAGCCTATCCCAGGTGCGCAAGTGAGGATCCGAGGGATCAAATCCACCGTTCAGGGAGCGGCAGCCCCTGCTCTAGCACGCTTGTCATACTGAGAGTGGCAAGTGACTTCTTTTTTTTTTTTTTAAAGATGCCCTGCTCTCAATAAAATTAAAAAAAAAAAGTCACCCAGTTGGCTCAGTAAGTTAAGCGTCTGCTTTCGGCTCAGGTCATGATCCTGGGGCCCTAGGATTGAGCCCCATGTCAGGGTCCCCACTCAGTGAGGAGCCTGCTTCTCCCTCTCCCTCTGCCTGCGCCATTTACTTATAAATAAATAAATAAATAAATAAATATCTTTAGAAAATGATAAATAACAAAAAATAAGAAAGACTCCCCCCGCCCCCTTGGGGATCATGTCTTCTCCTAATCAGCCCCTCATTCGCTTCTACCTTAGGCAGTTCGGTGGTTACGCGAAGGAGGCCGACTACATAGCTCATGCCACCCAGCTGCGTACAGCCTTGGAGGGCACAGCCACCTGCCGCAGTGACGTCTACTTCTGCACTGGATATGACCCTCCCATGAAGCCCTACGGACGTCGCAATGAGGTCTGGCTGGTGAAAGCATGAGGAACTCGCCGCCTTACAACTTCCCAGCCCTGTGCTTCTGGGTCCACTTCCCGAGGGGGGAAGGAGGGGGGCACAGCTGCCAAGTGTGTCTCCAGCTTCGCCGACGTCCCTTCAAAGCTGTGTACTGCCAGTTTTATGAAATACGCCTATTCTGTCTATGCTCTTTCTCTCCTGGTAGGAACTAAGACAGCCAAAATAGGAAGCAACATTTGAACTGACTTAGAAAGTTCTGTGGTAGATCAGAAAAAAAAAAAATCCAGCAATGTTTTCCCAGCTATCTGGGTCACTCAAAACAGATCACAAAAATTATTGACCCTGTCCTTTTGTGGTGGAGGAGAAAATGTGATTTGTGCACCATCTGTCATTTCTGATTCTTGCAAGACCTTTGTCTAAAAGAGGCCTGAAAATAAAGATCTTTGACTTAAACTGCTGAGACAAATCCAGAGTATAGTTATTTCCAAGACAGCACAGTCTTATAAATAATACGTTATAAGTACTAATGATGACGCTTATTGGGACAGGAATCCCAAATTTAGTTCCAAAGTCCTTCATAATTACAAATCAAAGACCCCGGGCTGGGAAGATGTGTCCCAGATGCTAGACCGTCCCAACATCATAGACGTTTACCACAACTGTGTCATAGGGATTCTATGATTAGAAGTTGAGGATCCTGTTTGCAACTGTGGCCCATGAAGCATTCCAGGAGGGACAAAAGTAAACCAAGGGGAAAAAAATCATCACATTCTGATACCTATCCCTGGAGGTAAGAACTGCTTGGAGGATTTATCCGTGGGAATAAGATGAGGTGAGAAAAAGCTGAGGTCCAGTTTGATGAACTGAAGAAGAATGTGCAGTTTGGCCTGTAGGGAAGGAAATGGACACACACGCCCCGCCCCCCTCCCCCCCCCCGAGGCTGTGAGGGGCAGGTGGGAAAGTTGCTGAGCTGGAACAGAATGTGTGGGTCAGCAAGAGGACAGAAAAAGCTGGGCAGGTCACGGGGCACATGGAGAGTATGCTGATCCTCCCAGGGTGTGCCAAAACCTGGCCCTGTCAACAGGCACCCTCCCAACGCCTCAACCCTTGGGGACCGCTGGACACGTTTTCTGGGAGAAAACCACCTTGGCACCCATCAGAAAGTTACTACACAAGCAGTGAGGAAAGAAACAAACATGAGCTTGAATCCTCACCAGGAAGGGTTCTCACTGGACATAAAACGGGATTTGCTAAGGAAAGGAGTGACAGTTATGCCATCACCTTTCCTGGCAAGCGTTCAGAATAGCAATCCCTTCTGAGGGCCAGGCTAGGCCCCTCTCTGAAGATCAGTGGGAGAGCACCCTGGCCCTGAGTCCTGGCCACCTGCCAGACCCCATGCTGGTCCCTTGCGTCACCCCCACGTGCCCCACGTACACCCCCTGTGAGGAAGTTACCGTCGTGACCCTCGCACACGGCTGAGGGCCCACAGGCTCACGCACTGAACTCGGGGTTTAGACAAAAGTGAGGCCACGGGGGCCCTAGGTCATGTCAAAGGTTTTGAATTTTATGAAAAGTAACTGAATAACTTTGAGCCGGAACATGATACCATCGTGTTTTAAAGGGAAACTTCTGTCCTCGGTGTGGAAAATAGAAGGGAATGCAGTTGGTGGTAGGAAGACCACTCAGGAAACTCTATGAGGGAGACCTAGAAGCCAGGATGATGGCATGGGGTTAGGAGAAGGGGACAGTTTGAGAGAAACAGGATCAACAGGGCTTGGAGGAGAAGAGTTGGGTGAGACGAGGGAGAAGGGGTCAAGGACAATGCCCAGGAAGTTGGCTAAGGCGGGGTGGATGGGACCCACCCCTCTTGGTGGGAGGGAGCACAGGCGAGAAGCAGGTGATGGAGAGCACTATTCACAAGAGGGTCAGGCCCATGGAGCACCCAGGTGGGGCTGTTTCCTAGGCAGCCGGAAGGAGGGTCTGATGCTAAAGAAGAAATCTGAGCTGTGGACTATGTGTGGAGGTCACGAAGATATTGATGGAGTGGATGAATTATGGCCGCTCCCAGGGAAAGACTGTGGAGTGAGAAGAGAACATAGGTGAGATCTCAGGGGAACCCCGATGTTCAGAGAAGAGCAGAGGAAAAGAGCCTAACAACGATCAAAAACGCACAGCTGGTGGTATGGGAGGAAAGCGAGAAAATCAGCGAGGAGGAGGTGACCAGTGAGTGTTACTACATCAGTAAGTGCCACGGAGGCAAGTCTTTGTCCACTGGACCATCCTGGGCCACGTCACCATCTCTCTTCCCTGGACACCTGCAGAGACCTCCCAATTGGTCTTACCTCCCTTCAATCCTTTTCTATGCAACATCAGGAGGGACTGGCTTTAAAACTCTCACTTAGCCCTTAGACTGAAATGTACACTCTGTTTCACACCCTGCCAGGCCATGTGATTTGGCCCCTGACCACTCCTTCCCTTTCCTTTCTCTCTATCTCTGCCTTTGATCCTCCAGCATCATGAACTTTTACCTCCTTGAACACTCTAAGCTCTTTATTGTGCTGGGGCCTTTGCATTAGCTGTTATGTCTGCCTGGAACCTTTTTTACTTCTTTTTCAAGCTGCTGGCCCTTCTCATCCTGTAGGTCCTAACTTAACCCCCTCCTCAAAAAGGTCTTCAGTAGCCCCTCCGTCTAAGCTAGGGCCCCCCACTGCTCTCTATCATAATGTTGTGTTTATGTTTTCCTTCTTAATACAAACCACCATTTGTATTTGCAGTTTGGAGACTTATTTGTTTTCTCTCTCTCTTGATAATGAGGAAGAGAACCAGATCTGCTTTGTTTCCCCTTACCTCGGGACCTAGTCCAGGGCCACATTTAGGGATGAATTAAGCTATAAGTAACAGACAACTGAGCCAACAGCAGCTTAAAATAAAACACTTTTATGTTCTCATGTAGCAAGATATCTAGCTGTAGGTGCAGCAGCTCCTTACTTACATCCGCACTTGCTCTTTCCCTCATGGCTGCAAGATGGCTGCTGTTGCTCCGGCCATCACGTCCATGTTCAAGGCAGGAAAAAAGGGAGAGGAGGAAAGACTGTATCGGTAGTATCTGTCTAATTTTATGAGGAAACAAAAGCAAAAGCTCCCCCAGCAGATTTCCACTTCTACCTACTGGGCCAGAACTGACAGATTCACCCACACCTGCAATAGAGATGGGGAAAGTGTGTGTTTGCCTTTCCAGTCTCTGTAGTGGGGAGCAGCAAAGGAGAATGATATTCAGAATGACTTTGGAATAGCAAATCTACAGGGGTTTCTGCAAGGGGTCAATGAGTAGGAGTGGATACCTGGAGCCAAGAATTTGGAAGACTAAGAAATGGGAGACCTCTGGAGAGATGGGTTGAAGCCACATTGCAAAGGATCTTGAAGGTTTTAACTCTACTTCCTCACTTCTAAGCTCATGCAAATGGCTCAGGAGCACTTTGCCACCTCCCCTGGCAGTGTCTCCTGTTCCCCCATCTCTCTTCTCTCCCCCCTTGAAAGCCCAAAACAGTGGAGCATCAGTCAAGGTGAAGAAGGGGTTGGTTTTCAGTCTCCTACCCTGCAGAGAGGACATGGGGTGACTGGATGCTGGTGATATTGTGAATTCAGAGAGAAGAGGGACAGGAGCAAAGGAAATAAAATGTTTATCCTCAATCTGAATTTAATAATGAAAACCAGAACTACAGACCTCAGGGTTTCTAATTTCTGATCTATGGACTAGTAAAGCAATCTCCCTTCCTGACTCCCAAGTACTTTCTTGTCTGTATCTTTCCCAAAATAGACCTTTATGAAAAGACCCTCTGGCCCCATCTCACTCCTCCTCTCCCTAGGGTCTGGAGTAGAGCAGATGGCTAATATGTTAGGTTATTGTGTAATGAAGTTGGAAAAGCAGAAATAGTAAAGTACAGATATTAACAAATATCTAAACTAGGCTCAGGGTTTAATGCTCGGGATCACAGCCTGGAACTACACATATAAGGATACTCTGCCTTCAGCACAAAGCCATCTTCCTGGGGCATTAATATCCTTGCATGTTTTGTGAGCACCACCCAGTAAACTCTGTCCTACACAACACAGCCCAATACCACACTCTCCTGCTTACACGAGTGCTTAAGGGTCATTGGGTGATTGTGGGTATAAATACAGTGGAATATTGGACTAAGCTCAGAGAATTGGTCATCACTTATTTAAGGAAGACTTCCTTCGTTTACATTTGGCTTCTCTACTCTTGAGTAATGTCACTTTGATCTTGAGCACAGTAATTAAAGCTTCATAGCATGCCACATGGATGGCTATTTATTTGGTTGAATGCCATGGATCTTGCCTTTGAATTTATATTCTTGACTAGCTCTAGGTTTTCTCTTTGGAAATACGGTGTTTCTACAGCAGTATTCATTTGGGGAAAGACCCAAGCAGTAGGCACAAATGCAGACTTGAGAATCAACCCGTGTGAGGTGGAAATGCCAAAATGGACCGGAGATGTGGCAGGAATCAGTATGGCTACGAGGGGCAATCTCGTCATCAGACTTTGGGTAAAACTTGAATAAAGTTTTCCTTGGCAATGAACTCATCAGACCTTCATTGAAAAGTCTTCTTGTGAGCTGGCTCAAACCCAGCTTCTCCTGTCATGACTCTTCTTCTCTCCTGGGCTCCTTATCCTGCAGGAGCATGAGCATAAATGCTTGTTCCTCCAAGAGGCCCCTCACTTCCCGGCTCTGCACCTTTGCTCACACAGCTCCCCCACCTAGAACCTCCCCATGCCTTCCGGTCCCTCCTCTGCCTGTCCCTCAAATCTCAGCTGCAGAGACTTAAAATTCTTCCCTGATTGCTCCCCAGGTCACCCCCTTTTCCCCGTGTCATCCCCAGTGCGTGAAGATACATGCACAGTGGATGCTCGGTCTTCCTAATATCAATTCTTTTGAATTTTTAAATGAGAGCCTTTGGTAACTAATGCTCATGGAACATCCGGCATGTCTCGGGCACTATGCAAACTCATTACATGAATTACCTTCTTTATCCTATACAACAACCCTTGAGGTTTTCACGGGCTCCGCCGTCTCATTTATAGACGAACTGGGGCAGCTCAGGAAGGCTCACTGACACATACCAGGCTGTACAGATGGCACCTGACTGAGCCAGGACGGGAACTCAGGAAGTTGGACTCCAGGACCAAACACTCCTAAACACTCAGTTCACTGCCTGGTTTCCTCCTCTGGCAAGAAGGAAATGAGGCTGGGAGGGAGTGTATGGGGCGGGGGGTGGGGGTGCTCTCTCCTCCCTGTGTAACTTATTCTGAGGCTCAGCCAAAGTGGCAGTGATATCATCTCTATATCCCTAGGGTATATGCCGCTGCCTGAAATTTCAGTGAACAAACCTCAGGAATTTAGAACTGCAGAAACAGCACAGATACCCAGCAGCAATCTGTTTGCCACCTGTCCAACCAGCAACCTCGTCTGTCTTGTCTCTCTCTCCCTCTATAGATTAAAATCCAGCTAAGGGAAGGTGCCTGTGTGGCCCAGATGGTTAAGCATCTGCCTTCATTCTTGTTGTGGTCCCACGGTCCTGGGATCGAGTCCCGCATTGGGCTCCCTGCTCAGTGGGGAGCCTGCTTCTCCCTCTGCCTCTCTCTCTCTCTCTCTTTCTTTTGGGAATAAATAAATAAAATCTTCAAAAAAAAAAATCCAGCTAAGAGAAGGTCTTGGGTCACCCATGCAAACACAGGACCATTGCCCTTTCATAAATGACATCTACAATGTACTTTTGAATATATAATGTGTGTCCATAATTATGTTGACTCCACTCTGATTTTAGAGTCTTCTTACGGGCCACCAAATGGGGGCATTCACACAGGATGTTTGCTGGGTAAGCAGAGTGTGCTTCGTGAACAAAGAGGCTTACCCTAGAGGGAGGGCCCCGTCAAGCTTCGACCATTCTAGAAACCAAGAGGAACCTTCAGCACTTGGTTGTACCTGCAAAGGCCCCATGGAGGAAGTGGAGTCACAGGAGTCCATGTAATTCCTAGGAGAGGGGCTTGGTGGTCGTTGGAGAACACCGTCCTTGATTCCTTCCCTCTCCTGGAGGATGAGGGGTCTCAAAGTCCATCCAGGCTGGCTGGGGTTGGAATTCTGGTCCATCGTACTCCATCCTTGTGATTTCTATCCTTCCCTCTCCCCTGGCTCTCTCTTCTCAACATGGAATTATCTCACACCCTCCAGAGAAAGCAAAGAAACTTCCCTCGGTCCTCTCCTGTTTCCAGTACCATCTCAGTTCTCTCATTTCCTTCACAATTGCCTTACAAATTACTTGACACACAGACTGTTCATTTCCTTTCCTTTTGTTCACTCTATTGATAGACATTTACTTTCTCTGACCTTCTTTGATCTTCATTTGCAAAGTCCAGCAGGTACATTTTCGTCTTTGTCAGGGTAGATGGCTCCTCTGTACCATGTGACAGAGAGCCCCCCCCCCCTTCTCCCTGGCATTCCTCCTCTGGCACCTGTGATCTGTCATTCTCGGGTGCACCTACCTCTGATTACCCACTACCACTCTCGTGGGCTTCTCTCTCCCTGCTCTGCCCTCTAGCCGCTGGTGTTTCCCAGGGTGGGGTGGGCATCTTCTACCCCATTCCTGCCGCATCACGCCACTCTGCATACCCTCCCCAGGTAAGCCCATCCACGATGCCACAGATCATGCCCATGGCTTCTGCGACCAGCCAACTGCTGGTCACTCCCGAGTATTCAATCCCAGCCCATCCTCTGACTTAACTTCTTCTTTTTTTTTTTTTTTAGATTTATTTATTTATTTATTTGACAGACAGGGATCACAAGTAGGCAGGGAAGCAGGCAGAGAGAGGAGGAAGCAGGCTCCCTGCTGAGCAGAGAACCTGATGCGGGATTCCATCCTACGACCCTGGGATCATGACCTGAGCCGAAGGCAGAGGCTTTAACCCACTGAGCCACCCAGGCACCCCTGACTTAACTTCTGTATGCATCCCACCTCCTTCCAGAATGTGTCCCCGCAGGCATGTGGAAGTAAGAAATGGGTCCATTGCTGAGACAAACACTGAACAGCATTCCCCGCTCCGTGAAACAAAGACATAACAAAACCTTTGAAATAATCACTCATGGGGGTTAATAGGTCATTAATAAGACACTCCCTCATTGGGGGTCTTTTTTCTGGTAGGAAATGGATGTATTCATTTATTCTTCAAGTGACACACGCCACAGAAAGCATAAATCTCAATATTGTCAGCATATCTCACCAAGGAGACGTGATTTCTTGAGTGCCAATATTTAGTATTATGCGTTCTTGTCCTCCCAGCTCCCAGAAGAACACTAACTCTTAACGAAAGCACCCTGTCTGATTGTGCGATGAAGAAATGCAAGAATGTGCTTCCTAATTCATACAGTAGCTGAGAGACAGCTGGAAACTAAGGATGGAGGGGCACCCTGGCCACCTGTCTCCCTGTCTGCCACCCAGCTTGGTGCCAACAGGAAGCTGGCACACAAAGAAAAGGACAAAAAAGCAAAAAGAAAGCTATAAGCTCCAGAATGCATTTATCCAACAAACTACTTAACATTCACACATGCGATTCCCAGGTACCTCGGACTTGACGTGTCCGAAACTGAACTCGTGATCCCCCAAAACTTTTCCTCCTTCCATCCTCCTCATCTCTCTAAATAGCACACCATCTGCGTACTAGCTCGAGGCAAAGACCTGGAAATCACCCTGGGGAGAGACAAGTCTTCCCTGGTTGCTGGGCAGTCCTCAAGCAGCTTCTTCCTATCCCACATGGCTATCATCTGAGATCAGTATGCTCCTCTTGCCAATAAGGCCATTCTCCTTCTTAGAAAGACCCTGTTTTATTTTGTTTTTTGTTTTTTTTTAAGATTTTATTTATTTATTTAACAGACAGAGATCACAAGTAGGCAGAGAGGCAGGCAGAGAGAGAGGAGGAAGTAGGCTTCCTGCTGAGAAGAGAGCCCGATGTGGGGCTCTATCCCAGGACCCTGGGATCATGACCTGAGCCGAAGGCAGAGGCTTAACCCACTGAACCACCCAGGCGCCCCGAAAGCCCCTGTTTTAACTTGATTGGTTACCCAGTTTTTTCCCAACTTCTCTTACAGAGAATGGAGGGCGGCATGGGGAAGGAATGGAGACGCTCTCCCGGAGCACAGACCCACAGTGCCTCCAGCCAAGCCTGGCTAAGAGCAACAGTCTGGGGGACGGCATGCGTTTTGCTGACCCCATGCATCTGAGTCTTCCCTGTGAACCATGGCTATGAACCATGAACCTGTAAACACAGGCTTTAGCCTGTGTTTATCGCATTAGGCTCTACTCTCCAGCGTAAGGCATTCCCCATCCTTCTCGCATTCATTCATTTCACAAACAGTTACCAAGCCCCCAGTAGACGCCAAGTACGGTTGTGGGTGATGAGATTCATTGGTGACCCAAACAAAGATCCTTGTCCTTGGGGAGCTGGGGATATAGGGAGTACACAGTAGACATAATAAATCACGTACTACCTTATATTTTAGAAAGTAATAAATGCTATGGCAAAATTAGAAGGTAGAGCAGGATGCGAAAACAGGCATTGTCAGAGGACAGTGTGAGATTTTCACTAGTGTGGAAAGGCCCCATGGAGAACAAACACGAAAGACAGCGAGTGTGTTAGCCGTGTGGGTCTCTGGGGAGGCACCTTCTAGGCTAAGAGCCTGGAGAAAAGAGCCAGTGCAAAGCCCTGAGACAAGGTGAGCCGGTGTGACTGAGGAACCTGGCTGGGAGGGGGCCGGAGCAGCAAAGGCGAGTGCACAGAAGGTGAGGTCAGAGAGGTAACGAGAAGGGCAGGTCATCTGAGGCCTTGAGGCCACTTGAAAGCATTGGCTTTTCCTCTGTACAAAAGCGGGAAGGCCATCACAGGATTTTAAGCAGAGGAGAAACATAATCAAAGCCAGCCTTTGAAAAAATCCCTCTGTCTGCTGGACTGCCGTGAGAGGCACAGGCCTGGGGGCAGAAAAGGGACGGCCAGCTAGGTGTCTTCTACAGCCTTGCAGGCAGGGGTGACAGTGACCACAGCTGGCCCGCGACACTGAAGTGGTGAGAAGTGATTAGAGTCCGTATATATTTTCATGGTAGAACTAACAGGATCTTCCATTAAACTATGTACGGTGCAGAAAGAAAAAGGCAAGATGACGCCAATCTGAGCAACTGGAAAGAGGACTGGCTGTAAATTGCGAGGTGGAAAGGGCTGGTGAAGCAGGTTCGGGGCTTCGGGCGTCCAGTCTTCCTTCATTCTCTGTCTCTCAACCACCAGCAAGACCGAGATCCTACTGCCAGAGTGTCCCTTGAATCTCAGGGGCTCTCTCCCTCCGCCTCCCACCCCCAGGCCTAGGAAACTAAGAGCCACCATCACATTCCCCTTGCCTCCTGCTTCCCATCCCGATCCTCTCCAGTCCACTCTCCCACGCCCCCAGTTCCTCGGCCGGTTACAGGGTCAACAGCCCAGCTGGATGGCATCCCAGGATCCCAAGACGTGCATATCTGAGGCTTCCTTCCTGTTCCACTCTCATCCATTGCTGCAGACATGGTGGCCTTCTTGCCATTCCTCAGACACTCCACGTTTGGCACCTTCAGGCTCCTGCTCATTGTCCCCTCCCTCCTGGGATGGCTCTTCCTCCCATTCTGCATGGCTGTGGCCATGGCCAGCTCTTTCTTGTCCCCACCCAGGTCTCGGCTTCAGTGTTGTCTTCTCGGAGGGCCTCTCCTAACCCGCCCTAACAGAGGCACCCCACTCCCTTACTCCCTATTATAGCATCTTTCGTAGGACTTGCCACAATCAGTAAATATAGATATTTTGTATTTGTCGTTTTACTGTCTGCCCTCCCACCAAACTGTAAGCTTGACAAGATGAGAAACGTGTCTGTTTTCTTCACCGCTATACCCACAGCATTCGACACGGGAACCACTCACAGATGCTTTGTAACGATGTGTTGGGTAGAGGAATAAAGGAATTCTATTCAGTGTAATGCAACATAAAGCTTAAATGCAGTAAATAAAATTACCCTCAGAATAACATCTATACCCTTCAAAATACGAGGCCCTGGGCCCCTCCTCCTCTCTCACCCACTCATGCCCCGCACCCTCCTCTGACCTACTTGCCATTTCTGACCTTGGCCACTGCTCCGGCAGGCTGTTTCCTCCATCTGGAGCGCTCTGACCCCTCGTTTCACATAGCTTAGCTCGGCTTAGACATCTCCTCCTCTGACAGGTCTTCTCTGATCCTCCCCTCTGGCATACCCGCAGATTATTTACTGAGTACCCGATATTTCCATTATCCATTCACTCTCCACCCACCCCCGTCTGTAAGCAACTTGAGTACGGACAACGCGTCCTAGTTCTCATGAGCTGCAGTAGCTCAGGCACAGACACGGTAGTGGCACAAAACAGGCACTCAAAAAGAGTCATTAGAAGAGTGAATACGTGAATGGATGAATGAATGAATGAATGAAGGCCATAATACATTTAGAGAGAGAGGCTCTAGAAGTAAATAAATAGGCTACGTTATTCCGTAGACCTAACATTTGAATTAAACATAGTAGTTTGCACGTTGATAATTAAGGTATGAAAGTCCTTGAAAAATATTATCTGTACTTCCACTACAGAAAAAAGGTGACCTGTCACTAAGACATCTTTATCAGTGGGTTACAGAGCCTTCTATTAAAATCCAACAGTTTGTTAAAGTGATATTTATCAGGTAGGCCTGATGTGCACAAATTTTCCACAAATATTGCTGTCCACAAATTTTCCAGAGATATTCATTACTTCTAATATTAACTAAGCCAATATTTGCTCTCCTATTAGTGATTGCTAATGTCACCTCTGCCTTCAAAGTGGCTTTCCTCGCCCAGTATTGACTTGGCTCTTTTAGAACTCTGTAGAAATAAACACGAACTCGTAGAAAACTCATAGTAATGCGAATAATTCTTACGTATAGACATGTGCATAAAATCTGTTCAGTGAACTTTCAGTTGAACACCTGGAACAGAGGATTCATTTCCCAGATGGCTTTTCCATTCCCATGTCTGGTTCTTTGGCATGGATGGCTGGAAGACCGGACTTGACTGGTGCTGTTGACCAGCAAACCTTCATGTGGTCTCTTATGTGGCTTGGGAGCCTCAGAGCTTCACAGCTGTGTCTCAGGGAAATCATCAGGAGACCAGGTATTCCAAGGGACCAAAGAAGAAGCTGCCAAGGTTCATTTTGACCCAGCCTCAGAATTCATACATCCTCACTTCCACCATATTTTATTAGTTACAAGAAAGTCAGCCAAGATTCAAGTGGAGGGGAGTTCGGTTCCAAGTCTTGATGGGAGGAAAGTCACATAATGACAGCCATCTTTTAAAACTGCTGTGTCTTTTGGAATCCTTGAATGTACTTGACGTGTTAAAATATAGTTTTCTTCCAAAATTGTAGTGAAGAATGTTCCGAAATCAGCCAAATATGCACTTTTACTATCCAAGTATCAGGTCCCCTGATATTTGCCAAATGAGATATTTTCCCAATTCAAGAAATCTAAATCTTGGGACACCTGGGTGCTCAGTCATCAGGCATCTGCCTTTGGCTCAGGTCATGATCCCAGGGTCCTGGGATCAAGTCCCACATTGGGCTCCCTGCTCAGTGGAGAGCCTGCTTCTCCCTCTGCCTGTGCTCTCTCTCTTTCTTGCTCTCTGACAAATAAATAAATAAAATCTTTTTAAAAAATGAATTCAAAAAAATTCAAAAAAAATAAAATGAATTCACCTTCTTTTTTAAAAAAGTCTAAATCTTATTTCCAAGTTTATGTATCATGCTTTCCTAAATATTTTATCTTATGGCAACCAGGAATTCTACCATTTCTAATAAGTAGATATGGTCAGCTCCAACATCTGAACAAAATATTTAAGTTTTGCTAAATGTCATCTCATTTGATTTCAATAAATCCATGAGATTCAAGAGAAATTTCTTTAGGTGTCAAAGATTCATGATGAATGAACCATGGTTGTTAATGAGTTTTTAATAATTCTGACATAGTTCCTGGTCATATTTGTTGTCCAAGCCTATAATTCCTTTACAATTTCTCCAGTCTAAACAATATTGAATCAATGACATATTTTTTTCAACTCAGACATTATAGCTTATCCAGTTGTAAGTAAAATTAAATGTATATAACACAAAAAAGTCCTCCACCAAAATTGTCTTGTCATTCATACCTGATCTAACTGGAAGTGTTGACAACTTACATCAGCACTTTTATCAAATCAAATCACAAAATTTATCTGAGACTATAATTATGATAAAACATAGCTTCTCTATGTTCTGCAATAGTACAGATTTGATGAGACATTATGGTACAAAGATCTTCCTCAGTTTACCATTGAGTCACAACCCAATAAACCCACCACAAGCTGAACATCTGGTAAGTTGAAAATGCATTTACTACACCTAACCTGGGATGCCTGGGTGGCTCAGTTGGCTAAGCATCTGCCTTCAACTGAGGTCATGATCCCAGGGTCCTGGGATCGGCCCTGCACATCACGTTCCCTGCCGGGTGGAGAGTCTACTTGTCCCTCTCTCTCTGCCCCTCTCTTTCACTCGCTCGCTCACTCTCTCTCTCAAATAAATAAATAAAATTTAAAAAAAAATACGCCTAACCTACCCAGCATCCTAGCTTAGCCTTGCCTATCTTAAATGTGCTCAGAACACTTACATTAGCTTAAAGAGGGGCAAAAATCCTCTAACAATCTAACGCAAAGCCTATTTTATAATAAAGTGTTGAATATCTCAGTTAACTTACTGAACACTCTACTGAAAATGAAAAACAGAATGGCTGTATGGGTACAGGCTGGTTGCAAGTGTACAGGTTGTAGACCCTTGTGATCATGTGACTGGCCGGGGGCTGGGGCTACCACTGCCCAACATCATGAGAGAGGTTCATTCGGCCCATCGTTAGCCTGGGAAAGGATCAAATTCAAATTCGAAGTTCAGTTGCTACTGAATGGGTGTCTCATCATAGTCAGTCAAAA
The DNA here is from genome assembly GCF_010015895.1 of Lontra canadensis. Taxonomy (NCBI): domain Eukaryota; kingdom Metazoa; phylum Chordata; class Mammalia; order Carnivora; family Mustelidae; genus Lontra; species Lontra canadensis. Next base: position 20,025,083 of record NW_022631003.1, on the reverse strand, counting down.
ATTAGAAGTTAAACCATGGTAAGTCAGGAGGCTGTTGTACTAAGGGGTATAATTTTTAATTTGTCAGCTGATTTATCATTTTATTTTCAAAAATTATAACTTTGTGGGCCTATTTTCTTTTTTGCCACCTAATATTACTAAATAGATGACTAGAAGCCTCTTTCATGAATGATAGTTGACAACCTAGAAACTATTGATCAATGTATGTATTTTTCTTTGGAAACATGTGAGGTACTTATTGACAGGATGTCCTGCTGTGTTCCAGGTGTGTTTTTAATTTTGAGGATTGTAGGTTTTCATTTGTAAAAATTTCATTATAAATGATATGTGGACTCCATCATTTTTGTTCAGCTTTGCCTAGTTAATTAAACCCCATTTAAATCATCTTCATAGTTAAGGTCCTCCGTCTACTTTTTCCTTTTTATAACGTATCTCAAATAAAATCAAAGTTTTTATTAGTCAGCATTGTTCTCAATCTTGGTGTGTTTACACTCCCATCCAGCAGTTAAACTTGACATACCTCTATATTTCTCACATCACCTGCTTTCTTCTAATGCTGATAAAACATTCCAATATGAGAGCAATGTATACTAGTTCAATTAAAATGTTTTAATAGTTACAAAGTGGAAAAAACTGTCAGATCATTTCTCTTCCAAAACACACCCTGCACATTCATAAATGACATTCAGTTGAGTCTTGACAATTTGCTCAGATAAAACATTGCATTTCTTCACAACTAACTACGCTTTCTATTAATATACAGCTAAACTGTACCCTGTTAACATCCCAATATAATGTTCATTAAATTAACCATCTTATACCAGAAAGTTTAATGAAATCCCCAAAGCCAGCTACATAATTTGCAGGACCCAGTGCAGAATGAAAACGTGGCACCCTCCCTCAACATAGGTGGGTCAATTCCCACTTTCCAAGAACTCACCACCTCAACCCATGGGGACAGGTGACCACACAGGTGGAGTGTGGCAGCAATCACGGGACAGGGGCAGAAATGGAGAAGCCAAGTGACCCAGGGCACCAAGGGACAATAGGGAGAGGGTGACGGAGAAACTGTCTCAGGGAAGCAGGAAAGGAAAGGGAGGCAGAATCATCCTCGAGCCCCAGCTCCAAGTCCCCAGTGCGTGCTCCATTGTCGCATCTGACTTCACGTTGAAAACACAAATTCACAAAGACAAAACTAGGAATTTCAAGATAGCGACCACAAAGCCTTAAATTTCCAGCATGGGCTCCTTCTGAGTGGGAGTTTCTGAACAACCCTACTGGTTGAACACCCATGAAGCCAGCCCGGGAGCTGACAGAGAGTAAAATGAGCAAATAACCCCTCCTTGGCCAGCAACTCCCGCCATCACACAGCCAGTCACGACAGCGATAGTGTTTCTCACAGGAGGCAGAGTATCTGATGCTCTCTCATAGCCTAGGCTTTTTCCTTCCTCCTGGTCCTGACCTACATGTCATGTCTAAGTGCTTGTCTCTTTCAAGGCTTGTCCTCCTGATATGGGAAGCGTCAAGAAGGCAGCCGAGGATGGCAACAAAAACGTGCCAGCAGCCGGACAACCCTGGCTGGCCCCTCTCACATTCCCTACCTTGGGTACCTCCCTTCCTCCCTCTGGGCCTCTGCCTCTGTATTATGAAATTCCTCGTGCCATAGTTTTGTTTTCCTTAGTATTAATTATCAGTGGAAGGGTTAGACCAGGTTACCTTCCAGCTCTGTTTCTAGAAGAGAGAGACAACACAAATGGGTGTTTGGCAAAAGGCATTTGACCTCTTGACTGTTTTGTCTTCATCTTTATTGGACTTGTTGTAATCAATATACTTGAATTCATCAAAGCCGTATCTGAGCTGTTTGGTGTGATGTTGTTGCTACATAAAAGTCAAAAGAAAGGAAACGTGAGTAATGTGGATTTGTGTAGGCAAAGGGAGACTTCGTTTCCTTAAAGCCTAGCAGCATATGGGTTAATTCCGTGACCCCAGGTTTTAGAATAGCAGTAATTAGTACCTGAGACGAGCTCTTTTATCTAACGTGCTCAAAGGGCTTTGTGGTTATTAACCCATTAATTCACCAGCCTCAAGCCATCAGGTCAGGAAGAATCTCCTTAGAAGACAAGTGAGCCAGAAATGGAAACGTCACCACAGTGAGGAGTGGCCATGAGTAACTAGCTGGAAGGAGGGAGGAGGGGAAGGGGACACCAGAACAGTTCTTTTGGAAGAATTAAATGGAAAACCCGCTGCGTTTCTAAAGATAGTAGTTTAACCACTCACCAAGCTCTTTGAGTGAATTCTCATGGATGTCACATCTCCTCATATATCAGGAAAATCTCTTTACCCTAATGTAAACTTTAGATTTGCTTTTACAGATTCTGACAGACAATAATTATGCCTAAAATAAAGGAGAGGACTCTCCTCCATAAAATACTCTTCTCTCTTCTAAGGGGAAAAAAATGGCTCTTTAAAGTTGAGGAGTCCTTAAAGATAGAATGCCACTTCAGAATGAATTTGTCTGGAGTTTGTTAAGGTCCTGACTTATTTGCAGGTGGTTTCCATTAAAAAGCTTCTGTTGGAAAACCACACCGTTAAAAACATACCTTCACAAGGCCTGGAATTCTGTCGTTAGACTCCCTCCTTCAACTGAACAGTCTACCCATCACCTGGGAGGTGATCGCCTCGGGGCCAGGTGCTATGAGGGTATAAAATGTGGAACTTGACCCCACAAGCAGCTATAAATCGAATCAAGGGGATAATGCTAGTACAAATAAAATAAATTAATAAATTTATTACTTACTGCTATTTTTAATTTATTGTTTTATTAAAAATTAATTGATGCAGATAAAATGGGCAGAAAATATGGTTTTCATAATCATGAACAGCACAGCCCCAACAGGCTGTGGAGTTGGCGGTAGGAGGTAGGAGTTGCTGGTAGGAGGTAAGCGGTGAGGGCTCCAGAGTTTAAGGAAGGCAGGAGAGTTCACCGAGGAGGTAAGAGCTATATCTTAGAGGTAGGGGAAGTATTTGGTTAGGAAACGGAACGGTGGAAATAAAACAAAAGGCAACTCAGGCCACGGACAACATCTAAGAGAACGCAAGCAGATGGGAGCTTTGTTTCTTTATGATGCAGTGGGGATACTGACCGGGGGAAACCATAGGGCCAGAAGACCTGAAAGAAATACGTTGGATGAGAAAGTTAAGGTCAGATCACAGGGGTAACTTGAAACCAGACCAGCAGGTACTGATTTGGAGAATCTGGAAGTCTTCTGTCAAAATGCAAATATCCAAGGAAAAGAAACAAGGAGTCAGTTGGAGTGGGGAGTGTGGAGGTGCAGTCAGTATAGGCTGAACACTGCTATGTGCTCCATTGTATGTTGTAGCAGGAGGAACAGAATTTTTATACCAATAGCAACTAGTAGATTCAACTGTGAGTTCTGTTCTGGGCCATGGGAGGGATGCCCCAATGGAATGAAACCCAGAACAAGTGTGTTCTGATGGGGATGAGGAGAGGAATGATAAAGGGAAATTATACCAAAGCCTTCAGTATTACGAGGAAGAGCTGGTCCAGGTAGGGGCCCGCACTTGATGGACAGCCAAAGCCTGAGAAAAGACTTACAATGGAGAAGAAAAGGGAGTAGGAGAGAAGACAAATTTCCCCTAATTCACAATTTTGCCAACTACTGGCCCTTCTAATGCCCATGACCCCTCTTTAAGGCCCAGTAAAACTCGTATTCCTTTGTTGAACGGATGCTCTTTTGGCTCTCACAATAAAAAATCGAGCTGTAAGGAGGACTCCAGAGAGGGCTCTTTAAGGAGTAGGTCAGAAGAAGAATGAAGTATCCCGATGTACTGCCAACCGAGGGCTACTGGGGCTTCCTAAACACAGTGTAGTCTACGGAGAGGAAGAAGTCTTCCCTAAAGTCACCTCCAGTACCTCCTAAGGCCAAGGTGCCTCTGGTTAGCAATAGAATAGAAAATAATTGTTCTCACCAAAGAAACTTCTGTAGAAAAGTTGCTGGGAAACTGGAATAGGCGTGTCTTTCTGGCCTTCCGGTTCTTTTTATAGGCAGTGCAGGAACCTGAGTGAGGGCCTCTACTCCTTCCGCCCATTTGGGGAGAGATTAAAGAAGCTGAGATTGTCTCTTTCTTACTCATTGGGAGTTACAACCTTGCAGCCAGTAGAGCCTCAACTTCCAGCGTGGACACAGAGAAGGTAGGTCGGAATGAAGGGGCCATGCCCGTAGCTATAAACCCGGATGGCTCCAGCCATCTGGCTTGGCAATAACTGAAGAGGAATAGAGAGCTAGGAGTATTCAATTGCAAGGTACTATTTTTCCTCATGAATAGGTGGGATTTTTTCCTAGGCAACCTCAGGAAATACATAGATTTTGGTGCTCAACTGTTGAAAGAGTTATCTGAAGGCAGGGACCGTTCTGTATAATTCTTTGATGAACAAAGAACAGATTTTTAGCAGTAACATGTTGCGTTGGAATGGCTTAGATTAAAAGAAGGAACAGCCACTAGAACTACGAAGAAAAATGATCTGCCTGTCTCCAGGCAGTGTGGCAGTATCTTGAATGATCCAATGATCCATTGATGTTGACAACCTTTGTTCTGGAGCCTGATATAACTGTAATCTCGCCCATCAGGCAAACATTGTCACACACCCTATTTTATGAAAAGCGTTCTGCCTCGAATTTCAAAAAGCCTTGGTACAGACTGCGACATGAAAATGGATGACATATCTGGAACCTCCGAGTGAAGAGTGTTCTGCTTTTCCTGGCAAGACAGAGCCAGGAGAATTTTAAGGGTCTGATGGTTTGGGGCTCTTGCATATTTGGGAAGGAGAGACATTATGGGGCCCAAACAGGACTAGTCAACAGGCACTTCTGCATGAGGATGTAGTCCGAAGTCTGTCCCCTCTTTCTTTTGCAGGGAGACCGAAGTCCGTTCTCGTGAGGTCCACCCACAAGTCACCATGTATGAGGACTGCGTCAAGTCCGCTGAGGACTATTATTTTGTCTGTGAAAACGAGGGCGCATGGGGCATTGTGCTCGAGTCCTTGGCAATAATTGGCATAGTGGTCACAATTATACTACTCTTGGCGTTCCTCTTCCTCCTGCGAAGGGTTCAAGACTGCTGCCTGTGGAACACCCTCCCCACTCAGATCCTCTTCCTCCTGGGTGTGCTGGGACTCTTCAGCCTTGCCTTTGCCTTCGTCGCTCAGTTCAATCAGCAAACTGCCCCTGTGCGCTACTTTCTCTTTGGGGTTCTCTTTGCTATCTGTTTCTCATGCCTCTTGGCTCATGCCTCCAACCTGGTGAAGCTGGTCCGAGGTAGAGTCTCCCTCTGTTGGACAACAATTCTGTGCATTGCTATTGGTGTCAGCTTGTTGCAGGTGATCATTGCCATTGAGTATGTGACTCTCATGATGACCAGGGGCATGATGTTTATGCATATGACCCCTTGTGAGCTCAACATGGACTTTGTTGTCCTCCTGGTATATGTCCTCTTCCTGATGGCCCTCACCTTCTTCGTCTCCAAAGCCACTTTCTGTGGCCCATGTGAGAACTGGAAGCAACACGGAAGACTCATCTTTGTCACTGTGCTCATCTCCATCATTATCTGGGTGGTGTGGATCTCCATGCTCCTGAGAGGCAACCCACAGCTCCAGCGGCAGCCCCAGTGGGATGACCCCGTCATCTGTATTGCCCTGGTCACCAATGCATGGGTTTTCCTGCTGCTGTACATCATACCGGAGCTCTGCATTCTCTACAGATCGACCAAGCAGAACTGCCCTTTACCGGGCAACACCTGCCCTGCCCCAGCCTATCAATGCAGCTTCAGAGTGGAGAACCAGGAACTCTCAAGAGGTACTTTCCCAGGGGATTTGGGGAGCAGGGAGGCTCTCCCAAGGGAGAAACAGGAGAGAAATTGAGAAACCGGGTGAACCAAGAGGGAACAATAAGGAAATGGCCACAATATAGGTGGGTGACTTCAGAGTTCCAGCATGGAGATAGAAACACCCAGAATTGATGTTAAATTTTTATGAGAAATCAGTGCTTCCAAAATACCAAGAGTTATGGGGAAGAGGCCAAGACAGAAATGAATCAAAGGCCCTAAATAAAGAGGGTGTGGCTCTAAGTGCTCACGCTGGGTAAAGAAAGGCACCCCCTATAAAGTGAGTTAACCACCCCAAATTAGGCTTGGACCAAGCAATTGCATGATGTATGATGCTAAGTCCAGATGTTTTGGCTATCAAGGGCACAAGTCAATCCCAGCAACGGTGATTGGGTTTTTTTTTAATTTAAGTCTTGAAATTAGTTTGCCCAAACATCATAATAAACTGATTCATAGGACTCATCACCTCATTAACAGCACAAAGCCCAATAACTCCTGGATTTCTACTTTTCATACCATTCACTGCATGAAAGTCTTCAAGGTTTGCAAAAAGTGACAGGAAGAGCCACTGAATCAGAATTCTAATAAAGGCTCAGATGTGTCATCACTAATAGAAAAAAAGCAACTTGCTTATGTAACATTTTCATAAAAATTTCTGGTCAGATTTTTATTGTTCTCAAAGACCAAGCCACCTGCTATACTTTTTGCTAATGAATAAAGTAGATTAACTTTGACAACAAAAATGCTTGGACCCTAACAACCTGGGGGAAATAGTGGCTAATTCTGGTTATCTAGAAATATGTCAAAACACATTCATTCCTTTCTGAAACATCTGGCCTGTTATTCATAACCCAATATCATAGTTTTACATCAATTTTTATGTCTTAATAGGCATCTGATTCTTTACAATTTATTTCTAATGTGCAAAAATTACATTATTTTATATATTGTAGAGCACACATAATGTTCACCAGGCTCAAAAAAATTAATAGAAGCCTTCCCTTTAAGTGCATACACATTTTTTGAGCTATAATCTATGGTTAATTACACATTCAAATTAAATGCTGCTTAGATAGATGCATCCATTAATTCTTTTCAGTGCAGTTGACAGAGTCGGAAGTTGACACTATACATCCTTCCTATAAGAGTTTTTCTTTCCTTGCTGATGGTGCATCATCAGATCACTAAGGTTTGTGGCAGAATTGCAGAGTCAATCCCCAAAACTACTTCTCAAAGTCCTCATCAGCAGATAAAACTTCTTGTGTCTGTTTTATTGTTGTCGTATGTTTCCAGGATACAAAAGTCAGAGAGAAAGAGAGAGGAGTTCTCAGAGTTTTATAATACCCCAAACATACCTGGATTTATAACAGCCAATATTCTATACCCCAAAACACAGGTGTTTCAAATGTTCTCAGGATGTCTTGGTGGCAGAACAAGGGCGTGCAAAAAACACGTTTCCCGGTGATATCCTCATTACTCATGCATGGTTAGAAAATCCGTTTCTGAGCAGGAAATGGCCTGCCAGTGATAGTCATTATCAATGCAGTTTGATATCGTTTGTTTGTTTGTTTGTTTGTTTTAATTTGACAGACAGAGATCACAAGTAGGCAGAGAGGCAGGCAGAGAGAGGAAGGGAAGCAGGCTCCCTGCTGAGCAGAGAGCCCGACTCGAGGCTCGATCCCAGGACCCTGGGATCATGACCTGAGCCGAACGCAGAGGCTTTAACCTACTGAGCCACCCAGGCACCCCTTGATGTTTTTTTTTTTATTAAAAAATTAATAATGTAGTAAAGAATATACAGATTGCTCTCCAAATTGGGCAGAATAACCAGAAACTTAAAAGCTGGACAACAGAATCAGATTTTAGGTCAGCTGGGAAAAATACAAATATCAAAAATTAGAAGAATGATTAAAACTTAGTACAAAATACAGGATTACACCAAGCTGGGAAAAACATACAACACAAGATAGATAAGAACCAGACAAGTAGAGTCTGATAACAGGAACTTGAAAAACCCTAAGTGTGCCCTGTAGGTCACAAGCTGGTGAGAGGAAAGCAGCTTACCACTGTCTTTGTTTTCATTGGCTCAAAAAACAGTCACAGTACCGTATCAACAGACGTGTGGTCAGCCAGAACAATCAGGCTATTGTATTTGGCACTGGTCAGTCTCCAAGGAGAATACCCATTCCAGTTCTGGCGTCCACCAATGAGAAGTATGGGGGAACTTGGGGAGGCTAAGGGAGAACCACAAAGATAATTAAAGGGTTATAACATGCAACCAAAGTGGAAAGGTTAAGACAATGAAACAGGTTCCCAATGTGCCTTCATCATAGACTATTCAAATTCTCTCTCTAAATTCTGTACCGAAACATGACATTTTGTTTAAGTCCATGAGACATGCATTTGTCATGTGACTCTTCTGATGACTACTGCTTATTGCTATGCCTCCGGTCACATAACTATTTTATTTACCACTGGGTTGTGGGACCAGAATTATTTATCAGAAAGAAGAGTAAGACCAGAGGAGATGAGCAGGGAATTTCACAAGTATGAAGACCTCTCTTGAAGAAGCTGCTGTCCTGTTGCTTTCTGTCTCCAACTAAAGACAAGGTGTAGAAATGAACTCAAACCAAAGCATGAAGGATTTAGATTAAAAATGAAAATAAGAGTAGGTAAACACTGAAATAGATTGGTAAAGGAGATTAAGGACTCCATTTCCCTGAGAGAGTCTTTCAAAAGAAGATTAGGCTTTATCTTCCTGAAGTGGTTATGGACTTAATTCCGAGATAGAAAAACATCTGGCTGGAGAACGAAAATGCATTCAGGAATGTTACTACGGACCCCCAAACAAATGGGCAGAAATATTTTTTGCCCTCTATTATAAATGCGTTCCTAGAAAGCTGTATATTGATTGCACTTTTTAAAAAATCAGTTGCCCTTTTAACTGAGAATTTTAAATGCCATATAATTTGTGGAGATCGTAAATATTGACTATCAGCCACGATTCTCTCTCTCTCTCTCTCTTTTGTTTATGGAGGGAAAACTCCTGTTAGGATTATCACTACTGTATCTGCTTTAGCGTACTTAAGATATTGTTATGTCAAGTTTGCTAAAAGCAAGACCCATGTATATTTTAAACTATCACATTGCTATGGGCATTTTTTTTTTGTTCATTGCTTGAAGGTATACAGACAAACCTAGTATGATTCTTTTTTAAGGTATTAAGACAAAAATAATGAGTCTATGCAGTGTAAAAGGGGGCCAATAACTATAAAATGATGTGAAACAAGAGAATGTTCTTGCAAACTTGCAAACTTAAGTCCATCAGGTTGTTTTCCATATATGTATATATGGAAAACAACCTATACATATATATATATATATATGAAGCTGGTATTTGCTATAAGGAAATTATATATATATGTACACACACACACACATATATATAAAATCCTTAATATAAGGGATTTTTAAAATTTATTTATTTGAAAGAGAGAGAGACCATGAGCAAAGGGAGGGACAGAGGGAGAAGCAGACTCCCCGCTGAGCAGGAAACCCAACAAGGAACTCAGTCCCAGGACCCTGAGATCATGACCCGAGCCAAGGGCAGACGCTTAACCGACTGAGCCTCCCAGGTGTCCTGCAAATACCAGCTTTCGCTGGACAACCCTTCTGGGCAATTTTCAGCGTTTTCGTTTTTTTTTTTTCTTCAAGACATCCCCCCAATCCTTCCTAGAACAAACCCAATTTCAACGGTCCCAAGCAGTGTAATTTTTGTTTTTTCGCAGGAACAAATCACAAAACTGTTTTCTCACCCTCAGGAGCTACAAGTGACAGAGAGACAAGTGGTATAAAGTAGGGAAGAAGACAGTGAGTCTGGGCAGGACTTGTTTGGTCTGAGGACAGATACGACAAGCATTCGACATTCCTGAAGAGGCAGGGAGCGTGAGAAAATTGGGCAGCGTGCGGCAGCAGAAAGAATGCAGAATCTGGGTGCCCTGACTTTGAGGCTCACCTCTGCTTCCTGCCAATTTCGAGGCAAAAGCAAGCTCCTCAACCTCTAGGAGTTCAGGCTCGTAGTCTTGAAATGATGGTTATAGTGTCCTCACCTCTTCTCCATGTAAACAGAAGGTCTTTCTTACTCAACTCAGATTTCATACCACGAAATGGTTGCAGGTTTAATAGAGAGAAACACTCAGCCTTTTGGTAAATCCATGAGCGACAACTAGTGCTGGAAACTTCTGGAGAAGGCGGCTTCTCCAATTTATGATCTAGTCTGATGAGAATGCTGGATGAATGTTGGTCACCAAGGAGCTGAGTGTCAGAAAGTCTCAAGGAACTCAAGGAATTATGCCTCAAGGAGCAAAGTTAAACCAAGAATTCAGCTTATTCTGCCCCCAAGGAAAGAAGGGCATTCCAAATTTCACGGGATCCAACCCTCTAAAAAATATCAGTAGGATGATGGTGTCAGAGCACCAGTTATGACCACACCACTGGATACTAATTCTCAAAGCACAGCAGTATGGTGTTTTCTTTTTCTTTTCTTTCTTTTTTTTTTTAAGATTTTATTTATTGATGGATAGACAGAGACACAGAAAGAAAGGGAACACAAGCATGGGGAGTGGGAGAGGGAGAAGCAGGCCTCCTGCTGAGCAGGGAGCCCAATGTGGGGCTCAATCCCAGGATCCTGGGATCACGACCTGAGCCGAAAGCAGACACTCAAGGACTGAGCCACCCAGGTGCCCCAGCAGTATGGTGTTTTCTATACGTCATGCCCGATTTGAAGGGCTGTATATGTATTGATTAGCTTAATTTTCAAGACAAGCCTATGAAGTAGATTTACTGTTATGATCATCATTGTCCCTCTTTTATTCCTATCAGGAAACAAAGGCAACCAAAGGTTAAAGAATGGGGCCCTAGGTTAGCCCACGGCTAGCGAGTGAGAGACCCGCTAAGCATGAACATTCAGGGTGAGGCCACGCCTGTGACCATCAAACAACGAATATGTATGGAGCGAGGCCCTGGTGTTAGGGCAGACATGGCCTGTCCTCACAGAGCCTACAGTCTTGTCGAGGAGACTGACATTAAACAAATAACCATGCATGTGATTATTCTATGACAGGAGAAAATTATCTCTAGGGATCTTGTTTTATTACATCTGGTATTTTATAAAGCTGAACCAAAGCTTGCAGAGTATCAAGCCTGAAGGGACTTTAGAGATGATCTAGGTAAGGCCTTGTATTTTCCTGTGGAGGACAGTGAGGTACGCAAGGTCACACAGGTAGTACTACGGGAACAAAGACCTTGACCCACTGCGAGCAACGCTCTTTCTCTAGGTGATGACCAACGTCCGGCATCTTCAGTCACAAAACACAGATGAATACGCAGATGCTACCCATAGCCAACCTTCCTCATAAGCTTTAAAAACACTCTTTTTAAAAATCATAGATTTAAAAAACAAACCAAAACCAAAACCAAAGACAGCAAAAAACAGCCTCAACTGAGAATTCCTTTTCAAAGGGTCAAGAGCCTCTTCACAAGCCCCCAGGTCTTCTCATAGTCCTCGTGTGCTGTTTCCAGGTGAATCTGACACTAACCCAGCCCTTCCCATCTTTGGCTTTCAGCCCGAGACAGTGATGGAGCTGAGGAGGATGTAGCATTAACTTCATATGGTACCCTCATTCAGCCGCAGGTAAATGTGCTCATCTACGGTCCCCGAGGGACAGAGCAAGGACTCCTTCCTTAGGAGAGTTGTCAGGCTTCATTTCCAATGTCTGTACCAACCTGAGAGAGGAGAGGTACGGTGGGCTCGTCTCCACAAGCATGCAAACCTTGAGCTATCCAGATAAAACCCGTCCTGGGGCAGGGCAATAAAGGCAAGGGATGCCGGCCCCTCTGCCCAAGCCCCTCCCGATCCCCACCGCCACGCATCAACAAGGTACTCGGCTATAGGCGAATGCCGCTGGCAAGGAAAAGCAGCTCGAAAGGTTGGTGTGAGTGTGACGAGGAAGAGGCTCACTCCTTCTCGCCTTGGGGACCGCAGGGAATTGTAAATACGTATGAGGTCAGATCTGTTTCTACTGTCTATTGGTGGTCTAAATGAATCCCCTGAGCCCTGCTAGCCGACTCTCTGTGTTGCTGTGTAGCTCCTAGAGCCCAAGCTGCCCCCGAGAACTGGGTTAGTGCTGTCACCCTCCCTCATCACCAGATGGGCGTAACCCATTTTAATCCTTTCAGGCAAAAGCGGAAGGAGCATGACTGAGTAGAACTGGAGGTGACTTGTGTTTGTGTCGGATGCCTTGAGGGTGTACAGAGGCAGGCAGCCAAAAATACCACACTGCGACACAGTTCTTATATTCTGGTCCCCATAACTAAAATCTGAGGGTGGAAGTCATGCTCACACTGGTTGTTCGAGGAACTGTACGAGGCCACTCTAACTAGCTAATGCCTCTGGTCTGTTACCTGAGGCTTGGCCTTTTCCTGGAAGAAGGGCACACAGACCAGGACACAGAGAGAGCATTTGCTGTAATTAACCCTCTAGAGGGCATTAATAGGATGAGAAAATATTTATCATCCTCTCCAAGAATTTCTTGGATTACTTCAATTTCCAGTGATCAGCTATTCAAGAATCTTGCAGAAATAGCTTGTTACTGGTTAAAAGGGAAGACGGCTTTAAAAAAAAAAAAGTTTTTATGTGCATAGCCTCCATGGTTTTTTTGTTTGTTTGTTTGTTTTTCTTAACAAAGGATTAAGTGATGCTGAAATGATATTTCAAACATAGCTCTGGAAAGTATCACCCCTTGCATTGACTCAGAAAATTGACAATGCCTTTCTTCTTTTCCAGACTGTTGATCCCACACAAGAGTGTTTCATCCCACCAGCTAAACCAAGCCCCCAGCAAGATGCAGAAATATAAAGTCCACAGGAAATATGCATAGTGGAAACTCAGAAGACCATCCTAATGTAGCCCTGATGGGTCACTGGGGAGCCCAGAGTCATGTTCCAGCCAAGTACCGGCTCATCCTTCCTTCCCCGCTTCCCAGCCCTTTCCATCCATCCGGACCCTTCATCAGAAGACTACTGTCTCAAGCATAATTACAATCTTGCTGGCCACCCTAAATTGACTATGTGTCTCTTTCTTCTTTCCTGAAACTGAAGGACTTCTTTCCTTAGCAGTGCGAGAACAAATTGGCAGCTCTTACTAATAGGGCCAAAAGACCCTGGCCTGAAAAAATTAGGGTCATGTACTTTGATAAAATATAGAGGTTAGTAGCAACTTACTCCTGCATTACTTCTGTAGTCATTTTTTATAAAGGGCCCCTGTATAAATATGATTGACCCAGAATTTGTGATAAAAGTTATAGCAAAATCCTCGGGATCCCCATGATTGGGCATTTTATTTTATTCTTTTAAAAATTTTATTTATTTATTTGAAAGAGAGGGAGAGAGAACAAGCAGAGGGAGAAGCACAGCATCCCGCTGAGCAAAGAGCTAGATGCGGGTCTCAATCCCAGGACCCTGAGATCATGACCGGAGCTGAAGGCAGACCCTTAACGGACTGAACCCCCCAGGCACCCCTCGATTGGACGTTTTAAATAACACAGACTTCAAGGCTTGGATTCTGGCAGGGCTTCTCCCATGGTTTTAGCACTCCATGCCAGCAGACATGGCTGAGGTCAGTGACCTGCTTTGATGAACCAACAACAGCAAAGAAAGAGCCACCCTAGTTGATGCTCATAAATGATTTTAGGTGGTGCATATAAAAAGCACAGTCTGCCTGTCTTGATGTTTCCAGTGAGCTGAGGCCTCTGCACTAATTACTCTGCCTTCATTGCTCCTGCAGTCCCACATCCTTCCCAACGGACCCACCTGTTCTCACGGCCCACGTGCTGTATATAACAGGTACAACAGGACCAGAGTTAGAAGTGTGCCACCAGAGGGCTTCTTAGGGTCTGATTTAACCCTCTCACCTTCCAGATAAGAAAACAGAACTCTAGAGCAATGAAATGACTTGCCCAGCGCCTCACACAGTAGTTAGTGGGAGTCCAAGTCTTCCAACTCATAGGCCACTCCTCTTCCCATTCAGTAAGGCTTCTCCATGCCTATATTTCTGTATTGACAAGTACAGTGTGGACCCACTGAGAACCAAATGTGATAGTTCAGACCAATGAGTGCTGAGTGCCTCCTATGTGAAAGCAATCTGAAAAATAGTTAAGACTCCATACATGGGGAAAAAAAACCCAGCCTTTTTTTGTGAGCAATATACAGCCTGAATTGCTCAATGCCACCAAGCATTTCCTGAGCACCTGTGAGGTACCAGGAGCTGTTCTTGGGTTGAGCCTTAAGCAGATAAGGCAGACAATGCTGCTCTGGTAGAGCCTGTGTTTTTCCTGGGGGAGATAACACAATGCAGAGAATTTCAGGAACCCAGCTCCCTCCTTTTCCAGATGAGGAAAGAGATTTGGCCAGAATAATATGGCTTGCTAGTGGCAGAATCAACTAGAATCCAGATCTCGAGCTACTGTTCAAAGGCTCCCTCACCCTCTGCACAATGTTCCCACACTTCATATGATTTTCTGCTACCCTCAGATAGCAGCAACTCCTTGTTAAAATCTGTGTCCTGAGCAACGTTCTCAGAACAAACCAGTATGTAGGTAAATGCCCAAAGAGTTTGACCTTCTGCCCTTATTGGTAATGCCAAATTGAGGGAGAAGGTTTAAACATTAAGACTCTGACCTATCTATTAGGTGGCACACTATTTAACAAACCACATAAAGAACCCAACCTGAGAGGGAAAACAACCCATGGAAACTTAGAACAGCTCTGGAAGAAAATCATCATCACTGATGCTCCTAGTTTTTAATCCTAAAAATGATGACAATGACACCTTCAACATAATTCTGTTGTGGTGTGGAGTGGAGTGGTGTGGTGTGGTGTGGTGTGTTGCAGGCAGGAAATGTTTCTGTTGAGTTGGCTGTCACATTTTAATAAACCCATTAAAACCATAGATGATGGCCCATTTTGTTTCCCAAAATGTTTTTCTTAGTATTAGTAAAAGTAAAATTGAACCTCTTTGTGCCCAAATTTGGACTACAAATTTTGGACTAGTTAGATTTGGGGGGATTGTAAGGTGACAAGTGCCTTGATCAGGCTGTTTCCAGAATGGAGTTGTGGTGTAAGGTTACATATGGCAGCGGGGAGACAAAACTCTTCTCTGCAAACCAGAACAGCCACTCAGCCAGCCTCATGGCCATGGAATACCATCAAGTGTTGGTAGGAGCACGTTGATCTCACCCCAGCCCTGCAATTCCCCTCAGCTATTTTGACACTTTCCTCACTGTCTCAATTTCCTTTTGAGGTATTTTCACGTACTCACCCTCTACCAGCTGACTGGTTCTCTCCCCATGTGTCATATTCAGATTCCTGAGAGGGAGCCTGAATGGTCCAGCTGACCATCATTGCTTCTGACTGGAAGATCTCTGGAAGTGGCCCTCTTAATTTACAATCAGCCTGTGGACCGACTGCCTGTGGGTCCCATCTCCATCTTTGGTCCATTCAGCTATGCCTGGCTTGGTCATGTGGTACAGACTTGGTCACATATGTCTGCTCCCTCAGCAGAAAGGTGTGGGCAGGGAATTATCCTCCAGCAAGCAAGGCATAGCCTGCACCATGAGTGGCCAACACAGGAGAGCTTGGTCCAGAAAAATATGATTTTGTGAAGTTAAAGAATATTCCAATGAAAATTAAAATTTGAAGTTTATGCAGCAATTTCCATAAAGCTAAAAACCCCAATAGTCCTCTAAGTCAAGAGCCATGAAGAACCACTTAAAAGAATAGATAAAACTATTTGTGATGGGCATATTGTACTCAATGACTCAATTCAACAATTATTACTTGAAGATTTAAACTCATTTACTGGGGCGCCTGGGTGGCTCAGTCTGTTAAGCTGCTGCCTTCGGCTCAGGTCACGATCACAGGGTCCTGGGATCGCGTCCCGAATCGGGCTCCCTGCTCAGTGGAGAGCCTGCTTCTCCCTCTGCCTGCCTCTCTGCCTACTTGTGCTCTCTCTCTATATATAAAATAAAGAAATAAAATCCTTTAAAAAATAAAAACAAACTCATTTACTTATATGTCCTGGGTTGTATAATTGGAAAGGCACTAATTCTCTTAAGTATTTTAGATAATCCTCTTCTGATTTGTATTTATTTATTCAAAAGGAAGTATATCGGTGAAAACCTTTATTATAAAATCTCTTCCTTTGTGGGGCACCTGGGTGGCTCAGTCAGTTAACTGTCTGCCTTCAGCTCAGGTTATAATCTCAGGGTCCTGGGATCAGGACACAGGTCAAGTTCTCTGCTCAGCAGGGAGTCTTCTTCTCCCTCTGTTCCTCCTCCTGCTCATCCTCTCTTTCTTTCTTCCTCTCCCTCCCTCTCTATCTCTCTACCTAATAAAGAAATAAAATCTTAAAAAAAAAATGAAGTATCTCCCTGGTGTAATGCAGCTGGTTATCTCAGTTAGAGCATGATGCTAATGAAATACCTATAGAGCTAACATATCCTTCATCTTGATGATTTTTTCCTGATCCTAAAGACCACCAAAGATTTGTTTCCCTCCACATTAAATTTCATGCTCTCCCCATAAGCTTTAAAGGCCTTCCAGATATCATGCCTTATCTCAAGCTGTGGTCTGGTTAGGCTAAAATTTTCTCACTCTATCATTATTCCTTCTCTCTTCTTTTAAACAAATGATCCATTTTCCTAAGATTATGTCTACTTCAGACTGGCCAGATTCATGCCTTATTATCCTTCTTTTCCTCTTTCCACAATCAGTTCCAACTCTACCTTTTCCCAGAAACTTTCTCTGATGACATAAGGACCCAAGATTGTCATACACCAAGCCCTTAAGTTATAGCAGAATGAGGTTCTCTTTCGCTCAAGCTCAGATGGTAAAGGGGATAATTCTATAGCCTTTTCCTCAGAGTAAGCCTAATCATCTATTTTAAAAGCACATTTAATTTATGAGCAATAAACTAGAAAATCTATTTGTGCTTCCTTTGGTACAAAAGCCTCTGTATTTTTCATGTAAAGAAGGTGCTTCTCAATTAACATTCAACAGGGGCAATCATGACCTTGACTTCTGAAAAGACATGTTTGACGTCTCCATAAAGATTTCGCCTTGGAGTCATTGAAAATATCTTCATGGCTCAGGCCACTTCTAAGCTGTTGGTCTCTTGTGAGAGATCATATTTGCTGCTCTTCACAGATAGATGAGTTAGAATTAGGTTTACATTTTAACATGTAGCAGAACTTACTTATTCAAAGGACTTCAACGTGGAAGACTCAGGAAGCACAAGGACGCATCCATCACTCACAACATTATTAGAATGCCTTCCCTGGAACTGCCTTCAAGAAATCCTCAAGAAAATCACTGGGATTGGATTGTGGTAATGGTCTCTGTCAGAACCGAGAGCTGAGTTGAATGCTGTATTTCTAATATTGATTTTCCCATCGTTCAAAGAATAACCAAGTGCACTTTGGAAATGCCATTGGACATCTTTCTGGATTTTTCTAAAGATGGTGGAACTATTAGAATTTAAACCACATTCAGGAAGTGGTTAAATCAAGTCTGGGTTTGGAAAAGTCGTACCAGATCACCAACAGCTTGAATCCTCCAAGCAGACTTTTTTTTTTAATGTAAAAAGTAAGAAGATTTTATTGACTCTTATATGTTCTTAGAGAAAACTATTCACATGTAAAAGTTTGACATTTGATAGGAGATGTATTTACACTTTATTTTACACATAAATTCTTTCATTTGGGATCAGACATAATGTTTCATTTCAACAGGACTCCCACCTGATTATAGTCCCAAGTTCTTGAGATAATGGCATCATCATAGGGCAAGGTAAACTACACTGGTAGGGATTTCACTTGTATCTGTTATTGTCCAATTACTGTAGCATAATGGAGTACATGCTGTAAGCAGATACAGAGGAAGCTATCCATAAAAAAGGTGTAAAACACAGGTAAAGAAAATATACAAATTGTGGTATTGCATATATATTTTAATCTATGGAACTGACGCTTTTAACTCACTCACATGTTCTTTTATGTGACATAAATGCACCAAGGGAGACAGCATTTAAAATTCCTTTTAAATGTGAAATTTACCTCTTAGTTATTCTCTTTTTAAGGGTCTACAAATGACACATCTTCGTAAAACAGGACCCACTTGAATATACAAACAGGGCTGGATTTTTTAAAAATATATTCTACAAAGGGAGCGTTTTGTTGTAAATCCCACCCGGACTTTATTTGTATGTATAAGAATCTTGGGGAGAAGTCATCTGCAATTCATTTTTAAATTCCTAAATGTTGAATTCAATGTCATTATTCCCAGGGCAATTCTGTCTGGAAAAACTGAGCTTTTTTATTTTTTATTTGAATTTACATCTGATTCACATTTAAAAAAAAATGTTTGCTATATCTCTGATATTATTAGGAATTTGTTTTAAGAGCAAATGAAAACCTAGGGAAAAAAAAAAAAAACAAGGAAACGCCCATAGCAGGATAAAATCTTAACATCTGGATATTTGGGATGACTGGTCCCTTAGGCTAATGGCAATTCACTTTTAAATACCACTTTATAGATGACAGTTTACAATTTACAAATGGTTTTCACATCCACTATCTCATTTCATCTATTGGATGGATTAGGCAGTTTATTTCAATGTGTGTGTATGTATATATTTATAGGTTACATATATATTTAATGTTTATATATATTAATACAATAGTTATATATTTAATTTTATGTATTTATACAGTATTATATATTACATATATGTATTTTTATATATACAGATACATATATATATGTATTTACACATATATATATCATTCTAAGATACTAAGAATCTCATTTAAATTGTGTTTGGGCCACAGCCACTCTGTTATTTTTTAACAGTATAATTTAAATTGCATCTGTAAAATGAAATAGTCACATATCCCATGAGAATCCTTATTTATGGGCAGAGATGTCACTGAAAGATTTCCAAAAAAGACTGTGCTTTTGGTTTTTAGCTACAGTTGTTACCACCATGTCCTGCTATTGATAACTCTTTTTTCTAAACACCAAAACAAGCAGCAGAACATGTTTATTAAGGAAATAAAGTCAATTTTATATGAAGTGTTAACTCTGATAGCCATAAGTGCTCTTTGCCAAATGTTTTCAAACTCTCCCGCCTCCAGGCACATGGCAGGATTGCACTTTTGAGGTTGGGTGGGACCATGACACTAATTCTGGTCAATACATTAAGCAAAAATGATGTCAGTTCCAAGGTCTATGCCAGGCAGAAGCAATTAATTGTCAGTCCAAGACCCTCAGGAAATTGAATTCTTACTACCATGGTGGCAAGCAGTGGCTGCTCTATCCACCTGGATTCCAAGATGAAGATGTAGTAGAAGCAAGAAATAAGACTCTGTTATTAAATCACCTAGAGTGGTTACCATGGCCAGCCCAGCCCATTCTCACTGACTTGTCCATGAGACGGTTGTTTGGAATCCTAAAGTAAAAGGAGGAGTTACTTGTCTGAATATTTTATTTTACCACTGATCATTCTCATGCTCTTCAAAGACATCCTTAGATTAAAGGAGAACAACCCTGTTCTTGACCGATAGATGCCAGAATGATCTGCCAGTCACGTCGATCCACCGTTGTTCCCACAATTACAATTTACTGCGATAGCTGCCATCCTAAAAGCATGTAGAAGGGTGAAGTGAGGTGGTAACTTAAAAACAGACTCACTCTGGCTGAGCCACTGAGGGCAAGGAAGACTTTCCAGTGAGAGGCCAAAAGCCTGAGCTCCGTCTTAAATGGTAGGCAGGAATTCCTAGGGCAGATGACGGAGGGAATGATAGAGCAGCCACCAGCAGGGTCTTTGTGCAAACTTGAAAAATGTGCCCCCTTTGGGTGGATGAATTAGAAAATGTGCCCCTCTCCCCCAACCCAGGGATGCAGACTTGTGCCAGGACATGGGGCTTATTAAGTGAAGCAAGGCTGCTTTCCAACTCCACTCATGATCTCAGCCAAGTGTTTCTGGGCAGTACAAAAACCAAAAATCAAAACACCACCACCAAAAACCTGCTCAGCGGACTGCAATGACCCAGATCTGCAAGGCAGGAAAAAAAATGCCTGGGGAAAGGCATAGCTGCAAGCAAAATCAAGACCCGTCCAGAGACCCGTAAAGCGTGCGTTGTTGCTAGAGCACACATGCACGGTATGGGCAGCGACAGGAGACGGCTGCGGAGCTGGGCTGGGTCAGCTCACAGGAAACTTAACATCCCAAAGGCAGGAATCGAGCCAGGGTGTGAGTGAGGAGCTTGCACGGGGGGGAGCCCATGCTGTGTTGAGCCCCACTGGACTCTTAGGCAGAAGGCAAAAAGAGCACTCCTGTTTACACTTATCCATTTGGAAACTCTCCATTGAAACAAATCTAAGCCCATTGCCCAATCTGTTTACACGACTTTGTCAATCCTCATAAACCCAGGGAGGGACATGACAGCCACACAAGCCTGGGAATGGCAGCCCCATGGGAAACCATTGCCCCTGTTGTGAAATCAGGCAGGGCAAACAGACAAACCACAGCAGCCTGTTTTTATAAAATGGTGATGTGTTGTTTATCATGGACTTTTGGGCACTGATTTCGGTTTTTAGACATATTGTCACTGGGGTTTTGGGTGCTCCCTTGAATTTTGTGCCCCAGGTAAGTGCCTTACTCTCTCCCCACCAGCCCCAGCCCCGCTGATCGGATTTGCCTTGTGTGGATGGGTGGGACTGGGAACAGAGATGGAACCTGGGCTGCACAGCAGAATCAGCTGGGACGTTTTAAAGGCTCTCCACGGCTTGACCTCATCACAAACCAATTAAATCTGAACTTCTGGGACTAGAGCCCAAACATGGGTGCATTTTAAAATCTTTCCACATGGTTCTGTTTTTGAAGCCAGGGTTGCAAACCACTGCCTTAAACAAGATATGTGGGATTAGATGTAAGGAACGAGGAAGACGGAAAAGTCAGGACCCTGGCCTGGGAAAGCAAGTGGATGATGATTCTGTTTTGTAGCGGAGCTAACTCGGAGGAAGGAGGGTTCCAGAGAGAACAGATCTGGGGGTGGAGAGGAGAGCAAATGTGTCCTGTCTTGTACTAGCTGACTTTGAAGTGGAAATGCACAGATGAACATAGGGCTATGGACCTTCCAGTAGAGACAGAGACTCAGGAAGGAGCGTAGAGGCAAAGGTAGAAGTTGAGAGGAGGTGCAATTATATCGGGAGCACAAGGAGGGGGCCCGAGGTGGGGACCTCCTGCTGGAAAAGACCATTCCATCCCTAAAGGGATTATCTCCTGATGCCCAGTTCCATCTTAACCACGCCAGCAAGTGCACCAAAATCACTCCAGAAAGGGGACCTGAGTACTGTTTGTAGAACCACATCATAGCACTGGAAAAACATACTGGGAGTCTTCCTCTGGCTCGGAATTCAAATGCTAGGGAGGCAGTGACCAGGGCATGCCTGCAAAATCCTTGGTTGATCCGCCAAAGAAGAAGAAACACAACTAATTATCCACTGTCTTTCCTCAAGCCTGCTGAATCAGAAGAATCAGCTAGGACACCTCTTCCAAATAGAAATGTTCATACTCAGACCCAGAGCTGCTCACTGAGAACCTCCAGGAGAGGGCCCTGGGACTCTGCATTTTTAACAGGTTCCCATGTGACTCTTAAGAGAGTGTGAGTTTGGGGGTGCCTGGGTGGCTCAGTGGGTTAAAGCCTCCGCCTTCAGCTCAGGTCATGATCCCAGGGTCCTGGAATCAATCCCTGCATCAGGCTCTCTGCTCTGTGGGGAGCCTGCTTCCTCCTCTCTCTCTGCCTTGCCTGAGTACTTGTGATCTCTGTCTGTCAAATAAACAAATAAAATCTTTAAAAAAAAAAGAGAGAGAGAGAGAGAAAGAGAGTGTGTGAGTTTGTGAAGCACTGCTCTGTGGACAAGAAAATTCTCCCTCTTTGCCCTGGTTTGTAGCAAAGACTGTCTAGGCTTTTCTAGATTGGCCCAGGATGGCAGAAAGTGATTGGCTAGATATGGCAGAATCAGTGGAAAGATTTTATGAGTTGGTCCTGTCACTGGAAACATTCGGTTTCCCATGTATGTCTTCTTTTCCTCCCCTTGCCCAGTGTGATGTTCAACCCCGGACACACTCACCCAGTTCTCCTAAGAGAAAACGTTACCAAAAACAGCTTGCTGCCTTGAAATTTAGGAAGATAAATCCTTCCTGAACCTATCTGCTGGCATGTTCATCTATTTCCAGTTAGCTTTATACAGACTGAAATGTCCATGTTCATCCATTTGGTTCGAATCAGTTTAGAAAAATAATGCCCTTGAAAGAAAGAAAAGATTACAATTGATCTTTGGGGGGAATCAATCTAAAACGTTTCTCCGAGTTTTGCTTTGGGGGATGTTTTCCTCTTTTATATTTGTAGCTTGTTCTTGTGTGGTTCTCCTAGGAAACTGCGCTTTCCCAAGCTTGACAAAGAAAAGCCTGGGGGAAATAAAACTTGGATGTGATGAAACCCACGCAGCCCAACAACTGAAGAAGCTCCTTTCTTATCTCCAAGCCTCAGGCTTGTAAGTAGCTCTTCACACAGTGGATTTAAGTGTTTATATATGAAAAAAATCAACTCATGGTTAATCAGCAGATATTCATCAAAATTATTTCAGGAGAAGCGGCACTGAAGACCCCTGAACAGACAAGACGGAATCTGACCGTGGTGTTCTCTGAATGAGGTAATCCATCCCAATCAGCCTGTGATGAGCAAAGAAATACGTCTCCCCAAAATTAAATTCATTCATGCAACAAAGGCTCCTATGTGTGCAGACACTATGCTGGGCTCTGGGAATAGAAAACAAGTTGCTGTCTTCCTGAAGCATACAGAGGGATAAGAAAAAAAAAAAAAAAAAAAACAGGTGAAACAGCAAATAAATACAATATCAAATTGTAAGTGCTCAGAAGAAAACAGACCGATCCACTGAAGACCAGCTACTGGGAGACCCCAGCATTGCCGTGATGGATGAGGGCTCACAAAGGAAGCCATATTGGACTGAGGTGTAAACACCGTGAAGATGATTTTGGAGAGCTTTGGGAAGAGCTGGAGTAAGACCCAAGTGGGAGGCATGTAGAATTGGCCCCTCCCTCAAAGGAGGGACTTAAGGGAAAATTAGTCTCTAAGGGAATGATTGAAACCATCCAGAACCCTAACTTGCAGATTCAGACCCAAGAAGGACTGGCAAACCAGACAGTGAGCCCATTACAAGATGGCGGAATGTTGATTCCCTAGATGCAGGGGCAGCCAGGCAGGGTTTGAGGTAACCAGCGCCCTAGACTGGCTATATCCGTCAATGAGTGGCAGCATCCATTTACACCCCCTCCCCATTCACCCCCATCCATTTAAAATATTTGTGTCACTTTCTAAGTGTCCCAATAGGTGAAAATGTTTGAGAGGCCCTGCTTCAGGGTTTAGGCCCACCCCAATAGCCTCGTAATTACCTACCTGGGACTAACCACAACTATGTGTATAGGATACCTCCTCAAGTTTCTTCACTATCTATAGGAAGCTCTTTCACACTGGAACACATGTCTGGCCGAAGACACATGCTGAGAAGAACAGGGATCTGGAAAGCTGCAGAAAGTGAGGTAATGTTATTTAATTGTGACACCGCCCTAATCTAGGGGAAGGTTGTGGAAAGCTAGGTCACAGGGGTGGGTTGTGAGCCCTAGGGAAGGGACAGCTGGTGGCATGCCTCCTTCTCTGCTTCACCACCAACAATCTTCTGTTTTGTTAACTAATGTGAATGGAAATTATTTTTTATCGGCACCGTAATCTGTATGCATACCTAGAGTTAGTTAGATTAAGGATATGATCTCATCTCACTGTGGAAAGGCCTGTGTACCTGATGGTCGACATCTGATCTATGTACACATGTATAGATGTGCTGTGGGGGGGCAGGGGTTGGTGAACATTCAGGTGCATTTACCAGCAGACACCCCACACATAGATTAGGGAGCTCAGAGACTCTCACAGACTGCTGGAAAAAAATATTTGGAGAGCCTAAAAACTTTTCCACTTTCCCTCTATGCAGAACTGATAAAGCATTATATTTCTTCCTCTTCTCATTTCCTCTTAATTTACAACACACATATGCATGTGCACATACACACACACACACACCAGCCACCTAAACAAAGAATTCAGGTTCCCATGTGGTATGTCCCAGCTACCAGGCGTGTCAGGAAAAGGAAGGGACAGAGGACCCAGCCAGTGCCTTTGAAAGGAGGTGGGGGGGGGGGGAGGTTGGTCAATGTCATTAAAAGAACCACCTGCACACGCCAGGGTCTGTGCCTTTTGGAGGCTGCTTCCCCTCACACCATCCCCCTCTCTCATCACAAATGACCTTCTGGGAACTTAGAGGCAAAAACAGCCTCTCTTACTAAGGGGTTCTGCGGTGAGGTTGCCTAATTGCACAGACAGTTCATGACACTCTGGGAATTGTAACTTTGTGTTTTCCTGAATTTCTGATTCTTAAGGCCTTAATTTCCATTTCACCTCATGATGCTTGTTTCTTCATTATTTGGCCAGCCCCTGATTCTCTAACCCTCCCTCCTACCTATCAGCCTTCTCTCCCTCCTGCTTCAGCCCACCCCCACATTTTCTTCCCAACTCAGCCTGGTCCTCCTCCCTCTCTCACTGCTACTTCAATACAGCCATGCTTACTCTGACCCGCTGCCTGCTTCCCAAGTGTTCACAGGGTTCATGGGTTTATGACTCAGAATCTAAGCTCAGGTTATGCAAGCACAACCCACAAACCTTTTTGATTTTGCTGAGCAATACAAACCATGATTTCTTTCTTATGCAATGAATCAGCCTCAAAGGACAACAGGGACCGGTTTTTTGGTACTTAAAAAAAATGGTAGCTTTTGTGTAAAGAACTCAAGCGGGCGATATTTCAGGCACTAGCTGCATGGACCTCAGGCACACCAGTTTCTGTTAAGTTCAAGTGCCTTTGCAGAGGAGTCTACATAATCATCATTTGCCAACAAAGTGTTGTTAACTATAGCACGCAAGGTCTTCACATGGCACCTTCCAGTCCTAAGCAAGGCTGTGAAGAATTGTTTTGTAAAATAAAACTACTAGCCGGGGGATAGATTGTGACCACCAACACTGACACACAAACAGGTAAGGGTGTGTCCCAACAATGAAGAGCGTTTTTGTTCTCACCTGAAGGCTGGGGGTGGGGTGGTGGGTTGGGGTTGCAGGTGTGGGAGAAGAAAACTACAGTAACACTGATAACCCCTCCATGGTTTTTAGACTCCAATACCAGGAGCAACACAGCAATTGCAAAGTCCAGAACCCTGAGAATTCCAGCACTCCCTGGAGCTTATCTACTCCGGCCGACTTCTAACAGAACTCCCCCATCATCCTCAATGGAGCGTCATTGAGCTCGAACACCTCCAGCGGAAGATGACCCACCACTTGGCAGGAAGCTCTTCTGGGATCTGCCTTCCTGAAATTTCTTACCGTTGAGCCACCTCTTAGGCTGTTCTAATTAAAGACAGCTGAGCGGCAGCATGGGGTTATGTGTAAGAGATCCTGCTTTGACCCTCCAGCCCTATCATTTGGTAGCTGTGTCACCTTTGTGCTTCCGTTTCTGCAGGTATGATGCAAAAGCAAGATCATAATCATAATAACTCATAATATTTCTATAAGTAGCAAATGATATTGCACAAACAGAGCCCTTCAAAAGGAAGCTGGCACAGAGGAGGAACATGGTAAGTGTTCCTCGCTATGCGAACGTGCCCTGCAAAGTCTCGCCCTCTCCAGGTCAAAGATCTCCATTCCATCAACCCTGTTGTGTATCATATTCTAGAAAGAGCTCCCGTCTTAGAAGCTCCTCCATCACAATGAGATGCACAGAAGTGGATTTAATATTCTGTTGTGATAGACCGTGCCCCCTCATTAGGCGGGAACAACACCCGCCCTGACCCAGGCTTCAAGATTTCACCTATGCTTGTCTACGATGCCATTGGCTCTTCGCCCTTCTAAACCACATCACTGGGTGTTGTCAGTCTTGTAGACACCTAAAACTACCAGCCCTTTTTCATGAAAACTACTGTCAAACCAAGCCTTTCCAAACAATGTTTATGTGATTTATTTTGGGGGTAAGAATACATTTACATCTATTAAAGTAAATTCTTGGTGTGGGATCTTGCTTCCAGTCCTTTGCAATACAATTGCCTTCCGTTTTATTATTCAGTCTTTCCTAATGTTGTGTCATGTGCAAAACTGGATAAATATGTTTTATTTTTATTCGAGTGTTGGATTAAAGTGTTACCCACACAGAGCCAAAGACAGAGCCCTGTGGAAAACCACTAGAGACCTCTATCTCTAAATGATCAGGTCTTCTGGAATGTTTGACTTAGAACTCCACCTAACTTTATTACCATTACCCCTGCCTTTTCCCATCTTGTTCATAAAGATAGCATGCCAAACGCAATATATGCTTTTCCTGTTTCAATTTCTTATGGGTAAAAAAAAAAGTTGATCTGGAATTATTCCTTCTTAGAGAGAAGTAATAGTTTTACGTAATCCCTGGGTACATTGCTGGCCCCCACCACCACGCCCCAGAGCTCAGGGCGTAGCTACATGGGCTTGCCAGAGGTTCTTTTTTTTTTAAATCGAGTTGATAAAAATCCAGCAGGATTAATAGATCAGAATACGGAAGGGAGCCTGGAGGAGAAGCAGCTGAGACCGGACGGTTTGGTGTTGTACCTGTGGTAACCAAATTCCATTCAAGCGTCACCTTCTTTTCTGTAGAAGATCCTGTTTGGATCTGGTACTTGAGACATGTGGCTCAGGTCATGATAATAGAAGGGTTACTCCCAAAGGTTTTCAAGGACTGCCTCGGAAATCTGCCCTCAGGAACTACAGGGGGAGTGAGGACGCCCATTCCCCTGGCTGTAGCAAAGACCCCTGAGGGAAGCACTAGCTTCACACGACAAAGGAGAGCAGGAGGGACCTATATGGGTTTTGACTTAATATGGGAGTCAGGGAAGTTGAAGGATTTTCATGCTGGCAGGGAAAAGAAGAACTCTGATTTTTTTGTTTTGTTTTGTTTTGGTTTTTTTTTTTGAGAGATAGAGAGAACACTCAAGCAGGGGAAGGGCAAAGGGAGAGGGCGAGAGAGAGGGAATCCCAAGCAGACTCTATGCCCAGTGTGGCTTCGACTTGGGCTTGATTCCACAACCCTGAGATCATGTCCTGAGCTGAAATCAAGAGTCAGATGCTTAACCTTAACTGGACACCCCAGGTGCCCCTTTTAAAATTATTATTATTATTTTTATTTTTATTTTTATACTTCTGCCTTGTCCTACAACTCCTCCTTTGCCAGTCTACTTTCCCGAGAGGGAAATGTTCATTTGGCTTGGAGCTCATGGGAGTGTGATGTGGGGTTAACCAGAATATGCCCATCTTTACCGTGTCCTTCTCGCCACAGCTTACATGCAGAAGGGAAAGATGATGACTAGAGGGGAGATCAGGGGAAGAAAAGGCAATGGATGAGGGGGTTGATGCAAAGGAAAATAAGAGGAAAACTTAAAATAGAGAGTGACCATGGTCATTTTATTTGATTCCTTACTCAGACATCCACTTTGGGGGAAAAAGGCCTAAAACTGACCACACAAGTGTTGGCAGTAGACAAAACCAGAAATTTGGTCCCAGTTGTCTTAACTCCATTAGGCCTGAGCTCTTTCCTCTGTACAATGAACGCCATGGGGCACCAACAAAAGAAGTTCTGTGACCTTCTCAAACACCGACATTTTAGGCACTGGCGTGTTCCTTTTTGAAGGGTTAAGAATCTTCTAGCAATCTGGAGGTTACAGAAATGAGGGTCAGGCCCTGATTCACGGCCACACAGAGCCATCTGCATACCCGGATTGTCCTAAAGCCAAGGCAGTGGCAAAGCATTGTCAGCCCTGTGTGGAAGGGATTCCAGATGACCAGAGGTTGAACCCCCAGAATGTGCAAAAGCCTCCCATCTACAACCTGGAGGCCGATCACCCAGATCTCAGATCTCAGCAGTCCAGGACGCTGGAGAAAGATTTCTCTGACGCCTCCACCTCCAGTTCTGAAACAATTCCATGTTTCAGACTGGGGCTGGATGGAGGCAGCCCTGCAAACTCTGAGAGCTACAGAAGGAAGCAGGCCAGGAAGGAGAAGTTGAGCTGGGCACAGTTCGGTCTCAGCAGTAAGGACAAGTATAGAAATGCAGGAAGGGACCCCAGAAGGCAGCCTGGGACTGGGGCGGGGGGCGGGGGGGTTGGGATTTCCATTTCCAGAGCCAGGCAGTGCTCTTTGTTTGGGCACACTTTTCCTGACAGAAAGCTGATGTTCTCACCACATAAATACTCGTCCACATTAATAACAGCATATGAGGCCGCTGTCTGCAAAGATGCCAGGTTGCATGCAAATGGGCTCCAAATACCTTGGAGGGTTTCACAAAAATAAGACACGGGGCCCCAAAAGTCTGTCAGAGGAGATGTGTCCTCTAACGATGGTGGGAGGGAACGCGTGAACAGCTCAGGCACAGGAGCCTTTTAAAATGGGAGGCATTGGCCCAGAGCCCATTGAACGTCACCGGAAAGCTGGGGCAAGAGGTTTGCTTCTCGGAGGCTCGGCTCCCAGAGGGCCATCCCTGAGGTTTTACCGCCATCAAGTGGACACCTGGAGTATGGCGGCCGCAGAGCAGCCCCAGCCTGAAGTGAGAGGCCCAGAGGGGAGACAGTCTATTTCCCACCTGGCGGTGAAAGCTGGGAGGAAGATTGTTGAGGTTCCTTTCATTACCTAGTTCAAAGGAGAGGCCATTTGGGTTCCCAATAGTCAATCAACGGGCATCACTCAGGGACCAGGCTAGGCTAAATCTGCACATTCTATTTCAGCCCAGGGATGGTGGAGACCTAACAGGAAGTCTTCGAAACCCTCTTCTCCGGTATCACAGCCATCACCAAGTGCCAACACTTTCAGTCCCTGCAATGTCCCTATTTTAACAGAAGAGTTTAATTATGTCCTGAACACGTAAGACCTGAAGACGGAGTAGCAGCCACGGGGATGACAGGGGCTGTTTGAATGGGGGGAGAGTTTATCTACCTCCTGGCAAGGAAAAGAATTCAGTGAGGGGATGGTCTACTTGTCCCAATGCTGTATTTCTTAGGAAAGAGTGCCATTCCCATGTTTCCCCCCGTTTTTGAAGAGGTTGAAGAGATACAAAGGTCTGGGAGATGCTTTTCCCTAACAAGAAAGCAGATCCAGGGTCCTCTGTGGCTTTACCTTTCACTCAGCCCCCTTTGCTTGGTTGATGGGCTAAAGTCCAGAGGAGGAAAGAAAAGAGGTGGCAGGGTGGGAGGGATGTGTATTTCTTGAGTACCTACACTGTGACAGACTGACTTGGAATTATATTGTGTTCCCCTCATAACAACCTCACCAGGTTATGGCCTCTTAAGAAAAGACTAAAATGGTCTAGAAGGATCCAAATCATGATTTGTAATTCCCCCTTTTCAGTGCAAAACTAGGCTAATGTTAGTGCAAAGCCATGTGAGAAACAATCAACCAAATCTCTGTGGCATGTACATATCCTTAATTCAGAGTGTCGTCGGTTCACCTCCAACATCACCTCAACCCTCTTCCCACACCAGGTTTTCCTTTTGATGAAAAGCAGAGCATCGGGCTCTTAGGAGGTAACCCCCTAACTCAGCTACAAGGTTTTTAAATGTCATCCAGTTTCAGTACATGGGGATTTTTTTTTTTTTCTTCGTCAAACACTGTTCCTTGTGGCCCTGCTCCACACAGCTGTTTCTGGAATAAAGTAAATAAAAACTGTCAGGTACTGTGTCTTCTCCAAAGGATATTATGAACCAATTTTGTCAAATAGGGATCTGAATATATGTCCTCCTACAATTAAACCTGAGGACCGTAAAGCTGCCTTTGAAAGCTCGTCCCTGTCTGATTTGGCCTGCCAAACCCCATTCCAAGGTCGTGACTCCTCTGCCTTCCTGCAGCAAAACCTCAGGATCCGTGACCCTTCCTGGCTCCCCGTTGTCACCCTTGCCCCTCACCTCAACAAATAGGGAAAACACACTTGTCTTTTACATAAGGAGGAGAAGGAGAAATGTCTAGAGAGGTCAAGTGCACACCCAGTGGAATTGAACCTTGAACTTCAGCTCCAGGACCTCAGCTCCATGTGAAGATGAGTACCCGCCGTCTCTCCTTCAGGTCCAGCGCACACCCCTCATACTGTCCCTCTGCCACCGTCAAGGACCTGCCACCATATCTTTATTGTGTCTCCACGTGAGGAGCAGGGAAAACTTATTCTACAAGGAACACTCCCCATTTGTAGACAATGCCCACTTACAGAACACAGGTGGTGAACACAGTGTGAAGCTATTTACAGAAGCTGAGAGGCAAGGGGAAGACAAAAGAATCCGTGCCAGGAATTTAGAGCAAGAACAGAGCATGAATTCTCCCACCAAGGACAAATCGGGGCTTGTCCCCTGCCCACGAGATACAGAAGAGAAAGTTGTGGGAAAGCAGACAGGGAACAAATGTCCGGGGATCGACACCAAATTTGGAAATGGAGACCAGTGAATTGGTGCTGGGGACCCACGGGCCCCGTGGTAGTGCCACAGAGATGGGTACATTTGGGGTGACCTGTGGCCTCTCATACCCAGGCAAGGTGGAGCGTGCCAGTCAGATGGCTTCCAGTGTAGATTTCAGCAGGGACAGGCCTTGGCTCTTCTCGCTCAGATTTGCAGTTCTGCTCTGGGCCGAGCGGTCCTCCCAAAACCAGCCTTGAGCGACCAGAGCAGGCTCCTGAAGCTCACTGAGCCAGGAAGCGTCAGATGACCACGGCTTTAGTCACTGGTGAAATGACTGGGCTCAGTAAGGGGCACACCCTGAGTTGCTGGAGGCTCCCTCCCACTTAAAAGAAGTGCCTGGGACAAAGGAAAATACTAGAGTGCTAGGCCTTGGAGTCTTGTTAGCCACCCAGCAACTCCAGAAGCCAAGGCAAGGCAAGTTCTTCCCAAAAGGTTTTGTACAGTTTCCTTGGGTGGCTTGGGATTTAGCCCATAGCCCTCGGAACTCCCCACTGGTTGGCTGACTTGCTGTCTGTCCCACTCTTCAGAACAGCTAACTGCCGTCTTTCCTTCCTTCATAGTCATTGTAAGGGCTAGTCCGAGTCTGGGCCCGTGGGATGGAGAAATCCTTTTGGGAGGTCCGATTCTGAAAAGGAAGCAGCCATATTGTTAAGCCCACTCCAATTCCCTGATAATTTCGACAGAGCTCCGATCTGGGCAGGAACCTTAACTTTCTCCCCCTTCTCCCATCCCTCCCCCTGAATTGCCCCTCCCTGTGCCCTGGGAATACTCCAGAACACTAGAAATACTCCAGTCTCCAGTGCTAACCCCTGAGGCAGATCACAGGAAAGGAGACACGTTGTCCTTCCAAGATGGCCATCTAGGGGCCCTCAGAATGGCTAAAGCCTGTGTTCCTGAAGGACAAACATACCCGAGAGCTAATGCCCCTGACGGAAAAGAGAAACCATTTACCTGCAGCTGAAAATGGGTGGAATAAGGAGCGTAGAGCGTATCCCCTAGCTCTTCAAGACCTGGAAGAGAGGGAGGGGAGGGGTTAAAGCTCCGGGGCCCAACGGGCTTCCTGCTCCGGCCTGTGCTCTCCCCCAGTCAGTCAGTCAGTCAGTCATGCCCTGCTATCCTGTCTCCCCAGTAGAACGTTAAGGTTCATGGAGGAAGAGACTGTCCCAGGCCCAGGGCCAGGCACAAAGCACGCACCACGCTGAAGGAATAAATGAACAGCTACCAACAGAGGATCACTAGGGATTGCACCTTTCCAGAAAGTTCCCTGCCAGGGCATCTCATCCCAAGACCACCCCAAAAGCGATTTGAAACCAGTCTTTTCAGATATAGATCTGGCCAGAAGTGAATCTCACTGAGGATTTACACACTTCCATAACTGTCCACAAGAAAAAAAAAAAATTTTTTTTTTTCTTTTTACTTTCTTTGGGAGGGGGCAGAACTTTTGAGCAATTGTTTTCTGTGTCTTTAGGGAAAATGAGAGGGATTTAAACTCTGGAACAAGAGAAAACGCATACAATCATCGTGAATATAATTAAAACAATCTGTTGACTTCCCCCCAAAATGTACCTGTTCAGTACACTTCACACATACCTCAGATACTTTCTCTATATAAGATCCTGTGGAAAATCTAAAGACCAGGGGCGCCTGGGTGGCTCAGTCAGTTACATGTCTGCCTGCGGCTCAGGTCATGATCCTGGGGTCCTGGGACCAAGCCCCACATTGGGCTCCCTGCTCAGCGGGGAGCCTGCATCTCCCTCTCCTCCTCGCTTGTGTTCTTTCTGTTTCTCTCTCTCTCTCTGTCATTCTCTCTCGGTCTCTCTCTCAGATAAATAAATAAAATCTTTAAAAAAAAATCTAAAGATTAACCAGAATGACTCCTGGCCTGAGGCTAACGCTGGAAGACTATCTGACAGCCACACAAATAGCTATGGAATGGGACACACTCTGATAAGAGCATTTCAAAGTTCTACAGCTTGTGGGCGGAGTGAATAATGAGACTAGGGAATGTGTGACTGCAAATGGATGAGGGCAGGGAGAAGGACATGCCTGGAGCCTGGACACACAGACAGGGAAAGGCGGTGACTGGGATTGTTTGGACCGAGCATGGCTTCCATGCATGGGTCTTAGGTTCTGGCTGTGAAAAGCCTCCTCCTTGAGCAAATATGGTGGGTACTGGGGAGCCAGCGAGGTATATGAGCAGGAAAATGCGGTAGTCCAAGAAGTATTTTAGGGAGAGGAGGGTGACAGTGGTCCATAAAATGAATGCAAAGAGGAATGGAAAAGAGGAATGGTAGTTAAGGTTTGATAACAGGGAGTCCAGGAGTGTGGTGATAGAGCCAAGGCAGGAGAAAGGACAGGAGCCGATGGGAGCTAAAATATCCCTTCCAGCCATCCCCACTTCCCTTCAGGCTTTCCAGTGCCCAGGAGAGGGACCGCAGCTGCTGTGAGAAGCACCAGGGAGCTTTGCACCCCCCGCTGCAAGGGCAGAGAAAATTGTTAGCTGAAGTGAAGAATCTCGCTCACTCCCATCCCTCTCTCCTGTCCCAAACCCATCCCCCTCCCTTGATTAGGCCCAGAAATCAATGTAAGCCCCAGAAACCAATGAATAGATTCCTTGGGGGGCAAGGACAGTCGGCTAGCTACCAGTTTAGCCCCTTGTTTGTTGTGAGAACAATGTAACATCTGGTTTCTCACAACTTCAGGCAGGAGCCAAATCGATAGACTCTTTCATGTCAGACAAAACCTCTTCCCTCCCACGGCCCCAGATGTGGCTCTTCAGGATAAATCAGAATCCCCAGTAGCTTTATGGAGATCCCTGCTGGTTTATGATAAAAGGGCTTTCTCCTGCCTCCGTGCTCTGTGACCATAGCAAGAAATCATGGCACGGCTTTCTCTATTCAAATCTATAAAGGTTCCACATTTCTGGAAGGAATACCTATTTCTCTTTTATAAAGAACACAATCTCACCTGCCTGTCTCTAGAGATTTCTTCAGTGATTCCTTTGCTCCTTCTTATTCTGACTCAGAGAAACCCACAGGGTATTGTGTAGGAAGTACGAGATTAAGACTCCAGAGGCCGGCTTCTAGTTCCATTAGAACTCTAACTAGCTGGATGTTTTTAAGCAGGATCTGAGCCTTGGTGACCTTATCTATTCTGTCAGGGGTATGACCTGGACTGTCTTGAGTGTTCCTTACAGTTACAATATCCTACGGTTCTGGCCCCATCCTTCTACAAGGGATTCTTGCCCAGCCATGCTCTGTACCTTGGGTGATTTCCTCTTGAGAGTAGGCTCTGTTCTCCACACCATAGCTCTGCTTCATGAGTTGAGGTTTACAAAACGTATCCTCAACGGGGTAATCCATGGGGTTCCGTTGCTTTGTAAGCAGCCGAAACTCGGGGGCAACATAAGCCAACAGGAACACCCAGCCATTGGCTACCAAGGCCGAGCTGAGGATGGTATCATCCCACGTGGGGCCAAAGGTGGAAATCAGGAGCAGGGTGATCCACGCCACCCAGATGGCGATGGAGAGAAGCATGGTGAGGAAGATGTGGACCCCATGTCTCTTCCAGCCGCTGAAGGCCCCACAGAAGATGAAGCAGGACATGAGGCAGGTCAGCGCCATCAGGAAGAGGACGTAGATGAGCAACATGACAAAGTCTTCATTGCGCCGAGAGGCTGAAAGCTCAGAGAAAATGGCGACATTGGTCCTGTTCATGGTGAGGATGAGGTACTCCGTGGCGATGATGTCCTGCACGAGGCTAAGGCCCACGGCCAGGGCCAGCATCACCAGCAAGGACAGGGGCCTCCTTCCATGCACCAGCTTCGTCAGGTTGAAAGCGTGAGCCAGGAGGCAGGAGAAGCAGAGGGAGAAGAGGACCCCAAAGAGGAAGAAACGGGTGGGCCCGGTGCTGCCGTCGAGCTGGATGATGAAAGCGAAGGTGAGTCCGAAGATCCCCAGAACGCCCAGGAGGAAGAGGAACTGGGTCGGGAGCACTTTTCGCCTGTTGGAGTCTTGTACCTTGCAGACGAGAATCAGGAGAGCGAACATGAAGGCCACCGAGGTCACGGCCCCAACTGCGGCCACTGCTTCTAGGACAATGCCCCAGATTTCAGTCGTATCGCAAAGTCTGTGGTACCTGGCGTCCAGGCTGGAGCGGCAACCATGAGGGGATGTGGTGGCCATTGTCATCCTGCGTGGAAGCAAAGTTGGGGGGAAGGAGAAGTGAATCTCCTAATAAACTCAGGCATGGGGACCCAAAAAGATTGACCAGGGTGTTGCCCCTGAACTTGCCTCCTTAGATAAAGCAACGTGTCTCCAGCTTTCCTGGCAAATTCTAAAGACTGATGAAGGAAAACCCGTAATCTCCCCACACTTAAGCTATACTAATGGGTACCCTGACACCAGATGACTTGGTGCTCTGGTTAGGGGTTCTGAGGTCTCCTTTCAAAAAATAACTTGCCAGGGTTCCTGATATTGGGCTAGTACTGTGTCAGAATTCATGAACTCGGAAATCTCTAAGCTTAAACTTTAATCATCATTTATCAGTCTTGAGGGTTTTTTCCCCACCTTTGCTGGTTTCAGGCATTTGTAAACATCCCATTCTTCTTCTTTTTTTTTTTTTTTTTAAGATTTCTATTTACTTATTTGAGAGAGAGAGAGAGCATGCAAGCACGTGAGCAGGAAGGAGCAGAGGGAGAAGCAGATGCCTCGCTGAGCTGGGAGCCCCATGTGGGACTCCCTCTGAGCTGAGCACCCCGGGATTATGACCCGAGCCGAAGGCAGGCGCTCAACCAACTGAGCCACCCAGGCGCCCTGTATGCATCCCATTCTTTCATGGATACGGGAGTTAATCTGAACTGCAGATTTCTCTGCAGAAGAACAAACATCCACTTCACCACCGCTGAAACCTCTTCGTCAGCTCTGCCGTCATATCTTAGAAAGGGTTTTTTTTCCTCCTTAAAGTCTGTAAAGCTGGCTCTAGTCTTATTCCAAAAAGTGATGGAAAGAGTCTTCTCTGTCCCAATGAGTTCTTTATTAACTATCTGTAAGGAAGGAAGTCCTGGAGGAGACACCAAAAACCAGTACATAATCCAGTGAAAGATATTACCGATAGCTACTGCTCATTTTTACTCTGGATCAGAAACTCTTCCAATCACCTGTCATAGTTATTAGCTAAATTTCACAGCACCCCCAGGAGGTAAAAAAATATTAGCCATGTATTACAGATGAGAAAACTGAGGCAGAGACAAGGGATTACTTCCCCAACATCATACCACAAGGAAAATGGCAGAAGCAGGATTTGAACGTAAGTTATCTGGCTCTAGGATCCCTGCTCTCAAATAAGTAAGTA
Source organism: Lontra canadensis (assembly GCF_010015895.1). Classification (NCBI taxonomy): domain Eukaryota; kingdom Metazoa; phylum Chordata; class Mammalia; order Carnivora; family Mustelidae; genus Lontra; species Lontra canadensis. The sequence goes on along the minus strand of NW_022631003.1, from coordinate 19,989,079 downwards.
AACAAAGTCTTTAAAAAAAAAAAAACCTGATTGGCTCTGCTTCCTTTATATCTCTCCTTATCTCCCACACCTGCTTCCTTCTCTGCTCCCACAACTTCAAGTCAATTTTAAACCCAGCTGATGTCCCAAACGTCACGAAATCAAATTCCTAAGAATTCAGGGCATGGTAGGAAGATACAATGGGAAACTGGAAGAGGAAGGAGTTTGTACATTGTACAATGTACAATTGTACATTAAATGTACATTGTACATTAAAATACACGGTACTCAAAGTCCAAAGTCAATGTCAGGAAAGACATTGAAATTCGAAAGTTTATTATTTTTTTCTAGATTATCTGGCTGTTTCTCTAGGACACAATTCCTTTTGTTTTGTTAAATGCTATTTGCAACAGATTTGGGGGGGGGGCTATAGATTTTCTTTTCCTTGATAGGATTGCTCACTCCACAGTGAAAAGTTAGTTGTGAACTGACTCGAGGAGAAATACAGTCAGGGCGGGGAGTAGGGGACTGGGCTGGAGGAAGAGAAGGTTCACTGAGAACCCCTCCACAGAAAATAACCAGTGAAAGATCTTGACCTCCTCTAAGGCCTAACAAGGACACACTGTGCAGAAAGGAATTGGAAGGAAGGGGAACCCCTGGACCAGGAAGCAGGAGAAGGTACAAAACATTCACTATAGCCTGTCTCTTTCCTGATAGCAGATAAAACAGCCAGAATGTCTTCACCACATGCCCATACATGCTTATAGACAAGATTTCTCTGGCCCTTCACAGCTCTGTGGGACGCTGTGATCACCCCAAGGAAAAAGAACACCCATGTCTCTTTCTTCTGTCTTACATCTTCAAGACCCAACTTCAACCCGGAGAAACAGCACAGTGGGAAATGGAAGGAGCCATTGCTCACTAACTGCGCTAACTGCCCAGGACAAGCGAGCATCTTCATCAATGCAGACAGAACTCAAACACCTGCTTCCCTTAAAGATATAAAATCCGGGGCGCCTGGGTGGCACAGTCGGGTAAGTATCTGACGTTTGGCTTCAGCTCAGGTCCTGATTTCAGGGTCGTGGGATCCAGAACGTCATATGTTGGCTGGGCTCTGTGCTCAGCTCAGAGTCTGCTTAAAAAATTCTCTCCTTCTGCTCCTTCCCACCCTCCAATAAATCAACAAATCTAAAAAAAATAATAATAATAAAGATATGGGGCACCTGAGTGGCTCAGTGGGTTAAGCCTCTGCCTTTCGCTCAGGTCATGATCAAGCCCCACATCAGGCTCTCTGCTCAGCGGGAAGCCTGCTTCCCTCTCTCTCTGCCTACTTGTGATATCTCTCTCTGTCAAATAAATAAAATCTTTTTAAAAAGATATAAAACCTGCATTTCATTTGGATGAGATAGTCATCACCCTAGCATTGTTTTATTCTCATGGCAAATAGGGGAAAAAATTATATATGTATATATATGCAATATAAAACACACGTACATATACACAATAATGCATCCGCTAGAATATTATAGGTGTGGTGTGTTAAAATAACTTAAGTGATATAAATAACAAATAATGTATAGCTTCAATCTATCTTCCTAACTTTTAAAAAAGATTTTATTTATTTATTTGACAGACACACAACAAGAGAGGGAACACAAGCAGGGGGAATGGTAGAGGGAGAAGCAGACTTCTCACCAAGCAGGGAGCACGATGCAGGGCTCGATCCCAGGACCCTGGGACATGACCAAGCAAAGCAGAAGGCAGACACTTAATGACTGAGCCACCCAGGCATCCCTATCTTCCCAACTTTTTAATGAAATTCGGCTTGCCACACTTAACTTGGTATTGTATCAGCCATTCACTCAACAAATGTTTCCTGAGCACCACCATGTGCCTGTCACTAGGCTAGAGAGTCCGTGGTTAAGGAGAAAACAGACGAGTGCCCTAGCAGAGCAGAAGGGACAGAAGACAGACTGTGCCACTACTGCCACAGGCTTCCCACAGCCCTTTGTCACCAAGGTGTGTCACTTGCTCTCTACTTCAGGGTCACGCCTACCACACATGGAGCACAGAGCAAAGAAAGGATCACAGTCCTGTTCTACCTCTTCAGGGCAGCGTAGGATGAGAAATGGGAGGAGGAGGGCAGGCATCCCTGAAACCCAAGTCCCCAAGGTCTGTTCTGCCTTGCCTAGATGCACACCCACTGCGGGGGTGGTACCGGGAAGGGAGGAGAAGACCGGCCAGGCTGGGGGGTGCCAGGAGCATGGGAGAGGGAGAAGCCCCCAGCCCAGGGCTGACTGCGAGTGCAGTGTACACTGGGGAAGGGAGAGACCCAGGCTGGGCACATTTCCTCTGCTCTCACCTTCCCCTCTCCACCTCACCCCTTTTCAAATCTGTCATAAGGCTGGGGCCTCTCTTCAAAGGTGGTTCCCCCTCTCGGTCCGCCCTGCCAGCTGATCCCTCCCCAGCCTTCAAGGTAGAAATTAAGGAGCAGTCATCAGCATGGCCCCATAACCACAAAGGACTTTGGGCCTGAGGATTCTAAATCTTGACAGGGATAGATGAGGTGTTTGCCTGAAGGACGGTTGGTCGTGGTGCTGGCCAGAGGAACAGTGAGGCCGGACCTCTGGCCCCCAGCTGAGACCGCCAACTGAGACCTCTGGGCCCCTGCCTTCTGGTGGCAGCTGTGCAGGACCTCCTGGCATCTGCAGACTGGGATCCAATGAGAGCAATGGGCCATGGGTGTGCAATTTCCCTCCATTTCACCTCCACCTCCCACCCCAATCATACACGGGGAGATGGGCAACAGTCCCTGAAGTGCCTTTGGAACACTGTTTTTAGGGGCACCTGGGTGGCTCAGTTGGGCAGTGGCCTTTGGCTCTGGCCATGACCTCAGGGTCCTGGGCTCAAGCCCCGCATGGGGCTCCCTGCTCAGCGGGGATCTACTTCCTCTGCCCCTCCCCTCCGCGCCTACTTGCTCTCTGGCTTTCTCTCTCCCTCTTAATAATTTTTTTGAAACCCACCGTTTTTAAAGAAATGTTGACATTTTCAAGCAGACTCGAAGAGCCCACAGGCTCATCACTTGGTTTCAGAAATTACCAATAGATGGCCAACTCTACTCCAACACCAGCACCACCCCCACTCACCAGATTATTTTAAAGCAAACCCCAGACATCCTGTCATTTTATGCACAAACACTCCAGTGTGTATCTCTAAAAGATAAAACTCCTTTTTAACTTAACCACACTTCAAAAGTTAATAGCCCTGTAATATCAAATATCCAGTTAGGGTTCATATTTCCTAATTCTCTCACAAACCTCTTTTTAAAATTTTTCTTAGCAAACACGTTTTATCTGAGTGACTAATTTTGTTGGAATTATCCTTACTTCACCTCTGTTAGCCCTCCTCCACCTCTTTCCCCAGCAATGACAGGCATTGTGCAATGGGTCTGAAATGTTCTAAGTACTTTGAATTTGGTCAGAGGAAAAAAAAAAACTCATCAGACTTATTAACGAGCAGCTCTGTACAGAGAAGACCCTGTGTCACCCAGGGAGTGGCCCAGATGAGTAAAAGAGACAGGGAAGGTGGCTCAGGGAAAGGACAGGGTTCTGAGAAGCTAAAAAGGACTTCTAGAAAGCGAGGTTTGTGGGAAAAGAGGAAACAATCAGCATTTGAGAATAGGAACTGCTGGGAGCTAGCGAAACCACCTTGGAGAAGAACGTGAGGGCGGGAGCAAGAAAGAGAAAATGGAATGCAACCCGGGGTTCTTTGGGCATCCACTGGAACCAAAGGCAAGGACAGAGAGATCCAGGTTCCAGCCAAGAAAGGACCAGCGCCTACAAAGACCACATGGGGACTGCTCTGAATGGGGACAGACAGTCTCGTCACGAACTCGCTCTTAGTGCACACCACGCCTGCTCTTAGGGCTCTCCTCTCCTAACCATCACAAGCACCTCGTGCTATAGCTCATGCCGTCAGGACCCCTGTCCTCCACCTGCAGCAACTGAGGCACAAGTCAGCTGACTCAGCCCAGTCATGCAGAAAGGAAACGGCAGGGTAGGGTTTCAAAGCGGAACTCTAACCCCAAAGTTACACCGAGGAGCCCTTGGTCTGGAAAGAACTTTAGAGCCAGGAGAGACCTGCCCTCGGAAATGGGCGTGACTACTTGGGACCTGCTCCAGCTGTTCCAGCTATGCATAGCCTCAGATTCCTATATGGGAAAACAGTGACTGTCTCCCAGACTGGCTTCAGGAGGCAGGGCAGGAAAGGAGGTCTTGGGAGAGATGGTGAGACCGGGCCAGGAGGCATCACAGGGGTCTCCCCATTTGTAAACTGGGGCAGAGGCGCTAAAAGCCAACTTCACATCTACCTCTGATTTGGGAAATGGCCTGAGAAATCCTTGTCCCACATTACCAGACCCAACACGCATGTCCTATGGTTTCCCTCTCTCCAATATCTCTTGAATATTCCATGTCTCCCCACCCTAAGGCTACCCATCTCTCCTGGACCACTTCAAAACACCCACCTGCTTCTCCAGGCTTGTCCCCTCTAAGCCACTCTTTGTGGGGAGGTGGGAGGGTGGGGGAGGGGGAGTTGGGGAAGAGCCATAATCCTGCCCTGTGCTTCCTATAGCACACACAGCCCTGCTATATGCCTATTGCTAAGACTGAATCCTCTGGATTCAAAGGCTCTGAGTAGACAGAGACATTCAATGTTTCTCCCTAGTCTCTGGACTAGCACCCAACACGTGGTAAAAGCCTAACCAGGATGGACAAGTGTGCACAGGGATAGGAGAGGAGTCTGGTGGGCGAGGTGGGGCTGCTCCTGAGATGGGGTGGGGTGGACCTGGTTTCCTCACTAGCTCTTGTTTGCTGTCCTGAGTTCTAACCTCCCTTTCTCCCATCCTCCTCCTCCTGCAGGCTGTCTAGAACACACTTTGGGTCCGAGGCTAGGGGCTCTGGGCCAGGTCTGGAGCCATGCTCCCGTGTAAATGACTCCAGGGGTATCCCAGGAGAACATGAATCCTGAGATTTCCCAGTAAGCCGAGACCGATTTACCAGTATTCGGTCCTCTGTTCCCACCCAGCTCCCTGATGACTAAATCCTGCACTTTGGAGGAACGTGGTAGTTTTAGTACATGTGCCTTTGACCTGGGACGTGAGGAAAGGACTTTCATTAGTCATAAGAGTGAGACCCCCTTCACTTATTGCAGCCGCTAACTAAGCTAACCACCCGCTGTCCAGTAACTCACCAACACCTACAAATGAGGCCTTGAAGTCACCCGGCACTGTCCTAAGTCCTTCCGGAATGAGTCAGGGCATGAAAAGTTATAAAGAAAAAGGAGAAGTAAAAGGCAGAAAGGAAGAAGCACAAGAGGAGAGGGGAGAGGGGAGGGAGAAAGGCAGGGAGGGAAGAGAGGAAGGGGGAGGCAGGAGTCACTTTCTGAGCTCAACTCCAAGCCCAGTCTTTACCCCACCCCTTTAGAAGGAAGGGGTTTCAACTGCATCAGATGTGGACACAAATCTCCTGGAACGTCCCTCCTCTCCCCTGTAAAGTGAGGGTGGGGTGCTGAACGAGAGGGGGAGAACCCACTCCAGTCTCACTGTTCACCCTTCTAGAAAGCTCCTTTCACACAACTGCCAAATCTTTTTCCCTCCCCTTCATTCTTCTTCTTGCCCCACCTCCCATCATTAAAAGCACACGTCCTGCCAACTCCTGATCAAACTCCCAAACAGGGCTAGAGGTGACTCAGGGTCTGAGTGCAGGCCAAGGAGAGGGCCACCAGGCGGAGGCATACCTGTGGGACAAAGCCACCGGGTAGTGCAATGCTGACCCTAGACCTAAACTCAATCTTCGCAGACACAGAAGTATGGCACTGGCTGCCAGGCAAGCACAAATGCCAGCGCTGATGAGTCCTCCAGCTCCCCCAGAAACTCCTCTCTCCTCCCCAGGGGGGTGGGATGCTGAAGCCTACCTAGACCTGGAAGGTGGCACAGGCTGGCAAGAGGTCCTGCACCCCTCCCCTCGCCCCACCCCACCCCAGAGTATCTGAGCATGAATAACCCGGGGCCCAAGGCCTTGCCAAAGCCACTCTTATCTTCCTCCTATGAGAGGTATCTCATTCTGTCATCTGAAAATGTAGAGGACAATACCTACCTGTTAGCACTGCCTGGGGAACAAATACCAAATAACCTGTGATTGTTGAAACTGAGTCCTCACGTACCCCAGCCAGGCAAATGTGTGAATTTTTAGCATTTTCGTTTTCTCCCTCCCTCCTGAATTGCCCCATTTGATATATTGTAATAGTCACTACATAATGACAAGTAAAAATAGTGAGGACTAGTGTCACATACTGAGCTCCCCCGAGCCAGGCACAAATGCAGATTGCTCACATGTTTATAGGTATTCTCTCATTTACATGTTTTTACATCTGTTATCTATCTCATTTACTATTTCTACAACCCATTTTACAGGTGAGAAGACTGACCCTTAGGAGTTACATGTCCAGGGGTACCAGGGTGGTGCAGTGGGTTGAGCGTGGGACCCTTGGTTTTGGCTGGGGTTGTGACCTCAGGGTCGTGGGATGGAGCCCAGCAGTGCTCTCAGGGTTATGGGATCGAGCCTCAGCCCCATATCGGGCTCTGAGTCTGCTTAAGACTCTCCCTCTGCCTCTCCCCCTCACTCACGATTGCTCTCCTTAAAAAATAAATAACTAAATAAGAATTTACATGTCCAGTGTCAAGTAGCTGCTAAGACTCTCCCTTTATAAGCAGTCTTCAGCATAATGTAATTTTTCATTTCATCACGAAATCACTGTTAGGATCTCTGAAGTTTTTCTCCCTGACTCCAGCCTCTCTCCACTTAAATGGGCTCTGAGAAGTCTCCACAGTGAGCGAGCCTACACTCAATCAACAAACATTTAAGTGCCTACTTTGTGTCAGGTACTGTGTGAGTCACACGGATGGAAAGTGTGGCTGCTGCCCCTGGGAGGACCAGTAGGGTCCTACCAACAGACAAACAAGGGGGCACAGGGTGTGCAAGGAAGGCTGAGGGCACAGGAGAAACAGTGAGTTCTTCCACCTAATGGGTCTTTTTTTTTTTTTTTTTTTTAAGTTATAGAGACCAAGGAGGTGAGGCATGAAAGATGTGCCGCAAATAGTGGAAGATTTTTAGGAAGGCAAACGAGACAGGGCTTGGGGAATGAAGGAGCCCAGGTTCGTTCTCAGATTTCTGGCTTACGCAACTGAATGGAACTTAGAAACGCAGGCCGGTGAGGACTGAGGCCAAATGGAGCTGTGCGGAATCTAAGATGAATATGGGCCATGCAATGGGGGGGCATCCAGAAACGATGAGCGCGAAGTCTTGAGAGCTTCCTCGGGGCTACACACGGTTTCATTCAATTCCTGAAACAACCCTTCTTCTTATGCCCCTTTGCCACTGCTGAGGCACAAAGAAATTACATAAATTGCCTGAGATCTCATGGCGCTTAGAAGCCAGGCTCTAGGACCCCAGGTTGTGCTGATCCCCGCCCCTGCCCTCGGACCTGCGAATCTGAGGCTTCCAACTTACATGGGTGGGTCTAGAGGAGGTATCTGAAGCTTTAAGAGGAGAACCAGATCACACAGGGAGCAAGTATGGAGAAGGGGGCCAAGGGCAGGACCAGGGGAATACCACCTCGTCAATGCAGGAGTCCGCAAAAAGCGCTTAAAAAAATGATCAGGGGTTGATGATGATGATGATAAGCCCGAGTTGTTTCCCGGAAGCCAAGGAGCAATTTCAAAAAGTAAATAAATAAAAATAAAAGAGCAGTCGATACAGTTAAATGCTGTAAGGAAGAGGAACAAAGAAGGAAAGGGATCTCTGGATGAACATATTAGCCCCTTTTTATCTGTTATAACAGATTCCGTCCCAATTTGAGCTTCATGGTTTTTCTCCGTGGGTCCTCCCACCCCTCTCCTCCTGCCTTCCTAACTCCCCCTTCTCCACCTCCACACAAGGCAAGCCACTCTTCCAAGAGCTATTTCTCTCCAGAAGGGAACTGGGGCTTACCCAAGGCCTTGTGATAAAGTCATGTTCTTTGCCTCCACGTGTACATTTTTCTCCCAGCCAGAAAGACCCTTCCCCTCCTAGTCACAAACCATGTGCCATACTGCTTCAAAACTTAGCCCAAAACTTACCTCTATCTTGAGGTTTTTAAAAAATTATTAGGCCTGGGGCGCCTGGGTGGCTCAGTGGTTTAAGCCTCCGCCTTTGGCTTGGGTCATGATCTCAGGCTTCTGAGATTGAGCCCCACATCGGGCTCTCTGCTCGGCAGGGAACCTGCTTCCCCCTCCCCCTCTGACTGCCTCTCTACCTACTTGTGATCTCTGTCTCTCTGTCAAATAAACAAATAAAATCTTAAAAAAAAAATTATTAGGCCCATCTCATTCTGAATTTGTGGATCTCTTCATTATTTCTTAGCTCTCAAGTTTTTCCATATATATGTTTTATGTTAAACATTAAAATCAATGTTGACTCAACCATCAGCTAACAAGCTTCTTAAGATAACAGAGCCAATTTTCCATTAGTAGATATTGTCCTCGATAGGCGCCCTGCTCTACACTGGGGTTGCTGAGCCAATGTCTTGGACTAAGACTGAACACTGAATATTTATTTACTCAAAGCAAGTTATTTATTATCAAGTGTGAGTAATGGACAAGGTCTGAAGATGAATATGTACTGATGCCTATCCTTGTATTTTTATCTAGGCTGAGTTCTAAGATGAGGGTGGAGTCCCACAGGAATTTCTCTGCCCTTGATGAAGGATTAGTTATAAATGGAAAGTGTCTGCAGGGAAATCTCCAGGATCCCCAGTTCCGAGGAGTCATCCTAATTCTGATGACATAAAAATGATTTTGGCAACAGCTTATGAATAACATCTGAATAACATCACTGAATTGAGTTTCTTTGTACTAACTGGGAGAAAAAAAGATTACCGAACCTCCTTGGGCAGATCTAAACAAGTATAATTACAGTGCTGATGGCCGTCTTGTCACTTCTGGGTAGTTCCCTGGGATCATTACATACCATCTTCCTCCATTCTAAACAAAGCACATGAAATTTAGATTATTGTAACATAAAATGCTGGAATATAAAATAAAATACTGGAAATCTTTTTATATTTTTTTAAAGATTTTGTTTATTTATTTGACAGACAGAGATCACAAGTAGGCAGAGAGGCAGGCAGAGAGAGAGAGGAGGAAGCAGGCTCCCCGCTGATCAGAGAGCCCGATGCAGGGCTCCATCCGAAGACCCTGGGGGATCACAACCTGAGCCGAAGGCAGAGGCTTTAACCCACTGAGCCACCCAGGCACCCCGGAAATCTTTTTAAAAACACAAAAGAAAATAAGATTTTGAGTGAAACTTCCAAAGCTATTAGGCCCAGGAGTTTAAAAAATAAAATATCCAGGAAAAAGATGGATAAAGTCCTCTACTAGTATACCAGCTCACAATCCTCAAACACACCTTCTTCTAAATATTTGTTTTAAGATTTTATTTTAAAACAAATATTTTTGTTTTAAATTCTTTATTTGAGAGAGAGAGAGCACAAGCAGGGTCAGAGGCAGAGGGAGAACCAGACTCCCCACCAAGCAGGGACTCTGATGTGGGGCTTGATCCCAGGACTCCAAGATCATGACCTGAGCCAAAGACAGATGCTTAACTGACCCAGACACCCCTTAAATATTTTAATATATAAAGGGAACATATTCATGTTTAATCCAACAAGTCCCAAGCTAAACTTACCATCCCTCCTTACAAGGCTGTGTTTCTAAGCCCTTAGAATAACACAACCAGCCACTTAAGCACCCAAGTAGATAGAGGCTATCTAATGTGGGAAAAGAATTTGGCAATAACAAGCAACAAAATAACAAAATAACAAAAATTATTTGGCAATAATAAGCAACACTTATTACAATAAATGTAAGTGGTAATGTTTTCATCTGAAAAAAAACTAGGAACACCTGTATGGCTCAGTCGGTTGAGTGTCTGCCTTTGGCTTAGATCATGATCCTGGGGTCCTGGGATCAAGTCCCACATAAGGCTTCCTGCTCTGTGAAGAGCCTGCTTCCTTCTCTGTCTCTCTGTCTCTCATGAATAAATAAATAAAATATTAAATGAAAAAAAGACTGAATTAAACTATATTAATACTTATAAGAACATCGCCTAAAACAACAGGATTCAGAAACAGTTCAGAGTCGGGGCACCTTGGTGGCTCCGTGGTTAAGCATCTGACTCTTGATTTCAGCTCAGGTCAAGATCTCAGGGTTGTGAGATCAGCCTCAGGTCAGTTCCCCCCCTAGGTGTGGAGCCTGCTTAAGATTCTCTTTTCCCCTCTCCTTCTTCCCCTCCCCCCCCCCAAAGATAAAACAAAAAAACATTGAAAGCAAAAAACGTAAATAAATTCAAATATAAGTAATAATAACAGTGTTTATTTTTCAGGTATTATATATCAAGTACAAAATTAAATAGCTTGCTGAAGGTAAAGAAATGAAGAAATAAAAGTTAAGGTATTAATATCACACAAAGTTAGTTAAAGCAAAAGATATTATATGGAGGGGCGCCTGGGTGGCTCAGTGGGTTAAAGCCTCTGCCTTGGCTCAGGTCATGATCCCAGGGTCCTGGGATTGAGCCCCGCATCAGGCTCTCTGCTCAGCAGGGAACCTGCTTCCTCCTCTCTCTCTGCCTGCTTCTCTGCCTACTTGTGATCTCTGTCTGTCAAATAAATAAATAAAATCCTAAAAAAAAAAAAAAGATATTATATGGACCAAAAAGCTTGCTTTTCAATAATTAGGGATACTACACATTTAAGATACAACTATTATAAACTTTCATGCACTGAATAACATAGTACCAAAATACGTAAAATAAAAACTACCAGAAATACAAGGAGAAATGAGAAGAAATACTAGTTATAGGAGACTCTAATACTTCAGGAGACTTCAATATTCTTTATTAGTCTTCAGCAGATGAAAAAAACAAAGGAAAAATAATATGGTAAATTTTTATAAATGTTCTATGGATACCTTAATTGAAATATTCTCTATGTTCATATGTTTTCTATGTTCATATCTATTGTTCATATGTTCATATCCCCATTGTTAATCATATAATTCAGATCCTCTATATCTGTGATCAGCAAACATTTTCTATAGAGGGCCAACTAATAAGTAGGCTAGGCTGTGCAGGTCATATGTTTGTAGCTGAAAGCAGCCATAGATATGAGCATGGCTGTGTTCCAACAAAATTATTTACAGAAAGAGGCTGTGAGATGTGTTCGGCCATGGACCTAGTTTATCAACCTCTGCTCCATATGATCACTTCTGTTGAAGTGGTTATGGAACATTTACAAAAACAGTATGTTTTAGGGGTGCCTGGGTGGCTCAGGGTTAAAGCCACTGCCTTCAGCTCAGGTCATGATCCCAGGGTCCTAGGATCAAGCTCTCTGCTCAGTGGAGAGCCTGCTTCTTCCTCTCTCTCTCTGCCTGCCTCTCTGCCTACCTGTGATCTCTGTCAAGTAAATGAATGAAATCTTTAAAAAAAAAAAAAAAAGTTAAAAAAAAAACACAACAGTATGTTTTAGACCACACACACAAAAAAATCTGAAATCCTAAAATACAGACTCGTATTCTGGCCTCAAGGCAATAAATACAGAAATATAGAAACAAACACACCAAACTACTCAGAAAATCTGAGACCCCTTGAGTAAAAATACTACTGAACTCATTGTTTTTTAAGGTCCTAATATACCAACACATCACTTCCTGACCATTTTCTCAGCCCCATCTGGATTCTTAGAAGCAGACCTAAAGACAAACTTCCAAAATCAGCAGAATGAAATCACGGTTAGAGTCCATTTTCAGTGGTGCCTGGGTGGCTAGGTGGGTTAAGCGGCTGCCTTTGGCTCAGGTCATGATCCCAGGGTCCTGGAATTGAGCCCTGCAAAGAGCTCCCCGCTCAGTGTGGAGCCTGCTTCTCCCTCTCCCTCTTTCTGCTACTCTGCCTACTTGTGCTCTCTTGCGCTCTCTGTCAAATAAGTAAATAAAATCTTTAAAAATAAATAAATAAATAAAATCCGTTTTCAGTTTTCACTAAGGAGTCGAACACAAAGAAGTAGATTCCAAGGTGGACTGCCAAAGGGACATGTGCAGACACAGAGGGGCTAGAATTTCAGCCATGGGAAGGAGCTGGGGGCCTTCCCAAGACTCCTTAGGAGGAGCATGAGGCCGGCCCAGGACCTGGCTGCCTCATAGCTACACTGTGAGGCAGAGCCTAGATGAGAAATCAGTCTTCCAGACTCAAGACCAAGAACACTTCCCAGGAATGTTCTGATCCTTTCTATCTGCCCTAGGAGCCCACATCTCGCCATACCCTCAGAGGAGCCCCTCTGTTTCCCAGGTAATGCTTTTGCTGACTCTTCCTTTCTGCCTTTCCTTCCCTCTCTGAGTAGGAGCCAGCACACAGACCTGGAGGCTGGACTTCTGACCCCCATCCTCACCCCTCCCATGGGCCCCAGCTCATCCTATCTGAAGCGGTTCAGGTATTTCCCTTCAGGAATGAGCCCTAAGCAGCAGCTGATTCAACTAAACCCTTCAACAGGTGTGGCCTGAGGAGAAAGCGTGGAAAGAAGTTAGGAAACAAAAATCCTTCAAAATTCCTAGATTCAGAGCAGACTTCCCCTATGACTAACCCTTCCTTCCCCGTGGAGTTTAAGGGAGCTCTTCAGACAGCCTTGAGGCCATACCTGGGTCCTATCTAGCTGTTGCCAGAAGGTAGGCTGTTACTGGATATTCAACTTCCATCTGTAACAAGGTTCCTGAGCAACTCAAAGGACAGCCAGGGAGGGAATGTGGTGGAGCCCACAGCCTGACACACAAAGGAAAGCCGTGGCTTCTACAGTCTACCTCCCAAAACTCAGAAGGGTATGCTTGTTGTGGAAGGACAAAATCAATAGAAACTTTTCAGGCGAGAAGTAGCAATTGTCACCATCTCCCCTACTCTCAATCCCCAACCCTCTCCACTCCCAATCCCTTCCTCTAAAATCTTCAGGGGGCAGGGAAGCACCGCCTAGGTAGCTCAGTCAGTTAAGATTAAGTGTCTGCCTTCCGCTTGGGTCAAGATCCCCGGCCCTTGGGATGGAGCCCCCCATTGGGCTCCTTGCTCAGTGGGGAGCCTGCTTCTCCCTCTCCCTCTGCCTGCTGCTCCCCTTCCTTGTGCTCTCTTTCTCTGTCAAATAAATAAATATTTTTTAATAAAATAAAAAATAAAATATTCTTCCTTCTTTTTTCTTCCCCTAGTAGGATCTCAAAACTGCTCACCTGCCCAGCTAGGATTCCACCTGTTAAAAAGTCTGTACAACGTGTCTGAGCACAAACTATTATCCAATCTTTTGGCTCTCCGCCTCTGTCTTAGCCTGGGAAGCTCAGCGGGGAAAAAAACCTGAGTTAAACTAGACAAATTCCTTTCTTGGGATTTTTTTTTTTTTTCTCATAGACAGTTGTAGTCCATCACCAAGGAGCTATCTTTTCTTGTACCCCACCCCACCCAGCGCTGCACCCCACCACTCCCCACCCCAGATTTAAATCCGGAGGCCCAGCGCGCCCCGGCGGCGTGCGCCTCACTTACCCTTAAGCCCTCGCTTTGGCGCGTGAACTTGAGCTGCTCGCTTCCCGCGCGTCGGAGGCGGCCCTGGAGCCCCTGGGTGCTGGGGAAGCCGGCAGGCGCTATCCCGCCCTCGCCGCGCCGAGCGGTTATAAAGGCAGCAATCGCCGGAGGGAGGGAGCAAGCGAGGGGGTGAGCAGAGGGACAAGGGGCGGGAGAGGGTCAGGGGGAGAGGACACGCCTATTCCAGTTCCGCGGCACCGCTTGCTGTCATGAAAATAAACTCCCCGTGCCAGGGAATGAACCAAAAGCCGCCTGACGTCAGCGGCACAGTCACCCTAGAAATGGGGGGTGGGGGGAGCAGGGGGAACCACCCCGGCCCCACCCAGCGCATCCGACGGCCGCGGGACGCGCGCACCGGCCGGTCCCAGGGACCGGAGGAAAGGCGACACAAGTGGACCGCTCCTTATCGAGCCGCCAGCTGTCACGTCCGGGGCGGGGGCTGCGGGGAGCGACACCCGCCCTCCCCGCCGCCCCCCCCCCCGGACACAACTCCCGCCGGGCACTCCCCCTCCGCCAAGGGCAAGGGCTGGCCGGGGTGGTAGCGCCTGTGTTAATCCCCGGTCCCCAGCTCGCGCGTGCGAGTGCCTGTGCGCGTCTGTACGAAGGAGAGCTGACCTCCAGGTGGGCCTTCCTCCCCTGCTGCGGGAGCAGCAGGATTTTCTCACCTTTCCCTCTGGCTTAGCCTTTCTATTACTCTCACCCACCCGTGCAGGATGGGAAGCCAGGCGCGGGAAACAGGCTGACCACACTCTGGCTTCCTAGCCAAAGCCAGGTGGAAACCAAGGAAATTCCTCGGCGGTCCAGAGTCAGCTCCGCAACTCCACTGGTCGATGAGCACCATTAGTGTTGTCCCAGGGCGCAGACATCATTATCTCTGTGCTTTCTTAACTGCCTCTCTGAAAGCCTTGACAATGAACGTTGATGAGAATGGGGACGCCAGATAAAATTATGAAATAAAGGAATTTGCCTTTGGCGTCTGGTTCCCCCTCCCTCGCGGCCCACTCCTCTTCCATTTATCAAGCCAATCCTAGTGAAACTTGGCTTTGTTTACTTGTCAAACAATCCTTGAGTAGCTGCCTCTCCGTGTCAGGTCTCAGGAAAGGCTCCGCCCCTACTGTCATGGTGGGGGGGGCGGTTCAGGGCTTTTAAGGTGCCAATTGTCACACCTGGTAAACTAATCTGTGTTACTGTGCCTGTGAATTCATAGGGGGAGGCCTAGGGCTCACCAGCTTTGTTCCCACACCCCAAGATTCCAGAGTCTATTGGGTTTTTTAAATGTGATTTTATTCGGTTTTCTTTTCACTCCCAAGAAACCACAGCCAACATCTTGAGTCTTGGAACATTTTGCTTGAGGCCTCCAGCCCAGGGTTCTGCGGTCTGCCGGCTCCCCTCCCAGGCTCCCAGGCTCCCAGGCTCCCAGGGGTGGGTATGTGGGTGTGTGTGGGGGGGGGTGTGTAGGGGCAACTGAGAGGCTGGTGAAAATTACAGTGTTTTTTAGTGTGTGCCATCTGCTAAGTGAGGTCTTTGGCCCCGTTTTCTTGTTTCGTGTTTCCTCAAGGAGGAAGTTGGACAAGACCGGCCGAGTCCAACAGATCTACCACTCAAGCCACAAATGGGAGCCACATATGTGATGTTAAATTTTCTAGCAGCCAGTGTGCAGAGAATGCCTCTCCAGGGAAACCGGGCATGGCCAGAAGCCCTTTCAATGGGGAACTGGGCACTAACCCATTCCTAGACCACCTGCTTCTGGGCAAGGCATCTGTAGGTAGCAGAGCAACTCCCTCACACGATCTACTGAAAGTTAGCCCCTCATACAAGGATTTGTGTAAAAAAAAATTAATATATTTTTTAAATGTTTAAATTAACAAGATGGGATCAGGAGAGAGACAAACCATAAGAGACTCTTAATCTCAGGAAACAAACTGAGGTTTGGAGGGGTAGGAAGAGGGTGGTGGGGTTATGGACATCGGGGAAGGTATGTGCTATGGTGAGTGCTGTGAAGTGCGTAAACCTGACGATTCACAGACCTGCACCCCTGGGGCTAATAATATGTTATATGTTAATAAAAAATTAAAAATTAAAAACATTTTAATTAAAAAATATTTTTCCAGCAGCCACTTAAAATAAGTTAATTTTACTATATTTTATTTAACCCATTAGATCCCAAACATTATCATTTCAGTATAGTCATGCTTTTAAAAGATAATTAGTGAGGTATTTTACACTCTTTTGTTTCAAACTAGGGCTTCAGAACCGCAGTGTCTGTTTTACACCTGGCACTGGTCAGTTTGGAGGAGCCACACTGCAGATGCTCTGAAGCCCTGTGTGGCTAGTGTCTCCCAGGACTAGGAGACTCTAAGGGCTCTCCAGCTCAGGCATTTTAAGACTCTGAATCAGCAAGCCCAGGGCGAGGTCCCTGATGACCAGAAAAAGATGTCAAGTATCTGAGGACGGAGTGAAAACAAAGAGGACATGACTTTGGAAATTTCTTTCCAATTTTCGTCTTCCCTGGGACAAGAAACTCAGGGAAACCTAATGAGAAAGTGATGACTGTGTTCTGTTCTCCCTACCGCTTCTTGTTCTCTGGGTAACATCTGGGACATCCCAGCCTGTATGTGTGTGAGTTTTGTGGGAAAAGCTACCCCTGACCACATGAACCCATTATTCTTGCCTTTTTTTTTTTAAGTTTTTGTTTAAATTCCAGTTATTGGGGGCCAATAGCTGGCTCAGTCTGTAGAGCACGCAGCTCTTGATCTTGGGGTCATGAATTCGAGCCCCATGCTGGGTATAGAAATTGCTTAAATAATCTTTTTAAAAATCTTTAAAAAATAAACTAAAATAAAATTCAGTTAACATACAGTGTAATATTCATTTCAGGTGTCCAATTTAGTGATTCAACAGGTACATATAACAGCGGGTCCTCATCATGGCAAGTGCCCTCCTTAATCCCCATCACTCATTAACCCCTTATACCCCCCACCCTGGGTGAGACCATCAGTCTGTTCTCTATAGTTAGGAGTCTGTTTCTCAGCTTTCCTCTCTTTTTTCCCCTAGGATCATTTGTTTTGTTTCTTAAATTCCACAGTATTGAGGTTCCTCAGAAAGTTAAAAATAGATCCAGTAATTGCACTAGTAGATATCTACCGAAAGGAAACACCCATTATTCTTCACTTTGCCACGATTTCAGATTCCCCATCTTGTTTTCTCAGCACTCAATCTTCTACCCTCCTTTCAACCTCTTTTTCTCCTCCCATCCCTTTATTAATACACCAGCCCAGCACCAAGCCAGGACACCCCAGAATACAAAATTTAAGGAGGTACTTATGCAGCCCTGAGAGTGAGTGCTTCTTTAAGCACTCACTTGTGAGCCTTGGGTACCTTGCCTGCCTCTACTAGTCCCTGCTCTGCCCCCAAAGAGCCCTGTGGGGTCTGGTTGTGGGGTGGGGGGAGGCTGGGGTGGAGAGCTGGGAGGATAGGAGAGCTGAGTAATTTTGAGTTACCCCTGATGGGGACAAGGACGGGGCCAGTAAATGAAATAATTTGTTTGCTAGGTCTCTTATTCTAGACTAAAATGGTCTGGAGAACAAGGTTGAAGGCCCTTGGAAATCCGTGGAAGAAATGGTATAAAGGGAATCTGGAGACCCAGGTGTGACTCCAACTCTAGTTAGCCAGCCTCCTTTGAGTGTTACCTGGCTTCAAGTGACAGGTAGCATTGTTAAGGGACACAGAAGAGAAGCTCACATGACTGGAAATGAGATGAGTAGAGAGAGCCTCACAATAAGGGTGCCTTGTTCCCCCAAAAAAGAGGCTGGGCTGATGCTGGAAAGGACCTTCATTCAGCTGTAAGGCCAGCAAGGGGTCACTTTCCATGGGGATGGGCCTGGGTCAGCCTCAGGCTGGGAGTCCCAGAACCCAGTCCCTGCTGACACCCCCTAACCCACCCCACCATCCAACATCGCCTAGATCCCCACTCTTTTTTTTTTTTTAAGTAGATTCCATGCCCAGTGTGGGAGCCCAATGCAAGGCTTGAAGTCATGACCCTGAGATCAAGACCTGAGCCGAGATCAAGAGTCAGATACTTAATGGACTGAGCCATCCAGGTGCCCCCCTGATCCCTACTCTTGATTGCAGAAATAAACCAGGAACCAATGTCCTGGTTCTGCCCCCACATTTTTTCTTTTTAAGATTTTATCCATTTATTTGACAGAGAGAGAGGGAACACAAGCAGGGGGAGTGTCAGAGGGAGAAGCAGGGTTCCTGCTGAGCAGGGAGCCTGATGCGGGGCTCTACCCCAGGACCCTGGGACCATGACCTGAGCCAAAGGCAGACGCCCAACGGCTGAACCACCCAGGCGCCCCCTGGTTCTGGCCCCTTAAGCAGCACTACCTCAGAATTCAGGAACCTCAGACCCAGGGCTCCCCCCATTTCTTTCCCTTCACTTCAGTGGCTTTTCCATTCAATGGCTAAACCGTACAGGAAGCTTCAGAGAGCCAACCGCACACCAAGCATTGTAGGGAATATAATACAAGTATGGGAAATATGCTCCTAGGTCTCTATCCCCTGAAGGGAATGTCCATGCTTATTCAGCCATTGAACAGCTGTGGACCATCTTCTGTATCACTGTGGGGGCCTCAAACAGTAGCTGCCTTTAAGGTGCTCAGTTTGGTGGGGAGGTGGGCGATAATGAAGGGAAAACAATGCATTGTGTTGGGTGTTTCGTGGGAGAAACACCCAAGGACCACAGCTGGGACGAAGGCCACAGTCAACACTCCCCACAGCACTCAGGGTGGCCCTCACGCAGGGGAGAGGCTTCAAGGATGCCTAAGAGCTTTTCACCTGGAGAGGGAAGAGGGGTGAGGAAGGCGGGGAGCATTCCAGTCCGAGGGCAAAGTGTGGGCAGTGGGGGGGCAAAGCTGGACAAGTGGACAGCGGCCAGATTGGGTGTGGAATCCCAGCCTCGTCTGGCAAGCAGGGTTCCCGCTGAGCAGGAGCCCGATGCGGGGCTCATTCCCTGGAGCAGGAAGCAGGGGCCCAAGAGGAAGCCATGTTAAGATGAACAACAACTCCAGGGGCCCAAAATCAGTGACTTGTGTCCTTAGAAGAAGAGGACACAGAGAGACCCAGACACAGAGGAGATCGAGAAGAAAGCCATGGGACACAGGCAGAGACTGGAGTCACAGGGCCACAACCAACAGCAAGGTTAACACCAGCAGCAGCTAGGAGGAAGGGCGGGATAGTTTCTCCCTCAGAGCTCCAGAAGGAACCATCCCTGCCAACACCTGGATTGCAGACTTTTAGCCTCCAGAAATGAAAGAATAAACTGCAGTTGTTTTTAGCCACCCAGTTTGTGATACATTGTGACAGCAGCCCTAGGAAACTAATACACGTCTGAAATGTGGGCGATCTTTCATTCCCCCCCCACACACCGCACTCCCTCCACCACCAGCAGCTGGTGATGGGAAATGGTAAAGGGAGCCGACCTAGCACAGCGGGCATCTCAAGGGCTTCAAGCTGAAGCGGCCCAGGTTTGCCTTCCCACCTCCACCAGGTGGAAGGTAGAGAAGTGGAGTGTGCAAAGGGTAAACACGTGTGGCTCGGGAGAGATGACACTTGAAGCCCGGGAATGCAGGGTGCAGGGAGCCCGCGCCTGTGGTCAGCACGCTGGCCAGCCACCAGCACCAGGACTCTAGTGAGTGGGCTAGGAAGCAGGCTCCCCACCGGCTTTGGGACTGACTTTACGATCGCGCCCCGTACTCAGGGTCTGAATTCCAGAGGGAAGTTCTTCGCTGAGGCGGCCATGCTGAAACCAGAGAGCTATTGCCAGTAACCCTGTGCCTGGGTTAGAGGATCGCATCCCATGAAGTGCCCAGACTGGTTCCATGCTGGGAAACCCAATGCAGCTTCCCTGAGTCTCCCCCTCCCAGGAGCTCTCATTCAGAGGATCTGTCCTGACCTCTCTTTCTCCTCTCCCATTTCATGCTCTCTTTCTTTTCCTCCCTCCCTCCTCCTCTTCCCCTCACCCTCTCTCCTCCTCTCCCCTCATCCTCCTTTCCCCCCTCCCTCTCTCCAGCTGGACTGCACTCCCTCCAGGGACTTAAAATGAGCTTGAATGATTGAACTTCAGAGTTAGGAAGACCAGGCTGGAATCCCACTAATGGCTCCAGGGGCTGTTTCCTCATCTGAAAGAAGGGAGTGCCTGACATGTAATTCACAGTGTTGTCAAGCACATCAAATAGAATTACACCCAGCACCTAGCAGGTGTTCAGCAAGACTCATTTACTCACTCTTGGATTTCACGCACTGATGGCAGTAAGGCAGCTTCTAGAGTCTGTACAAGAAAGACAAGCAAACTGGTGATGCTGGCAAAATTGCCTTTCAGCCTCTTGCCTTTGTCAGGCCTCCCGCCTCATTTCCAGTTACCCGAATGTTCTTATACTTTCCATATACTGCTCAACGAAAAAAAAAAAAAGAAATTCATTTCAGACTAAAGTGTTAAGGAACTACCAGGATTGCCAACTGCCCACCCTGGAAGGGTTTTCTATTTAATAGAATGGTCTGCTAATTTCACCTGGCAGTAAAAAAGACGAACCACTAATACGGACACCATCGTGGATGAGTCTCAAAAACATTCTAAGGAGCAAGAAAATGAAGGTACGTACTGTATGCTTCCGATTATATACAATTCTAGAACAGGCAGAATTTATCTGTGATGACGGGAAGCAGATCCGTGCTTATTCAAGAGCCAGCGCTCAGGACTGAGGACCTCCTGCCGAGGGACATGAGGGAATATTTTGGGGGGTCATGGATGTGTTTGATTGTCTCCACTGGGGTGGTTGTTACACTGCTGTGTGTGTTCGTCAAAACCAACAAACGGGCCCTTAAAAACGGATGCATTCTATTATATGTAAGTGCTCCGTCCATAAGGATAAGTACAAAAGGAAAAAAAAGGCCTATGAGAAAGGTTGATGCCTAGCACTAAAAAATTAATCACTGAGAGGAAAATTCTAGGGAAACTGAGGATAACAGAGCCAGGCTGTGGGAGGCATTTCAGGAAAACAAAAATCTTTGGTCTGGCAAAAACCTTTCCAGACATGAGAAGCTCTTTTGGAAATGTGTTCAGACACATGAGTGTTTAGGGCTCTGTGATGACCCACACTCTTATCTGTTTGTTCTGCACTCCCCAGTATGAGCCTGTGATATTTCATCTTACAACAGATATATACTGAGTATCTCTACAGGCCAGGCACTCTTCCAGAAGGTAGGGAGTCCACAGCGAGCAAGACAAAGTCTATCCTCACGGAACTTACATGTTAGTGGAGGGAAGAAAGCAACAATGAGATAAATCAGTTCTGATCAGCCAAGCTGGGCAGAGGAGGTGGAGGAACAGATGCTACCTAGGGGGCCAGGGAGACCCTGAGGGGGAGGCTGCATTTGGGCAAAGACCTGAGTAAAGGCGGAGTAATGGGGTGAGACTTGCGGATATCCAGGAACAGCAGTGCAGGCCCTGAACTTGGCATGTTCACAGAGCAGCAAGGAGGCCCCAGGGACTGGGGAGGAAGGTGCAAGGGAGAGAGAAGGAGCTGAAGTCAGAAAAGACGGGGGGAAGGAAGAGGGTACAGATCACCTCAGCCCTTGTGAATCCTCGTGAGGTCTTCAGCTTTTACGCTGAGTGAGACAGGAAGCCTGGGCGGTGAGGGGTGACACTTACAAGGGCGTCACCCCCGCACACCGTTGTTGAATGTGCACAGGAGGTATAGGGACAGAACTGGCAAAGTCTGGAAGCAGGACGCCAGTAGGAGGCCACTGCTAGAAAAGAAGACTGCAGAGAGCAGCTGGAGCAGTGGGGACAGTAGGAAGTGACCAGATTCCAAATACATTCTGGTGATAAAGCCAACAGAACTTAATGAATTGAATGTGGGATAGGAAAGGAGAGAAGAGTCAAGGACTTGTCTAAGGTTTGAGGTTTTGCATATACAGCTGACCCTTGGTTGGGGGGCTGACTTCCTGCACAGTGGAAAATCCAAGTATAACTTTGGGCTCCCCAAAAACTCAACTGCTAAGAGCCTACTGATGACCAGAAGCCTTAGTAACAATAGAAACAGTCGATTAACACATATTTCGCATGTTACTGTGTTATGCACTGTATTCTTATAGTAAAGCAAGCTGTTATCGAGACTATCAAAAGAAAGAGAAAATTCATTTACAGCATTGAACTGGACTTATTGAAAAAGCCACATATAAGTAGACCCACACAGTTAAACCAGTGTTGTTCAAGGGTCAACTGCAATTAAAAAGAAAATCTTTTTGTTGTATGTGTGTTATGAAGAAACAACTTGAGGGGCACCTGGGTGGCTCAGTCAGTTAAGCGTCTTCCTTCACCTTGGGTCGTGATCTCAGGGTCCTGGGATCGAGCCCCACATCAGGCTCTCTGCTTGATGCAGAGCCTGCTTCTCCCTCTGCCTCAGCCTTCCCTCCCCCTGCCTGTGCTTGCTCTCTCTCTCTCTCTGTCAAATAAGTGAATAAAATCCTTAAAAAGAAACAACTAGGGTTTTTGTTATAAATTATTCTCTAAACTAAATGACCATATTTTTAAAATTAAAAATGAAATCGCATGGGCCACTGAACAGCGCTGTGTCGCACACAGGTGCAAGAGGCAGTTTCAAAAATATAGACTTAAATATTGAAATTTATAAGACATTTTTAAAGGCCTATGGGACCAGCTGTGGGATGAATATTTGAAACTGGGATGATCCCATAAAACATTACAAACCAACTTTCCCCAACAGAATAATAGAAGCAATTTTTTCATTGATTCTCAAAAGCATGGTGGTATTATAGATTATTTCTTGGTCAAGGCCCTTGTGCCATCGTGGCTGAGCTGGGTGAATTGGAATACTTTTGTAGGGAAGCGATTTGGTGACACAATCAGATATTAAGATTTAGAAACTCACGTGAAGTTTGTCAGTCCCCAGAGTGATTTAGAATAAGTCGGTCATCATTTAGTCAAAGGGGGAAAATATGACAGGAGCCTAATGATAACTTTTTCTGTATTGTTTTTATCCTCTCTTGAGCCATCTTCCACAAGTTTAAAGTCAAAGGGTTTTCTTCTCAAGGATTTACAAGCAATGATTCATTAGTCCCAGCATAGAACCACACATTCTTTCCTCTGCCTTATCACAGCATTTATCGCTCAGCAAATAAAATAAGACGAAAGGGATGTAAACATTTCTACTCACAGAGGTTGGAGCGCTCCAGACTTTCAACTTAGGAAGACGCAGAAGACCTTTATTTCCAAAATTGTTTTTCTAACGAACTTGTCAAATGCCCCCAGTCTCCCTCTGTCCCTGATTTGGTAGGCCTGGCTAAGACCCACAGAAGAAAAAGGACTTGCTCAAAACTTACTTAATGAGACACTGGCACTGAGGAAAATATTCGTACCAAGATAAGAAGGTCAGTAAATAAAGTCCATTCTCCTCTGAGTGCAAGGGAAATATTTGGCTTTCCAATACAGACCAGTCTGAGGTTTTGGGGGAAAAAAAAAATTATATATATATATATTTTTAAATAAATATTTAATATATTTATATATATTTATATATATATATTTTTTTATACAGCCTCAATCATGATTTCCTGAGTCATGGGAAGAATGAAAACCTGAGGGAAGAAAGGTTAAGAGCCACATACTGGTTGAAGGCCCACTTTGTGTCAGCTCCCCCTTTTTAGCACAAAAGCACTAAAGAGAAGGCTCCGTACGTTCTCTCAGCAAACTTGTCCAATACGCCTACTGTGTGTCAGGTACACATAGTTTTTCAGATGAAAGTGAATCAATGAGTAAAAGAGCCTTATCCAAATCAATAAATCACCTTTGCATCAAAATGTCCTTAGTCTCCTCTCTTGGACTGGAAAATCAGCAGATTATTACCTTGCGTTGCTTGTTCTTTCATTGCTATTAGTTTATTCAGTGCATTGATGGGGGGACCCCAAGGAACATGGCCAAAAGGACTAGTGTCCCCTGGGGGTGGGATGAGAGGGGTCCCCAGTCTGCTTTCCAGCCCCAGGCCACATCTGGGTCTGATTCTGGTCTCATCCCAGGGATGGGCCAATGGCTCCAAGGAACCCAGGAGACTAATGAACTGATGAATTCCAAAGACAACACAGACCCGAACCAGAGTGAAACTTCTGTGGAAAGATTCTGGCCTGGCACTCAGGGAACACCCTGGGGCCTGCCAGCAGGACAGGTGGCCATGGCAGCTCCCAACCCACCCTCAGCGGTGGTAGGTGTGGAGCCAGAACAAGGGTGCCATTGGGCTGCCTCTTGCCCGCCAGCCATTTCCTTATTTCTCTTGTCCTACCCCAAACCACGACTGCTCAAAACACCTTCTCAAGAAACGGATGGGTGCGACCTGGGGAGGGAACAGTGTAAACAGGCACGGACAAAGGCGAGTATTGAGAAAAGAAGATGATTTTTAAGGGAAAGCGGGAGAAGACATAGCCACCTTCATCTCGTTCAAGGTGAAGGCCCCAGATATTTCTGGGTAAGACTTCTCAGGTTCCCCCAAACCAAGGCTTGTCCTAGATCACCTGAGAAAGAACTTCCGAAGGGAGACCTAGGGAAAGCTTATTTTCCTATTGTAAAGAAATATGGCTCTCTTCCCACAAAAGAACAGCATGTGAGTGTGTGAGTGTGTGTGTGTGTGTTATACATCCATGCTCTGCAATGTTGAACTATTAGTTAATAATATTTGTGGGTGTGGGTAGCACTTGGCATCTAGGTCTTGTCCATGATGCACATCCATAAAAGCAGGTGTAGTAGGAACAAGCTTGACCAACGACAAGACTGAAGTTCAGAGACAAAGGGATGTGGAGCACGTCCCTTCTAGTTGCCTGGGGAGTTCTAGTCAGGGCTAGAACTCGGGTCTCCAGACTCCTGTCCCAGGCAGCCAGCTGTTTATCACCCTAATCCCACATCAAGTCTTATTTAAGGATAACAACTCAGACAGCAAACTCTTTTACATTCTGCATTTTAAAAATCTGCATTCTTACTCCTACCCACAAAATCATGGAAGAAACTTCCTTGATACTCTCAAGGACCACCAGTACTCCCTGCTTTCTCCAGTGCAGGGGCTCAGAAACTGAGTTCCATGGGCCACACCAGGGATCCAAAGGGGGATTCCAAGCTGAGAACCCCTCTCAAAGGTATCCATGGAGTGATCAAAGGCAGAACCAGTATTAACCTATGTCCCTGGCACTGTACCTGCCAGCACAGATCAGGTTTTTCCTGGCTCTCAGTTGTAAAGGGACATCCCTACAAGTGGCTTAAAGGGTACAGCAGTGATATACCAACAAAGGTTTGGCTGAGAAACCCATGATCAGGGGATTAACATTTCCCTATTTTGACATTTTATTGGAAATATATTTTATAAAAACCAAGGGTTTCTCTCTCTCTCTCTCTCTCTCTCTTTCTCTAAGGGACATCTGGGGGGCTCAGTCAGCTGGGCATCTGCCTTCGGCTCAGGTCATAATCTGAGGGTACTGGGATCAAGCCCCACTTCTGGCTCTCTGTTTAGCGAGGAGTCTGCTTGTTCCTCTTCCTCTACCCCTCCCCATGCTTGTGCTCGCTCGCTCTCTCTCTCAAATAAATAAAATCTTTATAAAAAATAAATAAAAATACATCAGGGAGGGTCACCAGTCAGTTAAGAATATGACTTAAGTTTCAGCTCAGGTTGTGATCTCAAGGTGGTAGGATTGAGCCCCATGCCAGGCTCTAAGCTCAGCACAGTTTTCTGGAGACTCTCCCTCCCTCTCCTTCCACCCCTCCCCCGACTCAGGCCTGTGCTCTCTAAATAAATAAAGGAATAAATAAAATATTTTAAAAATAAGAACATAAAATACATTGGGGGGATATTCATAAGAAGGAATAGTTTCTTTTTAACTGGTATTATGGATTGGATGTTTGTGTCTCCCACAAAGTTGACATGTTAAAATCCAAATTCTCACATGTGATAATATTTAGAGATAGGGCCTTTGGGAAGTAACTAGGATTAGATGAGGTCATAAGAGCAGGGTAGAGTCGTGGGGCTCATGATAGGATTAATGCTCTTACAAGAAGAGACACTAGAGGGGCGCCTGGGTGGCTCAGCCATTAAGTGTCTGCCTTCGGCTCAGGGCATGGTCCCAGGGTCCTGGGATCCAGCCCCGCATGGAACCTGCTTCTCCCTCTCCCTCTCCCCCTCCCCCTGCTTGTGTTCCCTCTCGCTGTGTCTCTCTCTGTATCAAATAAATACAATCTTTAAAAAAAAAAGAGAGAGAGAGAGACACCAGAGAATTTGCTTGCTGTATGTATGTCTGCCCACCCCACCACACCCCCCCACCGTGCATGAGCGAATGCACACACACACACACCACACACACACACACAGGTCATGTGAGCACACAGCAAGATGGCGTCTCCTACCAGCCAAGAGAAGAGGCCTCCAATGAAACGACCCTGCCGGCCCCTTGATCTCAGACTTGGAGGCCCCGGATCTGCGAGAAAATACACTCTGTTGCCCCAGCCCCCCAGTCTGTATTTTGTTGCAGCAGCCTGGGCTGCCATTCCGTTTCTTTTTCACATCAGTGACAACTGGCATCCAGAATTTTCAGTGTCCACACACTTGTGCTTTCTTTGTCTCATCCTGGACCTTTACAGAAACCCTTCAAAGCAAATGCTATTTTCATTTTACAGATGAGAAACTGAGGCCGGGAGAGGTAAGCAGCCTTGGCGTGGGTCAGCCTTCAGAGAACTAGCAAGGCTCACACAGCCCAGCCCCTCACCCTGCAGGCAGGCCGTCCTCCCCCTCCCTCTGCCCTTGGCCCCTTGGCCCAGAGCATTACTGACTTTGCAGGGACGCTGAGGCTGTGTGCTCTCTGCCCTGTGCTCCCCAGTGGGCTCTGCCCTGGCCTCCCTGCCCGCCTCGCCCTGCTGAGCTCATTTGCAGCTGGCCTTAAACACTTGGCTTTTTAGACATGTAGACAGTTAGGTTTGGCAGGGACCGCAGCTCCTCCCTTTGTTTCTCCTTCCCCAGTGAAAATAGCTGGGGAAATTGACCTCACTGGGGCCAGGCTGGCATCTCTTAGCAAATGTCTCCATTCGCAGCCTGTTTTCCATGATTCATATTTGGTGCTATTATTTTATTTCTATGCATTCTAAGATGCACGACAGCCCGTGAGGTGGCTGTATCTTTATTTAGTATCAGTGAGGAACTTCATCTCATTCCTTGGTCTCCAGCTCACCTGTCATGTTAGGAGTTCCTGGCGGGCAAGGCCAGTCTAGTCTACAACAGGCTGGGAAGGGCATGGTCTCAGACAGGGGTCTCCTGCCCACCCCACTGCCCCACTCCTGCTAATTCCATATCCTTCCCCATATCTCCTCTGTTTTCTGAACACCTTCCCACTTCTAATCTGCTCTTTTGTCTTTTTCTGTTTTCAGCTAACATCTGCTGAGCACCTTCTTCTTCCAGGCACTGCATTACTTGCTCTGTATCCATTATCACAATCATTTTCCACGCCAAGAAGCTGTTAAACACATTCATGGCAAGGGATATAGAACAGATAAGGTTCAATAAGTTACCCCTGGGGCACTTTAGTGGAAACTGGATCTACACCAAAGCATGAGGCTGTCTTTATAAATATGAAAGTATTAGTAAGCCAGGTAAGGAAGGAAACGGCAATGGTTTTTTAGTTTGGTAGGCTGGGAATGCTTTCCTATAAGACCTTGAATCATTTTATCAGGTGTTCCTTCACCTGTTCCTCTTTTGCAAGACTTGGCAAATCAAATCAGTTTGATTCTGCCCAAGGTACATACTAAGTACCTACTATGTGAGGGCATTGTGCTCATCTTGCAACACCAAAGTTCTCTACCCGAAGGAGGCTCCTGGACTCCCAACACTACAGTAAGTTCATAAATGTCTCTGAATAATTTTTAGGAGAGAACTTTCATATCCTTTTGAGAGTTTCAAGGGTTTACAACACCCTAGCAGGTAAGAACGACTGCTATACAGAGGTAAGTTATAAGGTAAGCCCCCAGATGTTGAGATATTTTGTAGAAAGTGAGAACACAAAAACAGAACTAATACAGACACACATAGCTAAGTGAAGCCCCCCCCCCCATTACCATATGTCATGGAGGCATGTCGTGGCCCCGAAGAACAGAA
The DNA here is from genome assembly GCF_010015895.1 of Lontra canadensis. NCBI lineage: Eukaryota > Metazoa > Chordata > Mammalia > Carnivora > Mustelidae > Lontra > Lontra canadensis. The sequence continues at coordinate 19,961,205 of NW_022631003.1, read as the reverse complement.
GGACCTGGTCCCCACCTTCACTCCATCCTCTGCTCAGTCTGCATCAATCTGGACTGGAGCAGAAGGATTGGTTAGGTGACTCTACCTAAGGCACTTGGCTGAATTGGAAGGCTCAGGAACTAACCCATCTCTTAATTAGCCTTGTTCACTTGGTGTTCCTTTGCTATTACTGCTTATAAGTCAACTCTTTCATTTCCTTGGCTAGATTTGCCTTAAACAAATTTTAAGGACACACATATACACATTCATATTATAACTTAAGACAACAGGGTTAGCCATTGGCTTCATTCATACGTGCATTCAGTCAGTACTTACTATCCCACCTGGAACCAGGCTCTGGGATGAAGGACATAAGTAAGTCCTGTCTTTAAGGCCCTCATAATCTAATAAGAGAAACAGATCTAAAAGCACAGGATCACAATACAGAGAACTCAATACAAAGAAGTGAATAAACCAGGAATTTAATAGAAAGAGAGCAATTTGTCCTGGAGGGATAAAGAAAGCAGGAAAGATGAAATGAGCTGAAGAGTAAGTTAAGATGAGACGTAACAAAGAAGACACTTAAAACATGTGTCTCACTACAGGGTTGCTTTTCATTCCTGCAAGCATTCATTCAACAAACACCAATCCAGCGCCAATGTGAGCTACCAGCTATGCTCTGACTTCCCAGCCTTCCCATCCGTGATGGCACTAATGCATAGTCAAAGCACCCATAGTCAAAGCCCCCTGCCCCTTTCTCCAGACTAAAAGATAATTTGCATTGCAAACACCCTGGGTGGGGTGGAGGGTGCTTTATGAGCAGAGGTTTGTGAGTGGTTTACAAGACAAGTTCAAGTCTACTCCCCCACCTGGCTAAGGGAAAGCCAGCCTTTGACATGAGCTCTGTGGGGAAAGCCCATCTAACCCCCCAAATCTCTTGCCGGAACCCTGTCCTCCACCCCAAGGTGGGCCATGAGCATTAATAAGTCTTATTTCAAAATGTAAATATGGCATGAAATGCTAGTATATTAATCTATTACGGTTCATACCTTGTGTGTAAATATAATCCAGTTCTCCTCTCTGAACAGTTGCTAGACATCTTCTTTCTTCGGAGTCCACTTTGCCTGCATCCATGAGAAGCCAGTGGCATCCAGGAACTGATGCCTGTCCGTGGCACTGAACCAAGGTCTGGCTGACCCCTGATGGGTGCAGGTGTGTGGGCAGGGTGTGAAAGCTCCAACTCCCTTGGCTCCAGTGTGGTCAGGTCTCCTTACTGAACTCCCCACCTTCCGGCAGGCCAGGCCGAGACTGGCCCCTGCAAGGCTTCACCCTAGTTGGCTTCTTCCTCTACCCTGTCCGGCTGTCCCATTGGTCTCCCCAGGGGAGCACCTCCTCACAGAGCCTGACCAACAGATACCAACAGAGGACGTGCTGCACCAGGAAGCCACAGATGGGAGATAGAAAGGCCTGGAAAATAAATTCCCAGTGTTTGACAGTGTTGCCTTGGGACAACCCTTTGAGGGTTTTCACAGTGCCTGGTGTTGTTAGTACTGCCACTCCGCCACATTCTTCCCCAAGCCTGTGACTAGCAGACAGCCATGGCCGCCATCCACTGTGCCCTTTGACAAGGCCCACACACACATTTTCTTATTTAATCCTCACAACAACCCCATGAGGGAGGCAGTTCTTGTGTTCCACTCTCCAGGGAGAAAATTGAAGCTTCATAAGGTTAATAACTGACCCAAGGCCACAAACCTGGCCAGGGGAAGAGCCAGGACCAATCCCAAATCTCTGTGGCCGGAGACCGAGCTTCTAATCACGTCTTCGTTGAAGCTGATGGTCGCTCTCTCCAAGGGTTTGCCTGGATTGAGACTAATCCCTGCATCTGAAGGGAGGCCCAGCCCAGCAGGCCTCAGGCTCCCTGCACTCCCCAGTGGAGCTGCTTGTCCAGCACAGCACCAATCTCCTCCCACAGGCTTCCAAAAGAAACCAGGAAGCCACATTTCTCCTCACACATGTTTCTGATATCACCTTGAGGGGAGCAGATGTTCCGATGAGATCCTACTCTCAAAGGCAGCACAGCAACCCTAAGTCTTCTCAGGGAGACCACACTGACTTGAACTGCAAATAAGCTTTATCACTGGCTCTTTATTCACTTAGCATTTCCTTAACAGTGACTTCTAGATCCTGAGCTAGGCATCAGGTTCTGTGGTAGGCCTGGGGTTACCAAGATTAAAATAAAAACAACAGCCTACCCCCTACCCTTAGAAAAGGTAATGGTCTAATTTGCAGAGACAGGTAGGTAAACTGGGGCTACAGTGTGGGGAGTGCTGAAAATGCGAAACAGTGTGGAGTACGACCATCTGGGTTTTAGTTCTGGGTGGGTTTGGCCAGAGGCCAGAAGTGCTCTCAAGTTATTTAAAAACCATAAGCTTCAGTCTCCTCAGCAGCCTAATGTGGATAAAAGGCTTATCTCTTAGGGTTGCTGAAAAGATTACACAACAAATACATGCAAAATGTGTTCCTGGTTAGCTTCCGAGTAAATGCCAACCTTCACAACATTGGGCAGGTGACTTAACACCTTCCTCCTAAGCTTCCCAATCTGCAAGCTAGGGCTAACACATCTTCCAAACCTCTGGATCCGTCAGTCGACAGAGGTTGCCTGAAAACTCTGAGAGGGGTTCTGGGAACAAGGGAGAGAAAACCATCAGCCCTCACTCAGCCGGCTTCCTATAAAGCTGGGAGAACTCACAGCATGTGTGAGTTAGCACTGAGTTGTAGGGTGCCTACTCTTCCAACTGGGACAGGGGTGGGTCTGGGAGTGACCCACAAGGGCTGGAAGAGTGACAGGAGGCTCCCACAGATGTGGGACCAGAGCTATGCCTTGAAGAACGTGTAGGACTCGACCAAGGAAGGCCCCACATGGACCCATGAACAAGAATGGAGCATTGGTGGACAAGAGAAGAGATTAGAGTGAATCCCATCAGGGGTCATTTAAAATATCATCTAGACCTTCAGGGTCCTCTAAGTCAGTGGATGAACACACCAGGCTCATTCATTGCCCAAGTTCCCAGCAGCCACCCTTGCCTCAGATGTCTCTTCTCAGGAGCCCACTCCTCCAAGGAGTGGCTCCAAGAGCCACTGGGGTCACTTATTCTCAGCTGTTCCCAGTCCCTCTAAGAACTATGGACTCCGTGAGCAACCTGTGTCCACAGAGGGTGTTTGAGAAACACAGCGTGATAGGGCAAGAGTGCCCCCACAGAGTAGCCAATCAGAACTTACTGGTGTTCCATGTGCCAAATAAACTACAAAAAGCAAATCAAAACTCTGATTCTGACTCAAAGGAGAACAAATGAGGCAGTCATGAGAAAATGGGGTGTGAACTTCAAACAGAGTTGGGAAAAAAGCTTTCCTTCAAAGAAAATCTCTCTCTTTGCTCAGTTTCCCTTGGATGCAGTGATTTGGGGGGAGGGTGCCACATCTGTTTATTATTAGCAGTTGTAGGCATAAGCAATGAAACTGGAAACCATATGTCCCACCTGAACCATCCCTGCCCAGTTTTTTGTAGCTATGTATCTGGCTCCATCAAAGAGCACATATTACACTTGTGCCTATGTAAACAAGTGAAAAAGGCTAATTTCCTGGAAGGAAATTCCTGTGTGATTAGTCAGCACCTCCAGTCCCTGCTCTGTCACAAGCCAGCACTGTGACCTTTAGTAGGTTCTCCTTTCTCCATCCCCATTGCCATAACCTTAGGCCAGGCCACTACGTCCCCCTTGTGGACCACAGCAGCTTCCAACTCATCTCTGTTACCCTCCAAGTATTTCCCACCCTGGAGACCTTTAGTGTAGATATCTACCTAAAATTCCAAATCTGTTCAAATCTCCCCTCCCCAAAATCTGCAATGTCTCTTCATTTACTTTTGGATACAATGCAAACACCTCTGTACAACTTAAAGTCATGCTCTGGCCCCTGCTTAGCATTCTAGACTCAAACCTCCCCCTGCCCCCATCCTCTGGAGTCCTTTGTTCCAGCCATATTTAACTTCCATATTTCCCTGTATAATACTAACAATAACCAACACTTACTGAATGTTTTCCATGTGCCAGATACTATTCTAAAGAACCCCTCATGCACTACTGATTTAACCATTTCAGAGCTAGGAGATAATAATTATGATTATCCCCATTTCACAAAGGAGGAAACCGAGATGTAGAAAAAGTTAAATAATTATCCAAAGTCACCTGTCAAGTAAATGGTAGAATCTGAATGTCCCATGCTTATCAACCCCTCTTCTTATCTCCATGTCTCCATACATGGGTTCCCTCTGCCTGGAAGACCATTCGCACTCTCCTTCTTTTTCTTCCCCACTCTTTCTTCACTTGGCTAACTGGAAATCTTCGTCTGAGCATTCCCACATATGTATCTTTTCCTCTAGGTTTTCCCTCCTCAGACGGCCCTCCCCGCTCAGTGGTAGTTTCCAAAGATGGCGCCCAATGAATGATTCATCCCAATATGTGTGCCCTGATGTAGTTGCCTTTACGTACCGAATCTCAGTTGACCCTGTGACTCACAACAGTATGGTAGATGTGATGCTGAGTAACTCCTACGCCTCAGTCATTAAAAAGCCAGCTTCCACCCAAATCTCTTGGAACACTCACTCTGGGGCAAATCTTATAGTCACTACGTAAGAAGTGCCTCATGCTGTGAGGAAGCCTAGGTAACCACACAGAAAACTATGTGGAGTTAGAAAGATGCCCAGCCAGTCCTCAGCGATTTTAGCTGTCAAAGGCCATGCACTAGATATGTGATAAAGAAACAATCTTGAGGGCGCCTGGATCACACAGTTGGCTAAGCACCCAACTCTTGATTTTGACTCAGGTCATGATCTCATGGTTGTGAGATGGAGCCCAACACTGGGCTCTGCACTCGGCATAGAGTCTGCTTGAGCTTCTCTCTCCCTCTTCCCCTCCCCCTATCCCACTCATGCTCCATTTCTCTCTCTCTCTCAAAATAAATAAATACAGCCTGGGAGGAAGGAAGGAAGGAAGGAAGGAAGGAAGGAAGGAAGGAAGGAAGGAGGGAAGGAAGGAGAAAGAAAGAAAGAAAGGAAGAAAGAAAGAAACCATCTTGGATGGCCAACTTGGTTGAACCTCAGATAACACCAGCCTGAACCACCACCTGACTGCAACTTTATGAGGGACCCCAAGAAGAAACCTTGTAGCTAAGCTGCATCAATGCACTGAAATGTGATTTGTTATTTTGATCCACTCATCTTCAGTGTGGTTTTGTTAAGCAGGAATAGATAACCAGAATGGGGATACAGTAGTGAACAGGAGATTGTGTCTACCCCCAAGGAAGTCTTAGCCTAATGGCAAAGACAGTCAAGCAAACTGGCAAGTACAAGATGGTATAATGAGTTTGGGTGGTGGAGAAGGAGTAAGGGAATGACAGTTGGTCCTTAGCACAACCAAGCTGAAAATTAACAAAAGAAAGCAATATTATATTTTTGATATAAGCATGGGCTTTTGAGTCAGATTAAGTTGTTAGAATCCTGACCTTATACCTGTATTCTGAGTGACTTATGGAAAATTTCTCAAACTTTCTGAGCCACACCTTCATCATTTATAAAATGGGGGTAATAATGCTTAGTTTATAAGATAGTTTTAAGGGTTTAATTAAGTACTGTTCATGATGTTCATCACATAGCCTATTATGTGGTAACATTCTGTATATAACATCTATATCACATGTGATTAAATAGAGTTAATTACTGAAAAAGAATATGTTCTAACAATAGTCTGGGTTTATCAATGCTCACATCAAACTAATAGCAGAAAACTCCCTCAATGCATGGAACTTGTCTCCATGTTGCACATTTTATAACTAAGTCATGAGTTATATTCCACTTACTTGAAAGCCCGTATTTTGGGGAGAGGATGAGGAAGGGGATTATTGCTTATACCTTGGTGTATACTAAACAAGAGACTGGACTGGCCACTCTTGGAGAGCAGGAAGTGAAATCGCATTCATCCTCATTCCCCATGCTAATAATAGCACCTGCACGATATGTAACTGCTTCCTAAATATGAGTTGAATGAATGATTGAATGAACAAAAAAGAGTACTCACAACAACTAAGTGTGTACATAGTGCCAATACTAAGCTGAGCATTTTACCTAGAATATCTCATTGACTTCTCATAACCATCCTAGGACTTAGGCAATATATTTTCTTCTGACTGAAACCACTCTCCAGCATTCAACACCTTCTTTTATATTACTTGTACCATAAACTTGAGGCTGATCTTTTTCAGAAAGCAAAAGTGTGGCTTGACTTAGTTGGCTACAGAGAAGACTCTTACTGCCACACAGAGCTTCTCTTCTAATTATTCTGTAACTATGTGAATAACCTTTGAAAGCTAAAACAAGCCGGTGAAGGCAATGTAGCTGACGTAACTGCCCAGTAAGGGGAGTAGGATGAGGGCCAGGCATGTAGATCCTTTCAATACCATAACTGAATTTGCAATTTATGCATGACAGGCATCCGGATCTGGGAAATCCAGCAAGATGTCAGGAGAAAAAGAACGTCTCTACAAAAAGAGAAGGCTGTGCATTTCAGCTCCCTGTCAAAGTGGGGATGTATTTAGGTCAGTCTGGGTCCAGTCAGGAGGCAGAAACCACACGGTAATTCCAATAGGGAAAGTTTAATGTAAGAATTATGAGACCGTGACAGGAGCATAATTGTCAGATGAGAAGAGAACTGTAAAGGATGCTTTAGGGCTGAGGGAGAATATCCCAGGAGAGACAAGCCTGAAGGGGAGGCCGCATCCTGAGGCTGAGCTTCAAATTTCACTGGAGAAGATGTGTTTAGTGCTGCTGGTTGGAGAGGAAGTTCTCTGGGTTGCCCAGGCCAGAGCTGGTCCACAATTGCTGGGCAGGCAGGAAGCAACTCCTCAGGGTACATGCAAGCTGAGGCTTGTGGGAGGGTGGGCAGAGGGAGTAAGGGCACCACTGCAGGCCAGGAGCATGCAGAGCCACATAGGAAGGGCCACAAGAAGGTGGTCACTGAGCCTGCATTGTCTCCAAGAGACTGCACGTTCTGAGCAAACAGTGAGGACAGAGCACCATTGTCCTAAAGTGCCACACCACTGACTACTTGTTCTGCAAGAGCAAGAAAGGAAAACCACAATGCACCAGAACTACGAAGAACAGCCTACCATTTCCTCTTCAAGTTCCCTCCTTTTCCCTCTACTGAGACAACTTAACATCATTCTCAGCATGTACAAGAAATGCCTGGAGTCCAGCCTATCATCACAGAGCAGGTACTAAAGGGTGCATTTAAAGCTAAGAGGCCATAAAGTGATAACTGACATAGTACCTATGTATGAAAGGAAGGCAAACTAATAATACTTCATATGGGAAAGAGAATGAGCAGGTAGTCTTTCCCTCCTTCTACAAAAAACACCATAAGGCATTTTCTTGGTAAGTTCTCCATAGCAGGGCTCTGTCTCTGACAGTCGCACACAGAAGTAAGCAAGGATTTAGGTGTCCAATTTACCCTGCCTGGTAGCAAGCAATCATAGAGTCTAAAGACAGATCACAGAAAGTTCTGACTCACCTTGATGATTTCATATGGCTTTGTCACCACTGTTCTATTTACATGCTTTATCAAGCTAGCTATAATTTCAGCCTAAGCCACCCGCCAAACCCTTGAATATTTCTTATGCAATCAAAATGAAAGGTTCTCTATACATAGCAATGCTCCAGACAATAAATGTGGACTCCAATGTCAAGAGTATCTGTCATTTCTAGAGTTCTACTGTGCCCTGAACTTAGCTTTTGCTTGCTCTGGTCTACCAAAACTTGGTAGAGTCCGGGCCTCCTTATTTGTGTCCTAATTGTTTTTCTGAGCTTTGAGGACTGCTTTGGGTCCAGAGATAATTGGCTTAGTTTCCTAGGACTGCCATAAGAAAGTTCCACAAACTTGGATGGTTCAAAACAACAGAAATTTATTCTCTCCCAGTTCTGGAGGTTAGAAATTCTAAATCAGGGTGTCAGCAGGGCTGTGTTCTCTCTGAAGGCTCTAAGGGATGTTTCTTCCTTGCCTCTTGTTACCTTCTGGGGGTTGCCTACAATCCTTGGTGTTCATTTTCTCCTAGATTCATACTCCAATATCACATGGCCCTTCCCTTGTGTGTCTTCTGTCTCTGTGCCCAAATTTCTCTCTTCTCACAGACACCAGTGATTGGATTAAGGCCTACCCTTATCCAGTATAATCTCATCAATGATTACTGCTGCAAAGACCCTATTTTCAAATAAGGTCACATTCACAAGTACAGGGGATTAGAATCAGAAACATCTTTTGCAGGGTGGGGCACCTGAGTGGCTCAGTCAGCTAAGCATCTGCCTTTAGCTCAGGTCATGATCTCAGGGTCCTGGGACCAAGCCCTGCATTAGGCTCCCTGCTCAACAGGCAGTCTGCTTCAAACTCTCATTCTCCCTCTGTGTGCTCCTCTCTCTCTCTCTCTCAAATAATAAAATCTTTTTAAAAAAACACATCTTTTTGGGAGACATGATTCTACCCACTGAAGAGCACTGCTTATCCTTCTGTTTCCTCTATACATAAATATGACATGTTCAGAAACTGCTTCCCCATGCATCCAGCAATTGCCAAGACAGGCTGAGAAGTGGGAAAGATGAAGAACTAGAACATTTTGGTTTCTAAAACCAACCTCTATATTTGGTTGAGGTCCAGACATTTCAGAAGTGGCAGGGAGAGAAGAATGTGTGCAATCCTGAGTAAAGGCATAATTTAGTGAGTAGTTTTGTATATATGGATATGCTTTTAGCAATAAATGTAACTCCAAAAGTGTGGGAGAGGCTGACCAAGACAATAGGCATTGACATGGGTCTATGGACTGCTGTTTTCAAGTCTTCTTTGTTTTCAGCTCATTAATGCAAGATTACTTACTAGTTGTCCCACTAATTCCTCTTCCTTAAATGTTTCCCCCTCACCTCTCCATCTCTTTTCTATTTTAGGCCCCTCCATGTCCTAGATCCTCTGTGGAACCTTCTTAACTTAGTCTTCAATCCATTCTACTAATATTGACTGAGTGCCATTATGTGCTAGGCACATTGTTTGGTGCTTAATGATGAGTAAACATGGATTCAGTCTCACCTCTCATTGCGCTTATAATCTAGTGAGAGAAATAGATACCAAATAACCAGACAAATATAATGCTATGACAAGCATTACAAAATAGAGATGCAGCATGCAATCATAGTTTCCAGTAGGAAGACTTGGCCTAGTCAGTGATGTCAGGCAAGGCTTCCCTGAAGAAGGGAATGCTTGAGCTGAGATCTGAAGGATGGGTGGAAGTTACTTAGGTAAAGAAGACAGAGGAGGAGAGCAGGCAGAAGAAAATAGCATGTGCAAAGGGCCTGTGGCAGGCAGGAGCTTAGGGACTAAAAAAGGCCATGGGGGAGGGAAGACAAGTAAAAGAGTTGCTGGAGAGATTAGTGGAGACATGCCAAGCCTTGTTAAGTGGACTTTTCTTTATCCTTTCTCCAAAGAGCAATGGAAAGACATGGAAGGTTAGGTGAGTTAGTTGTCGGTTTGTCTTTCTGAGGGTTGACAATGGTTCTTCAGCTAGAGGGGAACTCTGAAAAAAGACCAGAATTAATGACAAACATCTACTTGGGCGGACATTGTCTGCCTCCTCTAAACTCATTTATTCTGTATTATTTGTATCCCCCTTATTTGGTTACCAGCTATGTAAAACCTTAAGCAGCTACTTGTTTGAGCTTTAGCTTCCTCTTCTGGGAAAGGACAATATTAATAATAGCTACCTTAGAGAACTTCTGGGCAAATTAAATTAAATTAAATCATGTACATAAAGCACTTAAAAAAGCATCTGATACATAGCATGGGCTCAGAAATATTAACTGCTATTATTTTGTTATTACATCTTAAGAATTAATTTTCTATTGATTTATTCTTTAATTACTTATGCCATATAATCAGCACTCCGTTTAATTTTGAATCGTCTTTTAATTGTGCACTTCTTAATTTTAACTCTTCAATTAAGACTGAAAGTTCCTTAAAGGCAAAAACTGATCCCTCTCTCATCATCTAATATGCTGCTCATCTAAATACTTGTTCATCAGTTAGATCTTCAGAGTTTGCCCTGCCTCTGCTTTCATTTATTTTGAATCATGGAAGCAGCACAGAAAGGTGGAAGAATGATGTGGGCTGGTGGAAAACATGGGAGGAGGGATGTGGTTCTAATCATGAACATTGACCTCCAGGGTTGAGTGGTCCAAAGAGCGGATGCCAAGAAGATGTGCTTAGAAACCTCTCGGGACCCAGAAACAGAAGTCATCATCATCATCAGGGTCAACACATACTGAGTGTCTACTACTAGTACTGAATTAGCTCTTAATCCTCACGACAACTGTGTGAGGGTGATGTTATCACAATGACCCCCGTTTCACAGTAAGGAAAAGTACAGCAGAGTGTAGAGCTTAAGCACCCAGCATGACACAGCCCTCACACACCTAGCAAAGGCACGTCACTGAAGTCAGATCTGCCCCGCCCTTGAGTCTGAGCAAGATATCCCTTAGCCTTCCCTATTCCTCCAAGTCTCCGCTTCGTGGAGCCTGCACCACAGGCAGCAGCAGTATGCTGCCCAAGTCAGACAAGACTGTGTCCCGTTCCACCTAGCTAGAGGCTTAAAGCAAATCATATGAATTCTTCATTTGCTGTTTCCTCATCCAAAAAAGGAATGATGAAAAGAAGGGAGTTTCATCAGAAATTTTCACTTCCATGGTGCAGAAGTGAACTGTAGCTGTTCTCCCTATTAACCTCTTCTCAGACAAGCTTCTGTGTCATACATTTCCTGGGTTTCCCTGGCCTCCATGTTCCCACTGCATCGCTTCTAACTATGGACTTGGTGTATTGCTGTGCTTTGTACAGTACTTTGTGCATTTTGGCATCTGATAAAGTTAAATTAGAAAAACTTCATGTGGCATCCCTGCATTTATTTTGGCTTCTAACTTGCAGAAGAAATCCTCATTTTAGGTCTTAGTATTTTTCTAAAATCAGGGATGAAAAGGAAAGCAAGCAAGCCACTCTAAGTTGAATCTACAGTGAGCTCAAGGAGGACATAAATGAGTATTGTTAGTACTGACTTAGGTAACCATGAAGGGAAGTGTGATAGTCAAGCACCATTTAATGTGGTGGCGCTCCCAGGTTCAGGTTCAACACCAACCAAACCTGTCTTGGATTTACTAGGTGTGGCAAAAGAAAATGCTGCCTGCAGGACAAACTGAGTTGAAAATAACAATGTGAATTCATAATTTTTTTCTCTTTAAAAAAAGCAGAAGAAAGCAAAACAATAAGGACAGAAAGCAAATGGGCATGAGGAAAATTTTGGGATGAAGGAAGTATTCTAAAACTGGATTAGGTAATAGCTGCATAAATTTGTGGAAACTCATCAAACTGTACAATTAAAACAGGTGATTTTTTTTTTGCTACATAAATGTTTCAATAAACCATTAAACATTTTTTAATTAAAAAAAAAAACACTGGAGTTCCTAGGTGGCTCAGTTGGCTAAGTGTCCCACTCTAGATTTCGGCTCAGGTCATGAGATCAAGCACCAAGCTGGGCTCCACAGTGGACATGGAGTCTGCTTGAGATTCTCTCTCCCTCTGCCCCTCCCCCCCCACTCTCTTTCTAAAATAAATAAATCTTAAAAACAAATACATAACAAAACAAAATATAACAAACAAATAAAACCAACTCTGAATGATTCCCAGACCAGAAAGAATAAGGGTGAGATAGGATGGGAGGTGAGGAGGGTGTGGGGAGGGGTATCTGGAATAGGGCATGGGATTGGTTTTAAATCTCATTTTGGATGAGAAGGGTATGACTGACCCAAGATATTGGGTTTTAAAGCCCAAGCAGGATTAGAAGAATGTCCCTGCATGATAATTGCCCAAATAGCATGTTGGAAACTGAAAGGTGAGGAAAACATTCATAGGAGGCCAGAGAGGGTAAAAGGAAACATGTCCCCACAAAGGGATGTCACAGTGTGATGTGTCTGAGCCAGAGTAGTATAAAGAGGGTATATGTGTGAAGAGGAAACAACATGAGATATAGGGCCCCAAGCAGATGAGGAGTATGTATATGCTATGAGATAGGCTGGCACAATGTATCAGAGTCTAAGCAGGGTGATGTCCCCACAGAGAGGTAGCCTGGAGTAGGATGCTGGAACCTGAGCAAGGTAGGGAAGGCATCCGCACCTGAAGGCAGTCAAGGTTGAGAAGTCCAAAACCAAGCAGGGTAGTAAATAAGATGTCCAAGCAGGGGGGCAATCTGGCACAGTGTTTGAGCATCCAAATGGAGTGATGAAGTCATCTACTCTGGAGTGGGGTTAGTAGCAGTTATGGGATATTGGTTATATACAGAGGGCCTAGGAGTGTGACATCCCAGTAGCACTGACCACACATAGAGCCCAGATGTTGGTTTCTAAGTGCCATTATAGGGGCGCCTGGGTGGATCAGTGGATTGAGCCTCTGCCTTTGGCTCAGGTCATGATCTCAGGGTCCTGGGATCGAGCCCCACATCAGGCTCTCTGCTCGGCGGGAAGCCTGCTTCCTCCTCTCTCTCTGCCTGCCTCTCTGCCTACTTGTGATCTCTCTCTCTGTGTTAAACAAATAAATAACATCTTTAAAAAAATAAAAATTTTTAAAAATGCCATTATTTATTAAAAGGAACAAGGTTCCCTTGAAGAAATGATTCTTTCCAAACTGTGGAGGGAAAGCACAGAAACTTCCTGGAATGCCTTGTGGTGCCAGAAATAAAGAAGTGCTTAAAGAATTATAGGGGTTCATCAAAAGGACACAAAAGCCAGCTGAAATGGGGGTTCTCCTCTGGCCAAGTCTGGGATAATTTAAGCATCAACATAAACAATAAAACAGGAAGCCGTTAAGTCCATACTGATATAAAGAAATAAATTGAAAGCTTCATGAAGAGGGGGTATTTATATTCCTACAAACCACCTCTCCATAAAAGTTACTAATCACAAAAGGAAAAAAAGTAACTACATAGTGAAGAAGCCTCACAGATGCCACCATAATCAAATGATCAAAGTGACCATATCAGTAATGAGAAAATCAAAACCAGGAGCCATCTCATAAGCTGTCATGTAAAGAACACAGCATCACTTCTATCATATTCAGTTAAAAGTGCATAACCCAAATCTAATCGTAGGAACACATTAGATTCAAATTAAGGAATATACTACAAAATAAATGGCCTGCAGTTTTGAATAGATCTGAAGACTGGATTGTAATAATGTGTTAGTGTTAACTTCCTGATTTTGATGGTTGCATTTATGTTAGGTAGGAGAATATTCTCCTTCGTAGGAAATATAAACTGAAGTACTCAGGGATGATGACACATTGTATCAACAATTTTCTCTCAAGTGATTTAAGGTAGAAAAGGTTCCTTGCTATACTTGCCACTTTTCTATGAACTTGAAATTGTTTCAAAATTAAAATTATTTTTAAAACATGTATGGATGGGCGCCTGGGTGGCTCAGTGTGTTAAGCTGCTGCCTTGGTCTCAGGTCATGATCTCAGGGTCCTGGGATTGGGTCCCGCAGCGGGCTCTCTTCTCAGCAGGGAGTCTGCTTCCCTCTCTCTCTGCCTGCCTCTCTGTCTACTTGTGATCTCTCTCTGTCAAATAAATAAATAAAATCTTTAAAAAAAAATAAATAAAACATGTATGGAGTTGTGGGGAATCACAACACTCACACCCTAACAGTGAGAATAAGGGGGTTAATCTACAAAATCAAAGCTTCAAAAAAAAACCCATTAGAGATATGAGGACACAAAGAAACTTAAATGAACTAAACTGCAGTGTTATAAAGGGCTTCCATGTTAAAGGATAAAACATTTATAAAAGATGGGAATAAGAAGGGCAGCTGAATTTTCAATGAACTTCTAATGGCTGCGTGTGGCAAGCTACAGTGCAAGTCTGCACCACCCACCAATGTTTTCCCCTGGCCTTCACCAAATACACAGGGCTAGTAACTCAATGCTGGAGACAGGGCAGGAGAGCTGAGAGAGAGCTGAGAGAGATCGCCACTAGTATGCAGGTCTTCTCCAAGTGCACAGCTACAGCCATGAGAAGAGAGCTGAAAGGAATCCCTCTGAGGACTCCTCTTCAGGGAGAGTACTTCAGGGGTCCTCCAAAGACTGGGGACAGAGCAGCAAGGCAAAAGGCAAAAAAGTTTCTAAAGGTGTATAAAGCCAGTAATGTGACAGGAATGCAAAGAGAACTTCCCAGAAACACATACCAAGCAACTATGCTAAAAACAGAGAGAGATTTCCATGGTCTGTGAAGCTGGTGGCTGGATATAAAGCATAAAGAGATCTCTGTAGTCTTGCTAATGTCAGATCCCAAGCTCTGCTAAAGGAAAAGTCCTCATCCTGCTCTCAAAACATTTGAAGCTGGGATGCCTGGGTGGCTCAGTTCATTAAGTGGCTACCTTCGGCTCAGGTCGTGATCCCAGGGTCCTGGGATCGAGTCCCACATCCGGCTCCTGGCTCAGCAGAGAGCTTGCTTCTCCCTCCCACTCTGCCTGCTGTTCTCCCTGCTTGTACTCTCCCTCTCTGTTAAATGAGTAAGTAAAACCTTAAAAAAATTATTAAAAAAAAAAAAAAACATCTGAAGCCAATGGTGACCTAAATCAAACTAAACAGGAAAAGTCCCAGACCCACTTTTTTTTTTGAAGATTTATTTTAGAGACAGAGAAAGAGCAAGTGGGGCATGGGGGGATAGGGAGAGAGCAAGCCCTTAAGCAGATGCACCAGTGAGTGGTAAGCCTCACATGGGGCTTGATGCCAGGACCCTGAGATCATGACCTGAGCTGAAATCAAGAATTGACTGACTGCTTAACCAACTTAATCCTCCAGGTGCACCACCTAGAGCTATTTCAAATTTCAGCCTCCTATAGAGTACGTCCTTTGTCAAGGATAAATATTATTTCAATTTCTAAAATAATGAAGCATATAAAGAAGGAAGAAAATATGATCCAGTATCAAGAGGGGAAATAGTCAATAAAAGCAGGCACAGAGTAGGTCTAAATTTTGCAATTATCAGACAGGGACTTTAAAATATCTTTGATATTGGGGCGCCTGGGTGGCTCAGTGGGTTAAAGCCTCTGCCTTTGGCTCGGGTCATGATCCCAGGGTCCTGGGATCGAGCCCCACATCCGGCTCTCTGCTCAGTGGGGAGCCTGCTTCCCCTTCTCTCTGTCTCTCTACCTGCTTGTGATTTCTCTCTCTCTCTGTCAAATAAATAAATAAAATATTTTAAAAATGTATCTTTGATAAATATGACAAAGGAACTAGTGGAAAAAGTAAACACCATGTCTAAACAATTGAGGAATTTTAGTAAAAAGAGAAAGAAAGAAAGAGGAATAGAGAGGGAGGGGGGAAAGGAAGGAAGGGAGACAGGGAGGGAGGGAAGAAAGAGAGGAGAGGGAGGGAGGAAGAAAGAAAGGGGAAAATGAAGAAAAGAAAAAAGAAGAAGGAAGAAACTGCTAAAAATAGAAAAATATGATATCAGAAATGAAGAAGTCATTTGATGATCTTAGCAGAATTAGGTGCACAGCAGAGGAAATATCAGTAAACTTAAAGATAGATCAATAGAAATTATTCAAACTAAAACAGAGATGAAAAATGGGGGGGGGGGGGACAGAGCAACTAAGATGCTGAGATGATATCAAATGGCCTAACATATTTGTATTTGAAGTCTCAGAAAAAGAAGAAAGACAGAATGAGACAGACTATTTGAAGAGGTAAAGGACACAAATTTTCTAAAATTGATTAAGGAAATCAATCCATAGACCATAGCAGCTCAATGAACCCCAAGCAGGATAAATACAAAGAAAACCACACATAGACATATCATAGTTAAAGTGCTAAAAATTAAAGATAAAAATAAAATCTTAAAAGCATCCAAATTAGGGACGCCTGGGTGGCTCAGTTGGTTGGACGACTGCCTTCGGCTGGGGTCATGATCCTGGAGTCCCGGGATCGAGTCCCGCATCGGGCTCCCAGCTCCACGGGGAGTCTGCTTCTCCCTCTGACCTTCTCCTCGCTCATTCTCTCTCTCACTGCCTCTCTCTCAAATAAATAAATAAAATCGTAAAAAAAAAAAAAGAAAGCATCCAAATTAAAAAGAACTGTTATGAATTATGGCTGACTTCTTATCACAAACAGTGGAAGTCAAAAGATAATAGAAAATCTCCCTTAAAGAGCTAAATTAAAAGAAAAGAAACTTGTCAACCTAGAAATCTACATATATTTCAAACATGAAGGTAAACAAAAGAAATTTTCAGACAAAGCTGGGGGAATTTATGTTCATAAAACCTGCTTTACAAGAAGGGAAATGATACAGATTGAAGTGTAGATTTGCATGGTTGATATGAGCCCCAGAGACCATAAATATAAAGCTAAATATAAAAAACATCTGTATGTTTTTTAAAAACCACTGGCTGGGGGCACCTGGGTGGCTCAGTAGGTTAAAGCCTCTGCCTTCGGTTCAGGTCATGATCCCAGTGTCCTGGGATCAAGCCCTGCTTGATCTATAAGAGAGGTAAGGATACATGTCAAACTGCTCTCTGCTTGGCAGGGAGCCTGCATCCCCCACCCCAGCCCTCTCTCTCTGCCTGTCTCTCTGCCTGCTTATGATCTCTGCCTATTAAATAAATAAATAAAATCTTTTAAAAAAAATGAAAACCACTGGCTGTTTAAGCAACATAATAATGACATTGTACAACATACAGCATGACAACCAGGGCTCAAAGAATGGGAGTTTAGTAAGCAAAATTATAGTATCACAAGAGTCGTACATTGTTTGAGAACTATAATAATGTTATTTAAAGGTGGGTTGTGCAAAATTAAAGAAAACTCTAGGGAATAAAACCACTAAAAATAAAAGGTGATATTTAGCTAAATAGTCAATGGCAAATTAAAAAATATTCAGTTTGTCCAAAAGAGGTCAGGAGAAGAGGAACAGAGAAACAAACAATAGGACAAGTAGGAATAACCAAAATGTTAGGATAAACCTAAACATATCAAAAGTTACCTTAAAAAAAAAAAAAAAAGTTACCTTAAATATAAATGAGCTAGCCTACAATAAGAAAACAGAAATTTTCACACTGGGGGAAAAAACCCAAGTATATGCTATTTAAAAGAAACACAGAGGCGCCTGGGTGGCTCAGTGGGTTGAGCCTCTGTCTTCGGCTCAGGTCATGATCTCAGGGTCCTGGGATAGAGCCCTGCGTTGGGCTCTCTCCTCAGTGGAGAGCCTGCTTCTCCCTCTCTCTGCCTGCCTCTCTGCCTACTTGTGATCTCTCTCTCTCTGTGTCAAATAAATAAAATCTTTTAAAAAATAAAAATAAAAGAAACACAATAGAAATAGAAAGACACAAGTGGAAGGGGGACTTAGAAAATTTTAAGAAACAAACTTCGAAGTGTAGGAACACCTGAGAAGCAGGGCCTGAAGGAGGGTCTCACTTGTTCAGTTTTAAACTCAGCGCTGTCCAGGAATCATGATGTAGGAATGGTGTGCCCCACTTCATCTTTCTGAGGAACTCCCTCAAGATAGAGGGGGAGTTACAATGCTGGGAACAAAGCAGCAAATGTCAACTCCATACCCATAAATAGCTACATTTCCTGATCAGTATGAGAGGACCACTCCAACTACTTAATATTTCTAATCAACACAAAGCACTTGACCTTTAAGTTGGCCTATGCAGTCTTATTTTGGGTAAATATAAGACTTTTCTTGGGCTCTGAAAATAGTGAAAATAGCTCACACACCTTCTGTGAACTCCTAGGGAACTGCAGACAAATCTCTGGTTTGAAACTAGAATTTGGAGGCTACACTGAGTTCTAACAACACTTGAATCTAAAAACATAAGAGTGAGTTTATGTTTTCCCATTTCTACTTCAACATGTAAGGAGCTTGGAAGTTACCACTCCATCCTAACAACCACACTGAAAAATTAACAACTTGCTTTTTTTTTTTTTTTTTTTTTGTCCTTTTCCGGCATTCAAGATGTCGGAGCGAGGACGTGGTGCGTCCTCCGGTGTGAAATTCCGGATTTCCCTGGGTCTTCCAGTGGGTGCCATGATCAACTGTGCTGACAACACAGGAGCCAAAAATCTGTATATCATCTCTGTGAAGGGGATCAAGGGACGATTGAACAGACTTCCTGCTGCAGGTGTGGGTGACATGGTGATGGCCACAGTGAAGAAAGGCAAACCAGAGCTCAGAAAGAAGGTACATCCAGCAGTGGTAATTCGACAACAAAAGTCATACCGGAAAAAAGATAGTGTGTTTTTCTATTTTGAAGGTAACGCGGGGGTCATAGTGAACAATAAAGGTGGAATGAAAGGGTCTGCTATCACAGGACCAGTCGCAAAGGAGTGTGCAGACTTGTGGCCCAGGATTGCATCCAATGCTGGCAGCATTGCATGACTCTTTGGTGTAATTGTTTAAAAAAAAATTAAAAATTATTTGCTCCCGAAAAAAAAAAAAACAACTTTTCTAGGATCTATAAGAGAGGTAAGGATACATGTCAAACTGCTACCCCCAAGATTGGAGAGTGATAGGTGAATACAGGAAGTCATGGTTTTCCAGAGGAGATACTGAAAAAACAAACCACAGTGGGAACGAGTACCAGGGTAGGAAAACCTGAACTGTAATTGATGAATGGCTGGAGGTTCAGTGTGGACAACTCTGAAAGTTAAAAACTCCAGGGGGCCCAGGCAGAGGGGAGCCCCACAATTTGTGAGATTTACCTCTAGGAGTTCAAGCACGTAATCACAATGAAAAGAAGAGAAAAATCCCCCCCTGCTTCCAACAGAGGGAAGGAAAAGGGAACCATCTGAAATATATCAGAGCATGCTGTTCTTCTTAATAAGGCCTATCTTCAAGAGAAACTAGTTAAACAGAGCCTAACCTGCTGGGGTATTATCAGACCTGAGAGAAAGGAGATGCTCAACTCTAGCTGACACTAGCCTTCCATGTAGAAGGGAAATACCCAACTTCAGCCCACCCTAGCCATCCTGTCCCACCTAAGGGGGGGGGAAAAAACTGAAACAAAAAACTGAGACACACCTTGAAGTTTGCAGTCCAGAGACATAGGCTCACTAAAGGACTGAAACCTAATCACAGAGTTACAGAATACTTCTCATCCCACCACACCCTACCACATTACTAAAGGCCTATTTATAGCACTTCCTTTTATTCAGTACATCATGTCCAGCTATCAAGAAAAAATTACAAGACATAAGGCAAAAACAACAACAACAACAACAAAAAAAAAAAAAAAAACCACAATTTGAGCACATGGACAAGCATTAAAACCAAACATGGAAAAAATGTTGAAATTATCAGACTGGGAATTAATCAACCATGATTAATATATTCAAGACTCTGGTGGATAAAATAGCATGTAAGAAGAGATGGGGCAATTTAAGCAGAGAGATGTAAATCCTGCCAAAGAACAAAAATCAAATGCAAATCAAACAAAAATGAAAAACATTGTAATAGAAATGAAGAATGCCTTGTATGGGCTTATCTATAGACTGGACATGGCTGAGGAAAGAATATTTGATCTTGAGGATATCTCAGTACAAACTTCCAAACCTGAAAAGCAAGGAAAACATAGACTGAAAAAAGAAGATGGAGAAGGGGGGAGGGGGAGGAGAGTATCCAAGTACTGTAAAGAAACAGACTATCTGAATAGACCTATATCTATTAAAGAAATTAATTAGTAATTAATAACCTTCCAAAACAGAAAGCACCAGACCCTGATGAGTTTTCTGATAAAGTCAATCAAACATTTAAGGAAAAATTATACCAAAACTCTGGAATCTCTTTCAGAGGATAGAAGAGGGAATATTTCCTTAATTCATCCTAGGACCAGCCTTACCCTATTACCAAAACCAGACATAGACATTACAAGAAAACTATAAAAAAATATCTCCCATGAACATAAAGCAAAAATTCTCAACAAAACATTAACAAGCCAAATATAACAATGTAACAACAACAAAAAAAGGATTCTATACAATGACAAAGTAGTATTTATCCCAGTTGTGCAAGGCTGGCTTAATATTTGAAAATCAATTAATGTAATCCATCACATCAACAGTCTAAAGAAGAAAAATCACATGAACAATACAACAGATGCAGAAAAAGTATTTAATAAAATCCAACACCCATTCATGATAAAAACTCTCAGCAAACTAAGAATACAGGGGAACTTCCTCAACATAAAAGAGAATATATACCCAAAAAAGTTCTACAGCTAACATTATACTTAATGGGGAGAAACTCAAAGCTTTTCCACTAAGATCAAGAACAAGGCAAGGCTATCTCCTCTCACCACACCTTTTCAACATCATACTGGAAATTCTTGATAATAAAATTAGATGAGAAAAGGATATAAAGGGTATATATATTGGGAAGAGAGAACTAAAACTCTCTTGGCTAAGAAGAGGAGAGGAGAAGAGAAGGAGGAGAGGAGAGGAGAAGAGAGGAGAGGAGAAGAGAAAGAGAAAAAGAACTGTCAACCATGAATCCTGTATGTGGTAGAACTATCCTTCAAAACTGTGGGAGAGGGCGCCTGGGTGGGTCAGTGGGTTAAGCCGCTGCCTTCGGCTCAGGTCATGATCTCAGGGTCCTGGGATCTAGCCCCACATCGGGCTCTCTGCTCAGCAGGGAGCCTGCTTCTCTCTCTCTCTCTGCCTGCCTCTCTGTCTACTTGTGATCTCTCTCTGTCAAATAAATAAATAAGATCTTTAAAAAAAAAAAAAAAACTGCGGGAGAAATTAAAATGTTCCCAGATAAACAAAAGCTAAGGAATCACTAGACCTGTCCTACAAGAAATGCTCAAGAGATTCCTGCAAGGTAGGGTTGCCTGAGTGGCTCAGTTGGTTGAGTGGCTGCCTCTGGCTCAGGGCCTGATACCAGGGTCCTGGGATTGAGCCCCACTTCAGGCTCCCTACTTCCCTACAGAAGTCTGCTTCTCCCTCTCCCACTTCCTCTGCCTGTGCTCTCTCTTTGTCAAACAAATAAATAAAATCTTAAAAAAAAAAAAAAAAAGAAAGAAAGAAAAGAAAAGAGGGAGAGATTCCTGCAAGGTAACATAAAAGGATACCAGATAATAGCTCAAAACTATATAGAAAAAAAGATCTTAACATAGGTAAACACACACACACACAAACACACAAAATATAAATACATATATATATGGGCAAATACATGGGCAATTATAAAAGCTAGCATTACTGTAACAATGGTTTGTAACTCCACTTCTTTTTCCTGTGTATCTGAGAGACTACTACATTTAAAGAAAAAGATTGTTAGTATAAAAGCTAAAATTGCTGTATCTTTGGTTTGTAACTCCAGAATTTCTTTTTTACCTATTTTAAGAGTCCAGTGTATTTAAAAGAATTATTAGTTTATGTTTTGCAGTACAAAATGTATAAAGTTCTAATTTTGTGACATCAACCAAAGGAGTGGGGACAGAGCTATAAAGGAAGCAGAGTTTTTGTATGTTATTGAAGTTAAGATGGAATAGTTTCAAATTAGAGTATTATAATTGTAAGATGTTAAATGTAATCCCCATGGTAACCACAAAGAAAATAGCTACAGAATATACATAAAAGGAAATGAGGGGCGCCTGGGTGGCTCAGTAGGTTGAGTGTCTGTCTTCAGCTCAGGTAATGATCCCAGAGTCCCACATTGGGCTCCCTGCTGATCGGGGAGCCTACTTCTCCCTCTCCTTCTGCTGCTCCCCCCTGCTCATGCTAATTCTGTCTCTCTCTTTTGCATGTGTGCACATGCGTGCACAAAAATAAATAAATAAAAATATTTAAGAAAAAAAAGGAAATGAGAAAGGAGTATAAATATTTCACTACCAAAAAAAAATCAGCTAAACATAAAAGACCACATAATTATGGAAATGAGGGATTAAAAAGCCATAAGACATACAGAAAACAAATAGCACAATGACAGAAGAAGGGCCTTTCTTTCCCCTCCCCCTCCCCCTCCTCCTCCTTCTTCTTCTTCTTTGGGAAAGATTTTATTTATTCATTTGACAGAGAAAGAGAGATCACAAGTAGGCAGAGCAACAGGCAGCAGGATGGGTGGGAGAAGCAGGCTTCCTGCTCAGCAGAGAGCCCAATGTGGGGCTAGATCCCAGGACCCTGAGATCATGACCTGAGCTGAAGGCAGATGCTTAACCCACTGAGCCACTCAGGCACCCCAAGAAGGTCTTTTCTTATCAGTAATTACTTTAAATGTAAATGGCTTAAACCCTCCAGTAAAAAGACAGATTGGCAGAATGGATAAAAACACATGATGCTGTCAATGCAGAAAAAGAATTTGACAAAATTCAACACCCTTTCATAATTAAAAACATTCGATAAGCTAGGAATAGAAGGAAACTGTCTCAACCTAATAAAAGCCATATACGAAAAACGCAGAGCAAACCTCATATTCAATGATGAAAGCCTGAAAGCTTTTCCCTCTAAGATCAGCAACAAGGATGCCCACTTTCACCACTTCTATTCAACATAGTACTACAATTTCTAGCCAGAAAAATTAAGCAAGAAAAAGAAGTAAAAGGCATCCAAATTGGAAAAAAAGGAGTAAAATCATCTCTATTTCCAGATAATATGATCTTCTATGTTAAAAAAGAAAACCCTAAAGATTCCACCAAAAAAACTATTAGGGTACATGAATTCAGCAAAGTAGCAGGATACAAAGTCAACACAAAAATCAGTTGCATTTCTATATGCTATCAATGAAAAATCTGAAAAGGAAATTACAAAATAGTTCCATTTATAATAGCATCAAAAAGAATATTTTTTTTAAATAAGAATAAAATTCTTAGGAAACAACTTAACCAAGAAGGTAAAGACTTATACAATGAAAACTATAAAACATTACTGAAAGAAATTAAAGAAGACATACATAAAGAAGACATACAAAATGGAAACACATCCCACGTTCCATGGATTAGAACACTTAAAAATTGTTAAAATGTCAAAACCACCCAAAGTCCTCCATAGATTCAATGCAATCCCTTATCAAAATCCCAATTTTTTTAATGGAAAAACCTATCCTAAAATTGATAAAGACTCTCAAAGGACCCTGAATAGCCAAAACAATCTTAAAAAAGAACAAAACTGGAAGATTTACACTTTCTGATTTCAAATCTTAGTATAAGCTACAGTAATCAATATAGTGTCATGGGGTGCTTGGGTGGCTCAGATGGTTGTGTCTGCCTTCGGCTCAGGTCATGATCTCCAAGTCCTGGAATCGAGCCCCATGTTGGGCTCCAGCTCAGCGGGAGTCTGCTTCTCCTTTTCCCTCTGCCTCTCCCCTTGCTTGTGCTCTGTCTCTGTTCTGTATCTTTCTCAAATGAATAATTAACAATAATAAAAATACAGTGTGGTATTGACATAAAGACATACATATAGACCAATGGAACAGAATAAAGAGCCCAGAAAATAAATCCTCATATATATGGTCAAATAATCTTTGACAAGGGTGCCAAGCCATTCAGTGGGGAAAGGATAGTCTTTTGAACAAATAATACTGGGAAAACCAGATATTCACATGTGAAAGAATGAAGTTGGACCCTTTACCTAACACATACAAAAATTAACTCAAAGTGAATCAAGGACCTAAATGCAAGACCTAAAACGATAAAACTCTTAGAAGAAAACATTCCAAAGGCTTCATGACATTGAATTTGTTAATGATTTCTTGGGTATGACACCAAAAGCACAGGTAACAAAAGAAAAAAATAGACAAATTGGACTCCATGAAAATTGTAAAAATTTACGTATCAAAAGACACTCAGAAGATGAAAAGGGCAACCCACAGAATGGGAGAAAATATCTGCAAATTATATATGTGATAAGGAATTAATATCCAGAATACACAGGGAACTCCTAAAACTCAACCTTGAAACATTAAATTAAATTAAATTTAAAAATAAAAGCAAAAAAAAAAAACCCTCACAAAAACCCAATCAGAAATGGGCAAAGGACTTAAACACACATTTTTCAAAAAAAGATACGCAAAGATGCTCAACATCACTAATCATTAGGGAAATGCAAATCAAAACTACAGTGAGGTTCCACTTCACCCCATCAGGATGACCACGATTAAAATAAAAGAAACCACAGGTGTTGCCAAGGATGTAGAGAAATTGGAACACCTATACATTGTCAGTGGGAATGTAAAATGGCATAGCCACTATGGAAAATAATGTGGTCCTTTCTCATAAAGTTGAAAACAGAGCTATCCAGCAACTCCACTTCTGCATATATACCCAGAAGAATTGAAAGCAGGGTGCTGAAGAGATATTAACACCCATGTTCACAAGAGTTAAAACATAGAAACAACCCAAGTACCCACTGACAGAGGAATGGATGAGCTAAGTGTGGTCTACACATACAAGAGAAGATTATCCTGCTCTAAATAGGAAGGAAATTCTGCAATAATCCAGAATATGTATATAACTTGAGGATATTATACCAAGTGTAATATGCCAGTCACAAATAGTACTGTATGATTCCACTAACATAAGGTACTAAGAGTAGTCAAAATCATAAAGACAGAAAGTACAGTGGTCATTGCCAGCAACTGAGGATTGGTGAGAATGGGAATTTAATGGATGGAGACTTTTAGTTTTATAAGATGGAAAGAGTTACAGGGAGGGACGGCGGTGGTGGTTGTACAATGATATGAATATATTTAATACCATATAACTATATACTTTAAAATGGTTAAGATGGTAAAGGTTATGAGTATTCTATCACATTAAAAAAGACTGGGGGATGGGCACCTGGGTGGCTCAGTTTGTTAAGTGACTGCCTTTGGCTCAGGTCATGATCCTGGAGTCCCGAGATCGAGTTCCACATCGGGTTCCCAGCTCCATGGGGAGTCTGCTTCTTCCTCTGACCTTCTCCCCTCTCATGCTCTCTCTCACTCTCAAATAAATAAATATTTTTTTAAGATTTTATTTATTTATTTGACAGACAGAGATCACAAGGAGGCAGAGAGGCAGGCAGAGAGAGAGGGGGAAGCAGACTCACTGCTGAGCAGAGAGCCTGATGCGATGTGGGACTTGATCCCAGGACCCTGAGATCATGACCTGAACCCAAGGCAGAGGCTTAACCCACTGAGCCACGCAGGCGCTCCTAAATAAATAAAATCTTAAAAAAAAAAAAAAAAAAAAAAAAGATTGGGGGAAAAACCTGCACAAGGATGTTTACAGCAACTTTAAATGCTAAAAAGAAAAGAGCTATCAAGCCTTGAGAAGGCATGAAGGAAACTTAAATGTATATTACTAAGTGAAATAACCTAGTCTGAAAAGGCTAACTACTATATGATTTCAACTATATGACATTCTGGAAAAGGCAAAACTATGGAGATGGTAAAAATATCAGTGGTTGCCAGAGTTTGAGGGTGCAAGAAGGGATGAATAGGCAGGAAGCATGGGGTTTACAGGGCAGTGAAAATGTTCTGTATGATATGATAGTGGTAGATACATTTGTTCAATGCATGGAATGCACAACCCCAAGTATGAACCCTGGGGTAAACTACGGACTTTGAGTGACTGTGATGTGTCACCATAAAGTCATGGATTGTAACCAATGTACTCTCTGCTGGGGATGTAGATAACAACAGATTGTTATGTAGTGCATAACAACGTACTCTCTGCTGTGCATGTGTGTGAGAGGAGATATTTGGGAGATCTCTATACCTTCCTCTCAATTTTGCTGTGGACCTAAAACTGCTCTTAAAAAGTTAAAAAAAAATACAACTATTTATCTATATATATGGATATATCCGAGTTTTGTTTAAAAATTAATTTCAAGGGCACCTGGGTGGCTCAGTGGGTTAAACCTCTGCCTTTGGCTCAGGTCATGATCTCAGGATCCTGGGACGGAGCCCCACACTGGGCTCTCTGCTCAGAGGGGAGCCTGCTTCTCTCTCTCTCTCTCTCTCTCTCTCTACCTGCCTCTCTACCTACTTGTGATCTTTCTCTGTCAAATAAATAAAATCTTTTTAAAAAATTAATTTCAGAATGAAACATGAAATATTTCTTTTAAGGACTGTTGTCAGAATAATTCCTTAGAGCTTTATTCTCAAATCTTGATAGTGTACCCCTATTTAACATTGTAACAAAATTTAATATTTGTATATATTTATAAATTATTCCCATACTTTATGTACATTCTAAGACATACAAAAATAGCAATCAGAAAAGGATGAGTTTATGGGGCGCCTGGGTGGCTCAGTGGGTTGAAGCCTCTGCCTTCGGCTCAGGTCATGATCCCAGGATCCTGGGATCGAGCCCCACATCGGGCTCTCTGCTCAGCGGGGAGCCTGCTTCCTCCTCTCTCTCTGCCTGCCTCTCTGCCTACTTGTGATCTCTGTCTGTTAAATAAATAAATAAAATCTTTAAAAAAAAAAAAAAAGAAAAGGATGAGTTTAAAAGTCTGAACAAAAATTCTAGTTACTTCTTCCCACACCCCCAAAAACCATCATGCACCTCCCCCCGGGTGCATGTCCCCCCGTGAAAACCAGTCCTCTAGGCCGCGGGGAGAGAAGTGAGCCCAGCCACAGGTCACTGACCCACAAGAGACCCACCCAGGGAGTGTGGAGAGTGGAGGAGAAGGGGCAGGAAATGACTATATCACAAAGTACCATAAAACTCTGTGGTTTATGTACAGGTTATAAATCTCACATGACCTGCTTCTCTCGCTGCTTTCCTCTCTGTCCCTGCACCCTACCCAGGGGATCAACAGAAAGGTATGTCGCTCTTCTCCATTCTCACATGAACTTCTCAGCCTGACCCTCATCCTCACGTCGACTTCGGCCTCCCCGTAGGCTCCCTTGGTGATCACACGTAATTGGAGTTCACCTGGACAAAGATGCCCTTCAGGTGAGGCATGAAATGTGACTTACCCACACTCCTCCTGAGACAGTACCTAGAACCTGGTTAGGGACAACACTGGCATTTATTAGGAAAATGAGTTTGGCTGATCAGTGTTTTCTAAAACACGTTTTTGTCCCCAGCATTTTCCCACCACTCTTCTCCAAAAGGAGACTCCAGTCTTCAGATGTTAGTCCTTAAAAGCAAGCATTTTTTTCCCCCTTAGGCAACTATTATAAACAAAATTCCTCTAGAACTTCTGTGAGAAACAGGAGTCTATTTAGTCTCTCTCTAAGGAGCTATAACTTCAGGAGCACAGTAAAAACATACCCAAACTTATAAACACACATATACTTTCTCTGACTCAAAGGAAAAATGAACAATCTGGTTGATCGCCAAGATCCTCTCAATCCTCAGGTTCTGATTTTGTGTGAGGCTGCGCACGGAAGTATTATGGCAGAGTCCAAATGTTACTCATTTTCTAGGGATTTGGTGAAAACACAAAATTACAGTGAAGAGGGTCATCTTTCTCACTTCCCCCTCATTCCCAGTTCTTTGACTCCCCCCCCCTCAAATCAGTGAAACAGAAACAGAAGCCAGAGATTAAGTATGGTGTTACGGAACCTCCACTTCATTTTGTTGGCATAAGCCTTCCCTGCAAAAGCTCCAGAACACCCTTGGATGCACATATGAAATATAGAAGATGCACAATGAAGAATGATCAGGTTGTGGTTTTAATATACCATAAACAAGCTTTTCTAGGTTTCCTCAAGAAGTGAGTTATTACTTCCAGTAAATGAAATAACATACACCAAGCCCCTAGCAAATGCCCCGCACACAGTGGGCTCTCCACAGCCTTATTATAAAGAATCACAAACAAACCATTACGAATGTACCAACAGAGTATGTCAAATGAGAAATCTTCTGGCACTCCCCGCTCTCTTGACCCACCCAGAAAACACAACAAGCATGTTGGTCTGAAGTTGGCACTGGGTTGAATAGGGTGGGTTAGAGTTTCTTAGATGTCAGGTACTGAGCAGGAGTCGCCAGCAGATTCCTCCCTCAAAGGAATGCCTGGAGAAGAGTCAGCATAGACATCAGGGAGGGCAGTTAACCCAGTGTCTCTGACCACTATGCCTGAGTGTTCTACTGCTCTTATGGAACCGGAAGGACACGTCCCCATCACTTGGAGCTGAAAGAGGACAGAAAGGACGAATGAGTGGCTCACCGCTAACCAGCACCATGCTGGCTTGACAGAGGGAGGCCAACAAAGCTCAGCAGATGGATCTGCAGTAAGAGACACGGAGATAACAAAAGGGATTAATGGCTCAGAGAATTTAGATTCTAAACACAAACAACATGTACTGGGGTAGGCAGGGGGGGAATAACAGTACCCATAGGTTACAGGCTTGTGGGGGGCGGGGCATAAACAGAGGGCAAGAGACTTCATCAAAACCCTAGGAGGGAAGGGCAGACTTGAAAAGAACAAAGCTGCTTTTAAGATGAAAAGGAGGGAATGTGGACTAAGGCTGTGGAGCACAGAGAAGAGCAGAAGACAACATTTTCTTCCTACTATGTCTGAACTTCTGTGTACTTGAGTCTCCCAGGGCCCATCCTGTGGATCAGCCTAGATCTTCTCAAAAGTTGCCACCCTTCAAATACCTATGAGGAGTTCTCATACCCACACTGGCTCCCACCCCTTAGTCACTGTGGGCCAGACATGACACCAAGAGCCCTTGTAATCAGCCCCTGTGTCTCATTATTAATCATTCTGTTCAGGATGAGAACTCTTGCCCCGTCACAAGTATTTTTTCTTCCTTCTGCCATCTATTGGTGGAAATGAAAATTTCATATTCTCCCACCAGGCTGTTCCCAATTTGCAAATAGGTTGTGGAGTCTGAAAGCTCATTTAGGTAGTACTGATCTGCTGGTAGAAGAAATTTTTCCAAAAGAATAAATATATAACATATTATGGTTCAATCATTCATTCAATAAGCACTTATTGAATGAGAAATATGAAGTTATAGACATACACAGTGTATGTAATATCAAGGGTAGAGTCTCAAAACCAAATATTGCTTGACCCCCTACCTGCTGTATGACCTGGGCAAGCTACTTAGCCATCTACAGTAATAGTAATAATAATATACTCATAATGGTTAATACACACTAATCATATGAGGAGCCAGTCTACCTCACTTAAACCTCACAACCTTGTAAGGTAGGTATATTGCTATCTGCGTATCTTCTGATAATACTGAAACGCAAAAAGGTTGAATAACTTGCCAAAGGTCCCAGAGCTAATAAGGAACAGATTTGACCATCTGGCTCCACAGCTTATAATGAGAACAATAATATCTACCTTTCGGGATTGTTCAAGGAACTAGAGACAAGACATGTAAAGTTGCCAACATATAGTATGTTCCAGAAAATGACAGATATTGAACATTCACTGTGTACTGGGCACTACAAGATGTTAAAATTGCATCCATGAATAAGCCACAGTACCTGCCCTCCAGGCAAGCATAATCACAGTACAGTGCTAAGACTGCATTCACCGAAGGCCGAGTTCAGCAAAGGGAACATCTGACCTTTTTTTTCAGAATTGTCTTCCTGGTACCGGGCACAGTAGCTGGGACATAGCAGATACTGGAAGGGAAGGAGACCACAGAATTTAAAAAACATAAAACACAAAAACTAGGCCTAAGATTCTGGGAGACAGATGGGATAGATGCTCTTATTTCCATACTAGCAAATGAGAGAAATCAAGGTTCAGTAACTCCCACAAGGTCACACAGTAAGTCAACAGGTCTCTTGACTAACATTTTGCCCACACTCTGTTGCATTCCCCCATCCTTCCAGTTTCTACCAGCCCCTTGATGGCATCTGCAGATTAACGAAGGTAGCAGGTGGAGGTAGGGCTGTGAGCAGATTAAAATTTCGAAAAATAATTGGGGCCCCTGGGTGGTCCAGTCGTTAAGTGTCTGCCTTCGGCTCAGGTCTGGGGTCCTGGGATGGAGCCCCACATCGGGCTCCCCACTCTGTGGGAAGCCTGCTTCTCCCTCTTTCTGCCACTCCCTCTGCTTGTGTTCCCTCTCTCACTGCATCTCTCTGTCAAATAAATAAAAATCTTTAAAACAAAAAAACTTCCAAGAATAAAAACAGACATCAGGGCCCATGTCCTAGAGACTACGCAGTCCCACATGAGCCCATTTTCTTCCTGTCTCTGTTCCATTTGGCACAAACCAGCTTCTCACTTTAGGGTTAGACTGTGCAGGGCTCTTTCCCAGAGATCGAGTTTCCGTAGTTATTTTTAGCTGGAGTTTTAGTGCATACCTGGGACAGGTGAGGCATGAAAAGGAATGTGGGTGCGGATAACCCTTGAACCTCTAGTGCCAAGGTTTGGGTCTCTTGTCATTCCAAATGAAGAGAGATGACTCATACCCTGACTTATCTGCCCTGAGGCAAGATTTCACCTTAAGAACTATGTGAATTAGAACTTCTTGTATATTCTCTAATTTTGTATTCAAGTTCTTGGGACATACTTTCTTGATGTTACTCTGTTACCTGCTTTTGATAACTTGGATGCCTTCATTTTCTGCCACCAATGCCAGAGCCTGTGGTTCTTTCTGGTCTCCTTTCCCAGCCTTTGAGGGAGCTGGGGTAGAGAGTCTCTGATTAAGATTTTTTTTTTAAGATTTTATTTGACAGAAAGAGAGAGTGAGAGCACAACCAAGGGGAGTGGCAGGCAGGAGGAGGGGGAGAAACAGGCTCCCTGTGAGCAGGGAGCCAGATGCAGAGCTTGATCCCAGGACCCTGGAATCATGATCTGAGCCAAAGGTGATGCTTAACTGACTGAGCCACCTAGACGCCCCAGTTTAGGTTTTTTGATTATCTGTAGGTAGGAAGCTACCTGGAAAACACTTTGGCTGTAAGCCAGATGTTTTTATAAAGCCAGCCAAGTTTTAGGATATTAAGGGACTTAGAAAGAATAATCAGGGTGCCTGGATGGCTCAGTCGGTTAAATGTCTGTCTCCAGCTCAGGTCATGATCTTGAGTCCTGGCATCAAGCCCTGTGTTAGGCTCCCTGCTCAGCTGGCGTCTGCTTTTCCCTCTCCTGTCCCCCTCCCTCTGTGTATCTCAAGTAAATAAATAAAATATTCAAAAAAAATTAAAAAAGAATCATCATCATAAACTAGTTGAGTCTAGACCCCTCCTGGCAACTACTAGAATCCCCTCAGAGTACCTTTAAGTTCCAGAGTGCGTAGAATTCTGGGCCTGCTTTAAGTCTGGAATAGCCAGCCCAACTAAAACCATATCACTGGGATCCTTGGACCCCTTCAGAAAGCAGAGATATTTTCATCTGACTTCAGCTCTAGACAGAGAAAATAAAAAGAGGCTAGCTAGTATCATGAAGCCATGATACAACAAATACTATATAAAGTGGCTTCATGATTCAGATGAGAAATAAGAGGGAAATCTGGGCCAGCATTACATGACTATTGTAAGCTACTTCCTTTATGAAGTCATACAAGTTAGGTGTAGGAATTGTTTGCAACTGGGGGAGGGGGTGAGGGTGGTTGGTTATTTTGAAACCCTGTTTCTTTCTTTTTTTGAGAGAGAGAGAGAGAGAGAGAGATGGGGGTGGGGGCAGAGGGAGAGACAGAGTCTTAAGCAAGCTCCACACTCCAGCACGGAGCCCAACACAGGGCTCAATCTCATGAGAACTCATGAGATCATGACCCGAGCCAAAATCAAGAGTCGGACACTCTCCCAACTGAGCCACCCAGGCGCCCCCTAAATTCTGTTTCTTAAATCAGGAAAACAGAACCAAGGAATTACACCAAGAAGGAAACAGAAGAAATGCCAGAAACACCCTCCCTACTCCTGAAACTAGAACCTTTGGTACTTTGACTGCAAAGATAATTTATATTTCATTTAAGAGAGTATCATCTTAAACTTGTTTTTTCTAAGATTTAATTTTTAAGTAATCTCTACACCCAACATGGGATTTGAACTTACAACCCCCAGCTGAGGAGTCACGTACTCTACCGAGTCAGCCAGGTGCCCCTCATTTTAAACGTTTATGCTTCCACCCACTTTAACCATTTCTGAAGACCTACCTTCTGCCTTTTCTCCACTTTCTTTGTCATCAACTCTATCTACCACTTCTATTCCACCATATAGTCTTAAACCCCAAACAACATAGCAGTCCAGAAAGATGGGTCCGTATTGGATTGAATACTCTCCCTCCAAATTTCACGTCTACCTGGAACTCCAGAATATGACCTTTTTGGAAATAGGGTCTTCACAGATACAATTAGTTAAGATGAGGTCATACTGGATTAGGATGCATCCTGAGCTCAATGACTGGTATCCTCAGAGGAAGGCCACGTGAAGACATGGACACATGAGGAAGGTTATAGAAAGATGAAGGCAGAGATTAGTTATGCAGCCACAAGCCAAGGAACATCAAGGATGGCTGGCCACGACCAGAAGCTGGGAAGGAGGCAAGGAAGGAGTCTTCTTTAGAGGTTTCAGATGGCACAAGGCCCTGCTGACCTCTTCATCTCAGACTTCTAAGAAGCATCCAGAACCGTGAGCCAATAAATTTGTTTTTAAGCCACCCAGTGTGTAGTACTCGTTATGGCAGCCCTAAGAAACTAACACACACCTTGATTAGGGTTTTAGCAGCAAGACCTCATAACCCTGCCTCAAAGGATATGGGTACAAGAACAGATCCAATTAATGGTACAAACCCACAGCTCTGTCCTTATTCACTAACAGATCACATTTATTTATTTCTGCCTCCTGTCCTTTACAGTAACATCTTTACTCACCTTGTGTGGGACCCCGGCTTATGGTCTGGATCATGTAATATGCCTAAAGACAAATCATTCACATTTCTTCGCTGAGTGTCCTATCGTCCCATCCTAGCAAAGCATAACAGCTAAGCTTTAGAGCTGTAGTTCTTAATCCTTTTGGTCTCCCCAGAAATATGCATACACTTCAGGCATCTACAGATCCTATATGAAAGACCCCTACCTACTTAGAAACTTCACACTCCTTCAGGATAATTCCAATCTCTCTTCCTTACCCACACCCCATCCCCCAATTCAATACCAGATTGCTTCTGAAGTCCCCCAATGAACTGAAATGGCAACCATCCATTTACTCTTACCCAAAGGCTCACAGAGAGAGAGTTGTTATTATCCTAAGCCCCCTGGAGAGTCCCATCAGGAAAATACATTCAGGAAGAACCAGCCTCCAGTGGTACACACAACTCAGTCACAAGTATGGACCCACTCACCTTTTCTTCTATTTTTTTTCTGCTTTCCTTCTTTCTTATGGACTCCTAACTTCTCTAACTTAATCTTCGCTCAAATGCGCCATAACGAGGAACAATGAAATGTGAAGCAAACTAAACAACAAAATAGCCACGTGTTTAGATTTCAAGTAATTATAAATGCCTTCTTATCCACAGGCATTCCTCTTGGATGCATTTGTGGCAGAATGTACCTCACCACCTGTGTTTATAAAGATCTTCCTGT
This sequence comes from Lontra canadensis, assembly GCF_010015895.1. Taxonomy (NCBI): domain Eukaryota; kingdom Metazoa; phylum Chordata; class Mammalia; order Carnivora; family Mustelidae; genus Lontra; species Lontra canadensis. The sequence goes on along the minus strand of NW_022631003.1, from coordinate 19,927,623 downwards.
AATCAACGGTCCACACCTGACTACCACAGAGAATTTTACTGACGTCTACTTTTCACTTCTCATGACTCTAAGAAATACAATCATTGGAACTTGTACTTTTTTTTTTTTTTAAGAATTTATTTATTTGACAGAGAGAGATCACAAGTAGGCAGAGAGGCAGGCGAGGAGGGGGGGAGCAGGCTCCCCACCGAGCAGAGAGCCCAATGCGGGGCTCGATCCCAGGACCCTGAGATCATGACCTGAGCCGAAGGCAGAGACTTAACCCACTGAGCCACCCAGGCGCCCCCCATAGTTGTTTCTATATTCCATCAACTCTCCCCTGTCCCACCCAGTCCCTACAGATCCACAGTCTATTTTCTCTCCAGGAGCTGATGGTCCAGCTTTACTTCTCCTGAATTTCATCACCCAGCAGATGGAGACAAAAGAAAGGGTATTAGCCAGTGAGCCTCGATGACAAGGGGGTGAAACTGGGTCTTGGAATTACCCTGTATTTCTGATGCTTCTTGATTTTACTCTAATTACCTGGGAATAAGAGTCTATTATATAAGAAACCAGTCTTCCTATCCAAGTGTTTAATCCAAGAAGCCAGGGAAGTGAATCTATTCAGTGATCTAACAGACTCTGCCGTCTTACTTATGAACTTTGGTCCATCACCAAGAAAAACACAACCAAGACCTTTCCTTTCAAAGCCATCCATCATCTTGTTCATTTGTAGATTTTTTTTTAATCATAAATATTTATCTTAATTAAGGATGAGCAATGAATCTGCCACATAATTGCCACTGCTAGTTTCTTACTTATTAGTAAGAGCTTACTTAAATCTCTAAAGTCCCTCAGCTTATAAAAGACTTCAAGGAGTACTGAATCTTTTAAAAATAATATTTAAATTTATTATTCCACATTAGGTTTAATGAAGCGCAAGCTGAGACTGCTAAAGGATCACCATTTTACAGACATAGGAGCATCTTCCCTTTATAACAACGGGTCCAGCGCTTCATCAACCTAGTCCTTGACCTGTAGCTAAAAAAGCAAAGGTCTGTATGAAGTGACAGAAGAGCACAGCCTACTCAGGTCATGACCAAGGACCCAAAGCTGACCTCAGCGCTGGAAAAGTCAGTCTGCAGTCATGGAGCTCTATAGAAGGGGAACGAGTACTGAGTTAGAGGAGGTTCTGGACATCATTCTGACAGATTCCAATCTAAGGAACTCTGACCAAGGAGGTTTCATTCTCTTCTACAATCCCCTTTTACGGAACAGAAGGCTGAAATTGAGTCTTCATAAGAGAATTAACGGCCTTTCCGTTTCTTCATTTTTCCTCCAGCCACCTTGTTCCTGACACCCATAGCACCTTCTGTGTCATCGTTGTCCCCAGCATCCTCCCGTGTGCGTTTCTTCTTCTCTCCATGCTCCCTTAACTCCTGCAAGAAAAGAGAAAGGATGGGAGTGAAAGTTACTATTACTGAGGGTAACACATCTTGTCTCCCCTCCCTAAAATCAAACACTAAGTAACTCCCTAATACCTCACATTCGCAAAGGGCTAAGACCAAAATCCTAATACACAAAAATGTTCACATGAAAATTAAAACAATAAGCTATTATTTTCACAGAGTAGGCCAGCAAAGATTTAAGAGGTAGTACCTCATATTGGTCAACATGTGGGAACATCCACATACTTTGTCTCTGACAGTTTAAACTGCTATAGCTTTTCAGGGGGGAGGGGCGGGAAATCTGGCATTCTCTATGAATGCCCAACAATTAATTCAGCCCAACAATTAATTCTACTTCTAGGAACTTCTTCAAAAGAAACAAGTATGCAAAGCTATACATATTAGGATGTCCAACATGGTACCACTTAAAATATAAAACGTGAAAAAGCATAAACATATATGCACCATTACAAGTCATGTTATATATTCATAATGGAATTCTCTCCAGCCATGAAGAATTGATCCCATGGCTCCCCATTTGTTAAAATAGAAAAATGTTAATCATATACAATCAGATAAAAATCTAAGTATGGCTAAAAAAGGGAAAACAGCCAAATGTTCTCTATGCAGGGTAGCTTGTATGTTTCAATTTGCTATTTTAATTTTTTCTGTATTTTCTGAAATTTTTTCAATGTACATATAATACTGTTATAAGCGAAAATAACAAAGAATTCCATGTGAGCAGAAAAACAAAAACAAGTCCACACATGGACTACTCAGAAAGCACCCCAGGGGCACAGCTGCCTCATCCCTCAAACTACAACTCTAGGGAGCAGACAGCACTTGCTAGTCTAAAGTCTCCTTTAGAATCTTCCCATCCATCCCCACCCTTATTGCCGCTACTTAGTATTAATTACTATGCAGGTCACGTTAGCTTATCTGGCACCAAAAAAACCCTTGTGCAGTATCAAGATAATTATTATTGCCAGTTTTTTGGGCAAGGAACTGATTCTGAGAGGTCAGATGCACTATCCAAACCCACAATGTCCAATTCACAGCTGGGTCTTCTGACTGCATATCCAAAGGTTTTCTTGCCACATGTGAAACACAAAGAGAGGCTGAGCATGTGGTCACTGCGGTCAGACTGAGTCCAAACCCGGATTCAAATTACCTACCATCCCTGTATTTTAGTACACTCATCTTAAATTTAGAATAAAATAATACTGAGTTCCTGTGGTTTTGAGGATTCATACAATAGCACCTAGCACATAGCTCACAGTGTCAGCATTTAAGTTGGTGAGAAAATAAGTTGCATACCATGCGGGCAAATCTCTGGGCTTCGGTCACACGTTCTGTCAGCATCATAACCTCATCATCCTGTGTTGGAAAGACAGGCAGTTTCTTCCCAATTAAGTGTTCTATACGCTGGAAGAGTTCCACATCATACCTAAGGAAAGAAAATGGGCATGGCTTTGGTTGGCTGACAATGGAAATGTCTGTCCATTCCAAAAGCATACATTAGGTGATATGATGTACCAGGAGCCAGTTTTTAAACACTACCGGATCCATTATTCCTCTTCAGAATACTAATTAGATGCCATCTTCTGTACACAGTCCACTAGAAAATGTCCAACGTATTCTTTACTCCCAGAAAAACCCTGGTTACATAAAAATTTGTTCCTTTTAGAAACAAGACCAAAATAATTATTCTAATACTTTGAGTTGAGGGAAAGGTCACTGTGCTCCAGTTTCAGCAGCTGAAAGAAACAGCAGGGGTTTCTCTGCATGCTTCTGTATGCCAAACACCGTACCAGATCTTTTATGTGTGTATCACCAACCTTCATTAAAACCCGCTAGGTAGGTATTATTATTTCCATTTTACAAATGATGAAAACAGTATGAGGGAGGTTTAAGTGACAATTAGAGTAAATGGCAAAGTCAGGCACCAGGTCAGTCTGCTGAAAAAGCTCTGCTCTTTTCTCTCCATTGTTCTCCCCCTGAAATCAATTCACTTACTGTGTGACAAAGGTAATAGCCTTTCCGGAACGCCCAGCTCGAGCAGTTCGACCTACTCGATGGATATAATCCTGAAACAAAAAGTGTAAATTTGAGTTACATAAAACATAAACAAAAAATAATGAACATAAGGTTTTACTGCAAACCTCTGAAAGAAAATAGACTCGTGTTGAAACATGGAAAAATGGATTGGGCAATAGATTGAGATAGATCTACTACTTCTTTTTTTTCTTTTTTTTTAAAGATTTTGTTTGTTTATTTGAGAGAGAATGATCAAGGGAGAAAGAGCAAGAGCAAGCCATGAGCAGGAGGAGGGAGAAGCAGGCTCCCCGTTGAGCAGGGAGCGGGACATGGGGCTTGACCCCACAACTCTGGGATCATAAACCAACCCAAAGGCAGACACTTTACTGACTGAGCTACCCAGTGCCCCTACTTCCTCTCTTTTTATTCTCCTTGCAACACTAAATTGACTCTTTTTTCTTTTCTTTTACAGAAAGACAAATCTAAAGTGTATTTACATGGTCTAGAGGAAAACAGCACTGGATACAGAGGCAGACCTGGATCATGGTTCTGGTCTTACCACCTACCAGCTACATCACTGTCTGCAAGTCACAGCGTCTCTCTGAATTTGTTTCTCTCTATAAAACAGGATAGAATGCATGCCCAAGCTCAGAGCCATTTTCAAAATCAAATGAGACAGCAGTTACACACAAAGCCAAAAGATTACTTTGTGGGAGTTACTCTGGGGACAATTCTGTCCTCCCCAGGGAACATTTGGAAATGTCAGCAAACATATCTGGTTGTCACAATGTCACCTGTGTGTAGAACTGGAATGCAGCTAAGCATCCTACAATGAAAAGGACAGCCCCACAGCAAAGCTGCTGGCCCAAAACGTTTATGGTGCCAAAGATGAGAAACCCTGAGATACACAAAAAACTACAAGCTGACCATTCTGAAGAAATAAGACTGACAAAGATCAGCATATGCTGCACCTCCCCTGTGGGCTATGAGCACCCAGTACTTCTCTTTGGCTACCTTCTTTCACATTTATTAATACCACATCTTCAGGCACATGCGAGATAACGAGAATGAATAAATCAAGAGCCTTCCATTTGACTGCGAACAAAATAAATTTAAAAAATGATGTTGTAACTAACGAGACACAGAAAACATTCCATTAAGAAATACACTCTGCGGGATGTCTGGGTAGCTCAGTCGCTGGGCGTCTGCCTCCGGCTCAGGTCATGATCTCAGGGTCCTGGGATAGAGCCCTGGGTCCGACTGCCAGCTCAGCGGGGAGCCTGCTTCTCCCTCTGCCTACCACTCCCCTGCTTATGTTCTCTCTCTCTCTCTCTGATAAATAAATAAATAAATAAATAAATAAATAAATAAATAAATAAAATCTTTTAAAAAATTACACTTTGGGGGTACCTGGATAGCCTAGTTGGTTAAGTATCTGCCTTCGGCTCAGGTCATAATCCTGGAGTTCTAAGATTGAGCCCTATGGCAGGCTCCCGGCTCAGTGGGAAGTCTGTCTCTCCCTCTCCCTCTGATCCTCCCCCCATTCAACTCAATCTCAAATAAATAAATAAAAACTCTTAAAAAAAAAAAAAAAAAAAAAAGAAAGAAATACAATGGAATATTATTCAGCCATAAAAAAGAATTAAATCTTCCCATCTGCAACAACAGACATAGACTTTAAGGACATTATGCTAAATGAAATAAGTCCAAGAAAGATAAATACCATATGAGCCAACTTATATGTGTAATCTAAAAATTAAAAAACAACAACAAACTGAGCTCATGATACAGAGGACAGAATTGGTAGCTGCCAAAGATGGAAATAATGGGACTGTGGATAAACTGGGTGAAGGGGGTCAAAATGCACAAACTTCCAGTTACAAAATAAGTCAGTCATGGGGCTGTAACGTACAGCTTGGCAACTATAGCTAATAATACTGTATCACACATCTGAATGCTGCTAAGAGAATACATCTGAAAAGTTCTCATCCCAAGGGGGGGAAAAAATCCATAACCATGTATGGTGACAGATGTTAACAAGATCTGTGGCAATCATCTCAGGATATATGCAAATATCATATCATTATGTTATACAACTGAAAGTAATGTTATATGTCAATTACATCTCAATTTTTAAAAATGAAAGAAATACTCTTTGCGACTAGGAAGTCAGGTCAGTGACAGGACTCACCTTGGAATGGGTAGGAATGTCAAAGTTAACAACTACATCCACATGAGGTATGTCCAAACCTCGGCTTGCAACATCAGTTGCTAGAAGAATAGAACGAGCCTTGGCCTTAAATTTATTAAGGGATCCTAGGCGCTTGCTCTGAGATGATGAAAAAAAAAAAGAAAAAAAATTTAATCTTGGAACACTAGGAATCTTACAATCTAAGATAGATACACTAAATATAAGAACAGAGACAGAAATTTTTAAAAGGCTGTTTCCCTCTAAGTCCAGACTGGGTTTCACAGGTCAAAAGGAAACATGGAAGCAACAAAAAAAATATTTAATACTAAGGCTAGAAAATACTAACATGAAACAAGGATGATTTAACATGACAGACAGCTGAAAAATAATTTAGTAAAACTCTTTTGAGACCAAAGAACCACTTTTACCACTAGAGCTGAATAAATCAACTCAAGAGCTTCCACACCAGACAAATAACTGGAATCTTCGAGTCTGAGCCTCTCTCCTATCCTGGAAGGAGGCATCCAGAGCAACACTTTCAAGCCCATAAAATCTGATTAATTCTGGAAAGATGCATTAATGTCTCATGCTGTTTTTGTACAGATCTACTGCTATAAAGTTTACCTTTCTCATGCCACCAGTTCACCACTAATGACACCGAAGAGTCTTTACCTGACTCATCTGTCCATGGAGGGGGATGGCAGTGAATCCGAGGTTTCGGAGTAGCAAAGCTGTTCTCTGAGTATTGTTACAGGTGCTGCAGAATATCATAAAGGAGTTTCCAGCCAATTCATTTAGAATATAAACCAGGTAGGTATCCTAAGTTAAAAACCCAAAACAATGTAAGTAATTGAACCTGGGATAAAAGACTGGAGTCCTGGGGATACAAATTATGTAAAACACTAAGCCTATATATAGTTGCTTCTCAATTTTCCAGACCACAGTTGCCAGTTCTGCATTCCTGAAGCAGCAGTATCATGTCTGTGAGCTCTGAATCTCACATGCAGCCTACAGCCAAGCACAACTGCTTGTCGTCAGCAACCAGGAAGAGTCCCGACATCAAAGCACAAAACTAGGGTCTCTTGCCTATAAAAGCCACATAATCAGCAGACAAAAGAAAAGCTACTTCAAAAATGGGCCGAGAAAGGAATGACATCATTATTGTGGTTTAGCGTGCTATGAATTCCCGGAATATCTGACTTTATCAGTGATAAATATAAGCACAGTAAGCACGCTAAAACAAACAGGAGCACGGCTCTTAGCTAATCAAAAGTGGACGAACTTTCAGCTGCTTCGGTGAGGAAGGAGAGGGAGAGGCAGGAATGATCAAAGTAAACACTTTACCTTGAATTTAGAGGGAATAAAAAGATAATATTGCTGTAATTTCTCAACTGTCTGGTATTTGGAAGAAACAGCACATTTCACAGGATTCTTCAGTGCTGCTCGCTGAAGTTTTTGCACCTAAATAAAGAAAACTCAGAATAGTACACTGATGCCCAAGTGCTCTATTTTTATGATTGCTATTGTTTTTATTTATCACTTAATAAAGAAGAAAATGTTAAGTCCTAGAAAATTTCACCTTCTTGGTCATGGTAGCAGAAAAGAGAAATGTTTTCCGATCTCGGGGAATCACTTTGAGGATCTTGTCAACCTAAGGTACAAAGAAGAAAGGATACCAATATAACAGTCAGACTGGATACTTGCAAATGCTCTCTGTGAAGGGGACAGAGAGTAAAAAACCAAAAGTATCACTGTGGGATCCGGCGACTCAAAAATTCAATTCAGCTAAAATTTACTGAATATTTACTTTTTAATACCATACCAGAGTCTATTTTTTTTTATTTTTTTTATTTTTTAAGATTTTGTTTATTTATTTGACAGAGAGATCACAAGTAGACAGGGAGGCAGGCAGAGAGAGAGGAGGAAGCAGGCTCCCTGCTGAGCAGAGAGCCTGATGCGGGACTCGATCCCAGGGCCCTGAGATCATGACCCCAGCCGAAGGCAGCGGCTTAACCCACTGAGCCACCCAGGCGCCCACCAGAGTCTATTTAAAAAGAAATGCCATTCAGAGAAAAGAAGTTTAAATTAGAGTTGAGTTAATCTAAGAAAAAAGTCAAGAATAAGTGTTCATCAACTAATTAAGCTGTGATGAGTGGGTCAGCTATGATAACAGCTGACCTGAAATAAAGGTATCTCAAAGTCTATGAAAGAGGTAGAAATCAAACGAAATGGAAAGGAAATCTGGTTGAAATTTCTCATGTCTGAAATCAAAATCTAACTACATTCTAGGGAGGATACTGAGGCACTGACCATAGAGAGGAGCACTAAGAATGAGAAAAGGCAGCAGGGATGTTTAAATTAACTGACGATGATACTGGGCTCCACATAGAGCAGGTGTGCAATGAATTAAATTTTGAAACAGGACACCTGAGATGCCCTAAGAGGAGGAAAGAAATTGAATGCTCACTTCTGTCTCAAAATCCATATTCAATATTCGGTCTGCTTCATCCATGACCAAGTATTTGAGAGCTCTTAAGTTGAAACCTTTTGTATTTTCCAAGTGGTCAATCAATCGACCTGGAGTTGCTATCAAGGAAGGTTGAGGAGAAAGACAATGTTTAAGAACAAGGACAAAAAGAAAGTTATCAATCGCCCCAACCCCCAAATTTCAGAAATTAAAAAAATTAAAGTTACAAAAGTCCTTTCTTCAAAGTCTTTCCATACAAATAAGTTACACTCAACATCTGTAGATTTTCTCCAATTCATTATCACTAGTGCCTTCTACCTCTGTCAGTTACTCACCTATTATCACGTGTGGTTTTTTCGCCAGAGCCAGAGATTGGGACATTGAATCAATTCCACCTACGATCACAGCTACAGAAATAAAAAGAATATGGGACAGAGACCCTTTATTTTTTCCACAGTTCACTGAACATCTTTTTGAAGCCAGTGCTAGATTTCTACCTAAATTTCTCTTCCTGTACAACTTTCCCCAAAGCTAAAATACCAAATTGGCTCTTAAGGTCAATGAACTCATGTTAATAATACTTTCTTCTATTATCCTTTTACACTCATTCTCAACTTGTAATGAAACTCTGATTCCTTTCCTCTCAGACACTTACCACTCTGCACACCAATAGAAGACCCCAGGGCCTCAAACTGCTCCGAGATCTGAAAGGCCAACTCTCGAGTGGGCGTGAGAACCAAGGCAAACAAACGCTGGGGCGTCTCTAGCAGCGCATTCAGAATGGGCAAGGCGAAAGCCCCTGTTTTTCCAGAGCCAGTTTCTGCCAGCCCGATGATATCACGACCTAGGAAGAAAAAGGAAACATCTAAAAGCAAAGAAATGCTCTCTGCATTATTTCCATATTTTCTACAATGACGGCATGTGGGCGCAAAGGAGACAATGAATAAACATTTGATGAACGGGAGGGAAAGGAAGGCTGAATAGACAGACGACATGGCCTCGTCCTAGATAAGCTCAAAATCTGGGGGAGATACACAAAGACGGTATGTGATAAGGACTTTAGAATAGGCCCCTACAAAATATAGTGAGAACACAAAAGAAGGAGTAACTTACAGTCCATAGGAGTCAGGAAAGGCTAACAGAGGTGATGGGTAAATTCAATTTGGAAGTAAGTGAAGAAAGAAAGGAAGGACATTCCTATATGAGGACAGAGGGGACAGGCTTTAAAGAACACAGCATGTGCAGGGAGAGTGAGAAGTACAATGTGGCTGGAACACAGAAGTGTAAAGGGAGAAGAATGAGGCTAGAAAAGAAATTCATAAGCCATGCTAGAGAGTTTTGATGTCTTCTTTTAAGAGGGAGGAACTGAAGGATTTTAAAAGTAGGGAACTTGATGACCAATGTTATTCCTTAGGAAGAGAAACCCTAGGCCTGATGGCATAAGGAGCCAAGGATCTCAACAGTACAGGCCATTTCCACTGCTTCTTCTGAGGGAAGAATGCCATAAGTGATCCCTTAAGAAGAGGTCCCTGGAGGGGCGCCTGGGTGGCTCAGTAGGTTAAAGCCTCTGCCTTCGGCTCAGGTCATGATCCCAGGACCCTGGTATCGAGCCCCACATCGGGCTCTCTGCTCAGCAGGGAGCCTGCTTCCTCCTCTCTCTCTGCCTGCCTCTCTGCCTGCTTGTGATCTCTGTCTGTCAAATAAATAAATAAAATCTTTAAAAAAAAAAAAAAAAGAAGAGGTCCCTGGGATTTGTTATCACCAATCAAGCCATAACAGTAAGATCTGGAAATTAACTCCCAAAGCAAGACCACCATCTCTAGGCTAGCTGGCTACAGCTTACAAGGTCGCTGTGCACCAGAACAGCGGCCCCTGGGAATACTTCCTAGCAAAAATGCCCTCCACCAGTTGATGCTCACACTGTTCCTTGACTGTACAAAACTGGTGAAATTTCCTTACTTAGGGATTAACCCTACAATAAACTCCTTTTTCCTGAGGTTAGCTAACTCTCTTCTTCATGACCTAAAATGACCCAAACAAACAGAATGGGGGACACACAGGAAAATGAGAGCTCAATGAGGATACCAGGGGAGTTAGGAAGGTGATCTGAACTGAGGTAAGGCAGTGAGGACAGAAAGAAGTGAGATGTAGAAAGTCATTCAAGAAAATGTGGTTGACACATGGGTTTCTAGCTTGGGAAACTCAAAGGCCATAAATTGAGACAAAAGCTTCTGGAAAATTAGTTCTGATGAGGAAAACAGTGACTCTGGTTTGAACATAAGAAACTTGAGGTTTATGCCAGAGGCTCAGAGAGAAATATCTAACTTGTCTGGAGCTCAGCAGAGAAGTATAGGCTAGAAACACAGATGTGGGAGCCATGAGCATCCAAACAGTGGTGCTCCCCCAAGGCTAGACACATTAGAATAATTTACGAATTTTTATATCTATATATGCCGAGGTCCCACATGTAGAAATTCTGATTCAGTGGGTCTAGAAATCTCTGTTGTTTTACAAGTTCCACAGGTGATTCTGATGAACACTGGCTGAGATTTACCGACACAGACAGTGTTAAAGGTTCAGGACATGAAAAATCTTACTAGTGTTTTAGAGTGAGAAAAAAAAGGATAAAGATAGATTTAACATTGCAAGGGGAAAAAAAAAAAAAGAAGAAACTGAGAAAGAACAGCAAGAAAGACAGAAGACAATACTGACTTGAAATTGAGGAGAAAGAGAGCTTCAAGAAAGGAGAGTGATTAATATCAAATAGAACAAACTTTTTGATATTCATCTCTTAGACATTAATCACTTAAACAAGAATTGGCCATCCAGACCAAACAACAGCATATTCTAGTGAATGCTACCCTTTACCCTTCTAACAGTAACATCAATGTTTTCCATATAAAAGTACAGGTGTGGATGTGAATTATAAGTCAGTCCAGACAATGGACTAATTTTATTAAGGTCACAAAAACAAATGGCAACAGAAGGATAAAATTTCTCCCTCATTTACTAACTTTAATGTTCCTCTTGGCCGTAAAGTAAGTGACAACAAACTGCAACAGCATCCCCCTACTTGTGAGCTAAGGGCTTCCAAAGCTTTTTTTTCCTCCACTCTGTGGGAATTCTGCCCTACCTGCTGGGTCCAGCGTGCCTTCTGGAACAGGAAAATACAAAAACAGTGGGATGTGTCCCTTTTTCTATCAATGGAAATCTAAAAATTTCAGAAGAAAGGAGTATACAAGAAAGATTTAGGGAAGTAAAGGAGCTTAAGTCTCTTGCTTCATGTGGCTGTGAACAACGCCCACCACCCCCAGTGAAGGCCAGCACTGCCTGCAGTTCTCTTATGATCCCCTCAAAGCAATACTCGCTTTGTGAGACTGATTTTCCTCTATGATCTCCCTTCTTCCTCTCACAACCCCTAAGCCCCTCTGGTAGTGTCTGTGTAGAATACATACCCCATAAGAGAAGAATAAATTCATTCACCTTGATCACACGGCCAGCACCTAACACAACTGCTTTGGGATATGGCAGCCATTCAAAAAACTGTCTGAAATTTCTAGAGGACTTTGAGTGATCTCTGAATTAGAAATAAACTTAATACACGAAACAGATGGGAAGAAAAGCATCCTCAAAAACCATCAAAAGGTTTTGATCTCTCCATTGTAAAACCCTGTAATACAGGGCCAAGAACTTGGGCTTTTCAGCTAGAACATCCTATATTCAAATTCTAGCTCCAACAATAATTAGTTATGTGACTCTAGCCAAGGTACTTAATCCTCTGACCTTCAATTTCACGAGTAAAATAATCAATCCTAACTTTCAGAATTATTATAAGGTTTAAGAATGATGGATGCACCCAGAACTCCTTAACTTTGTTGAAACTGACACCATCATTAGTAATTAAACTAAAAATTTAAAGTTCATTTTATAGAAGAAAAATGCTGTTAGATTATTTAAATCTCTTGCTTAGGGCCAGCACCTACAGGTTTTTTTAAATGAAGCATTTATAAATTGTTCATTAGAATGAGATAAGCTCAAGAATAAGAATAAAGACTTTTTCCATGATGACGATGTCCCTCACATTACTCAGTACCTGGTATCCTTTCACTGACTCCTATTTTCTCTGTATTCAATATAAACTTGTTACTAAAAACCAGTATGAATAATTTCAGAATTATTACCATCACCTAATTTAGGTTCCTCCCTCCAATGACTGCTGTAGGGTAAGCAGGAAAATGCTGGAACACACCAAACTTTCTATTTGCTATTTGATATATGTGCTGCCGAAGCGAGCACTCTATTTGCTATTTGAAAGCAGCTCCGGTAGTGCTGACTACTGAAATGTCTTCCCCACTCGTGCAGTCTTTATCCAGTTTAGCTTCTCTAAACAAGCTCAAAGTCTTTGCTGTCCCTTCCCTGAAACACTCCCCCCCACCTACTTTGTATGAAATCATACTCTCATGATTTTCAGCCCTCTACTGAGCCTCCACCATCTCTTCACCCTTATGTGGCATCCTCATCCATACCCACAGTTTCAGCTACAACTTCGCTTTGGATATGGTGTCTGTATCCAGTTCTGGCCTCTTAAGCAAGCTCTAATCCCCAGATTCCAACTGTGCATTAGTTAGTTCTATCTCTTTGATGCCCCAAATCAATTATTTCCAACTGAACTCCTCTTCCCCGGAATTATTCCTCCTCCTATGCTCCTTTTTACACCAGTAATATGTCCTAAACACACAGGCAATAATCTTCGATTTTCCCACCCCTTGCTTTCCATTAACAAACGGATTATAAAATCACAATGATTCTTTTTCTATCATTTTCTCTTTCTCACTCTCACTACCACTAACCTACGCTTTATTTATTGCCAAAATTACCACAATACTCTAACTAGTCCCCCAGTCTCTGGTCACTCGTCTCTGAACTACCTTACAAAGCTATGAGATTAACAGCCCAAGACTACAACTCTAAGGATTTCATTCTCCAGCTAAAAAAATAATCTCCAGTGCCCGTGGAACAAAGACCAAATTCCTTGGCCTAGCATTTAAGTCTGGCATAATCTGGCCCCAATGATTTTATTAATCTTTCCCCCCATTCTCTGCTAAGTACTTGCAGGCCTCCACACATGCCCGTGCTTTGCAGCCTCCTTTGCTTTTTTTTTTTCATGCTATTTCCTGTGCCTAGAAAGTCCTCCCCTCCCACCAGACATGAATGTCTAAATCCTATTCAGTCTTCAAGGTTCAGCTCAAATGTCTTTCCAATCTTCCCTGCCAAAAGATAAAGTAAGTTTTCTTTAACCCATTTCAATGAGTAATAATCTATTCTCCTCCCTCAGTGCACTTGGAACACTTGGAATGTAACTTTCTTATGCCCCTGTTCACCTTGTAATAGATTTTTAATTATCTCCTTAGTAGACTCCAAGTTTCTGGAGATGGCCAAATCTTAACTTCTGGTGCCTTACACTTAGATATTTACTATTTATGGAAAGAACAAATGGAATTTCACAGAGTAAGTTTAATTACTTTTCCACATGACAGCTCTTCAAATCACTGAAGCCAATCATTATATCCCACCCTGCTTAACTCTTCTCCAGACCAAATGCACTCAGCTCTTTTAACTGTTTAGGACCTTTTTTTCTTTTTTTAAGATTTTATTTATTTATTTGAGAGAGAGAGAGATCACGCACACAGGGAGGGGCAGAGGGAGAAAGTACCTGAAGCAGACTGTACTGAGCATGGAGTCCTACACTGGGCTCAATCCCAGGACCACAATATCATGACCTGAGCCAAAATCGAGAGTCCTACGCTCAACCGAATAAGCCACCCAGGTGCCCCATTTAGCCATCCAGGCACATGTACTCTTGATACTGTACCACATTCAACGCCACTCAGTTGGTCCCTCAAAACTGGTCCTCAGAACTAAGCATAATATTCTAGGTGTGTTCTAACCAATACAAGGCACTTTTTCCTCTTAAAGCTAGTTCAAGAGTTCTTAACCTGGGATATGTAGCAGAGGAATTGGGGGAGGGGAGTGTAAATTCTATGTACAGATACACTGATACATTTTTTTCTGGGAAAAAAATCTTATTATAGCTAAAATAGCATTCATTTTCTCTAAGGATCTTAACGAATTTTGGTTAACATTGCTAGGTCTCTTTTACCATCAACCCTAGTCCTGTGAAGTTGGGCTTTGGGAATCGAAGAGCAGGACTTTACCTCTACACCTATGAAAGTTCCTCCTGTTAGTATTGGTCCCACTAGTCATCAACCAACATGTTAGCCATTCTTCTGCAAATCTGATAAACATGTCTCACAAAGCAAGAGCTCTCAACTCCTCTGGATACTAACAGATGTTCCAGGTACCCTATATGTAAATCCGCACTTACCAACTCATAATTTCTAACAAGTTTCTTGTTAGTACACTTTAATCCAGTGCTTCCTTAAAGTCAGCATCTGTTGCAGAAAACAAATCTCTTTACAGAAAATAACCTCAGTAGGAGAAGAGAATTACTTTTTCAAAAGCCAATAAGCCACAAATTTTGTAACATAGTGGCCATACTTTTATACTACTTGAAGTATGCAACAGCTCTCAAACATGGTATTTAATTGAGTATAACCTCATACCGAACCTGTATTGAGCCACATGTTTAATTTCAACCTACCTTGTAAGGCCAAGGGAATAGCTTCAATCTGGATCTTTGTGGGCTTTGTCCATCCCAACTGGTCACAGGCTTCACACAACACATCTGTCACACCCTTAAAATTCAGAAAAACAAACTTTAGCAAAGAACACACACACACACACACACACACACACACGCTTCCCTACTAATTAAATGAATGTCAGAGCCACCCTGCTGATGACAAGTGCATCCCTTAGCCTTTGATTCAAAACGTATCGCGCGCCTACTCGGTCTGCTCTTTAACACCTTCTACTCAGAGACAAAGCCGAGTTCTCCACATGTCTTATTTCATTTAATCCTCACAACTCTATGAAGTACTTATTACTACCCCCAATTTACAGATGTGCAATGTGAGGAAGTGCGAGGTAATGACGTGCCCCTAGTTAGCAACTGGGTCAGACTCCAAACCCGTTTCATCTTACTGCGCAGCCCAAGATTTTGGCGCGGGGGGGAACTGCCGCATGGACAGTCTCCTGGCGAATACAAACGTGGGCACACCAAAATGGAGAAAAGCGCAAATGGCAACTCTCAAGGACGGGCAGCCCTCCCACCATCCAAACCCGGAGGTTTAGGGACAGCGTCGGAGCCCAAGCTTCGGAAATTCTGAGGGAAAGCCAAGCTAGGCGCCAGATGCTTTTGTACACCGCCAGCCAGGATGTGAGGGAACCGGACTCTGTCTGCGCCTGGTGCCAGTAGTATAAAGAAGAGCCGGCGTCATCCAAGCTCACCAGATCTTTAAACGTTTTTGTTTCCTCCTCCTGGGCGGCCGGCTGAAGCGCTTCAGTCGCAGAATCACACTCTTCGGGCGCCGCCATGTCTTCCGCGCACTCCGGAAGTGGGTCGGCAGCGCGCGGGATGCCGGGAAGTGTAGTTTTAGTTCTCACGGGGCATCACGTTCTGGGCGCCCCCTGCGAGCTTGCTGGGATTTGCCCGCCCTAGGGGTGTGGTCTAGCGGAAACTTGGTTAAAAAAAAAAAAAAGCAGGGGATGGATGTAAACGTATGGCCTTACAAACCTAGCCAAGTGCAGAAGGGGCTGACGACGTGAGCCTCCTATCTTTTAGGAGCCTTTAAAGAAGTTTCCTAACGTCTCACACCTGTTATGTCCCTTGCTTTTCTAACCATAGAGCTTTGAACAGGTTGATATCACAATACTATTTATTTATCTTAATTGTTTCATTCATTTATTTAATAATACTTGTTTAGAGCCTACCATATGCTAGGGCTATGCTAGATGCCTCATGAACAGGACAACATCCCTTGCTGTCGTGGAGAAGACAGATAATAAATAAGTGATCACTGATGATGTCGAGTTGTGATAAATGCTAAGATGTAACAAATGGAAATAAAAATGATGGAGAGTAACCTGGGGAGAGTGGGTTATGGGGATAACTGTGAGATTGGGCAAGGCCTCTGGGAGGCAGTGATAGTTGAGCTGAGATCTCACTGATGAGAAGAAGAAAGTCCTTTCAAGGACCCAGGGGAGAACTGTTTCAGACAAAAGGAATAGCAAGTGCAAAGAATAGTTAAAATGTGTTCACAGTGTGAGGCAATGTGCCTATAACAATATGGCTGGATCTCAAAGACCTAGTGCAGAGTGAGAAAAGTATACAATATACCAAATACATTTAAAATATATGCCCCCTCTTGGGGCGCTTGGGCGGCTCAGTCCTTAAGCGCCTGCCTTTGGCTCAGGTCCTGATCCCATGATCCTGGGATCTAGCCCTGCATCTGGCTGCCTGCTCAGCGGGAAGCCTGCTTCTCCTTCTCCTTCTCCCATTCCCCCTGCTTGTGTTCCCTTTCACTGTGTGTCTCTCTCTGTCAAATAAATAAATAAAATCTAAAAAATAATAATAACATAAAATAAAATATATGCCCCCCAAAAATAAATAAAATAAAATATATGTCCACAAAATATCACTTTCTGCTGGAGCACATACACACTGAAAGATACACTTTAGAGATAGGTTATCAATGGAGCAAGAGGAATTGGGATAAAATTGGAAATTGGGGAGCTGGGAATAAAAGAGAATACATATACAAAGCAAAAAGAAGGAACTTCTGATGACAATGTGCCTTGAACTGAGAAGTGTCAGCTCAACTCAATGTGCCTGAGATCCTCCCCACCACCACCATCAGGGCTGAGAAAAGGCTCTGATTTAGGAATCACATTGGTGTCTCCAACAACAAAAACAGGTAGGGTGCAATCAGAGAAGTGGGGTCAGGTCAGACCCTGTAGGGCTGTAGGGCCCTCCAGTAAGAAAGTTTGGGGGTGGGTGTTATCCTGAATACAAAAGGAACCTACTGGAAGGTGTTGAGCAGGGAAGAGAAAGGATCTACATATTTAAAATATCACTCTAACTCTTTCGGAGACAGATCGTAGTGAGGAAAGGATAGAAAGAGAATGTAGGAAGCAAGAGCTGATCTTCTTGCCCCCAGCTCTAAGCATACTGCCTGACACAAAATGGATGCTCCGTCAGCACCACTTGGATGAATGACAACTCAGCAAAGCATCGGAATCAAGTATGACAGCAGATCAAAAGGAACTTCACTGGTTGTTTCCTCAAGGAGTGAAATCCCTTCTAGCTTTGTGATCACCTCCTGCAGAATACACTAGGGCCTTCGGTCTTTTTATACCATTTCTCTAAGTTAAAGGAAAGGAGAACAGACACACACTGTATAAGTCAACAGGTCACCCTGTTGAGATGGGTTCAATCAGCCCGTGCTTGTGCCAACACAGTCTGAAGCATTCCAGTTCCTCATGCAGCCCGCTACACCTCTACCCTTTCTGTTTTCCCAGGACTGGGAAATTAGGCCAGCCTGGGTGAGCTCCAAGTGGGTAACACTCTTTGGGATAAGGAGAAGTTGACTTATCCTGAAGAAAGTCTCTCATACTAACTCTCGCTCTTCCTCTTTCTGTGCTGTGCTTGATAGACATGCTGGAAATGCTGTGCTCTTTGTTGGACAAAGGAGAAAGAAACTCGAGTCCAGGGGATAAAGAGACATGTCACAGAGCAAGGTGACAAGAAACAAGGGTAGAACCCAGGCCTCCAGGGCCCGGCCGGCCCTTTTCCCCACAGAGAACATCAGCTTCCATGATCTCAGCACCTTTCTTCCTGCGGACTCACACTCCAAATTCCACCGCCACACAGAGTTTTCTCTAACAACGACAGAGTGGCCAAATTATTTCTTCAGCTTCCCTTAGACTCGTTGTCCGGTTTCATTTAGGAGGGGAGTGGGCAATGAAAAGTGCTGAGGGAAGCCAGAAGCCCTGACGGTAAAGGAGGGAAGCTAGAGGCCTGGAAAGGAGACCCAGATGGAAGCAATTGGAAGGACTATAAAACTGCATATCATATGGGGTCTAAAGTTCCCCAGGGTTTGTTAAAACGTGTGACAGGAAAGGAAAAAAAAAAAAAATCACAGAAGATTTTTGGTGCTGCTCTGAAGGGGGATGGATTTCAACGACTCAGCTGCTCTTATAATATAAACTGCCCTTTTCATCCAAGCCCAAAGCATTTCTGTTTGTTCTTGGATAATTCAGACATCAGCTATTTTTAAGACTTCCTGTGGTGCCAGTGTCCCCAAGGCACAGAGGGACGCCGAGAAGACAGGGCTCAATGGCCCCAACAGCAGCCTGGTGGCGCCATTCCGGGCACAAGGCCTGTGGGCAAGATTTGGGCCTCCCCCAGCACCCACGCCTGGGACAGGATTCACATCAGATCGGCAGGGGGACCCCAGAGGTTTCCACAGAGGAGAGGCAGCACCAGCTGAGAGGACTGTCTGCTTTTGATGATGTGGAGTCATTTGGATATTTATATTCTAGTCATGGATATTATAGAAGTTGTTCTAGTAACTGAGCAGTGTCATATCCTGTACTTTAGAACAATGAGGAAGGTTAAAGAGGAAATCCAAATAAACACTCAAAATGATGAGGGGGGAAATCAGGGCTGAAACAATACACTGGCTCCAGAGGGAGAGGGCAAAGGGACGGACACCACCTTACTCTGAAATGTTTTCACAGACCCTAGTACTCCTGCCTTCATAGGACCCTTTTCCCACAAAACAATTCCTAAAAATTATACTTTAAGGCTGCATTAGTATAAAGACAAATATATAAATATTACCATATTAAAATAGATTCTTTGGGGCGCCTGGGTGGCTCGGTGGGTTAGGACCTCTGTCTTTGGCTCGGGTCATGATCCCAGGGTCCTGGAATCGAGCCCTGCATCGGGCTCTCTGCTCAGCGGGGAGCCTGCTTCCTCCTCTCTCTCTGCCTGCTTCTCTGCCTGCTTGTGATCTGTGTCTGTCAAATAAATAAATAAAGTCTTTAAAAAAAAGAAAGTTTCTTTGATGTGAAAGTTCTTTTATTTGTCCTTTTTTTTTAAGATTTTATTTATTTATTTGACAGACAGAGATCACAAGTAAGCAGATAGGCAGGCAGGCAGAGAGAGAGAGATGGGGGTAAACATGCTCCCCACTGAGCAGAGAGCACAATGCAGGGCTCGATCCCAGGACCCTGGGATCATAACCTGAGCCGAAGGCAGAGGCTTAACCCACTGAGGCACCCAGGCCCCCCATGTCTTTTCGATTTTAAAGAAGTTGAAACCTTTTTTGTGGGCCACTAAAAATATGGTGGGCTCCAGGCCCTGTGGCTCCTGCCCTTGGCACATAAGGGAAGGACCATGATGAAGCCTTCAGCGGGTCAGTGACCCTGAGCCATTTTGGGGCATGAGCAAGTCAGGATAACAGTGGATCCTGGACCAAATGTGGAGTGAGTCCCCAAACTTATGGACAAGGCTTCTGTAGAAGATGCAGAGTCCTTTGTTCATTACTTTCTGCTGAAGATCCTCCCAAAAGTTGCTTTTCCTGTAGCCAGTCGTGGAGCAAGCTCCCTTTTTGTCCTGAACGTGTTCTGTATTCATCAAGAAGGAACCAGTGCCAAATGTAATCAGTCAGAAAATTCTCTTTAACTTATGAATTAAAATCTGCTATGAATGTGTATGTTCAAGACAAGAGAGACACATGATTGTTACAAGGGCAAAAACAGAACAGGCCAGAAGAAAGAGAGTTCACATGCAAATTACTTAGTTATGTAACAAATCCCTGTCTAGAGGAAGAAAGATCACTGGTCCCAGTTGACTGTTGGTGTCTTCTTTTCCCTTTTGATTTGAAAAACTTCTTAAAATACAGAGGAATCTGTATTTGTTTCTTCTTTGTTGTTGTTCAACAAATAGTCTCAAACATTATGTCAGACCCTGGGCCAGACATCAGGATCCAGAGCTAAGCATGCAACCTGTGCTCTAGTAGGGGAGAGAGCCTGTTTAAAAAAATAAGAAGAAATAGGGACACCTGGGTGACTCAGTCGGGTAACTGTCCGTCTCCTGATTTCGGCTCAGGTTATGATCTCAGTGTCCTGGGATGGAGCCCCATGTCAGGCTCCCTGCTCAGTGGGGAGTCTACTAGATGTTCTCCCTCTCTCTCCCTCTGCCCCTTCCCCTTGTTCTCTAATGTGCGCTCTCACTTTCTCTCTCTCTCTAAAATAAATAAACATTTTCTAAAAAGAAGAAGAAAGAGGATGCTGGGTAGCTCAGTTGGTTAAGCCACTGCCTTCGGCTCAGGTCATGATCCCAGAGTCCCAGGATCAAGTCCTGCATCAGGCTTTCAGCTCCACGGGGAGTCTGCTTCTCCCTCTGACCTTCTCCCCTTTCATGCTCTCTCTCACTGTCTCTCTCTCAAATAAATAAATAAAATCTAAAAAAGGGAAGAAGAAGAAGAAGAAGAAAGAAAGAAATATTCACAGTCAAAAGGGACAGATAGACACAGAAAAATAATCACAAGTGAGATGAATGGTACCACGGAGAAAAGCAAGAGCATCACTTAACCTTTATCTGTGAATCATGGATGTTTTCCCTGTGGAAGTGACTTTTAAGCTGAGACCTGGAATTGACTAGCTGTGTGGGGAATAGGGAATGGCTTAAAGACAGAATCTCCTAGGTTAGGCCCTGCAGTGGAAAAAAATCAGACAAAGCTTATAGTGATTAGAAGATGGTGATTAAGAATGAAGCTGGCAGTAGAGACAGGGACATGAATATCGAAGACCCCCATATGCCATGTAAAGGATCTGGGATTTGAGACTTTATTCCAAGGGCAATATGAAGCCTTTGAAGAGATTGAGGCAGAGATGTATTTGAAAAGATCACTCAGTCAGCTGCAGTGGAGAACAGACTGGGTTGGGGGAGGGGTGCGGGAACACCAGTTACCAGGTGTTCAAGCCAAAGATGATGGTGTTTTGGACCAGAGAGGGGCAGTGGGGGTGGAGAGAAATGGACAAAATCAAAGCGTGTGGAGAGGCTAGATAAATCCTCATGAATGATTTAACGCGGAAGATGAAGGCCAGTCATCACATTGATGATTCCAGTGTCCAGCTTGAGCAAGAAGAAACGGACTGGAATCTTTACATAGCTAGGAGACCCCAGAAGAAAGACAAATATGTGGGCAGATAAAGGGAGTGAGGTCATGTTCAGAAGAGAATGGTTCTTGTAGGAACTGAGACTTGAACCCAAGCAGACTGGCTCCAGAGCTCCCACTCTCACCACCATACTGTATCATGTGTGTGTTATCTCTAATACAGCTAAGGGAGATAGAAATATAAGTAATATGCCCTTAAATTTTTCAATTAGCTGAAGCCAAATTATTTGTCTCCTGGGTAGTCTATGTACCCCAAAGGGTATCTCTTCTGTGGATAATTAGTTTTGAATCTCAGCTTGGCCTTATCTCCCAATGAACATTAAAACATTGGTTGGGGCGCCTGCCTTCAGCTCAGGTCATGATCTCAGGGTCCTGGGATTGAGTCCCGCATTGGGCTCTCTGCTTGGCAGGGAGCCTGCTTCCTCCTCCTCCTCTCTCTCTGCCTACTTGTGATCTCTCTCTGTCAAATAAATAAATAAAATCTTTAAAAAAAAAACAACAACAAAAAACAAACAAACAAACAACAACAACATTAAAAAATTGGCATCTGGATGTCTCTTCCACACCATCATCCCTCTCTATCCTCCTTGTCTTAATTCTTCCTTTCCTCCGGGCTCCACATCAGCAAATCCTACAGACTCCATGCCAAAATTTGTCTTGAATTCCCCTGCTTCTCCCTTCCCAACCCTCCTTCCCACCATGGTCCACAAGGACTTTCTCGTTGTGTGATTTCCCAGCAGACGATATGCGCTAGAAGGACAGCGCCCACACTGTGCTTTGCGCCGCTGCGATGCCCAGTGCCAGGCAGAGAATAAGCATTCAGCAAGTAGTTGCCTAATGAATAAATGAGACTGGTTTGTAGATTAGTCTCCTATGAGTGAGCTTAGCATGAATAAATCCCCAAAGCCTACTTATTTACTAATTATATGGATCACGGGAGTTTCTGAATCCAATTTAATAAGACTGCAGGCAGCCGCTCCCGTGATGGGCACCACCCCGTAAGCGGTGGCCGGGAGCAGCTTGCTCAGTGTGGCAGTAAATCCAGCTGCTCTGCCAACTCTGCATTTGGCCCCTTGAACATTAACCGGAACCCCTCGGTCTGGTCTACTACCCTCCTCGGATCTTTCCCAAAAGAGATTGCTCTGTCAGGGACCAGAAAAAATCTGGTGCCTCAGACTGAGAATTACAGTGCAGAGGACAATATTCTAAGATGTAAATAAATGTATATAAAGGATGGAATTAACCCCAAGTCAACAAGCAGGAAATTCAAATGCTATGTTATAATCCTTACGTAGAGAACCACAAAGGCTGAAGGTCAGTTCATTCATACTATGGGCTGGGTGATGAAGGAAAGGCAGCTAATGTCTCATTTCCTGGTATCCTAGTTGTTTCCTATGCCTTTTACATAAGTGTTTTATTTTTAATGCATGCCCAATTTTACAATTTTTTTTTTAAGTAGGCTCCTAACAGGGGGCTTGAACTCATAATCCTGAGATCAAGAGCCACATGCTCTACTGACTGAGCCAGCCAGGCGCCCCTGCATACACAATTTTTTTTTTAAGTGCTGGAAATAGAGGTGTTTTTATAATTCCTTGGCAATCCAGGTACAATTGCCACAATGAAATAATAACACAAGCAGCTTCCAGCTGCTCTTTCAAATAGAAGCATGTGAATTTAAGGACAATGAGTTTGATGTCTAAATGTTTGAAATAAATAAACGTAAAGTAAAACATCAACCGCTATCCGGGATGTTTCTCATCCTCAGTGAGAGTCCAGCATCTTTTCAACAGCTGTCCAATGACTCACAATGTTTTCCTGGCACAATTCCTTCTCCTTAAGTAGAAACCAGAACCTTACTTGCCCACCCTCCCTTACACCTAGGGCACAAGTTTCTAACAGAGACACCTGTGTCAGGGCTCAGTTCTGAACAGAGCGATGCAAACAAGTGGATCCTGGCATTGGCCGAGGTGTCCAGCTCTAGGGTCAGCAGTGGCAAAGGTTCTGGTGTCCAGATGCTGCCGTCTGTGGTGTCCTAGCTTAGTGACAGCAGCAGTGGAATTTCTGCTCATGTGGTGACGTCACGGGGTTTGGGTGTTGCCCCAACTGCATTACCCCCAAGACTTACTTGCACCTTCTTGGAGATTCTGTGAGCGTCCCAATATGCTCTAATAAATTTCTTTTCTGCTAAATTAGCTGGAAGAACTTTTGTTGTTTGCATCGAGGAACTTTAAGTAGCAGAGCTGTTAAGAAGAGACCACGTAGACATAATTAAAACATGCTCCAAGGGGCGCCTGGGTGGCTCAGTGGGTTAAGCCGCTGCCTTCGGCTCAGGTCATGATCTCAGGGTCCTGGGATCAAGTCCCGCATCGGGCTCTCTGCTCAGCAGGGGGCCTGCTTCCCTCTCTCTCTCTCTCTGCCTGCCTCTCTGTCTACTTGTGATCTCTCTCTGTCAAATAAATAAATAAAATCTTTAAAAAAAAAAAAAAAACATGCTCCTCAGCAACCCCCTGTAAGTGGCGCTGCTCGCTGCCCAGGGAGCCCACACGTTTCCTGTGTCTGTCCGCTGTCTCTCCCACTGGCCTAAACATCCTTTCAACCATCCAGTGCCCCCTCCCATTGTCATTCTCACCCGGTGACCCTGCTTCCTATTTCGGGGGAAAATGAAGAGAACTTCCACAAGTTCCCACGCCAAACTTAACACTTGCCTGCTCCACCTTCCTTCCTGTTCTGAGCATGTGCGGTCAGTATCCCTGCAATTGAAGGGCAACCCCCAACCTCTTACTTTCTCAAAAACAATCTTCTAAAGCCTCTATCTCCTCTCCTGCATCATTCTCTTTTCCCACTCTCTCCAGGATCATTCTCACAGCACGCACATAGGCCCTCTGATTTCTCTTCATCTTACAGAATATTTCTCATGGCCCCATATCCCCTTCCAGCTAGTGCCCACTTGTCTGTTCCCCTTGACAGGAAAACCCTTCAAGAGAGATGTCTATACATGCTGATTGGAGACCCACTTCAGTAAGGCTTTTGGCCCCATTGTTTCCACAGATATTTCTCTTGTCAAGGTCATGAGTGACTTCCATGCTGCTAAACCCAATGGCCAATTCTCATTCTTCATTTTACTTGGTTCTCCAGCAGCCTTTGGCTCCCTCCTCCTTGAGAAATCCTTTTCATTGGCTTCCAAGGCACACAGACACCTGGTTTCTTCCCTACCCTGCTGGCCACTCCTTCTGTCTTCCTAGATAGCTCCCCCTCATCCCCACCCATTCCTCACTCTAAATGCTGGCAACCCAGGGTTGAGTCCTTGGAGCTATTCCCTACATTGTCTGTGTCCACTCATTCCCAGAGTATCGTACCCAGTCTCATGGCCCAAATATCACCCATTTGCTAAGAATCCTCGCATTTATAACTCTTCTCTAACTCTTCCTCAAGGTCCAGACTCATTTCTTCAATGGTCTAGTCTTTCCTCTTAAATGTCTCCCTGTGTCAAACTTCATGTATCTAAAACGGAACATTCCTGATTCCACTTCACAACTCGTGCCACCCACATCTGTCCTCAGGGGAGGAAATGGCCACATCATCCATCTCAACCACTCAGGCCAGAAGTCCTTTCTTCCACCCCCAAAACCAATCCGTCAGCAAGTCCTGTTGGTCTACCTTCATAACATATCTGGAATCTCACTACTGTTCTCTCCTGCCAGCTGCAGCATCTTTCCCCTGCAGTATTGCAATTGCCTCGTAATTGGTCTTCACTCTACTCTCACCCCTTTGCAAGGAATTCTCCATGTAACAGCAAAGGGATCCTTTTAGAACATGAGTCTGATCAGATCAGAATTATGATCAGACTCTGCTTGAAACCTTCCAAAGATTTCCATTTCACTCAGACTAAAAGGCAAAATCCTCACAACAGTCCAGAAAGTCCTACCCCCATGGGCCCCACTGCCCTCTGAACTCATCTCCCACGCCGCCCGTCCTCACCTGTCCCACTGAGCCATGCTGAGCTTCCCCCATCCTGAAATCACATCCAGTAGGCTTCTGTCTCAGAGGCTTGGTCCTTTCTGGTCCCTTAGCCTGGCATGCTCTTTCTTCAGGTGCCCACATGGCTCTCTCCCACACACCAGCTACAAGTCTTCACTCAAATGTCACCTTGTCATTGAGGCCTCACAGCCTCGTCCCCCTGCACTCTCTCCCTTGGCTCTGCTTTGTTTTCCTCCATGGAACTTATCACCATAAGCAGAATAATGGCCCCCACAGATGTGCCTTTTCCTGTTCTCCAGAATCTATAAACATGTTCAGTTACTTGGCAAAGGGGGATCAAGTTGCAGATGGAATTTAGGTCACTAATCAGCTGACCTTAAAATAGGGAGATGATGTTGGATTGTCCAGGTGGGCCCAATGTAATCACAAGGGTCCAGAAAAGTGGAAGGAAAGGCAGAAGAGGTCAGAATGGTGTGATGGATAAAGGACTCAACTCTTCATTGCAGGCTTTGAAAAGGCAGCAGCCTCTAGAAGACATAAAATGTGGGAACACAATTCTCCCTTCGAGCCTCCAGAAAAGATCATAGCCCTGCCAGCTACTTTATTTTATTTTACTTTATTTTTTATTCACTTATTTGAGAGAGAGAGAGCAGAAAGAGAGAGCATGAGCAGGGGCAGGGCAGAGGGAGAGGGAGAAGCAGACTCCCCACCAAGCAGGGAGCCAGACATGGGGTTTGATCCCAGGACCCTGGAATCAGGACCTAAGCCAAAGGCAGATGCCCAACCAACCGAGCTACCCAGGCACCCTCCCCCCACCAACTTTATTTTAGCCCAGTGAGGCCGGTGTCAGACTTCTGACTATAAGAAAATAAATGTGTTTGGTTTTAAGCCACAAAGTTTGAAGTAATTTGTTACAGTATCAATAGCAAACAAATACACAGTATCTCATAAATAAGATATTTCCTTCTTCACTTATGCCTGCATTCCCTACCATCACTAGACTACATGTTCCACGATAGTAGAATTAATTGGAGATTTCGTCCACTACCCTGTGCTCATTGCCTAGAAAAATACATAGCATATAGTAGGCACTCCATAAATACTTTTTTGAATGAATGACTATCTATGTGTCTGTGGGTGTGTGATGTGTTTGGGAGGGAATGAGGAAGAGGAAAGACAAAGCAGCTGTTGTCACGTGGAGAGGTTAGATGCTTATATGTAAAAGAAGTAGTAAACTAGACTGAGCTTCTGGAAACAGGTTTTTACACGGGGCCCAGGTTGGTCATCCCTGGCAAGGAGAGGAGAATCCTAACAGCTTTCTATATACAGTGCTGGAGTGTGAGGACAAGGTCCAACTTGACTGTGGTCCACAGAGGAAAACTGTCTTACCAGCTCCTGCGCACTGAAGAAACCACGTCTTCCCGTCCTGTCCTGGGAGGGAAATGGGGATCATTAACTACATGAGAAATCTTACGGAGTGGATCATGTAAGAGAGGTGGAAAATGATACCCCAGACCAATCCGAGGTCTTCCCCTCTTTAGAAAATACCCCGTATAAAGGAGGCCACTCTGGGAAGGAAAGCGTTCAGAGATCAGGAAGTTCACTGTCAACACCACAGATTTATGACTCAATGCTGACCTAGGGCTGAGCTTGGGTTTTTGAAGCCAGCCCAACATGTCCGAGAGCCCAGGGAGGTGGGGCGTCAGGTGCAGCACAGAACTACCTTTCCTCTCTGCTGCTGCTTCTCATCACTAAAGGTCTTGCAAATGTTTGTTCAGGTGGCTCACAATGGTCCCATTCTTCTCTCCAGCTCATTCAAAACCACCAGGCTTGATGGACAAAGAAAATGTGGTGGATACATTCAACAGAATACTATTCAATCATAAAAAAGGAAGAAATCCAGCAATTTGTGACAACATGGGTGGATCGTGAGGGTATATGCTAAGTGAAATATGTCAAACAGAGAAACACAAATACTGTGTGATATTATATGTGAAATCTCAAAAAAAAAAAAAAAAACCTCATAGGAAAGAAAAGTCAAATTTGTGACCACCAGACATAGGGCAGGAGAAGGAGATTGGGTTAAAATAACCAAAAGGCACCAACTTCGAGTTATAAGATAAGTAAGCAGCCAGGATGTAATGGAAGACACAGTAACTAGAGCCAACAATGCTGTAGGGTATGTTAGAAAGTTGCTAAGAGAACAGATCCTAAAAGTTCTTATCACAAAAAAAAAAAAAAAAAAAAACCTTTCCTCTTTCTTTTTTGTTTTTTTGTGTCTATACGAGATTTTTTTAAAGATTTTTTAGAGGTCTTTTTTTTTTTTTAAGATTTTATTTATTTATTTGAGAGAGACAGACAGAGATAGGGAGAGAGAGCACGAGCAGGGAGGAGAGGGAGAAGCAGACTCCCACCAAGCAGGGAGCCCGATGCAGAACTGGATCATCCAGGGGCACCTGGAAGGCTCAGTCTGTAGAGCACATGGTTCTTGGTCTTGGGTTTGTGAGTTTGAGCCCCACGCTGGGTGTGGAGATACTTAAAGTCTTTTTTTCTTTTTTAAAGACTTCACTTATTTATTTGACAGAGAGAGAGAGATCACAAGTAGGCAGAGAGGCAGGCAGAGAGCGGGAAGGAGGCTCCCCGCTAAGCAGAGAGTCTGATTCGATTCCAGGCTCGATCCCAGGACCCTGAGATCATGACCCGAGCCAAAGGCAGAGGCTTAACCCACTGAGCCACCCAGGTGCCCCATGGAGATACATAAAGTCTTGAAAACAACAATGAAGGGGCGCCTAGGTGGCTCAGTTGGTTAAGCATCTGACTTCAGCTTGGGTCTTGATCTCCAGGTCCTGGGATCAAGCCCTGTGTTGGGCTTCCCACTGAGTGGGGAGTCTGCTTGTCCCTCTCCTTCTGCCCCTCCTCCCACTCATGCTCCTGCTCATGCTTGTGCTCTCTTTCTCATAAATAAAAGCTTTTTAAAAAATGACAACAGTGGCACCTGGGTGGCTCTGTGGGTTAAGCCTCTGCTTTCAGCTCAGGTCATGATCTCCGGGTCCTGGGATCAAGCGCCGCATCACAACAGTGCTCAGCGGGGAGCTTGCTTCCCTTCCTCTCTCTCTGTCTCTGCCTGACTCTGACTACTTGTGATCTCTATCAAATAAATAAATAAAATCTTTGAAAAAAAAATTTTAAAAATTAAAATTAAAATGACAACAAATCAGGGCTCCTAGGTGGCTCAGTCACTGGGCCTCTGCCTTCGGCTCAGGTCATGATCCCAGGGTCCTGGTATCGAGCCCTGCATCAGGCTCCCTATTTTGCAGGAAGCCTTCTTCTCCCTCTCCCACTCCTCCTGTTTGTGTTCCCTCTCTCACTGTGCGTGTCTCTCTCTGTCAAATAAATAAATAAACAAAATCTTTTTTAAAAATGACAACAAATCATCCACAAAATGTTATTATTTTGAATAGTATCATGATACCTAAGGTCTTATTCGTACTCACACCTAGCAGTTCTCCCACCAGCCCCCAGCAGTATGAGGCCATACCACTGGAAGGGAACTGAGTACACGCCCCTAATGGGAAGAAAGCCCACAAGGAGGGTCAGTGCTGGTTTCAATGGAATGACCCTCCAGAATTTTCATTTTCAGAGGTTTTTATATAAGATCTGGAAAGGCCTGTTCAACCAGTCATTTCTCAATTCATGTCTGTGTGGTGTCTGACGATGCCTTCCCAGCACATCAGCGGTTAGCAGAAAGTTCTTATTAAGCATGTCCTTCCATTCTAGACGTTTTGTTCACAAGAATCTGGCCATGATTGAGACATCCTGGGACAGCATTACAAATAACTGTGCGCAAGTGTTTATGATCCAAGCTAAAGTTTGATCATTTTCAAATCACACCCACATTGGTTTGGTTGTTGGTTTTTTGTTTGTTTGTTTGTTTGTTTGTTTTTGACAAATACTTGTCATCTGCAAAGCTGCATTTTAGCTTCTTATTGAATAACCTGCTGGCATAAGATAATCCTGCCTAGTTTACTGGATTGTTAGCACTGTAAGATCTAGAAC
Organism: Lontra canadensis; assembly: GCF_010015895.1. Lineage (NCBI taxonomy): Eukaryota > Metazoa > Chordata > Mammalia > Carnivora > Mustelidae > Lontra > Lontra canadensis. The sequence goes on along the minus strand of NW_022631003.1, from coordinate 19,898,319 downwards.
TCTGTCTACATTGCCCACAAATGACAGTAGCTAGTACAACGTTAGTATTCAACATGTATTTTCTGGATGAATGAATGAATCATTCAGCTTGTTGTTCATAATGTTGTCAATATCGTGAGCTATTATTTTTTATTATTAATATACGCACTCTCAGAAGAGCTAAGGAGCATAATTCTGGAGTCAGGTTGCCAGGATTCAAATCCTGGGACACCTCTTGCTAGCTGTACAACCTCTCACGTCCTTACTTTCTTTAATAATATGGGGTAATCTTACTGTCCACCCCATAAGATTTTTGTAAGGTAAATGTGATAATACATGTCAAACTGTACTTAGAACAAGGAAGTTTTCAATCGATATTAGTAATTACTATTATCATTAAATATCCACATCTTTTATATTTATTATCTACATGTCATTTTATTTAAGCACTGAGAAAAGTATTGTTCTTCAATGTTTCACGAGTATAATTTTAATAGCAAGGGGAAGGCAAAATAAATGTCTGCGTGCCAACCAGGGAGCCTGGAAAAAAGACATTTTAACTTAAAAGAAAGATGTGAGACATCATCACCCCTCCCTGACTCCGTTTACAAAAATTTGGGTAAATTTGGCAACTGCATCCCCACAGATGCTGGAACAAGCCATACTGTGACTATCCCTGTGTATTTGGGAGCCAGAGGACTTTGGCTGTGAGTCATTGCTAAAGTTCTAAGGCAAATCAGGTCATAAGCCTGCCTGCACTTCCAGCCCTGGGTTTACACTGGAAATGCAAAATGGGATTAAGCCTCATTCTTTGCAGATGTGGCTTGGTATAGCCAGGTTTTACCTGTGCAGGCAACAATACATTGGAAGACTTTCTCTCCACGACTTAAGGCTACTGCCAGTCAGGATTGGGGGTGTGGAGGAGCCCTAATGTTCCTTCTTTGCCCCTGCAGTGGTCTTGCTTCATCAGCATGATTTCCCCCCTCCAAACATGTCCCTGGTTGCTAAGGGATTATTTCCAGATCTTGGGGCTCCCTCTTTGTCCTATTCCAGACCACAGCAGGGTTTACCTTCTCCAATAGGGGTTTGGCAGAGCAAAAGGCACCATCCCAACCTCCTGTCAACTCAACAAGGAGAGATTTATTGCAATTCACTAAAAGGACACTTGTCACGACAGGAATGCCATATGCTTCAGCAAAGATAAGATCCCAGCTTTTGGCTGGCCTTTGCAAACAGTCCCACTAATGCAGCATTTTTTTTTCCCCCTGCACGTCATTAAGAGTGCTACATTCAGAGGACCCAAGGTGGAGTCTCAGAGGCTGGCACTCAGTGAGATCACATCCAGGCCAGAAGTTCTCAAAAGACTGCAGCGACCACCACAGTCTTTGGATTGCCAGACCTCCCACTCAATGTCCACCCTCCTTTTTTTCCTTACAAACTGAATCCTAGGTATATTGGGAACAGCAAACTGGTAGCTAAAAATACTACAGTTTCCCACAGGCCTTGCAAGGTCACGATCAGTTACTTGCAAGGTGAAGTCTCCTAGAAATTTCTGAGGGAATTTTGCCTTCACCCTTCCTTTCTGCCTCTCTCTAGTGTTTGGGATTTCTGAAGGCTGGTTTGGCTGATTCTAGGTTTCGTTTCAATTGCTTCCTACATTGCAATTATATCCAAAGTTTTTGAAACTGCTGAGACTTCTAGATAATAAGAGAATTCCTGTAATAGGAGTTGATTACTTTTTTAAAAGTTCATTTATAGGAGCGCCTGGGTGGCTCAGTGGGTTAAAGCCTCTGCCTTCGTCTCAGGTCATGATCCCAGGGTCCTGGGATCGAGCCCCACATTGGGCTCTTTGCTCAGCGGAGAGGCTGCTTCCTCCTCTCTCTCTCTGCCTGCCTCTCTGCCTACTTGTGATCTTCGTCTGTCAAATAAATAAATAGAATCTTAAAAAAAAAAGTTTAAAGTTCATTTATACAGTTCAACACTGAATATTCTAAGTGAACATGATTACACATCTGCCCCTTTTCAAAGTTATTAATTCACAGCAGGCAGACATGAGATTAGGTAATTAATTACAGAAAGGTCAAAAAGTTTGTGGAATGGGCCTTTTTTTTTCAATGAAAGGAAAGGACTTATTTTGCTACAGTGGGAAAAAAATGTGGAGTTCAGAAATTGCTGCATTTAACTGTATCCCCACTTAATCTCTGCACAATGTTTTATGGCGATGTCTCACTTCCCTTTACTTCCTTTTCACACTAAGATTTTGAATGAGAAATATATCAAGTTGACTGATTGTTTGTCTTATCTGATCTAGGCTGGTTTCTACACCTCTCTTCTCTTCTTTCTCCCAGTAACTACTTTCCACTATGACAATTGCCATTTTGGAAGTGACAGGTGCCTGAAGGCAAGGCATCAGAGCAATGAAGATCAGAATGTTTGCTAAGGATCATTTTTTTCATAGAGCAGAATGTAGTTTTACTGAATCCTTGAAATGCAGAACCAAATGAACCTCCTTTTTTGTGGAAAAAAACAATCTAAACTATTATAAACCCAAGAAACTAACAGAAGCACTTAAATCTTAGAACAAAATTTTTATTTTTCAAGCTTGGACATTTTTCTGAAGTACATTTGTAATCTAAATACTCCTCTCTCTTCTTCCTTTTGCAACATACCATTTCAATCTGTTTGTTTACAGAATGAAGGCCTTACGGAAAAGCCTTATTTGCATTCCCCCAAAAGAAATAAATAAGCATTTGTCTCTAGGATCCATTTAACTGGACTTGGCTAAAACCTGGTAGAGGCTCCGCTTTTTATATCAGACCCAGAAAAGAATGGATAAAATTTCATTACCAATAAATTCTAATACTATAGCTAAGCAGTCCATTAAATTATTTAAATGCATGTACTGAGCTCCTATAATGTGCAAAGTATTGTTCCAAAGTAGACACTCTTCCTTAGATGTAAAGGGGGCCACTGAAATGATAACTTTGGGAATTTATGACTTTGATATCCCCCAAAATACCCTAATGACAGGAAAAGTTTGCTGCTGCTGTTGCTCCTGTTGCTTCCTGAAATGTCCAGTTAATTTCTAGGGAACAACCCCCCCCACTGGAAGACTATGATGCAAACTTAAGCATTAATAAAAGATGGAGTCAGGGAGTAGTTGTGCCTTTGAGACACACCGCAGACGACGATGTAAAGTACATTCTGGTGATCTAAAATGCTAGCATTCGTACAAGGTGGTCTAAGAAATGATACCAGTTTAAAAAGAAACCAGTGCCAGCTTCAAAAGAAACAAGGATCAATTGTAATTTATAGGAAAAATAAAAACACAGAACCACTAAGCTCTCTTCCCAGCGCTGAGATTATAGTTCCTCAGACACTCTGCCACCACTGGGAAACATGGGGGTAGACTGGGTAAATTTAAAGCATGTTAAACAACTAAATAACACAGCCAAGTGTTGGGTGTGTGGTTCCCAAAGACTTTTCCACAAATTTTCAACATTATGGCTGTAGGAATGGAAATTGAAGAAATGGTAAGTATTTTCTTAGAGACAGCTTGTGATTCCCTACAGCTCCCAAAGTTAAAGGATAACACATCACCACATAAGCTATTTGCCTATCACCCACAAGACATAATGTCACAAGACATAATGTCACAAGACATGAGGCTGCCCTGGTCTGAGTTCCTCCCTCTCATGCCTCTAATGGGTTCTTTTCCTCCCCGAACAAAATAGGTTCCCTTTCAGGTCAAGTGTTTTTTGCTGGCAAAGTACCTTCAGGATAAATATGCTTGCATCCTTTCTATAGCCCGCAAGTCAAACCTCCATTGGGAAGCCTAAATTCGTCCGTGGTCTCTCTATTCAGAGCTTCCCACATTTACCTAAAAGGATCACTCAGATCACTAGGAAATAAAATTCCCCCTCTCCTGGAGAGAGACTTACTCAAGGAGAGCAATGCTATTTCCAAGTCATGCCCCACCTTAGGAAGGCAAAACTCGGCGTCATCTCCTGAAAAGAGCCTCCACAGCCTCCCGATCAGAAACATGTTATTCCTATTATTTTCTAAACGTGGCATGGTGATTAAATACATTTAAATGCAAATAATAAACAGCAATTAAATAACAAGCCTAAAATAAATTAAAAAAAAAAAAAGGCCCAGCAATCTTCAGAGAAGGTAACAAAGGTCAATTTGCATTAAGTTCACAGTCCTTTGTGTACCAGTTCCTACAATGAGTGGGCAACACTGCCCTCTAGAGGGTTATTTTGTTATATCCCTTACTTCGCAGGGTGGGAAATTGCCCGAGGACGCCCTGACAGATCCTGCACATATTCTTTCTTTCACTTTTGGGACCCTGTCTGTCCTTGACCTTATGTGAATGACTCTGAAGACCATGGAGCCCCTGGAGAGGCCGTGAGACTTCATGAACGCCCACGAGGGGATCAGAAACCAACAACATCTGTTGCAGTGCTCTTCAAAACTTAGTGGATGTCAGGATTCCCCTGTGGGCTTGTTTTAAACACAGGCTGCTGGGCCCCACCTCCAGAGTTTCTGATTCCTTAAGTCGACTGTTGAGTCCAAGAAGTTGCCTTTCCACCAAGTTTCTACCAAGCCAAGTCTCAGAGAAATTAAGTGGCCAAGGTCCCACAGTAGTGACAGAGCCTATAATAAACCCAGGACTAACTCAAAGCCACTGCTCTCTTCTGTGCACTAGGATGCGGGTAAGGAAGGTTGTGCATCACTTCATCGCCCTTGGCCTCAGCGGCTTGTTGCAAGGGGGTGGGATTCAGATGACCGTTTACTTGGGTTTCCCTCCCAGAATATCCGGAGGTCTGGCTATGAAGCCCTTCAGAAATACCCACTCTGCCCCAGGCTGGATTTGAGAGCAGGCACCCAGAGGGTGGAAGGAAGAGTGTGTGAATGGGAGAGGCCCCTTTTGGGTCCTGAACCCTGCTACACAGTTCAGAGGGACCTGATTTGTTCTGGACTTGGAGTTTATACTCAGAAACTCTGGAAGAGAAGTTTTAAAAGCTAGTGTCTCCTCCTCATTTTGAGGACCTCAGAGCCTAGTGGGGCTTGGAGAGGCCCCAGAGGGTGGCCTCACACCCAGCCTCCCCAACCTTTGCTCAAACCACCAGGGCTGGGGCAAGGACCCCGAGTCAACTTTAATACAGGGGCGCTCACCAGTGTGGCAACTGAACGGTTTTGATAAAGGAACAAGAGTTTTCAGTCCACATAGCCCATAGGATTAGGCAAGTAAAAAGTCCCTAGCACACAACCCCAGGCAGGATGCCACGGTGACGGGAAAAGAAGGGCTCTGAGCACTCCCTCCTTCCCCCCAGTTTCAAGAACAGTCTTTCTCATCCTTTGCATTCCGCTCCTCATCCAACTTGGTGTTGTTTTCCTGAGGGAGCTACAAATCTGGAGCATCCCATGGGGATGGTTTCTGGCCTCGGTCATGAAGGGAAAGGATGTTCTCAGAAAAACAGCGCTGCGGACTGGTCAGCAGAGATCTTGAGGTCGCGGCCACGGCCGCCCTTCGTGCAGAGCTGGACTCTGGACTCCAGCTGCTCGCTGAGTTCGTCCAGGGCCCCGGTGCAGGACTCCAGGCTCTCCGCCAGTTTCTGAATCTTGGCCTTCAGCACGGCCTGGCTCACCCTGGTGGCCCCTTCCGCCCGCCTGGGGATAAGGAAGCCACGTGAGCCGAAGAAGACGACGCAGTAGACAGAGTTGTACAGGGCGATGGAGGCGTTCCGGCCGCACTGCAGCAGCTGGCGGTCCCCGCGGCCCTGGCAGCGGCAGAAGAACTCGAGGCAGCTCAGGATCTCGCGCATCTGGTCCTGGCAGGCGGCGGCGATCTCCTGCACCCTGCGCAGCTCCCGGGAATTGCAGAAGATCAGGGCGAGGTCGGACGTGATGGTGACGGCCCCTCCGGCGGTCGCCACCCCCAACCCCACGGCCGACGCCACCAGCGACACGCCCAGGGTGACCGGGCTGAGCGAGAGCCCCACGATGGCGGCCACGGCGCCCGCGGCGCTCAGCGAGCTGCCAGCCACGTTGGCCGCCAGGGAGCGCCGGCGGAGGCGCTCGAGGCGCCGGGCCACCTCGCGCAGGCGCAGCACCTGCCCGTGCAGCCGGCCGCGGCGGTCCAGCAGCAGCCCCTGGAAGCGGCGCAGCGCGTCGGCGCCCTGCAGCTCCCGGGCCGCAGGCCGCTCCATGCCCTGCGGGGACACAGACGCGCGGTTAGAGTCCGGAGCCTCCGTGCCCGCCCGCGCCGCGCTCGCGCCTCCCGCACGCCCGGGTTATACACGACAGCCCCGGCGGTGCCGGGGGGAAACAAACAGGCCCCCACCCGGCGAGGCCTGCGTGTCGAGCTCGCAGAGACAGAGTTCTGGAATCTGGAAGGAGCTACACAAGTTCTCAGAACCTTAAGACGCACATACAAGCGGGAGGGGGGCTCTGGTCCGCTTCTCTCCCGGGGAGCGTTAAGGGTGCACTTGATTAACTGTTCCATAAGCTCAGGGAGGAGGGAGTGGTGGCTCTGGAAATCTACTCCTACGCTGAGGCCTCTGCTCTGCTGGAAAGATCGCACTTTGCAGGTGCTGGGTTGTACCAGCTCACAAAGCCCTTTCCTTACATGAAGACTTGGATCCTACGAGTTTGGCAAGACCTTTTTTTTCCCCTCTGATGAGAGAAAAAGACAAGCCCCTCAAAAACTCAAAAATCATACTGTCTCTTGGATGTAAGAAACTAATCTTTCTAAGTTAGATGGTTCCCTGAAGCAACTCTCCTGCTTGTTATTTTTCCAGGCTCTGACTTTAGAGTCAAGCCTAAGATGTCCTTTGGGCAGTTTCTTCTATTCTCACTCTTTGGTGGGTGCACAATTAAAACTAAATTGCATTAAATTAATACCACTGTGTTTCTTTATGATGAAATCTTTCTTTAAAAATGAATAATGGCTGAATAAAATAAAGTGCCCAACATTTTAGTTTAACAACTCACCGAGGGCTACCTCGTACCAAGTTGAAGTCAACTGAAGATGACTAAGAGAACTGTGTTTCTGGGGTAAAGGTACCTCCTTCCTAGTTGCTAGAGAGTCCCACCTTCATATCCACTGTACTCCTCATTATTAGGAACTTTTCAAAAGTGGCAAATGAGCCATAGAAATAGAGCATTTCAATACTGTGAGGTATCAGAGCAGAATCATTTTCTCCTCTGAAAGATGAGAAAATCGAAATACAGACATGTTCTAGATGCAGCTGATTCTTCACAGAACCTTCTAGAATCTTGGTCTCCTGACTCCTTGGTCTTAATTTTATTTGCATGCCCTGGTTATCCCACCCACCAGTGATACATTCCCAGGCAAAGACACCGCTTAGCAAAATGAGGAAACGTCACAGAAAATATGTAGTGGACCAAGGATATAACCCCAGGATTACAATTCCAATGGCTGTCTTTTAGACAGAATCCCTCTTGCCTCCCCCACTTACCATTCACTTCTGGCTACCTCCAGGAAAGAAAAATCTGAGGCTGTTTCTGGATGAGCATGTTTTATAGTCCCAGAGAACCAATGACTGCCCTGGGAAAGCCTTGTCTCATTCTGAGAATTTGCCATTTCCTGTCCTAGCCCCTGCTGCCTTCAACCAGAAGGATGTGACATGGTGGAAAATGACCTGCCAGCCACACAGCACATCCCGTATTTAGGAAACGAACATTGTGTGTTCGCTTTCCCCCAAACGCAGGAAAAGACCCACAGGCTCTTCCCCAACTTGAAACAAGTGTTGTCATTCTCCCAGGGGGCATACCCTGCCTTTCCTCTCCTGAGAATAGCTAATGACGTTATATGGGAGGACAAAAAACGCACCCTAGGCTGACCAATTACAGTGTTTCTTGAGAAGACATCATTACAAAATCATTTTTTTAAAAAGAAAAAGAAAGGAGGGAACCCTCTTATGTCTGATATAGCCACTTATAGTCCACTGTTGTATTTTAAAAAGCATGATGAGGCTGCGTGGTTGAAACGCGATCCACTCAGCGTGCAGCCTTAAGAATGTAAGGCCACACCCACAGGAAGTGCTCCGTGCAGTTTCGGGCATCTCCAGCTGTGGAGAAGATGCTGGAGGTCTCAGAAAGGGCATATGGCAGGCCAAATACGTCAGAGAAATCAGTGGGGTCAAGCTGCACAAGGAGCTAATTATACACTTTCAACAGCAGCTGCGATTTGGCTTCCTGGGTTTTCATTTGAAGTGGCAGTTGTGGCCCATGTAATAGTTAAGTGAACAGATTTTAGTCCCAGGTTAGTGGAACATAGGCTGAAGGGCAATTATCTGGGTAATTCAGGAGGGAAAAACACGTATAGCATCCCTGGCTGCTTTCTGGGGCATTCAGATCAGTGTCTGGAGCTCAGCCGGGAAACTTCAAATACATCATCCTTCTCATTCTTGCACATTCCAATGAGGAAGGGCAAGTTGGTTTTTCACTTAAATAATCATTGTCCCAACTCTCTGGTTCATCTAGAAGGTCTTAACAGCCTTTTCTTTCTGGAACACAATTAAATTCCCCACCTTTTTAACTATGCTTGGTATTTATCAACACAACACCATTTGCTACTACTTACAACCATAGTCCTTTTTTTTTTTTTAAAGATTTTATTTATTTATTTGAAGGAGAGAGCAAGCATGAACAGGAGGAGGGGCAGAGGGAGCGGGAGAAACAGACTCCCCACTGAGCAGGGAGCCGGATGTGGGGCTTGATCCCAAGACCCAGAGATCATGACCTGAGCCAAAGGCAGACCCTTAACCACCGGAGCAACCCAGGTGCCCCATAAACTATTCTTCAGTTTCCAGCTTTCCTTGCTATTTTCTTGTGTGTTGGGGGTTTAGATGACTATGATTAAATTTTTATCTCTTGGATGAGGAATTTTAATGGGATACAGAAGGATCATCTTCTTTGGAGCACGAGTAATCATAGTACAGACCTGTACTATGAAGAAGAAAGAGAAAGTATAGGAGAATGGTCAACATAATACTTTGAATTATTTATAAGAATGGACACTTGAGGGGCGCCTGGGTGGCTCAGTTGGTTAAGCATCTGCCTTTGGCTCAGGTCATGATCCCAGGACCCTGCATTGGGCTTAACCAGGGTTAGCAGGGATCCTGTTTCTCCCTCTCCCTCTGTCTGCCCCTCCCCCTGCTTGTATACCCTCTCTCTGTGTCAAATAAATAAAATCTTTAAAAAAAAACTTTAAAAAATAAAAATGAAACATTTCTCAAGTTATAAAAAGTTGTGGTTTTTTTAATTGCAATGTAATGTATCTCGCAATGTCAGTATTTTACTACTCACAAACTAAGCATAGGATTTATAAAATATTAATTCACAGTGCACTACAGGGGTAAAGCAACACAAGTTTAGAATTATATGATGAGGACTTTTTCCTTTTAATCTTTATCAGTATATCTAAGTTACTATACATAGAACCTCTTTGGAGACTATTCATGACTGTGAGGTCTCTCAAACTTTCCTTTGTTAATAGGTCCTAATATGTACAGTCACTCAAATAAAAGTAAGTGAAAAGAATAACTCCTATCCATCTGAGGAATTTTGTCCTTGTGTTTCATTAATGTCTTGTGAATGTAAGTGCTCTAGAACATAATGAAACTCTCAGAATTGCTTGTTGAATTAAACTAAACAGGGGCGCCTGGGTGGCTCAGTCAGTTGAGCATCTGCCTTCGGCTCAGGTCATGATCCCAGGGTATTGGAATCGAGCCCTGCATCAGGCTCCCTGCTCAGTGAGGAGTCTGCTTCTCCTTCTCCTTCTGCCTCTCCCCCTGCTCATGCTTCCTCTCTCTCTCTTGAACAAATAAAATCTTAAAAAAAAAAGAAAGAAAGAAAGAAAGAAAGAAACTAAAGTATTTTGTTCTCTCAAAGAAATGTCATTATTTTCATAATTTTATGAGAATTTAGCATGAAATTCTCTCTTGGAATATGTAAACTGGTAGATTACTTAGATCGCTATACACCAGAGGACTTTCAGAACATTATGTTGCAATGATATCTCAACTATTATTGTCATCAACTCATGGAATGCACAGGGAAAAAAAAAAAACATCCAGTGAACTCCAGCCATCTTCATTTTTCCATACGGGCCTCCGAAGTTTGTTAATGTACACACTTCTCGTTAACCACTATTGTTTAAATGCTGGTCTGTGTTCTTTTTCCCACTTAACATTTCTGCAGATACACACTTCTCTATGTTGACACAGTCCTCACCTCTGTCATTTTTAATAGCTATGTAATAATCCTATTGTTTGCTTAGTCATTTCCCTATTAGACACTTGGATAGCTTCCAGGGTTTGGTGGTTTTGGTTTTTTTTTTTTTCCCACAATTATAACTAGAGTTGCCTGGAACATCTGTGTACATTTTACCCATTTGGATTATTTCTTTGGGGAGTATTCACAAATAGGAAAATCCCAAGTGAAGGAAGGAGAACATTTTTGTAGTTTTTGTTACACCTGGCTATACTGCTTTCCAGAAGAACCATTTTCAAATGCCCTTAGCTTTTAGGAATCCCAGCTGTAGGATTTAAGACAACTCAGATTTCTTATATAATGGTTCACTTGCTTGGTTTATTTCACCTCTGTGAATGTGTTTTGGAAACCTACTGTGTGCCAGGCATCATGCTAAATTTTGAGGACTAAAACCTGAATAAGACACCATTTCTGTCCTCCAGGAAATGGCAGTCTGTTAGACTGAAAGCTACAGAAAAAATCATTTCAAGTCGATGTGGAGAGTGTCAGATGTGTGTGCATTGAGGAAGCAGAGGGAAAGTGCATGCCTAGGAAGTTCCAGGGAGGGCTTTCTGGAAGCGTATCTACTTGAGAGTTGAACAGATGTTATTTGGACAGAATTAGGAGGGAGAGGACAGAAGAAGGGAACAGAATGGTCAAAGGCGTGGAGAAATGTTCAAGATGTTTTAGACAATTCCACTTGGCTAAGCATAAAGCTGGGACTGTCCAGGAATGAGGCTGAGAGGGTATGTACAGATAAATCCTGATGGCTCTCAAATCCCACATGGGGGACAGGGAGCCAGGGAAGGCTTTAATCTGTGGCTTTACAGGGTTAGATTTGCCATCACTGACAGTTGTATGAAGGACGGTTTCCAGAGAAACACAGTTAAAAGGCCAGAAATGAGTTAGAAGGCTACTAAAGTAAATGAATGAGATTATTGTGGATTTGACAAGTATTGCCAAGACGGAATGGAGTAGATGAAAGAAAAAATATGTATTTTGGGGCGGGTTTTGTTAAGATTTTTTGTTTATTTATTTTTGCAAGAGAGAGAGAGAGAGAGCAAGCACACACTCAGAAGCCAGCAGGGGGCTAGAGGGAGAAGCAGACTCCCCACTAAGCAAGGAATCCAATGTGGGACTGGATCCCAGGGCCCTGGGATCATGACCTGAGCTGAAGACAGGTGCTTAACCGGCTGAGCCACCGAGGTGCCCAAGAAAATATTTATTTTGAAACAAAACTGGCAACTCATCGTTAAAGTTTCTGCTCAGACATGGCACTACTTACCATACCCACTTACATTCTATTGGTCAACCAAGTCACATGGCCAACAACAATGAGATAAAGAAGTAACTCCTGCCACAGCGGGAGGCAAGAGGAAGAAATGCAAACCATCAGGCCATCTACCAGAGTTCTTTTCTTGTGGAGGAGATACATATTCCAAGATGAACTACGACACCACAGGCCATCTCATACACTCTCTTCGTCCTCAGTTATTTCTCGGGAATTAGAGTCTCTCTGTGAATATAGAAAGCATCTCACTCTGGTTAATATAATCAAACTATTGGAAACTATTGATATGTGTCTGCAGGAGCGTGCTTGAGAATGAACCAAGGAGCTCTGCCAAACCAAAGCTGGAAGGATAGCAGCTGTCTTACAGCTGGAATGGCCTGTTTGGATGCCACTGACCAACCACTGCTCTTTCTTGTACTGGCATCAGCTTATGCATCAAAATTCTAGGAGTGACCACTGGCTTGGCCGAGCTTGGGTCAAGTGCCCATCCCCTGTCTGCACTGGGTAGAGAGAGGGAGAGTGAATCATTCCAGCTTCCAAATGCAAGATAGTCACAGAACTTTACCCTCCCACTAACACTACCTATACTCAGGGAGAAGAAATTTTACAGTAGGAAATTATGGTGGGGTGTCAGAGGAGAGAGAAAACGATGCCTAAGGAAAAAAAGAAATAAGAAAAAGAAAGCATCCACCATAAATGTTTTCATCTATCTTGACCTACCTGGAGTTTATAATGGTGCTTGATGGAAGTTAGGCTAATTCTTCTCCAGATTGACATAATAATTTTCTCACTTTTATAAAACAATACTATACTTTCCGATAAATGTGTTCTATACATGGGCTAATTTGTCTTATATTGATTTGTTACTATTATCTACATCTATTTCTAGAAGCACAATTCTGTTTCCCTGATCAATTTGTTTTTGATTCAGTATAATATAATTTTGAAAATCACTGCTTCACATTGTATTTTTTTTAAGATTTTATTTACTTATTTGACAGACAGAGATCACAAGTAGGCAGACAGGCAGGCAGAGAGAGCGGGGGGGTGGGGGGGGGGAAGCAGACTCCTCGCTGAGCAGAGAGCCAGACGCGGGGCTCTATCCCAGGACCCTGGGACCATGACCTGAGCCAAAGGCAGAGGCTTTAACCCACTGAGCCACCCAGGTGCCCCCACATTGTATTTTTAAAATGAGAACCTGTCATCATTGTCTTCTTCTGGAAAAAAAAAATAATCTTACTTATTCTTCTGGACAAATCTGACACTGAGAGCTCTTTGGTTGGCCCAGTCTCCCTGAAGCCAGTTTCATTTTGTCATCCTTCCCCCTCCACAGGTGTGCACACATGCACAGCACACCTGGGATCACGTGGGTGAAACATACATTACCTCATTAACATAGAAGCATTTGCCCCATAGGCTCCATTACAGCATATCTTCTTTACCACAAGCCTCTTCTGCTGGTGCCAGAAAGACTGCAGCTGAGTCCACACTCCGCCAATAGCCATAAAGATTCTCTTATCTCCCAGGACAGGACACCAGGAAACTATTACCTTTGTCTCTCCCTTTCCCAAGCTTAGTCATTATCTCTCAAGTTCTCACACATATACAATAATCATTGCAACCTGGATTAGAACACCTGCTGGCTTTGTATGTACAGAGGCATAATAAATTTTAAGCTCTCCCCCAACTTTTAGACTCCCTGAAGGGTTTAATTTTTAGCGTGTCTCTTATAGGCAAGAGAATGTTGGATTTTGGTTTTCTTTTTTGACTTTGCTCAAAGCCTTTTTTTTTATAGAAAAATTTAGTCATTTCACATTAAACATTTTGGTGAAGCAAGGATTTATCTTCCAATACACTGAAAGTGGATTGTTACTGTTCTGGTTATTTGCTTTTTAAAAAAATGAATAAATGGTTTCTATAGTAGGGTTTCAACTTTATTTGTTTTTGAATTGGGTGAGAAAATAACTTTTAATCCACTTTTCCTAAAATTTAGCACTTTTAAAAAGTATTTCTGCCTTTACTTTCTATGCTAAAAAAATTTTAAATTACCTTTGAAAAAGAGGGAAAGCATATTCTATAAGGTAAAGCTCTGCACCAGGCTTGAGTCCTGGCTCCCTCAGAATTTTTTTTTTTTTTTACTTTTCAGCTATGGAACAATCTAAAAGTGATTTTTAACTCATCAATTTATAATGTTCTCTGCCTTGTCTGCAACTAGCAGGTAGCTTAAGAACATAACCCCTACCCTTGGTCTAACAGTATCTCTTCATCTCCTTCCAGAAGATTCCAGGATCTATATTAGTACTACATTACATGATCCTGCTTCACCCGACTGTAGCCAACTGGACCAGAGGTGACCAGCTGAACCAAACTTGGCCAATCCGATTCTTTCTCCTGGGAGTTTAGAAAATGAACCCAAAGAGAGTTGAGTTCATCTCAGTGGCCACAACTGAAGTATGGAAGTCCAGATCTGTGAGTCAGCTACACTTTGCCCATTATGTGCCCCCAAAGAACAGAGAAGTTGTGTTTGCCACGAACAAGAGAGAGACAGGGACCTACCTGGGGGCAAACAGAAGAGTCTCACTTTTTCTTTTTCTCCATCACTGTGTTCCATCAGCCATCTGTGTATCCTTAGTTTCCTTTTATTCCTTGAGAGATCTTTGAGTTCTCATCTTTATAACAGAGAACCCTAACCAACACTACAGCATACAAAATCTACTCTTTAACATTAAAATAATTAACATGTAGGGCACCTGGGTGGCTCAGTCGGTTGAGCAGCTGACTCTTGGTTTCTGCTCTGGTTGTGATCTTAGAGTTGTGAGATTAAGCCCCTCATCAGGCTTTGTACTCATCAGGGAGGCTGCTGGAGATTTTCTCTCTCCCTCTGCCCCACCCCCCTCCTTTCCCGCTAAAAATAAATTTAAAAACCTTTAAAAAATAATAATAATAGGGGCGCCTGAGTGGGACAGTCACATAAGTGTCTGCCTTCCACTCAGGTCATGATCCTGGAGTCCCAAGATGGAGCCCCACATGGGGCACCCTGCTCAGTGAGGAGTCTGCTTCTCCTTCTCCCTCTGCTCCTCTCCCTCGTAACTTGTGTTTTCACTCTCTCACTCACTCTCTCAAGTAAATAAATACAATCTTTAAAAATAATAATAATAATAATTAACATGGATTGGGGAGTGTTTCTCTCCTCAGTGCCCATGAATGAGTCAACTATTAATCATTTAGGGGTTCTCCTACTTGGTCTTCACATTAACTGTAAAAATGCTCTGTTTTCATGGGAAATATAGTTATCTTGATTTCCCTAGCCACCAAAGAAGTACTTTTTGTAACATGTTTATATAAAATAAAAATGTAGAAATTTAGAAAGTTTTCCTTCTCCATCTGTTCTCACCCTCTAGAAGCAATCCTGAGGTTCATAGTTTGCCATGTGTTCTTACCTAATGTTTATGCAAATATGTGTTGTGAGTTTCTTTTACAAAAGTAGCATACTGTTGGATATATTGCTATGCAACTTTTTTTTTTCACTTAAAAAATATAACATAAACATCGTGCTAGTCATTTTCTTATCCCCATAGGTCATTTTTTGGACTTTCTCTCTGTCCTACTCTGTGTCCCAGCAGGCTGACCCCTGTGGATCGTTTCACTCAGCCTCCTTTGCCAGATGTTTCTGACTGGGGCCAGCCAACGGGACTAGCTCAGGTTATGATCCCAGAGTCCTGGGATCCAGCCCCACGTCAGGCTCCCTGCTCACTGGAAATCCTGCTTCTCCTTCTCTCTCTGCCTACCGCTCTACCTACTTGTGCTATCTCTCTGTCAAATAAATAAACAAAATCTTAAAAAAAAAATTTCGTTTTAAAAGGGGTGCCTGGGTGGCTCAGTGGGTTAAGCTTCTGCCTTCGGCTCAGGTCATGATCTCAGGGTCCTGGGATCGAGCCCCTCATCGGGCTCTCTGCTCAGCAGGGAGCCTTCTTACCCTCCACCCCACCATCCTCTCTGCCTACTTGTGATCTCTCTTTTTCTCTGTCAAATAAATAAATAAAATCTTATTTAAAAAATCTCTTCATTTGAACCAGCTGGGGTGAGTTCTTTTTCCTCCTGGGACCTTCTTTTTTTTTTTTTTTTAAGATTTTATTTATTTATCTGACAGACAGAGATCACAAGTAGGCAGAGAGGCAGGCAGAGAGAGAGGAAGGGAAGCAGGCTCCCTGCTGAGCAGAGAGCCCAGATGCAGGGCTCAATCCCAGGACCCTGGGATCATGACCTCAGTGGAACATAAAGGCTTTAACCCACTGAGCCAGCCAGACACCCATGACCTTCTTATATACAGATATTTTTGTCCAAGGTGATATATGTAGCTGTCACACAATTTATGGGCAGGTCATGATTTACTTACCCATTCCTTTACTGGTGGCCATTTATCATATCTTCAATTGAATTGTTTATTACAAATCGTGGTACAGTGACTATTCTTGGGTGTGGTCATGTGTATGTTTGTGTACAGGTGAGTATTTCTGTAGGAGAGATTCCTAAAAGTGAAATTGCTGGAACAAAAGACATATATTTTGAATTTGATAAATATTTTCTCTCCCTCCTGGGCAGAGAGTCAAAGTCAACAACATCCTTTCCCTGGAACGTACGTACAATGAGCAACAAACAAGCTATAGCGAAAATAAACAAAAAAGGAAGGCCCCAGTAAAACATGCCTGTTTAGACCATTAATCCAAAAGAAATCATGAATATTTTTAAACCTAAAAATAAAGTAAGTCTTTATAAAAGAGTTTCTGAATCCTACAGCTATTCAGACAATGTAATCCTTCAATCAGCTTTATTTCAAGGAAAGAGAACAATTTCTGACTGTTTGAACTAATCTGACCAGAAAAAGTTCCAAGAGTCCCTAAGTATATTAGATTAAGCACATGATTAAGAATAAAATCCAAAGAACATTCTGATGGTAAGTTGTAGAGGACATTCACATCCTGCACAACTTCTGTTTGGGGCCCAGACCCCAAGATGTCTGCTATCATGTTCTAGGCTTAAGCTTACAAGTTTTAATATCTCAGAAACAGAAATAAATTCAAGGAGGCAAGACAGATGTCCACTGAGCATTGAGTGTAGTAAATTAAAAATAATCTAAATTCCCATCATCTAGGGAAATGGTTGAACTACGTATGATATGTCCACGCTTTGGAAACTTGTGCCCTAATTTTAAAATGCACCTTCTTGCTTATGAGTGAAACTGAGCACGTTTCATATGTTTGGGGTTTTGCCCTTTTCTATATCCTTTTATGTGAATTTTCTGCTCATATCCTTTGCCCACGTTTCTATTGGATTGCCTTTTCTCTTATCCACATGTAGAAGGTTCACAGTGATTTGGGTACTAATTCTTGTTCTATATATGGAAAATGTTTACTTTCATCCAGTTGTTTGTCTTTTAATTATACTCACAGTGTTTGTTGTCCTGACATCATGTGACCCAATTATCAATCTATCAATATGGCTTTTTACCTTTCTGTGTCTTCTAATAATAGACACTTCTAGGTTTTTAGTACCCCTTCCATTAATATGTATGTATGGTAAGAAGTAGAAATTTAATATCAAAAGAAAGGCAAATTACCCAACACCTAGCCTAGAAGACCCAGTGAATGTCTTCTTGCCTTTTGTGGACTCTGGTCAGACCCATCTCTAGAACAGTCACTTAAACTAAGTGATAGGATAGGCTGATTGGCTGAAGTCCATCAAGGCAGCAGCTATAGCTGATAATGCTGTCAGTCCCTCTCAACACACTTCAGTAAGGCTGAATGAATGAGCAGTGATAGCCAAAATACACTTTGGGAGACTGTTCCTAGTAGAAAATGCAATAAATGTTGGGGGGAAAAAAAACAGATGTTTACTGCATGGCCTTATGACTTACTAAGTCTCCATATTTCTATTAATTTATTTGCTTGGTCAAATGCTTGGTCAATATCACATTATTTAAATTACCAAGGTTTCTGACATGCTTGATAGAAGCTCATCATATCAGATCGCAAGAAAGCTCTCAAAGGGACACAGGAGGCAATGCTGGCCAAGATGAGACAATTTGGGCTTCACTAATAATTTGCAATACATGAAGCTCATCAAATATATTTAAAACTATGAGTATATAATCATTTAAAAAGCCTCAAAACAGGGGCACCTGGGTGGCTCAGTTGGTTACACATCTGCCTTTGGCTCGGGTCATGATCCCAGTATCCTGGGATCGATCCCAGCATCGGGCTCCCCATGGAGCAAGGGAGCAGGGATCCTGCTTCTCCGTCTCCCACTCCCCCTGCTTGTGTTCCCTCTCTTGCTGTGTCTCTCTCTGTCAAATAAATAAATAAAATCTTAAAAAAAAAAAAAAAAGAGCCCAAAACAGGGACACCTGGCTGACTCAGTCAGTAAAGCCCACGACTCTTTTAAACTCAGGGTTTTGAGTTCAAGCCCCACATTGAACATGGAGCCTACTTAAAACAAACAAACAAACAAAAACCCAAACCAAGCAACAACAACAAAAAACTCAACTAACCAGTTCACTTCTGAAGTATGGAAGAAAAATAATTCAGTATCTTGAAAGCTGATAAATTAAGGGACAGAACATTTTTTTCTGCCTTTCCTATATGTGCTGAGTATAAGGAAATTCTAGAAAAGTCAGGAGATGGTTGCATAACTCTGTGAATGTACTAAAAAAACTGAACTAAAAAAAAACATTTAATCCCACCCTTCAAATACATGAACTGCATGGTATGTGAATTATATCTCAATAAAGTCATTCAAAAAACCAAAAGAACGGTTACCTGTGGGGGAAGTCAGGGGGTTGAGATGGAGCTGGGACACATAAAAGAATTTCTGAGGTGGCTAACCAGGTTCTATTTCTTGACTCGGGTAGTGGTTACAAAGATGTTCTCTTTATAGTGATTTGTTTTGTGTCGTTTTCTAATCTGTTTTGTTTTTCAGTAAAAAGTTAAGTAAAACAAATCATTTGTGTTTAGAGTGTGGATGAGAAGAGGGAGTGTAGAGTGAGTTCTTCAGTGCTTTTCTAAGCCCTGGGCCTGCTCCCTTGACTGATATCAATGCAGGATTGGCTCCAGCTGAAGGTTGTGGGGTGTTCTGGGAAGAGGGGTGACGTCTGCTGTGGTTTGGTGGACCAACAACCACCACAAGATGGTCTGGTGAACGTGTGCACCACAAAGGGACCACGGATTGCCTCAGAACTGGGCTTCAGGCCTCCCCTGGAGAACCTTCCACCTGTGGTCTTGTTGCCTGAAAACATGAATCTAGGTTCTAGTCTCTGAGTTTTTTTTGGAGATGATGGTGTGGGCAACAATTATTGGAAGATTTCATAGTTTTCTTGCCTGGGAGAAGTTTTTACTCAACTAAAAAGCAACTGTAGAAAGGACAAGTATGGCGGGCCTCTGGCTGGCTCAGCCAGAAGAGTGCATGACTACTGCCCTCAGCGTTGTGAGTTTGAGCCCCAGGTTGGTGTAGATTTTACTTAAAAAAAAAAATTTAAAAAAAAAACTTTAAAAAGGGACAAATAGTGTATTATTCCACTTCTATAAGGTAGGTAGACTACGCAAATTTACATAAAGAGAAAGTAGAAGAGTGGTTACCAGGGGTTGGGAAGAGAGGGAAATAGGGAGTTTTTGCCTCACAGAGGCAGAGCTTCCATTTGGGATGATGTGAAAGTTCTGGAAATCAGTGGTGGTGATGGTTGCACAGCATTGTGAAAGTAGTTAATGCCACTGAACTGCACACTTAAAAATGATTCAAATGGTAAATTGTAGGTGTATTTTACAGGTAAAAACAAATACCAAAAAACAGAACAGAAAGCAATTGCAGAGGCAGGAGGGAAGCTCACTCTACAACTTAAACTAAATGGAGGAAAATGTAAAACTTTTGAAGAGATTAGCCATATTAAGAAATTCAAATGGTTGGAGTTATCCTCACAAGACGCCCACCTTTATAAAGAGCCATGGGGAGCAGCAAATCTAGAGGCTGCTTATGAAGAGCCACACAGGTCCAGTTCTGGATTCCGTGGTGAAGATGATTTGATGGAAAAGAACGGATAGAGAGAAATCTGAGAAATTGGCTGCTGGTATCACAGGGAGGATAAAAGCACCAAAACACAAATCAAACTCCCTACAACCACTCAGACTTTTCCCTCTGGCAGAGTCATCTCCAATACAGTTCTGAACTACAGGGACAGTTTCATCTGAGAACAGGTCTTTTCATGTCTCTCCAGTCAGTTTCTCCTTTGTTCACAGACTTTGTTCTTCTGCCCTGTAGTAGGATTCTCCAGAGAAACAGAACCAATAAGATATATACAGAGAGAAAGATTTATTTGAAAGAATTGGCTCACACAGTTGTGGGGCAGGCAAGTCTGAACTTGGTGGAGCAGGCTGGCTGGCAAGAAATTCAGGGAAAAGTTGATGTTGCAATTTTGAATGTGAAATCGACAGGCTGGAAAGTCAGGCTAGAGTAGACAGTGCAATCTGGAGGCAGATTTGCCTCTGTGAAAAACTTTAGTCTTTGCTTGTAAGGCCTTCAACTGATTGGACCAGGCCCACCCACATGATGAATAGTAATTTGTTTTACTCAGAATCTATTGATATAAAGGTAAATTACATCTGAGAAAACAACCTTCGGGGTACCTGGGTGGCTCAGTCAGTTAAGCATCTGTCTTCAGCTCAGGTCATGATTCCTGGATAAGCCCCACTTCTGGCTCCCTGCTCAGTGGGAGACTGCTTCTCCCTCTCCCTGCTTGTGCTCTCTCTCTCTCTCTCTCTCTCTTGTTCAAATAAATAGATAAAATATTTTTAAAAAATGAAAAAATGAAAAAACAACCTTCATAGCAACATCTAGACTGGTGGTTGACTAAACAACTGGGCACGACAGCCTAGCAAACTGACAACAGAATTAATTATCACATACCTCATTCGCTAATTCACAGCCCTCCATTGCCAGTGTGTCCAGGGGACCTCTTCTCCCTCCTGTATATCCAGAAAGCCCGTATGGACCCTCTCAAAATCCTTTCTACCAATCCTTTTTTTCCTAGCCTACCACATCCTTCAGAAGCAATGAGAAATACCCATCCACCAAAACATTTGCCTCGTTTTATTCTCTTGTATACTATTTCACTCCACCATCCCTGTATCTTGATGTGGTGGGTTCTCCTCAGAGTTGGTGCAGCTTTCAATCACACCTACTGCTGAACTTTTTATTTTTATTTCTATTTTTTTTTAAGAGAGAAAGAGAGAAAAGGGGGGAGGGGCAGAGGGAGAGGGAGAGAGAATCTCAAGCAGGCTCATGCCCAACGTGGAGCCCAGTGCAAGGCTCAGTCTCACGACCTTGAGATCATGACCTGAACCAAAATCAAGAGTCAGATGCTTAATTGACTGAGCCACCTAGGTGCCCCTGAACTAGAGACTTAAAAAAAAAAGTCTCTGTTCAAAATTCATTTTGAATTTTTGCTCATTTTTAGTTTAGGAAATTACTATTACTTAAGTGATTACATTTTTACTCAAATGAAAGATTTACTGAATTCTGATTCTTATGATAGGGTTTCAGATAAAGTTGACTTAAACATTTTTTAAAGCTGCTGGTTTGCTGTTGTTTTCTTAGTTCCCGGTACAGTGCCTGGTAGGTAACAGGAGCTCATTAAACACTTGGTAAATGAATCTGTTGATGTGGTAAACTAGTTAACAATTTTAATTTAGATGATTCTTACATTCTGTGGTAAATTTTAATTAGTCATGATGCATTATTCTTTCAGAACACATCTAAATTAGATTTGCTTGTTGAGTGAGTGATTGATTCTTCTGTGTTCCTATATGGGACTGGGTCTGTTTATTCTCTTGTGTTGTCCTTGTCATCAGGATTATAAAATGAGTCACATAACTTTCCATTTGATTCTGTGCTCTGTAAAGGCTTGGATGGGATGGGAATTATCTGTTCTTTGCCTGGGAGAATTCATTGTAAAACATAGACCGCATTTAGACCATGGACCTCATTAGTGGGTATTCCTTTGACAGTCATTTCAATTTCTTTTGTGGTTGTTGGTGTCTTTTGGATTTTTTACTTATTGTGGATTCAATTTTTGATATTCAAGTTATCTGCAATAATTGTCCATCTCATTAAATATATTGGCACACAAATTACACATGGTATTCTCTAATAACTCTGAAAAATCTCTATAATATGTCTCTTTCTATCCCAAAGTCAAGTTTATCTTTTCTTTTTTGATTAAACTTTCTAAAAATTTATCTAATTGCTTGTTCCCCACCCCAAAAATAACCTAACTTCATTTTCTATTTTCATTAATTTTAGGGTTGCCAGAGTTAGCAAATAAAAATGTAAGATGGAGGCCGCTGGCTGGCTCAGTTGTGGAAACATGTGACTTGAAGTCCGGGCTATAAATTCAAGTCCCAGGCTGGGTGTAGGTATTACTTTAAAAAAAAAAAAAAATCTTAAAAAAAAAAAAAGTCAGATGTATATTCCTGAGTTTCCCATTTTATCTACAGTATTTCCTTTCTTACTCTCCTTGGGTTTGTTACTTTTCTAGCTCCTTGGGTTAATAGTCTAGGCACTTATTTTCCTTCTTGTTTTCTAAAAAAGTACATTTAAATTACAGATTTCCAGGGCACCTGGCTGGCTCAGTTTGGTGGTGGAGAATGCAACTCTTGATCTTGAGGTCATGAGTTTGACACCCACACTGGGTGGAAAGACAACTTAAAATAAATAATTAAATTTAAAATTGATTAATTAAACTACAGATTTCCTTCTTTGGTTCCATTCCATGGGTCTTAATACACAGTATTCTTTTTTGTTCCATTCTAAATAATGTTACTTCTATTTGGATTTTCCCTTTAATCCAAGAGTTATTGAAATGTCTCTTTGTAGTCTTAATTTTTAAGTGTATAGATTTGAGGGTGGTTCTTTTTATCCTCAGTTTCTAATTTTATTCCATTGTAGTCACTGCATGAGGCCTGAAATTTATTGAGCTTTCCTTTATGGTCAAGCATCTGCTTCCCAAATCTTTTGGTGTCATGTTACATATAGAAAACGTATTTGCACATCTCCTGGGGGCAAAAGGAATTTAGAGCCCCAGATTAGGATGCTGGTAGGAGTCAGGCTATAATCCCCAAACCTCTGGCCCCTGGTATACAGGACCCACATACTATACAGGTTGGGAAACAGGCCTACTACACGCTCAATTTTTGTACATGTTTTATGTGAATTAAAGAAAATGGTATTTCTCTACCTGTTGGATATATATATACCCAACACATATGGGATTTATATGCTTCAATATCTTTGATTAAGATTTTAATTGTCTGATTCAAATGTTCTGTAGTTACTTCTTTTGATTTGTTGTTTCCTTAGTGATGGCATCCTCCTCTTTTTCCTGCAGTGGTAAACACTCTCCTGCATCTGGTGCTTATCATTCCATACATTTTGTTAGGTTTTATCTACTTCATATGTATCCTGAATCAATACTTAGTATTTTTTTCGGTTGTTTCCAATTTTATATAAATCATATCTTACTGAATATATTTTCTTTTGACAATTTGCTTTTTTCATTCAACATTACATTGGTGAAAGTCATCTCCATGCTGAATGTGAAGCTCAAGCTTAATCATAATCTCATCAGATTGATTTATAATAATCTTTTTATAAACAGAATCCAAGTTAATTGACTCTCTCTGTTTGACTTATTTCACTCAGCATAATCTCCTCCAGTCCCATCCAAGTTGATGCGAAAGTTGGGCATTCATCCTTTCTGATGGCTACGTAATATTCCAGTGTGTATATGGACCACATCTTCTTTATTCATTTGCCTGTTGAAGGGCATCTTAGCTCTTTCCACATTTTGGCTATTGTGGACATTGTTGCTATGAGTATCAAGTTGCATAGGGGCCTTCTTTTCACTTATTTGGGGAACAAAAAGAAGAGCATGGAGGACATTAGGAGAAGGAAGGGGAAAATGAACGGGGAGAAATCAGAGAGGGAGATGAACCATGAGAGACTATGGACTCCGGGAAACAAACTGAGGGTTTCAGAGGGGAGGGGGTGGGGGATGGGTGAGCCAGGTGGTGGGTATTAAGGAGGGTGGATTGCATGGAGCACTGGGTGTTATACACAAACAATGAATCACAGAACACTACATCAAAAACTATGATGTATTCTATTGGGACTAACATAACACAATTAAAAAGAGAGAGAGAGAAAGAAAAGAACCCAAGTTACTCATTTTTCTAATACATTTTCTAATGCATGCTTCCAATTTTTCTATTTTAACAATAGAATTTTCTATTTTAACAATTGCTCTGAACATTCTCTTCTGAGTCTTGTTGACGTCCTGTGGTAAGACTTTCTCTAGAGTGAATGTCTCAGAGTGGAATCCTAGGGCTACGTTATGTGCATTTGTAACTATTCCAGACATGACCAAATTGTTTTCCGAAGTGGACAAACCAGTTACCTTCCCTTAGTGGTACAGAGTAGGTCTTATGGCTCTATGCCCTCAACAATTGGTATCATAGTTACATTTATTTTTGCCGAGCTGGCTTAAAAATTGCATCTCGTTATTGTTTTTATTTGCATTTTATGAATCTTAATATAAGGTTCACCATCCTACTTGTCTTTTGATTTTCTTTTTAATACAGTGCTGTTGAGAGATCTGATGTTGGTTTGAGTCTCCCTCCTTTGCAGGCATTCTATTTGTTTTGTCTGGAAGATTTTAAGGCTTCTTTCCTTATCTCTTCTATTCATAAATTTCATACTATTTGTAGGCGCTTTCAATCAAGCCTTTTTTGCGGACTTATTTAAATGCTCTGCCTCTCTTCCCTACTCTATATTCTTTCTTTTTTTTTTTTTAAGATTTATTTATTTATTTGAGAGAAGGGGAGAGAGAGAGAGAGAGAGAAAGCAGGAGGAAGGGGCAGAGGAAGAGAGAGAATCCCAAAGCAGACTCCCCAGTGAGCACTGAGCCCGATGCAGAGCTCTATCCCAGGACCCTGAGATAATGATCTGAGCTGAAATCAAAAGTCAGCCACTTAACCGACTGAGCCACCCAGGTGCCCTGGAACTCTTATTAGATAAAAATTAAAATTCTGGATCTTTCACTTATCTTAATTATAGAGAATTTCATAGCTCTGTTTTTCAGTTTGTTAATTTGTTTTTCAGCAAACTTGATTTAGCTGTTTTATTATTTCAACAGGTTCCATAATCTCCAGTTTATTCATACTTAAGTGTATGAAACCTTCACATTTCTTTCACAACACAAATCATAACCTATTGTAAAGCCCTAATCCTCTTGCTCTACTAACTCCATTTTCTCAGAAATTGTGACCATCTGTTGTTGCCTTTCTTCCATCTCTTTCACAGTGGCCTTCTTTCAAGTTTGGCATTCTTCATTTTTTGCTCATCTCTGTAGAAGACATCCCCTGTTAGGCCTACATCCTATCACTTATCTTAACCTGTTTTGAGGAAGGATAGAAGGTATCACTGGTTATACCTTGGTAGATAGTGTTCTGGTGCAGGTTCTCCTCATTCTTCCCAGATACCGCTAGACCCTGAAGGTGGGGTCTTTCCTTACTTTCTAACTCTCACCCTCCTCGCCATTTTTCTTCCCATGGGCGAGAGACACTGCCATGACTATCATCTGGCTGAAGGGACAGTGAGGAAGAATCAAACCATCTAGATATTCCTGCTCTGGTACCTGAATTGGTCAATTTATTTGAACTTTGAACATTTCCCTGCTGATTGCATCTATCCCTTTGGGGCAATGAGCATTCAGGGTGTCTTTCCTATATTTTACAGCAAAAAAATCACTGTTCTAGTTTTAGTTATGGTAGACTTTCTTCACCTGGTCCTATGACATGCAGACATTTTTGTCATAATTGCTGGTCCCTGGAAAGTTTCCTCTCTTGTTTTCCATGCAGTTTGATTTTCTTCATCTATCTTTTCCATTCCTTACAGAATTTGGAACTGGAAGAGAAGGTTGCATCATTTTTGTTCAATCCATTATCTTTGAGTTCACCCTTTTACCATGCTTGGATTATACATGAGAGAAATAATTCAAGAAACAGTCAATAGGAACCAAAATATCACCTTTCCTGATAAAAAGCCACTGGAAAATGCAGTTTCGCATGAAAGGCGAATGAGCCTCCTAATACTGCACCACACAATTGTACAGATATAACCAGCCAAACCCAGCAGCCCCAGGTGCACCTGTGTAGCCCTGCCCTGGAAAAGGCAGATGTTGTGTTTTGTTGGGCTGACTGGCTCCCAGAGAGGAAGAAGAATGAAACCAAGCCAATCGTGTCCGATTTATTATTCCAGATTCACCCATCAGATTACATCGCCTTCTCCAAGGACACAAAAGATCTACTAAGTCAGGTTCCCTCAAGTATGGAAGGTATATTCATTTCCTGTGGCCACTGCAACAAATTACAATGTGGTTACTTAAAACAACACAACTTTGCTCTCTAGTAGTTCTGGAGGTCGGAAGTCCAAAATCCATTTCACTGAGGTAAAGTCAAGGTGCTGGCAGGTTTTTTGTTGTTGTTGTTGTTATTGTTGGGTTTTTTGTCATTTGTGGCTGCCTGTGCTTCTTTGCTTGTGTCTCCTTTCTCCATTGCCAATGATCATCAGTTGCATCTCTGGTTGTCATCGCATCACCTTCCTCTCTGACTCTTACTCCTCTTGTGTCCCTCTTATAAGGACCTTTGTGATCACATCAGGCCAACCAGATAATCCAGGATAACCTCCCCACCTCAGGACCTTAACTTACTCACATCTGTAAAGTCTTTGATATACGGTAACATATTCACAGGTTCTGGGGATTAGGACATGGACATGTTTGGGGAACCACTCAGCCTATGACAGAAGGTAATATCAAAAGTTGGGAGAATTATTCTCCCACTAATAGTCCCTTGATTTTTTTGGTTCTCTTAAACCACTGGTGTAGACATTAAATCTCTGTCAACCAGAGGTGTATCTGACATCCTTAAGAGAGGGTCCCAGCAGCCTATCAGAACAGTCTTGCTCCATCTTCAAGAGGCCACCCTTCCCTCTTATACCCGCCAACTTGGTGTCCTCCCAGGAGCAGTGATGGGGAAGAGATTTCACTCACAAAAGGTTCCAAAATAGTTCCCTATAATGCATTAATTAAATAGCTCAATGCCATTTTGTATCCAAGGTTGAAATTTTCATTTTCCTATCACCTGTTTTTATCATGCCTGTCCATGTTGTCAGCAGAGGAAATCAGAAGATCAGGATGGAGGTTATATGACAAAACTACGTGATTCCAATATTAATATGCACAACAAAACCTCAATAACAAAATGCCAATAATGTTGAGGGGAAAAGATTTGTTAACATTAACCTCTTCTCTTCCTTTGATCAAATGGTTAGGGAGAAAGTAAGGTCCAAGGAATGAAATCCAAATCATGAGACATGAAAGTTCAAAGAAAGTAAGGTTCAAAATAAAATTATCTTGTTTTTGTGGGTTAAAATTCAAAAAAATTAAGGTCCAAAATTCATCTTCCCAATTTTTTATTCCGCTCTGTCTCAGTTGGAGGGGATTTCAACGTCTGGGTTGAGTCAGGAATCTGTAGTAACTACAGCTTAAGCCAGATCTCACTGGAATGACGGCAGCTCCTACAAGACCCCTAAATTAGAAAACAACAGTTACACCAGCAAGTCTGTAATGTGCTCTTTCCTAGAGTCTACAGATTTAGTAGAAGATGCAAATTGATCATATAGCACCAGCTCTACACATACCATAGCCAGAAAAGACAATTTTTTTCACAAGTATCTCAAGCAAAATAGCCAGCACCAGCATTTTGGGTTGCCAAAGACTATCGCAAAGATAACAGCCTCACCAAGAAGCCATTTGATTGAGACCAAGAATCCAGAACATGTGCACTGTGAATTAAAACCCAGTTAGGAGAAATCTACTAGCTACAGGTTAATTTCTGCACAATGGCACCTTGCACTTACCATAACCAGGACACCCCACCTCTGGGAAGGCATTTGGGGGGGGTGCCTTCTTGCAAAGGCAGAAATGTGCAGTAGCAACACCTTCAGTCATTCGACCTTATTTGTGGAGCTGTTCTTTCCCACCCAGCTGATCAGAACCTTTTCATTTCCATGGCCATTTTGACCTTTAGGTGCCTGCGCCATAGCGTTGCAATGAAGGTGAATTCCATCCAGTAACAGAGCTCCCACAATAACCAGAAAGCATTTTTCTTCTTGTGCTGCAGGGGCTTTTTCCACCACCCCTTTCTAATGGAATTCCTTAGGCCTAAGAAAACCATTACCTGGGGAGGATTTCTCCATCATATTTAAATAACCGGCGTCTAGCAACTTGAGGACAAGTAGAGGGAGGGATTCTTGAGCCACATCAATGCAAACTTAGTCCATCCACTTTTGCCCTTGAAGATAGTTCAAAGCAACATAAAAGAGGAATTAAAATTTGGGCTGTTTGTTCACATTACCCTCCCAGACCTAGTACTAGCACATTGAAAACTCGTCTCTCACCCGTGCTCTCCGGTCCAAAGAGAACCCAGCTGCCCCCACTGTTTAAAAAGAGAAAATACTTTTCTACTCCTTTAATATCTAAAAGGGCAGTATTTGAAAAGACTTTCTCTCTCCCTATAATTGAATCCTTGCCTCGGCTTGAACTGCTTATTAAGGCCTCTTCAGCTTGCTGGCCTCTGCTAAGTCCTTCTCTATGGCCTCTGTGCCCTTGCCAAGGCCCTCTTAGAGATTCAGAGTGGCTTTTCCAAGGCCTTTTTTCCCAGGCCCCCACTGTTCAGCGCCAAGTGCACCACCATGAAAACCTACCTGGCTCAATACAAGCCTATACACACTGCCAAGATCGAAATGTCCTACATGCACACTAAGGAACAAGACTGCAGGGCCAAGGCCAAACCCTTGCCACTCCAGAGGCCTCCGTCACTCCCCGGGTATTCACGGGCTTCTCCCTAATTGTGCACCTTATT
The DNA here is from genome assembly GCF_010015895.1 of Lontra canadensis. Lineage (NCBI taxonomy): Eukaryota > Metazoa > Chordata > Mammalia > Carnivora > Mustelidae > Lontra > Lontra canadensis. Next base: position 19,869,738 of record NW_022631003.1, on the reverse strand, counting down.
TCTTACACGTCCACTTTCTGGCCAGCATACGACAGGCTGGAACACTGAAGCAGAACCCAATAAATAGCACCCTGTCTCCTTTTCTGAGTTTAAAACAAATGAAGAATTAAGATAAAGGAGTGGACGAAGAAGGCCCAAGTATTACTTAGTTCCTGATAAAGCTGGGTTGAGTCAGAAGAGCTTCCCGACACCCAGCTGGAGTGAGAGCCAGCAGGTCTCGTCCAAAGGGGACTTGCCTCCCTGTGGGTGGGGGCGTCAGGCTGCCCTGAGAGCAGACCTCGTGCTCGCTCGATTCCAAGGAGGAGAGTGGATGCAAATGAACTGGGCATGCCCACTTTATGTTCCCCAAATCTGCCAATTAAATCATGTCTGAGTTTAAGAAAGGGCAGAGAAAAGTCTAAAACAACTGCCTTCACTTGGAAGGGCAATTTCTGCTTGATTTTTTTTTAACTAATAAAAATATTATATGTATTATTGAGTAATTACACAACTTGTTTTTGTTTTTTTTTTTTAAACCAAAATGGTCGAAGCTCCCACCAGGTAGGACTGTGTGCTAGGGTTATAATCTAGATTTTTTTTTTAAGACTTATTTATTTATTTTGGGGGGAGGGGCAGAGGGAGAGAGAAAAACCAAGAAGACTCCTTGCTTAGTGGGGAGCCCAATGTTGGGCTTGATCCCACAATCCTGAGATCAGACCTGAGCTAAAACCTAGAGTTGGAACTTAACCAACTGGGCCACCCAGACACCCCATAATCTGGAATTCTAAAGATAAGATTTCTGGGGTATTATCAATTAGCATTAGGGAATGTTTCCCCAGTAGTTTTTCAAGTCTTTATGAAAACACATCAGTTCATACATTTATTAGCTTTGCACTTAAAAACATGGTTCATTGGGACATCTGGGTGACTCAGTTGGTTAAACGTTCAACTCCTGATTTCGGCTCAGGTCGTGATCTCAGGGTCACAAGATGGAACTCCAAGTCAGGCTCTGTGCTAGGCATGGAGCCTGCTTATGATTCTCTCTCTCCCTCTCTCTTAAAAAAAACAAAACAAAATAAATAAATAAATAAATAAATAAATAAATAAACCACGATACAATTTGGAGCAAGATATAAATAAAAGCTTTTCTCAGTTTCAGGGACAAATGCTTCCAACCTTCTCAGATTCCCTCCACTTCCTCTTCCGGTCTTTCAGGCAGTCAGTGCCCCACCCATGCAAGCCACCCCACTTCCAGACTTCAGTGAAACAGCCAAGCCGCAAGGTGTGAACTTGATTTTCTAAGGGGGGGGTCACAGAGTAGCCAGACCACACCCCTGGTGAGTTCAGGGGGTTTAGCTCCCTGTACGGGGAAACCCTGGCCAAAGGAAATGGAGACAGGAGGGGGCAGGCAGGTAAACGCCCTCATGTCTCTCTTGGACTGCTCTGAGGCGTAGCTTCTTCCTGCAGGCTTTCTGAAGAATCCCCGAGGCCTGAGCAAATGCCACTGGGAGGCCTTCCCTTGCCTCACTCTTCCCACCTAAAACTACTTGGGCTGTTTGGGGTCATCATGCCCTTGCCTTAAGGCCAACCTCGGCACTTACTGCCACCAAGCTCCCACACAGCCAGCTTCTTAGGGAGGCAAAGACAACAATACCCGTACAGGTCATACAGGAAACCTTCCTTCTAAATATGCATCAAGTTTCTCTTTCCTCAAAAGCCCTACAGCCTATAGCTCACCCACCTCTTCTGCCCCTTCAACCTTCTCGTGAACTTTTCTTTCAAGGTTCACCCTCAGCCTGCGGTGGGGAGAGCAATTTGGTCTTCTCTCAGCATTTTCATCCTCGTCCGTGCCAGGCACTCTGCTTAATTCAACAAGCCCTCTAGAGTGAGCCGAGCACACAAAGCATTCAGCCTTCCTGCAGACAAGAGGGGAGACATGGCGGGTACATCATTATGATACACTTTTTCCCGCTGGCACACAGGCAGAAAACAAAATTCCAAGTAGGCAAGAAGCAGAGGGAAGAAGAACTTATGTCAGGGTGAAGCAAGTGTGGGGTCTAGGCAGGCACAAGTTTGTAGGGTTATCTGGTGGCGGAAAAGCAGATCAGGAACATGGATCTCCAGGCGGGGACAGACACCCCATGAAACTGGGTTTACAATGAGGTCAAGTCACCCGTGCAAGGGGAGGCTGGGAGCTGGGAAAGTGTTTTCAGGAACACTGGCATAAGCAAGAGGAGTGCAGTTTATTTTTATTTTTTAAGATTTTATTTACTGGGGCACCTGGGTGTCTCAGTCAGTTAAGCACCTGCCTTCACCTGGGTCCTGGGATCGATCCCCACTATCAGGCTCCCTGCTCGGTCGGGAGCCTGCTTCTCCCCCTGCTTGTGCTCTTTCTCCCACTCTCTCTCTCTCTCTTTCAAATAAATAGATAAAATATTTAAAATGAGAGAGAGAGAGAGAGCACGAGCAGGGGGAAGGGCAGAGGGAAAGAGAGAAGCAGGCTCCCCACTGAGCACAGAGCCCAGCTCAGACTTGATATATAAATATATATTATATATGTAATATTTATATATTATATATGTAATATATATATATATTACTCATAAAAAAGAATGAAACCTTGTCATTTGAAACAACATGGATGGATCTAGAGAGTATGATGCTAAGTGAAATAAGTCAGTCAGAGAGAGACAAATATTCATACGTGGAGTTTAAGAAACAAATAAAGAAAAAAAAGTCTAACCAAAAAACAGACTCTTAACTATAGAGAATTGATGTTTACCATAGGGAAGGTGGTTGGGGCAATGAGTGAAATACACGAAGGGGACTAAGGGTACACTTATTATGACGAGCACTGAGTTATGTGTAGAATTGTTGAATCACTATATTTTACACTTGAAACTAATGTAACACTGTATGTTAACCACACTGAAATTAAAATAAAATTTTTTAAGATAAAACACAATTTTAAAAATTATATCAAATAATAAATGACATAAAAATAACTTTGTAATAGTAAAAATTTAATGGCAAGACAGAAGAACTTTTTTTTTAACTAAATCCATGTTGACTACTTTTTTAGACAGCCTAGCTAAAAAAATATAATAAGTATCAGAAAGGCAGAAAACCTATACATCCTATATTTTTACCTTGTAATGTGATACATAACAAAAGCAGCCTCTAAAATTGCTCAACTGTATGAAATTTTAAAAATTATCCCCCTTAATGTCTATGTCATGCAGAAAATTCAGATTATACTAATAAAGTATTACTTAAAGGATATATATGGGGCACCTGGGTCATTCAAATGGTTAAGCGACTGACTCTTGGTTTCAGCTCAGCTCATGATCTCAGGGCTGTGGGATCAAGCCCAATGTTGGGCTCTGCACTCAGCACAGTCTGCTTGTCCTCTCCCTCTGCCTCTGCCCCTCCCCCTGCTTGCTTGCTTTCTCTCTCTCTCTCAAATAAATATAATCATTTTTAAAAGGATATATATATATATATATATACACACATATACATAAATTCATATAGAGAATTTTAAAAGAATCTTTTGTCCATTTTTAACCAGGTGGTTTTCTCATTGATAAGTCTTAAAAATTCTTACATGTTCTATATACAAGTCCTTTGTCAGATAGGTGATTCAAAACTATTTCTCCTAGACTATGGTTTGTCTTTTCATTCTCTTAATGGCCATTTCACACAATAAAAGTTGTTAATTTTCATGAAGTCCAATTAACAATTTTTTTCTTTCATGAATCATGCTTTCAGTGTCATATCGAAGAAATCTTTCCCTCATCCAAGTTCACAAACATTGTCTTCTACATTTTCTTCTAGAAGCTTTATAGTTTTACATTCTACAGGTAGGTCTATGATCCATTGCGAGGCTTTTGCATATCCATTTTTGCCTAAGGTGAAAAGTATAGGTCAAGATTCTTTTTCTTTTTTTCTTTCCTCTTTTTTTTTCTTTTTTCTCTTCTCTTCTTGTGTGTGTGTGTGTGTGTGTGTGTGTGCATGCGCGTGTGTGCGTGTGTATGGTTATTTGTTTCAACACCATTTACTGAAAAGTTTATCCTTCCTACAATGAATTGGTTTTGTGCTTTTATTAAAAATTGGTTGACAATAAATGGGTGTGTCTATTTCTGGACTCTGTATTCTGTTCCATTGATCTTGGTGTCTATCCTTTCAATAAATACCACCACTGTCTTGACTACTGTAGCTTTCATGAATAGATAAATCTATTTTTTTTTCCTTAAGGATTTTATTTATTTGGCAGGGAGGGAGAGAGAGCACAAGCCAGGAGGGGAGAGGCAGAAGGAGAAGCAGACTCCCCGCTGAGCAGGGACTCCAAGGCAGGGCTCCATCCCAGGACCCAAGATCATGACCTGAGCCAAAGAGAGACACTTAACCGATGAAGCCACCCAAGTGCCTCATTTTTTTTGTTGTTGTTTTTAGATTTTATATATGGAGGCGTCTGGGTGGCTCAGTGGGTTAAAGCCTCTGCCTTTGGCTCAGATCATGATCCCAGGGTCCTGGGACTGAGCCCCGCATCGGGCTCTGCTCAGCGGGGAGCCTGCTTCCCCTTCTCTCTCTGTCTGCCACTCTGCCTACTTGTGATCTCTCTGTCAAATAAATAAAAAATAAAATCTTTCAAAAAAGAAATATTTTATATATGTATTTGACAGAGAGAGATACAGCAAGAGAGAGAACACAAGCATGGGGAGTAGGGGAGGGAGAAGCCAGCTTCCCACTGAGCAGAGAGCCCGAAGCTGGGCTCGATCTCAGGACTCCACAATCGTGACCCAAGCCAAAGGCAGAAGTTTAATGACTGAGCCACCCAGGCGCACCCGCCCAGCTACCTTTTTTTTTTTTTTTTTGTAATCTCTACACTTGATGTGAGTTGTGAACTCCCAGCTCCAAGGTCAAGAGTCCCATGCTCTACGACTGAGCCAGCCACGTCCCAGTACCTCTAATTTTTTAATCCAAAAAGTTCCATCACTCAAGATGTGTCATTTTGAGCAAGTTATATAACCTCTCTCAACTTCGATTTTCTCAGCTCTGAAAAGAGGATATTAGTAGGACCTGTGTGAAAGAGCAATTACAAGGACTAACAAGCCAAGGCACAGTAGCAAACGTTGCTTATCTTGGTTCCAGCACTCCTCCTTTCTTCCCAGATCAGCATCTCCTTCTTTTGGGGAAAAAGCTCTTCTTCCTCACTTCAAGCACAGGGTCCTGTTAGAGTTGCCAATCATACTACCATGTCCCCACCCTGGCCTCAGGGACTGTTGGTCAAGGGATGGACACAGGAGCCAAGCACAGCTAATTAAGAGACTTTCTCCCCTCTGCACTACAGAAGACTGAATTACTGGCCCTAACCTTTGCTCTTCCCTCTATCCACACACTTCACATGTAATTTACAGGTTTTATCACTCAGGAATAAGTCTGTTTCCTTGAATTTTGGCTTTGGAGTTGGCCACGTGACTTGCTTTGGCAACTAGAATGAGCAGAAGAGACAAGAGTACAGGTTTTGTCTAGAATTTAAGAGGCCGTAGGATCCTTCTTGTCCCCATCAATAGGTAAGAAGAAAAAGTTTTCACTTGAATGAAGATGGAGTTTTGATTAAACATCAAACTGGACAATTTCAGTTACTAAATTGCCACTCCAAAGGAGGATTTTTATTCTACGAGAATGAGCTAGTAAGCTAAAGGGGAAGCCCACGACTGAGCCTCAGCCAGAGACAAGTGAAGGCCCGTGAAACAGGCCTTACGGGGCTGGCGTGCCACCACACAACTGTGCATTCTGATTTTACCCACCTTCGCGTCATGCTTGTTCGAATATTTTTAAATCATTTTATCTTCTTGTATCTCCTACTCTATCATCTCTATTTTATCTAACCTTAATCCTTCTCAACAGCTTTCTCTTGACTTATTGACAGGCTTTTTGTTCTTTCTTTTCTTTTTAAATGTTTCTTCTGATCCATTTTCCTAAAGGCAAATCTCAGTAATGGAGAATATTAGAACTGAAAACAGCATTCCTTTGCCCTTTCCGGGCAGTATTGTGCTGGGTCCTCCGAAAGGCGGGCACCAAGATGGAATTAGATACGCAAGAAGTTTACGAAGGGCGATGCCTGGCTGGCTCAGTTAAGCTTCTGCCTTCGGCTCAGGTCCTGATCCCAGGGTCCTGGAATCCAGCCCCACATTGCAGGGAGCCTGTTTCCCCCTCTGCCTGCTGCTCCCCCTGCTTGTCCTCTCTCTCTCTCTCTCTCTCTCTCTCTCTCTTTGGCAAATAAATACATAAAATCTTAAAAAAAAGGGAGGGGGGAAGAAAGAAAAGAAATTTACTAGGGTAAACATCTGTAGAGGAAGTGAGGAGGAGCCAAGAGAAGTTGCGGAAGCTGTCAAACCATGATGTATCTCTGACCATGAGGGAAGGGGAGCGGGAAGGAAGGAAGGCTGAGTGAAAGTGTGTTGGATCACAGTGGGGTTCTCAAAAAAGTTCAGCAAGGCCACATGGGCGTCCTCAAGCCAGTCACCTGAAACCAATGCCTGACTCTGTCCTAAGACCATGCTTTCCAAGGCTGCCTCCATCTAGTAACAGAACACAAAAGTGATACTGAAGAGCCACGAGACTCCTCTGACTGTTCCTTCCACATGACTCAATCCAACTCGGCTTCGCCTATCTTAGATCTGTCCCTTCTCACACTTCCCTTCTGTGCATCCTTTCAAACCCAGAGTAAAATGGACCAGGAGCTTCTTTCACTTATGGGGAAGGCTCTGTTTTAGGCAGTTAGTAGGAAATAGATCAAAGCACAGGAGAAAAGAGACAGAGAAAACCACCTAAGTGTGATCCTAGTCTAGCTAAAAGGAGCTGGTGTGACTCTTGAAATCCAGCATTATTTACCAGAACAGGTAATTCAGATGATTTAAGGTAATTGTATTGTGGCGCCTACTCTCTAAGTATTTCCCATGTAGTGGCAGGAGGCAACTGGTAGTCAACTCAGGGTTCAGTTACACTCCTGTCCACCTCCACATAGAGAACCGATTAATAAGAGTTCTACTGATCCCCCAGAATTCTGTACCATGAAGTAAAAGGAAAATAATGTTTGCCTACAAAAAGCAGATTGTAGCAGATGATTACCATACCCACGGGGCAACGTCAGGAATAGACCCACCGAATGTCTAATTCCATGAGCCACGCATCCATGCATTACTAATACAGACTCCAAATCATAATTCCCCGAGCTTAGCAAGACCAGACTAGACATCATATGTCCCCATCATGTTCCTCCACGCCTCGGTGCCTTTGTAGAGTCTGTTCAGCCAAACAAATCGCTCTTCTACTCTCGTTTGCTGGGTTTGGGCCCAGCAAATTCCTATTTATCCTTTAATAGTTAACATAACATCTGCTCCACAAGCCTTCCCAGAATTGCCCTCTCCCACGTGTACGCTCACAGAAGGTTGTTCAAACCTATCTCATTTCTCATTGTTAATACATAATCCATTGTACTGTGATCACACACACACACACACACACACACACACCCCTTTTGAGCTTCTTAGGGGTTTGAGAGCAGGGATGATTTTTTTTGTACCTAATGTTTAGCATACAGTAGGTGCTCAATACATTTTTATTGGAAAAAAGGAGGGAAGGAAAAAAGAAAATTGATATACAAAAAAAAAAAAAAAGAAAGAAAGGAAAACTGATACAGAACTCCCACTCAGATAGATATTTTCCTGAACTTTGTGCAAAGGAGCAACGTCAAAGCTACATAAGTCATTCTCCCTTATTCCAGGTGCAAGAGCCACAGTTCATACAGTTATGTTAGCTATCATGATGATTCAGTCAGCTAACCAGAGAAGAAATCGTGCCCAGCACTAATGCAGTTATATCATATCAACATGGCCTTGTTCTCATTTGAGTAATTAGGAAATATTGTGCTTAGAAATGAGGCACTGGTCCTACGAAGCAGGTCTGAGATGCCAGGCCTGAGGAAAATATACTTATTATTCCAAGCATGGGCCATGTGACATCAGATTATCCAGTGTTCCAACATGCCCTTGGCTTTGAATTGTCCTCGTGTTCCTGAAGTAAAGAATAATGTGTAGTTAATGTTCGCTTCACAGAGGAGAGAACGACAAAGGAAACCGAATGCATGTTCCAGCCGCTAAAACTGAATGGAAGAATGCATTTATATGAAAAGATGATGCAAATTGGAGAGAGTGGGGAGTGATGGGAATGGATGCTGAGGAACATCACAGGTAGGGAGAGGATGTATTCTGAAAAAAACTTTTCAAAAATACAAGTGTATTGAAAAATGCACTTTTCAAATACATGAGGCACCGACCCATGCTTGGATAAATCAGCTTTCTCCAAGTGGGCCTAATATTGAATTGCACTCTTATTAATAATAGCTGACATTTTGTAACACTTGCTTTAGCCACCATTTTCCCACATTATAATAATGTATTTATAAAGCACTTTCAGGTACATTATTTCAGTGGCTCATGACAACAGCCTTGTGGGGAGGTTATTAGTTTCCCTCATAAGCTAGGCATCCTACACGAAGACCATGACTCTACCTACAAGTCTGCCATGGCCTGGTTCACCGAGACATTGCCATGGCCCGCTGAGGAAGACTGCCTTAGATTTATATTTTTTCTTTTTTTTTTTAATTAACATATAATGTATTATTTGTTTCAGGCGTACAGGTTTGTGGTTCATCAGTCTTACATAATTCACAGCACTCACCATAGCACACACCCTCCCCACTGTCCATCACCCAGCCACCCCATGTCTCCCACCCCCCTCCCCTCTAGCAACCCTTAGTTGGTTTCCTGAGATTAAGAGTCTCTTGTGGTTTGTCTCCTTCTCGGTTTCATCTTGTTTCATTTTCCTTTTTCTTCCCCTATAATCCTCTGTCTTGTTTCTTAAATTCCTCATATCAGTGAGATCATATGATAATTGTCTTTCTCTGATTGACTTATTTCACTCAACATAATACCCTCTAGTTCCATCTACGTTGTTGCAAATAGGACTGCTTTAGATTTCAAGTAACCCACTCTGTCTCTGCCCACCCACCCCACTGCTCCCCCTAGCTGTGGGTGTAGTCCCACCCAAGAAGCAACTGGTGTCTCCAGGGCCTGCCAGGTTGAAAAGAAGACCTAAGCCTGAACTGTTCTCGACAAAATTACCTTCAAAATAGCACCTGAAACCCAGGTAAATGAGAAAATGTCCCGAGGAACTCTTCAGGCACACAAAAGAAATGACTTCTTTAGTGAGACCACCTCACTAAATAAACAAAATAGCAGGGTGGCGGGATGGGTGAGCCTGGTGGTGGGTGTTAAGGAGGACACGTATTGCATGGAGCACTGGGTGTGGTGCATAAACAATGAATCTTGGAATGCTGAAAAAATAAAATTAAATTAAAAAAAAAAACCAAACAAATTAGCAAACATCACTTGGCTCTTACCTTGCTACACCTCCCCAAAAGCAAGCCAGGTCCCCCCTTCCCAGGCCAATGAAGTAGGAGATAGGAGAGCTAACATGAACAAGTTTGGCAAAGAGAGGATTGGGTTTTCTTCCCTAACCTACAAGGCAGCCTTGGAAACACCAGACTCTCTATGCAACTAAAAAGCAAAAGGAAGTTCTGAGACAAGCTCATATCTTTTAAAAACTCCTTTCTTAGGCTCTCCAAGCTTATGGGAACATAAAATGGCCTTATCCCTTAAGAAGGGGTTTCCAGGGACGCATGGGTGGCTTAGTGGGTTAAGCCTCTGCCTTCGGCTCAGGTCGTGATCTCAGGGTCCTGGGATCGAGTCCCGCATTGGGCTCTCTGCTCGGCAGGAAGCCTGCTTCCCCTTCTCTCTCTCTGCCTGCCTCTCTGCCTACTTGTGATTTCTGTCTGTCAAATAAATAAATAAAATCTTTAAAAAAAAAAAAAGGGGGGTTTCCAGACCTTAAAGTGTCCTGTGCTGGTTGTAGCCTGTCACAGAAAGTTATCTACTAATCATAGCTCAGTAGCATCCTCTGTTTGTCTTCTTCCTAAAGCAACTTTGCTAAGCGATACTCTTCTTTCCATCTTGCCCCTGGAGACACAGAGAGGAAGGTACAAGAAGTACTGAGATTTTCCTGCAGTCATTCCAAAGCTTAGCAGGCACATTGTTTTTGTTCTTAATGAAACAATTATTAAAGATTAGGGGGTATCATTTTTCCATAAATGGCAAGATATTGCTGGCCAGAAATATTTAATCACTAGACAGTCTTCCAATCTGGCAAAAAGTAAAAGAGAATGATTTGGAATCGAGTGTCACCCTGAGCCAGTTGGCTCTCGTTGAGATTATTTACAAGAATAACAGAACACCCTCTAAACCCATGCGAAGAGTCAGCGAGACCTAAATTTGGGCCCTGGTTCAGCTGCTTAATGTGACTGTGAGCAATAGCTCCAAGGCTCAGTTTCCTCGTCGAGACAGCTGTTGCTCAGAATTTTCATCAGGATTAAAAGAAGTAATGTAGATATGTGACTTGGCACACAGTGCTCCAGAAATGTTGGTTCGTGTTATTATCTCTTTAATTGTATGGAGAGAATATCTGCTTATCAGACTACTGGGGGTTCAACCCAGGCACTTCAGGGAGGTGTAAATCAAAACCCAATATTTGGAATCATTTTTTTTCCTGTTTCTTCCCACTATAAACGAGGGACAGTCATATATGCTATTAAAATTGAGCTGGTAGAAAGGTATGGAAGTTTGCAACAGGTAGTCCAGGTACACCTAATATTCAGTTGCTTGCATTTTTTTTTTTTTTTTAAGAGGCTCCACACCCAGCATGGAGAACAATGCAGGGCTAGAACTCATGAACCTGAGATCAAGACCAGAGCTGAGATCAAAAGTGGGACACTTAACCAACTGAGCCACCCAGGCACCCCCAATGGCTTGCAGTCAATCGTATTTTTTTCCAAATGAGGGCAAGATTGGGGAGACATAATTAACGAGCAAGAATTTTCAGGCAATACTGGGCACATCTGCCTTTCTATGTGCAGGGAGAGAAAGGCTGACGGCCAATGCCTTAAGGGACCTTGGTATTTGTAGTAGGCTTCCAATTACCTGTTTGAGCCAGGCTTGGAAGAACTTTGGAATTGTCAACAAATTTTTAAGGAAACAGAGAGACCAAGATATTAGGTTAGCACAGCTAGTTCACAGGAATATTATGCTAGATCACAGCTCCACGCTCATATGTTTCTAACCTATTTAAACAAGAATGAAATGTCTTCTAATCTAAGAGGTGTGAAATTACCCGCCCAACCTCAAGAGGAAAAGTGCACTAGGAAGATGGGAAGCTGAGAGTAAGTTAATAAAGTAGATTTTTCCCCCTTTTACAAGTTTTTTAGCACATGAAATGTATCTTTACCCTGCAAGTTACTCCAAGACACATTTTTAAAATATTATTTACAGTTGCTCTCCAGGAGAGGATACATTTCAAATGTATCTTGATTAGACAGTCCCATGTAACAAAAGTTCCTTTCCTTGGAAATGCCTGCAGGAGTTCAGCAAACATAGTAACTTCGCTTGACTGTAACACTGATACGCTTTTCCTGTGCCAGCTTTCGCCTGCTCCTTTTTAAGACACAAAGAATGCCCATCTTCTCAATCTCCCTAGCTTTCAGGCCACCTGACAATAGCACAATGCAAATCACTCAGGAAGTACATATTTAAGTAGCCACTATATAACAGGAGTTTAGCAGAGGTGTCCTGGGGGAAAAGAAACAAAATCAATGACCCCCTGCAAGATGTGTGTATTCTCCTCATTCAAAGCCTCGCCCCACTATCTGTACCCACCTGCCAGGCCCACTTTATCTCTGTATGGCCCGGAACACCTCCCCACCCCGGCTCCCCAGCCAGGAATCTATCTCTTGCATAGCTACCAATCAGAATCAGTCCCTTGCTCAAAAATCCTCAAGGACTTCTCTCTATCAGTTAAGATTTGCATTTGGCAGCTAGTAACAGAGACCAGAAATAATAGTGGCTTAAACAAGATAAAAGTGTATTTTTCTTTTCTTTAAAGGAATTCTGGAGATAAGTGGTGCTGAGCTGGTAAGGCACCCCCTATAGTTCCTGGATCTTTGTGCTCTACAATGCACCTTCTATCCTCAGAAACAAAGGATGCCTCCTCAGGTTGCATCCATCTTATCCACCTTCCAGACAGCCAGAAGGGGACAGAGTGGCAGATGTCAAACTTTTTTTTCAAATGCCTTCAGGGGCCTAACGCAGTGCACCATACTTTCGGGGCACTCCTTCAATAACCGCCAGGTCCATGAATGAAGAAGTTCTGTGGTTGGATGATTTGTCATTGACAAAACTAGCAAATGTTAACAGGATACCCAGGGCACCATATTAGAAACTACACAGTATCATCTGAAAGTCGGAAAAGGACACCCTGCTTTAAAACGGCTATATAATTGGCTTTCCACCGTACTTGGCCTTCCCAGAGTTACAGAGATTTACTCTGCTGGGTTAAGGGACTGGGTTTCCAGTCCAAGGCACTGTACTATGCTGAAGAATCAAAGAGGGTTAAAATAAGGATAAGGCAACTTCCGACATACGCAAACTTAATGCATACATGAAAAACACTCAAGACTACCTAGCAGCGCGGGAATGCCAACATCAATAGGCATTTCAGAGAAGGGTACGAGGTCTGGGAGCCTTGCTCCGTAAAGGTGTGAGTCAAGGGATTTGTTACCGCACTAACCAGGTGCAAGCAGAAGAGGTAAAGTGTGGGGAGGAAAGGAAAGCCACCCAGGGCTGCCTGGTGGATACAGTAATTGGCCCAGGCTTGCCTGTGTGCAGTATGAAGGAGTGGAAGCCTTAGAAGAGGGGGTGATGGATAGGCAACCAGGGAGAAAGAGCAGAAAGTAAAAGTACGAACCATCTGTGCACAACGGACATCTGTGCAAGTTCAGCGTGGGTGTCCTAAAGGAAGTGTCTCCTCCAGAATCCAGGGCCTCTGGGTTTCAGTCCTGCCTCAGCCAGCCACGAGGTGAGTAACTTTAGGCTGCTGACAACCTCTCAGGGCTTCAGTTGTCTCAAAAGAGGGGCTTGGGCTAGATGATTTAAGGTCCTTTGCCGGCCATAAAGTGACCATCACTTGGTACCAATGGCTCCTGTGTTAGCAGATGCAGAAAAGGTTGGTGAAACCTAGGAGAATGAGTGAGAGCAGGTTAGACACAGGGAGACAGGATGTGGAACCATCGTGTGGGAACAAAGTGCCAGAACCAGGAGGCCCCTCTGCAGCTCTCCACCACAGCCCCAAGGTGTTTTCTTGGACGGAGAGAGCACGGAGCCCAGGGAAAGCCTCTTCTCATATGCAGGCTGGGTGCGGCTTAGTCCAGAGACAAAACAAAACAAAACAAAACAAAACAAACCTAATAAAATAGCAAGCACACACGTAGCTATTATTTTTATGCAGGCTTTGTTCTAAATTGCTGACCTATTTTTAATTTTTTTTTTTCCTGGAGAAAGATGGCTATAAGATTGCAGAGAGAGAGGCAAAGCAGGAAACAGAATTAAGGTATGTAAAGCACTTGGGCCATGGGCACTCCTCCTGGTCCTCATGGTCCTCACTGCAGACAAACCAAAGGGCTCAAGAAGACCCCTACCCCTCCCCGCTCCTCCCACATAACCACCCTCTGTCTTCTCCAGACGAGCAGTGGGTCTCCCACTGACGGAGTCCCTCGGGTGTGTAATCCCAATCCTGGGCCCCCGGCTGCCACATTCAGTGGAGGACAGAATACAGATAAGTGGTTAATTCCTCCCTCTCCCTTTCCATCAGCACCATCTCCCGATTTTGAGGGAAGATGTGTTTGATTTTGTTTCCCTGTCAGAGGGGAGGCGGGGAGGCGAAGGGCAGGAAAGAGAAAGGAAACAAAGAGAAGATGTAGGAGCTGTTTCAGGCCTGGTGTTTCCCTGGCGCTGCTGTTTAGCGCTTGTTTTTGAGAAATATGAAAAGACTGACACTCTTCCCAGAGACTGGAACAGAAGTAATCGGGACCGAGCTGGGAAGTACAGGTCACTTAGATTCGCTCCCAAAGCCCCTGAACTGATGGCTGAGGAAATGAACAGGGAGCCATGAACGTGCCAACACCTGCTTCCACCGGAGGGACAGCTTCTCCTGGAGTCACAGACCAAGGGCAGGGCGTTATCTCAGTTTGGCCAGCAGAGGTCTCTCTTTTCCTATCTTCAGGGTTTGTTTGTTTGTTTGTTTGTTTTTAAACAAAAACAAAAACAAAAAACAGAACTCTGGGTTTGCTCGTTTTTCTCATCCCTCCTCTGAAGTCTCCTTCCAAAACCAAATAAATGGTGAATCCTTTGGCCAAACCATTTGTAAACATTCCAGCCAGTTGCTCAGTAAAAATGGAAGGCAAAAAAAATGTTGAGCTATTTGAAGAAAAACGATTCGGTATTCACCACTAGGCTAAAGATTCACACCCACTGTCCCCGCAAAGGGCACACCAGGGGCACACCCCTAAAACGACAGGCCACTGGCTCATCATGTCAGAGAAGAGAAGGCAAGCTGAACTGGCAGCGGGGGGGGGGGGGGGGGGGGGGGGGGGGGAGCCCTAGTGGTGGGTAAGATGCACACTTTCAGCTTCCATCACTCAACAGAGGACACCAGGAGGTGGGATTTGCGGGGCGCAGCAGGGGGTCCCCCACTAAACCAGCAATGTATTGGTTGTGACCAGTATCTGCCCTGATGGTCCAAAGACTTCACATCCCCTTTGTTTACTGAAACCAGAGTTTGAAAACATGTTTTCTGTGGTGTGTGTTGAACAGCATTGCAAAGAAACACAAAGGTGCCAGCCTCAGCATTCTTGCCCACATCCAGTGGAAATGATCCTGATCAAGACTAAGGGCTTTGGGGCACCTGGGTGGCTCAGTGGGTTACGCCTCTGCCTTTGGCTCAGGTCATGATCTCAGTGTCCTGGGACTGAGCCCCACATTGGGCTCTCTGCTCAGCGGGAGCCTGCTTCCCCCCTCTCTCTCTGCCTGCCTCTCTGCCTACTTGTGATCTCTGTCTGTCAAATAAATAAATAAAATCTTAAAAAAAAAAAAAAGGGACTAAGGGCTTTGACTAGAATTAGATTAAAGGAGGATAATAATCAAGTTTAATTGAACCTGCACAAGTCAGTTGCTTAAGTAATGTCTTACAAAGAAATGGCTTTCCTATTGCTCTTAAAGTCAGGTCCAGAATCCCATCATGTCTAGACCTCACCATAACTCCACCAGAGTTCGCATTCCCGCTGTCCTGGTTCATGGCATCCCAGCCACAAGCACCTTCTTCCACTTCCTCAAAGTCCTTCCCCAACTTGGGGCCTTGGACCCCTCTGCCTGGGTCACTCTCCTTCCGTTCCTCCCTTAGTCTCCAGGTCTCAGCTGAAAGTCATTTCCTTAGGAGAGATTTCCTCGCCACCATGGCTAGGTTAGGTACCCCGTGTCAAACTCTTAGGGCATCCTACAGAGCAGCCGTTAGGACACAGGGGACTTACAGCAAACTACAGAAGGCCCCACGTGGAGAGCTGGATTTTTAATGGCTTGTTTCTCTTTGGCCAACACAGGCAGACTTGGGGAAAGAGTTAGGATTTCAGCCCCTGCTTTGCTCCCCCAGCTGAACACCTTTGTAGGGGGCCCAAACTGCTGGAGCATAAAACAGAAGCTCTGAGATCCCTTCGGAACACTAGAGCAAATTCCATTTAATAAGTACGGCTGCAATTCCCTGTCCATCTCCTCCAACAGCCTGAAGAGGGCAATACTCCTGTTTGTCTCCCTGAAGACACAGAGCCTGGCCCGTAGCAGGGGCTGGACGAGTCTGCATGCAACAATGAAGCAGTGTTTAGCACCACTGAGCAACCACAAAGTTATCACGGGCTTTTTCCAGTAAGATAATAAACGTTCACTGTTCCGTCTACACTATTGTATGATCATCTTCCTTTGACTCTTGTGAATATGCGGTTTTTAGCCAAAAATCAAGAATCTGGCTTCCCTGGAAAATAACCTGATCCACGTGGATGGACTATGTGATTCTGAGTAGGAAACAGAAATCACAGAATCATAAGCCAGAAGGAACCTATAAATCATCTTAACTTCCCCACTTCACAGGAAGTCAAGGATTAGAATATTTTCATCTATAAAATGGACACTGGATGCCATGATCTCCCACAGCTGGTATTCGGAGACTCTAAGATTTGCCCCAAGTCAGTCTCATGGAGAGTCACAGCTCAAGACTGGTCTGCTAACGAGAAATTTAAAACAATCTCCCCAGCACTACGTCCTAAGTAATAAAACTAAGACAGGGAGCTAATCTGTTGAATTCTGGGCAGGAGTCCTGGGTGTGCCAAATGCCAAAGATCAAGGAATGTGAGGTTTGGGATAATGTTACCCATAGGATCCCTTGTGCCAAAAAGATGGAATAGGGCACACAAAAATTTTTTCAGGGCTTGTTAAGATATTCCTGAGTTAATGGGAATGATATTTACACCTCATTTACGTGCTCTGGAAGCATATACCCCAAAACGCACTCCTCATAATTCATATATGGATTTAATGATATCTGAAACTAAACAGACAGACAAATAGAAGGGAAATGAATTATAGAAATGCTTGTTCTCTGCCGATGTCTGAGAAAAGAGAACGAGAGACACGAAGAGAAACTTATTCTGCATTCCATAACTGTAAGGATAAATATTTTTCAAATTTGAACTACCTTTGCGGTTGTTTCTTATTAAAAGTTTTTTATAAGGGGAGGCCGCCTGGGTGGCTCAGTCAGTTAAGTGTCTGCCTTCTGCTCTGGTCGGATCCCAGGATACTGGGATCGAGCCCCGCATGGGGCTTCTTATTCAGCGGGGAGCCTGCTTCTCCCTCTCCTGCTTCTCTTGCTCGTTCTCTCTCTCTCTCTCTCTCTGTCAAATAAATAAATAAAATCTTTTTTAAAAGTAAGTAAGTAAATAAATAAATAAAATTTTTTTGGACCAAAATGGAGTCATACCATAAACATTGTTCTGTGCCTATTTTAATATTATTGACTTTTCCTACGAATATATAAAGGAACCAAGGGTGTTTTAATGGCTGCAATCTGTGTCATTCTTGGATATACTACAGTTGATTCGAATAATCAATCCCATATTCCCATGTCTAAGGAGTTGTTGTTTTTTACTCCTTTGTTCCTTTTTATAATCAAATATATAACTTCATAAAGATCAATATATGGTAAATATATCTTTAGTCATACATCTGATTATTTCCCAAAAGTAAATTTGTAGAAGAGGAATTATTAAAAAGGAAACCCACAGTCTACAAGGTAAAACGCAATGTGTGTCTGTGTGTTTTTGTAGGAGAGATTTCACATTTTCCCACGTGGCTGTCTATAATCCTGCCACCTAAAGCCATTTATTCCATCATACAGTCTCTACTGATCTGATATTTTGTGCTTATCATATACTAAATTCTGCCTGAAGCTTTTAAGAGAATAGAGAACTTGAAGGAAACCCCTGGCGAAGGTGGTGATTTGGGAGAGGCTCAGATTATCAGCCAATATACAGGAATTAAAACTGGGAATGAATGAGATGTGTCAAGAAAAGTGGCCGGACTCACTTTAAGAGGCTGATTCAGAGGATTTCTGTGAGCAAAAAAAGGTGACCCTAAGCCGTAGACTAGGTTTAGGGTGGATGACAGGAATCTGATGCTGAATGTGAAAGGTGGTCATGGCTTCCACACATGCAAACTCTGCTTCTCCGGTCACCAATGAAGCCCCGGGCGGGGACACGATCACTCAACCTTGGATAGAAAGGAGGGAAGGAGAGGTTAAACTACCAAGAAAGGATAATGGCCAACTTTGTATCTGAGTGATGCTAACTGTGACCGTATTTGCCTTGACTTATGTGTTCTGTATACAATTTATATTCCCATAGTTTTAAACTACAGTTGAGCATGTTTTCATGTTTTAAGAGCCTTTTGTATTTCTTTTTCTGAAAACTGCCTTCATATCCTTTGCTTATTTTCCTGTTGGTTTGCTTTTTTTTTCATTGATTTATAGAAATTCTATAATTATCAGGGAAATTAGCCTTCCAGTATATGGGTTGTGGAGAGTTTTCCCAGTTTACCATTCTATTTGTTTGGAGGGTGTGTGTTACTGATTTGGTACCACAAACAAATCTATACCAGATCCTTTCTGAGGTAATCAGAAATGGCTCTAAACTCAACAAATACTTTATTTAGGTTTTTAAATAAAATTGTGTTAAATAGGGCACCTGGGTGGCTCAGTGGGTTAAGCCTCTGCCTTTGGCTCAGGTCATGATCTCAGAGTCCTGGGATTTAGGCTGCATGGGGCTCTCCGCTCAGCAGGGAGCCTGCTCCCCCCAACCCCCCACCCCCTCCCCCACCTCTCTGCCTATTAGTGATCTCTGTCAAATAAATAAATAAAACCTTTAAAAAAAAATAGTGTTAAATAGGGGTGCCTGGGTGGCTCAGTCAGTTAACTGTCCACCTTCAGCACAGGTCATGATCTCAGGGTCCTGGAATCGAGCCCCTTGTGGAGTGGGGAGCGAGCTTCTCCCTCTCCCTTTGCCACTCCCCCTGCGCGTGTCGCGCTCTCTCTCTCTCTCAAAAAAATAAATAAAATATTTTTTAAAAATCATGTTAATTATACTTAACATACGATTTACCATTTTAACCATTTTTTTTGCACTATATTGTTTATTAAATAGCCACAAAAATTGTTCTTCTTAAGGGTAATAACAGCAGTAATTAAAATTGAGAAACATATTTACAGGGTTAATATAGTGCTGATTGTGGTTGCTTACTTGAGAATCCAAAATATGAACTGGATGTTATATTGTTTATAAATATATATAATGATTAATATCTATTAAATAACAGGTACTGTGCTAAGTAAAATACAATATCCCACTGACTAGGTTAATAACCCAATGAGAGAGCTAAAGGCATTCTCATTATAAAGCCAAAGAAATAGGAGCTTTAAAAGGTGAAGTAACTTGCAAAAGCTTTTATAGGCAATGAATTAGGTGACCAGGAATCAAACACAAGTACTCTTGACTCGAGCCTGAAATGCAACCAGCGTCTCACAAAGGATGGGACCCACAACACTGTGTGTGAGATTCTTTCAGGCAGAACATGGACAACTTTAAAATTTTTTCCAGTAGTGTGTGTGTGTATGTATGTATGTATGAATGTATGTAAGTATGCATGCATGTAGGTATCTATTTTTTTATTAGGGTTTAACACATATAATTTACCACTTTAAACATTTTTTAAATGTACAGCTTAGTGGCATGAGGTACATTCACACTGTTGTGCAACTATCACCCCTATGTCATTGCCTCTGACTTTGCTGATAGCTTTCGCCATACGGAACCTTTTTCACTTTTATGTCATTGAATTTAACAATATTATATTCAATAGACTCTGCTTTGTTTCATATCTAGAAAGACCTTCCCAACTCTCAGATTAGGTTTTTTAAAAATCCTCTGAACTTTCTTCTGGTATGTCTATAATTTCATTTTTTTACACTTCACTCTATCCTCCAGGAATTGACCCTGGTGTAAAGTATGAGATAAGGATCCCACTCCATTTTTTTAGATGCCTATAAGAAATAGATTTCAAACTAGAAAAATTCATTTAAGTCCAAATGGGAAAACAGCCAAGCAAAAGCATCCAGGAAAATTCTGAAAAAACAAAGAGAAAAGGACTGGTTGGGTATGGAGGATTAGTGCTACTAAACATTAAGACATAATTCAAAACTTGCAGTAATTAAAAGAACATAGTCCTAAGTGCATAAACTGAGAGAACAACAGAATGGAATAGGATAATCAGAACTTACCAGAATTTAGTGTAAAAGTATAGATTTAATTGTCATCTTTATCACGTTGAATATTTCTATCCCAAGAATATGATGCACCTTTTCATTTGTTCAAGTCTTCCATTAGAGATATATCCACAGAGTGAGAACCCTGCTCCATCTGCCCCTGCCTTCCTGTCCACTGCAGAGTGGTAGTGAAAAGTTACCTGTAGACACTTTGTTTGGGGTCTAAATTGTTTTCCAGACTCATTCCTAACATATTGGACTCCTTAGTCTCTCTATTTACATAATGTGGAAAGCTGTTATCACGTCTGATTTCATCAGACAGATCTGTACCATATTTCCAGTCTGGGCTCAAACCCAATACTAAGTGTTAAAGATGAAACAGTAGGTGTTAGGTGTTGGCAGTTTCCGGAGGCTCAGTTTGGGCCTCACTTTCAGTTGGGAAGTTCGGATGGCAGCTGGAAGTTACTTACTCGTCAGTATTACTAGTCCCCACTCTCAAGTTATCATAGGTGCCAGTCTAGAACAGCAATGTCCAATAGAAATAAAATGGGAGTCATATAAGGCAACTTAAGTCATAAGGCAACTTAAAATTGTACACTTAACCATGTTAAAAAAAGTAAAAAGAAGCAGGTGAAATTTAGTATTTTTTATTTCATACAATATATCAAAAACATGATAACTTTAATATGTAATGAATATAAAACTTACTAATGAGATATTTAACATTCTTTTTCCTACTGATTCTTAAAACCTGGTGTGTATTTCACAGTTGCAGCACATCTCAATTTGGACTAGTCACATTCAAGTGCTCAACAGCCACATATGGCTTCTGGCTACCATATTGGACAGTACAACTCAGAAGATGGTAATGACCAAGGAAAGTTGCTTAATTTACTGGATAGCCATAAAGTTCAAGGTTGGAAATTCAGTATCTCAAGGGTCTAGAACAGACTTTGGAGGTAACTAGTCCTCACACTCACTTGATACATGTGTCTTGTCTATAATGTCCCTATCAAGGGGTCATCCGGATTAGTAACTGATTCACACTTCAGGAATGATGAACTCAATGCTTCCTGAGGCTAGCCAGTCCATCTGGGGGCTTTCTTAACTCAAACAAATTCTTTCTAAGGGCACAGATAGTTTGGTTTATGGTGGTCCAAGGAGCTCAGTTAGGTTGAGCTAAGTAAAGCGTTAGCTGGGTTAGGAAGGATTGAAGGAGTTAATTAAAAAAATGACTGGGGAAGTTAAGAACTGTTAAGACTAAAGGCTGGACTGAAGGCTGAGTTGGACATCTGGTTAAAATCGTTAGCTACAGTGCTAGAAGAATAACAGAACCCCACAATGTATGTATATGTGCTAGCTTCACTAACCTGAAGATAGAGTGATTTGAATAATACTTTGAATTATTATAAACTTCTGAAATTTTCACAGCAAAGTGAAACATAATTGGGCTATAATTAGTAAGGGCAATCATTTCTATTAGACCTGTAATACAAATAACATTATCCTAAACCTTACAGGACTTTATCAAAAGAATTAATTACCAGACCCAGAAACCAAAGTCACGTCAAAAGTCATATTCCCTCTCTCATTTTTTCTCCTCAATTTTATTTTAACACTTGTCCTTACTCAAAAGCACTCTCGAAATCAGAGAGAAAACTTTTTTAAAAATCCAATAAAAATGACAGCAACTGGCTGAATTATGATGCATGCTAGCTGAGCAGCGCTTGAAGTAATAGACCTGAGCTATATTTACACCTCCCCTGTTTCTTTCTTCTCCCCCCACCCCACCCCCCTGTTTGTGAGGAGATGTTCTTTTCTGGGCCAACTTCACCCCCAGCCCCAGCCCTCCCCAGGTCTACCTTTCCAAGGCAGGGGAAGGTGCATCCTCTCCCGGGATCCTGTCAGCAACTCCCTAGCACCTCTGACCAGCAGCCGGCGAAACGGTGCGCCCTGGACATCCATTAACGTTTTATACTACATCTCTGTCCCCGCCGAAGCTATTCAATTTGTTTACCGCGGCCCCACGCTCCCCTACCCGCCTGCACAATGTCAACCGCATTTCGGGGCAAAATGTTGGCACAGATGCTCCGCCCACCCCCCCACCCCCCCGCCTCCCCCAAACCAGCTAAAACACCCCACCTCGGGCCGCCGCAGTGGGTTTCATAGTACGAAGTGGGGTACTGTATTTTTTACAAGAAAACAATCATCCGAAAAAAAAAAAAAAAAAAGAAAGAAAGAAAGAAAAGAAAAAATTCAAACTGCACCGGCCGGCCAATGGGGAAGGAGCGGGAGGTGGGCGGAGAAAGAGCTCGCCCGGCGGCGCGGGCGCGGGGGCTGGTACCGCAGGGGATTTGTGAAAACGCGCCGGGCGCACGGTTTGGGACTTTTTTTTTTTTTTTTTTTTTTTTTTCCCTTCCCCTTTCCTCTCTTTCCTCCCAAACCAGCTAAAGCGCGAGACTCCGCCTGAAGCTGCAGCCTTTCGGATCCACCTTAAATCTGCAGTGGACTCGGCGCAGGGGTCAGTGGGCGCAGCCAATGCCAATCAAGTTTACAACCACCAGCAAGGGAGGGAAAAAAAGGAAAAAAAAAAATAATCTGCAAGTTCTCTAGTCCTACACACACTCAGACGGACGCACGCAGTCACATACATGGGCACACAATAGGAAGGAGGGGGTGGGGGGACAGGCGCCCGAGTTGGAGGGGGGAATGTTTGCAAAACGCTCGTTTGGGGCTCAGTGCCCGCGGCCCGAGCGTTCGGGGAAGGCGCGCGGGAAGCGCGGCCCGACCCGAGCGCCATGATGGTCGCCGCGGTTCGGAGCCCATTTTCTGGAGGGGGAGCAGCAATGATGCAATCCCCCAGCCCCGCGTCCCGGCCGCGCGCCCTTTTCCTTGCCTTTTCTTCGCGTTCCTTTGAGGCGCGTCGACGTTTCGCGCCCAAAACGCACCGATTTCTTTTTGTATTTTCGCTTTCTAATAATTGCCTACTGTATGTCCCCACGCGAGACAGACCTGGGACGCGGGCGGCCGCACGAGGACTTTGGCGTCCGTGCAAATACTACACTTTCGCTTCTGCAGGGTCCGACTGAGGCTGACCCCACCCCACCCCACCCCACCCCCAAGCGAGCCGAGATCCGGGAGGTTCCCCCCACCCCGACCCCGGGTGGGCGGAGGGGATCTGGCAGGACCGTGGGCCCTCCTTCCCTGCCCCCACCCCCCCAAGTTCGTCTGCAGAATTTTTACCTTAATGTTGGCGGGGAGGGAGGTGAGCGGGCGTTGGGTGTGGCTCAGGTGAAAGAGATGGCAAATTAATAAAAAGAAATCCACACTCTGAAAAGCAGATTGGAGATCCTAGACGTGCATTTAAAACACCTTTTCAATCCAAAAAAACCTTATGAAGAGCAAGTGTCTACGCTCACAATGATGAAGATGAAATGGCGAAGGCAGCGTTTCCCGGCCGCCGGGAAAAGTCGCTAGGCGCGGCCGGGGCGGTGGGCGCTCCGTGGCCTGAAAGGCCGCGCGCCCCGCTCCAGTCCTGTGGATTTCCACTGTCCCCTACGTCCCGCAGTCATGCACCTGGCCCCACATTTCCCCATTTATTCCCTGCCCCAGTCCTCCACGCTGGACAGCTGGGGATGCGTGTTGAGGGGGTGGGGGGGTGGGCTTTGCAAAGCGGCTGCAAGGTTGGAAGCGACCCGCAACCGGCTGTGGCGCTCGGCCCCTCCTGCGGGCCGCTGCGGTCCTCCTTGGCCCCCCGCGAGCCGGGAAGCCTTTCGAAATGCGCGGGGCTGCGGATCATTGGAGCCCAGGGTGGGAGTGGGAGCGGGCTGCTGCCCCGAAGGCTCCACTGACTCGGAAACGTTCTCCCCGTCGCTCTGATCCCCCCACCGCTCTAGAATTGGCAAGGTGCTGGTGTGGAGGGTATGAATGTGGAAAGAAGTGGGGGGCTTCCGCTTCTTTCTTAGCCCGGAGGAGAGATGATGAGGGAGGAAAGTTGGTGAGAAACCGCCCCGCGCCACTGCGTGGGCCCGGGCGCAGCCGCCCTGCACCGCCTGCGGGCGCCCGGGGCGCGGGAACTGCGCGCAGCGACCCCGGCGGCGCGGGCGCTGCAAGTGGCAGACAAGCAGTGAGACTCGATGGGCTTTTCGTCCCGGGGCGCCAGCCGCCGGACCCCGCCGCTGCCGGGACGGGAGGGTGCGGGGCTTCGGGGCAGTTTGGAGAGAGGACGACGCACGGGCCTGGGCAGCAGGGTGGTGGGTGGCTGGCGCCCGCGGCCGCATCCCCTCATAGGGACGCCCGCGGCGAGCCCCGCCGTCAGGGGCCAGGGAGAGGACGCTCCGAATATCGGGGACGCACTTGGAGAGTTGACACAGACGTGGAAAGGATCGACCCGGTGACTCGGGGGCTGCGATCCTGTGAACGTGCCTGGCGCGGCAAGCATCCACTTCTTCCTGGCCCAGAACTAAAACGCAGTCTCTAAAAATTCACATTAAAGATGCCTTTTGAGGAAAGGAAAATGGGGGTACAGGCAGCAATGAAGAGGATTTTTTCTTTTGTCAGAGACTTTTTGAAGTACGCTTTTTGGCTCAGAAAGTAATTTTATTTCATTATTTCCTGACTCTCCATTCCTTCCTTCCCATTTTGAATTGTTTTCTTGCTTTCTCAGTGTCTTCCTGAAAAAACACCCATCTGCGTGTTTTGAATAGAATCATAAAAACACCTTTAGCCTTTAATTAAAATAATACCTACTTAGAAGATGTAGCCCAGCCACCAAAGGACCTTCTTTTCCCTTCCCGGCAGCAGAAGAGAGACGACCTACCCCCTCCACACGCCTTTTTTTAAAGCAACTTCTGGTCAAAATAAGCTCAAACTATCTTGTTTAGAGTCCCTTTTGGGGTGCGAAAATGTAAATGCAAGTATTTGAGGGTAACAGTTTAACCCAAATTCAGATTTTTGCAATTTAACCATCTGCAGATGCCTAGAAAAAATAATTTACTTTTACACCTTAGCTACATTTTTAAGAGAATGTGAAATAACAGGAATCAGTTTTTAGTAAATTTGACTTTAAAAGGCCTTGTTTAAATTTTTTATTTAAATAAAAAAATATCTATCTCTGCCATGTGGATATGGGCCCCAAACCCTCAGATTTGGTATTCAGATTAACCAGTTTTAGGTTCTGTGGACTATCACCAGGAAAGTTCAAAATTGAGGAATTTGTCATGACCAGTTTAATTTGAAGAATACTGTTTTAAATTAGTGTGGAATGCATGCCAATTTCTAAAAGACCTATATATATCTTAATACGTTGGACAAGAGGTGTACATTAGATGGTCTAAGCAACTGCTCTCATTTCTCCCAACACTTCTATGTGTAAATACACAATTTAGAGAAGTCACCATGTTACTTTCATTTTCAGTCCTGCAAACGTGTGATCAGCCAGCCTACACTTACGTAAAAATTTTTGGTTCTGACACATATCCTATAAGACCTAAATATTTGAACTAATGAGAGTTTTAACAATCTTATTTATATGAAAATGTGGCTTTTCCACTTCACATGTCTAAAGCTTTGCTCATTCATACAGAACTAAGTGGAAAATAGTGACTACCACGTTCAGAGCCACATAAACATCATCTCAGACGTGGGCCTAAATTATCAAGATATTTGCCACTTCACATTATATTTTTGTAAGACTAGATTGCCAGGTCAAACACCTCAAGCTTAATAAAACACATTACAGTTAAACTCAATGAATAGCTATGGAAGGTTTATTTATTGATTGCTTCATGTTTAACAATAATTGGCATCTTCTTCACACATTACAAAAAATTATACTTGGCTCAGTATGCAACCTTTTAAGCATAGCCATATTATTTAACATAAGAAGGGAAAAAACCTATTCTACTCAATACAGCATTTACAAATGCACAAAACATGCCACTTTGGCTTGTATATGGTCTAGATTAAAAAAAATCTCTTTTTAACATAAATAAGTTAGTATAATTTTTCAGTGTCTTTACAGAGTTATGTACACAGGTACACTTCAAATGGTTTGTTTCATACACATACACAGGCAATGTAAAAATACTGTTTAAAGATGTAGTATCCATTTCAATAATTCCACGTGTGCTTTTCTCTCTACACACTTTCCTTTAAAAATACCATTTCCTTTGGACAGATTAACAAATAGAATGAGAAGCTTTAAATTAAAAATTATTTCATTATTTTTCTTAAGTGAAGTTGCAGATCTTTAAAAAATATCCAAGGATTTGGAATTATTTTGACCGTGTCTACATAGCCCAAAGTCCAAAAAAATTAAGAAAATTTCTCAACAAACCTGATAAAAATTAGATGGTCAATTCTGAGCATTCAGAAGTCCCTCATATACCCCAGATTTTTGCTCAGAATTACCTGGAATGACTACCTAATTGCTGAATAATTAACTGGTAAATTCCACTTTTAAGAGGAACTGGGGGGCGGCGGGGATGACTGAGAATAGGTGTTTTGTTGTTTTTTTTTTTTTTTTTTTTGTTTTTTTTTAAAAAAAAAAAAAAAAAAAGCCATTTGCCAGTATATATGGAATCATCAGAGCTCCCAAATGAAAAAAAGCTTCATGTAAAAATAATTGGCCATTATTTGCAACCAGTGCTCAAATTCGGATGCTTTTCTTAAATGAAGTATCAATTTTCACTGAAAGAGACATTACATCTTTAAAGAAAACAATTCAAACCCTTCCCAAAACCGCTTCTCTCCATGCAAGTCAAATATTTTACTCCTTGCTCTAAATGGAAGCAAGCTCTTCATAAGCCCCCCCCATGCCAATTCTGCAGCCCCACCCCAACCTCCCTTCCCCCAAGTTTATGTGCTACATAAAAGGTAAAAACTATATACACAGGTAGTACAATGAAGCAAATAAGGAAAAACCTAATTGCACAATGCTACATCCAATGCTTTTAGAGGCAGATCATTTAAGAGTGCCTAAAAATTTTAGTGTTATTGTGTTGTTGCTTTTCAGTGCTTATACAGGATGTCCATTCCATGGAGTCAGCGATATGTATTAAAAAATTTTAATTTATATCTTCCTTGCTTCATCAAACAGTGATGTATCTGATAAACAAGGAAACGTGCTCTTAATTCTGCAAAAGAAAGAAAAAATAACGAATTAGGAGAAAAGCACTAGAATAACATTACCAATGAAGTACAGGAATCATTTTGTCACCGTCTTAATTGTGAAATACCTAAGTGACAGAACAGAAAAGTGTGTACTAAAAGTTCATGACTATAGTCCTCTCCATCCAATGTTTCTTTCATTAGCTTTTTACTCTCCTCTATGTCATGTATTTTTGTTTATAGAGCAGTGGGTCTCACCAGTGGGCATTTCTGCCCCCCAAGAAACATTTGGCAATGTTTGGAGACATTTTTGGTTGTTAACACTGGGGGTGGGGAGAGTGCTACTGGCATCCGTTGGGAAAGGCCAGGGTTGCTGCCAAACATTCTACTAATGCACAGGACAGCGTCCCACAACAAAGAATTATTCAGCCCAAAATGCCAACAGTGCAGAGGTTGAGAAACCCTGGTCTAGAGAATTGGGGTCAAAGACGGTAAAGAGAGGAAAACTAAGAAACTGTAATACTTAAGAGTATCAGAATCTTCTAAATTTGAAGAACACCTGGGCCTATAACTTATAAATGCTTGCCAAAGAAAAATTCTAAACATTCTAGTTTCTTGGCCATATGCAAAATACACACATGAATGCTTTTGAACAAGTTCTTATTACTATTTCTAGTATTCTCTGAACTGGCAGTATTTACTAACAAATGCCTCTCTGTATGTCAGAATGGGGTCAGATCAAAATTCAGTAGGTGTGATTCACTGTGGCTCATCTGATGAGCTAGGCTACAGGTCACAAACCACACGTCCCAAGCTGCAGGCTGCTTCAGGAAATTTTTAAATCCAATTTTCCCACTTCATATATAGCTAAAAAATAGAGATTCTATAGGGATGTTTTGTATAAGCTTTGAAAAATGTCAGATAGGTGTGAAGAAATCATATATATGACATTATGAGCTAAAAACACAACAAACTAGAATCTCACCTTAATCTCTCTGTTCTTTATTCTTACCTTTTTATAAATGAGAATTTTAAAAATTAGTAACATCTACTGAAATCTCTTTATGTGCAAAGCTATGACTGTGTTTGGGGTTTGGGGAAGAGGTCATGGTCCTCGAAGTTATGAAGTTTTCAAACTATTAACATATACACTTTGATCATTACGGAAAAACCAATCTGTGGAAAGTGGAGGGCTCAATTATTCAAATTAACTATTCATATTGATCAGACTTTAGTAGATGGAAAAAAATCTCCACTTCTCTTGCCTAAGGTAGATCTACCCTTGCGGCCCTTGTTATCTATTATCTGTTTTCCCTACAAATAATCCCAATCATCCTGTTCTAGCACAATCAGACAATTAGTATACATATTCTGACTTGTGCCTGGACTGCTTAATCCAGCAAAGTTAACTTAACTTCTGGTTTGCAACTTCAGTGTTATCAGAAAATTCTGTAGGGACCTTAGCATTTTTCCATTTTATTTTGTTCCCCCCCGCCGCCCCCCCCCCCGGCCTTTTTTTTTCTTTTTTAATACACAGGGCTCATTTCCTGTTCTCCAAATTTGTAAGCAAACAGAGAAAAGTGGCAGTTTGTGAAAATGATAAAAGAATGTAATATACCTCTCTATTCACATTGTTAACAACTGGATTCACCACATATGAGCCATTTGTACCTAACTTTTCCCTCAAATTTTAAAATTTAATCACTTGCCATTTTCCCACATATACCTCAAAATCTGTTACTGAGTCAACTTGAACCTCTGGGAAATGAATTCTCATGAAGTGGGACTGAGGCATATCCCAGTTCTTGTTCAGATGGGGGAAAGAACCTATTGTTCCCAACAAGTTTTGGTGGGATTCAGAGGGACTGGACCTTCCTACTCATCAGTCTTTGGTCACAAGTACTTGGCTAGGACACCTGCTCTGGTTATTCAGTGTTTCAAGGAAAAATGATCTCGGGATGAAGAAACTGAAAAAATTACAGTATCCCCACCAGTGATTCCTAGCCTTCCCCATTCCTACTTTTCGACTTCCCAAAATATAAACAATACAAAAACCCACAAGCTCTAGTGTGCCAGCAACCACTAAGATCGGTATGTCAGGGTATGAAAACCCAATTCGGGGTGTCAGTTACGTGCTCCTAGCAATCAACCCACCGAACAGTTTACGTTTGACGTCTTCTGAGGCCCGGCTTCTTGGGCGTCTGCTCCACTGAACCCCCGTTCGGGGAACCGTCTGAGACATTTTCTTCTGTTCTGTTGGCTCTTTTGTTTTGAGGAGAGGAATCTAAGGGTAAGAGGGAGTTTTAAAAAGAACACACACAACCTTTATTAGGAAAACAATGGCTGACAGAAGCTGGCACAATAGTCAGGGGATGAAAAACCCACACCTCCACCCACAAGCCTGGATCCGTCATGCCCAGTGGCCTTTAAGGGCACAAAATGAGGTTGTTTTCACATAACAGAAGTGTATTCTACGCCCCAAAGCTCTCTCTCCATTGCCAAGAGGGAGGCCGCTGATAAACATCCCGGTGTAGTCACAGACCTACCGCTGGCTAGCGGGGAGGCACTGTGATGCTTTCGCTTGGAGAAATGGTCAGATACTACCCCCTGGGGCTCCTGACTTAAAAACTATCACCAGACAAGCGGTCAGCCGAACAGCATTTAATAAAAACCTAAGATTAGGGCAGTTCGCTCCCCGAAAGCTAAATCGGAATGCTCTGGGGGTGAAAAATTAAAAAAAAAAAAATTTTAAAAAAAAGCGGAGGTGAAGACCCTCAAGCAGGTCAAAGCGGTGCCCCAGCCGGACAGACAGACGGACATGTTCTGTTTGGGGAAGGGTCATTACCGTCTGTGGCCGGTCGCTTCCTTATCCCAGTGCACTGCTCCGCTAAGCCCGTCTGGTTGTCCGCCGTGTCAGTCTTTTGGTCTACCAAGTGTGTGTCCTCTGAGTTTGCCTGAGACCCCATTAAAGGCACCG
The DNA here is from genome assembly GCF_010015895.1 of Lontra canadensis. NCBI lineage: Eukaryota > Metazoa > Chordata > Mammalia > Carnivora > Mustelidae > Lontra > Lontra canadensis. Next base: position 19,839,803 of record NW_022631003.1, on the reverse strand, counting down.
CCTGGCGGGTCCCGCTGACGTCCTGGCTCTCCTGCGCCGGCACCTTGCAGGCGCCTTTGGGTGGCCGCGGGGGTCTGTAGTAGAACTCGGGCAAGCTGCCCTTCTCCACCTCCTGCCACTCGTATTTGCCCTCCAGGGGCTTGTGATTCTGGAAATCAAAATTCCACTTGCGCTGGCTTGCCTCTTCCATGTCTCTGCGGTGCTTCTCCAAGTCCCGGGTCAGCTCTTCGTGGTTGACCGGGCCGAAGAGGTTTCTGCAGGCGGAGGGCTTGGGGTACTCCGCCTGTCTGGCATCCATCCGCTCCAGGCTCGGGCTCCCGTTAGACACCCGCACGTTTGACATCTTCCTCCGGGTCTTCACTACCGCCTCGCGCGCGCGCTCGCAGAACAAAACTGAACAAAACAAAACGCCCCGACCCAGCCCGCACCCCTCTTATAAGCCCTGCGACCGCGCTCGGAGCCAAGAGAAACAAACACGGACAAGTAACTGCCCGAGCGTCAGGGGCGCGCTGGCTCTGCGGGAGGGGGAGGGGAAGCCCCGGCCAGGCAGCCGAGAGCCGCCGCCGATCAAGTGTACCGGCGAGCTCGAGGGCGGGGAGGGGAGGGGAGTGGAGAGAGGAGGGGGTGGCAAAGCCCGTCCAAGCCCGGGCGGCGGCGAGCCCGCGGGTCCCGCCAACCGAGCTGCTCTCCAAACCTTGCCGGCGTCGGAGTCGCGGAGCGGCGAGGCAGTGGGGACAGGGGAGGGGGAGAAAAACACCCCGAAAAGACGAGCCCCCTTTTTTTAGTTGCCCAATATGGCGGTGGAAGGGAGGCTGACGAAGAAGAAAATGATTGACACCGCAAGTCTATTTAAACAGAGCAGGAGATCCATTGGTTGCGGCGCCGGGAGCCGCCCCGCCGAGGCTGGCGAGCGCGGCCTTAAGGTGGCCCCGCGCGGCCGCGCCGCCTCCCCGCCCGCCCGCGCGCGCAGCCGCCGACAGCGCCGCCCGGAGATTGGCTGGTCGCGTGACTGCCGGAGGTGTGCCGCTGCCAGCAAACCTGCTCCGGCTGGCCTCGGAGAAATTAAAAACGAGACAAACAAACTCGCCAAACGGCCGGGAAGCCGGGGAGGGGCAGGAGGGGCGGGGGCGGCGAGGCCTCGGGTTCAGGTCCCCGCGCGGCGCTGCCTGGCGCGCCCGCTGCTCGCCCGGGGTGGAGGGGGCACGGAGGGGCCAGGATCCCGTGATCTCCAAGGTGGTTGGCGGTCGGTTTACGCCTTGGTGGCGATCTTGTTTTCCCCGCGGTCGCCGAGCCTGGGGGGTGCGGGCCGCTGAGGGAGGAGGCAGGCTGTGGAAGCTCTGCCCCCCAGCTGGGCTCTCGCCGGTGGGCCCTAACCTCTGGCACTGCGGGGAGGCAGGGTAGCCTGCGCCGAGGGTCTGGGAGCCCCCCTGCCTGGGTGCCTCGGCTGGGGGTGAGCCCTGGTTAGCTCACTCTGAATCTAGAAGTCTCTGCTCTTCTCGGGGAACGGGGGCTTTGGGGAGAAGCCGAGGCGAACCTGGACGCAGCACTTTTAATGTATTCTGAACCCAAGGTCTCCCTTAATAAAAGTAAGGGTTTCAAGATCAAGAAGTCCGCTGGTCTCCCAAGTCCCTAACGAACTTGGTAGCTGTCTCAGACACACTTCGGTTTCAAAAGCGAGGTTACACCCCTGACGCAGGTTCTGGCTTCCCCAGCATAGTTAAAGCCATTGACTGGGGCTGCGTGTGGGAACTCCGTCTCCTCTTCATTTTTCGATTCTTTCCTGGGGTTGTAGCAGTTCCCTCTACCTGAGTCCGCCGCCAAATACAACAGCCCCTTCCTTCCTCCACCTTTTTCTCCCACCAGATTCACTGCTCCTGCCCTCCCAGAACAGAATTTAGATGCAAGGGAATGCCTTTAGACAGACGGCTACAAGTCGTTGAAGGGGAAAGTAATCTGAAAGTCCAGGAATCCGCCGCCGCCAAATACAACAGCCCCTTCCTTCCTCCACCTTTTTCTCCCACCAGATTCACTGCTCCTGCCCTCCCAGAACAGAATTTAGATGCAAGGGAATGCCTTTAGACAGATGGCTACAAATCGTTGAAGGGTGAAAGTAATCTGAAAGTCCAGATTATGAAATGATTCATAAAACCCACCACAACCATATCCTCATGTCTGATATTATTACTTGGGCGTTTCTCGGCTCCCCTTTGCAGCTAGAAATTACCTACCAGAAGGATCCTGCACAGGGTGGTGGGACTTAAAACAGAAGGCGGAGGGGCTGTCCTATCTGAGGCAGAGCTCAAAGGGTCTTCTGCTGTCTCCCTCCATCCCCATACATATAATCTTGGTTTGGGACATAGTACATTTTACTGGAAACTAATCTCCCTCAGTTGTAATCGTACACAGCACCAGTGTTTTCTTACGCATCTATGCCACAGGTGAGTTTGATTTTTAACTTGTTTTCTTAACCACATATTGTGTGTTCCACTTGTGTGGCGGCCTGCCTCGCTCACCTCAGCACTCCAGAATGTCAGAGCAGGCAGGGCCCTTCAGAACACTGGGGCTCAACCCTCCCTTTTATACCACTGAGGAAACTGACAGCAGGAGAGGTTTCCTGTCCAGGGATGCCTAGCCAGTTGATAGCAGACCGGGGTCTAGAGGCAGGTCTCCTCTCAGACTGGTTCATTTTCTCTTTCTTTCCTCCCTAAAGGTTCAGGTTTTGTCTGCATTCGCCTGGGCTGTATGTAGCCTGCAGGTCCTCCTCTCTTACAAGTGATTCAAAATGGCTCCCGCTCATTCCCTGGGCTGCCTGCAGATGTTTCCTTGATGTGGCCTGTGGTCACTGATATTTATATGCAGCTGTCACTGGCTTTTCCCATCACTATGCACTAGTTCAACTAAAATGCAGATTCCAAAAGGACAAGGGTGATACCCAGAAAGCAGTGAGAGAAGAGAGGAAGTGTCCCAAACTTGTTTCAAAGTCAGGACTTCCTACCTGCTTAACAGAAAATATTTGTCTGATCCCATGAGAGCCTGAGTGAGAGGTCTTGTCTCTATTTTTCCACGTCGAATGCACTACTTAATTTACTGGGCTGGAAAAGGGGGGAGAAGGATGAGAAAATTAGGGTAGGCCTCCATACCATCATTTATACCCTATTCCTGAAAGTAGGTCATTGTTGACATTTTTACCTAATTGCTAGCCTACACAGGAATTCTATAATATATATAAGCATAAATTCACATGTAGGAATAAAGTACCACAGATATGTAAATGGAGATATTCCATTCCATTTCAACATACCACAAGAGTTGGATTTTATTAATGGAATTAATATCTTCCATAAAAGTAGAAAATCAGTAATTCCACCCCCTACGCACCCTGAATCTTTCTTCCAGTAATATGTAGGAGCACCATTTTGTTGCTTTGTTAATCCTGAAAAGTAAACGAGTCACAGTCACGCCACCTTAAGACAACGGGCCGCCTGCAGAAAGGCTGTGCTTACACCGACCTTGCTATGATCTAAAGTGTTTTGTTTACAGTCCAGGCACCGGAGATCGGTGCGGGTAAATAATGAGAAGGCAGGCGTCTGCTGTAGTAGCGACGAAGCGTGAAAAAAAAAAAAAAATACTACAGAGTCGGCAGGGGAAGAGGGAATGTGGACATCAGAGCGCCATCCTCTTGCGGAAAGCGTTCGGCTGCGAAAGAGTAAGCCACGGCGAAACGCTCAGAAAAACACCACGAAGGCGGAGCTTGGGTAGAATGCAAAAAGTTCCGCTCGCACTGCTCTAAAATGGGCTCTGCTTCCCCAGGACCCAGAATCTCGTCCTGAGCGGCGTTTTCGCAAGTCGTTTTCACTCCGGATAGTTTCCTCCTTAGAACGGAGCAGTGTCATGTAAGCCAGCCCAGATTTCCGTGTCCTTCACACACCGAGAGAGGCAGACCCCAAAATAACTTCAAACACCTGTGTGGTGGTCAAGTGTCCAAATGCGGAGGTAGTGCGAGCCCGCCTCCCAGATGCGGTCCTCTCAGTGAGGGGAAGGCCTGCAGCTCCCCGGTGTTTCTGAGAAGGTACTAGTTTCCTGGCCCAGCAGCCCCTCCCACCACAAGTAACCCAATTTTAATCCTTCCTCGAGGATGTTTATAATGAGGCAGCTTTTGCTCAATTTCGCTGTTCTCCGAAACCCACGTACTTTCAGTGTTTGAGAAAATTTCACAGTCCACTGTTTTTGACATTTTCATTCAGTGGAACAAATATTTATTAGGCACCTTCTACTAATTTGCTTATCCTTTTTCTCTTTCGACAAATATTTACTGACTGCCTTGGATATATCAGGCATTATCCTAGGCGCTGCGGATAGAGCAGTAAACAGATTTAGAGGAGGATGAAACTTACGTTCTAGGAGGGGGAGGGGAGACAAAATAAACACAAAATTACAGGAGGGAAAGATATACTATGTAAGGAAGTGATACGTGCTCTAGAGAAAGGATAAGCAGGGACAAGGAAAAGAGAGGGCTGTGAGGTCCTAAAGTGACCAGAGTGGCCAGAAAAGGCCTCACTGAGGAAGTGGCCCTGGGGAGAAACCCTGAGGACTTGAGAAATCAAACTGCGTGGATAGCTGGGGAAAGAGTGTCCCAATAAAGGGAACAGCAAATGCAAACCCTCTGAAGTGAGATCTTGTATGATGTGTTCCAGGAACAGCCAGAGGAGTGGTAGCAGGAACTCAGACCACACAAGACCATCTAGGCCTCTGTGGAGTTTTCTTTTTGGTTTTGTTTGTTTGTTTGTTTTTGTATGGTTTTTGTTTTTGTTTTTTATTTGACATGGGTGGGGGGTAGGGGTAAAAGCTGGGGGAGCAGCAAGGCGAGGGAGAAGCAGGCTTCCCGCTGAGCAGAGAGCATGATGTGGGGCTCTAACCCAGGACTCTGGGACCATGACCTGAGCGGAAGACAGAGGCTTAACCAACGGAGCTACCCAGGTGCCCCGCCTCTATGGAGTTTTTATCCTGGACTGAGTGATATGGGAAGCCACTGGGACATTAGGAGGTTTTAAGCAGCTGAATGATGTGCTCTTACCATATGTGAGGTATTCCCCACAGAGTTGTTCTCAGCAACATGGGGCTTAAAAGGATGACTTAAGTCACGATCCCTGCCTTTAGGAAGTATACATCGGGTGTGTGGGAGGCCACCATGTGCACAAAAAATTGCAGAGGTAGAAAGCGGCACCTGCAAGAACAGGTTACAAATATGAACTCCAAAGGAGGGAGGAGGAAGAAGCCTTCAAGGAAGTGATATATGAGTATATGTCTTCAGATCTTGAAGAAGGAGAAAAATATCAAGATTATCAGGATGTCTTGGTAGGGGTGGTAATTGGGGGATGGGATCAGACAGTTGGCAGTCCATGGATGGTATACTAAAAAACGAACAAACAAACAAACAAAAACCCCACTTTTACTCAGTAAGCAATGGGAACTAATGGAGCTTTTGGTGACGTGAATAACATGATCACTGTCCAGGTTTGCCTCTTGAACAAGGGGAAGCCTGGGCTTTGAGAGACAAGTGTCCAGGGACAGAGCTAAGTGGAAAGCTAGGTAGACAGTCCCATTACGGTGTTAATCCAAAGGAAGCTGGTGTTGGGCAAAGTATAGATATGAGGCAAGAGGGTAGAAGCATGGGTCACGAGACAAGGATGAGAGGATTTGGAACAGAGGTTTGGAGGCAATCTGGCACGATCACCTGAGCGACAAAGGCATAGCTCAGATGCTTTGTATGTGGTGATTATGGCCTCAGTGTAGGAGAGGCTAACTGCTAAGCAGCCCAAACTGTCTTGGACAACCAGATCTTTGCGGTGGGAAGTGGCATCCGACAATAGATGGGTATGAGCCTGAAGAGGCTGACTCAGGGAGGTCATTCAGGTAACTTCAGAGGCTCAAGCAAGGCTACAAGAGCATGAAGCAGTGCTGGGGAGGAGGGAATGAAAAGCTTAAAACAAACGTAGGATTGCTTAGGTAGTTTGAAGAGCAAAGGGGATTGGGGAAAGACAGAGATATGAAGGTTACTTGAAGGACTCACACTTAGGTATTTCAGAGTCATGCATTAAGGAAGAGCAGTCACACAGAGGGAGGAGGTAACAGAGATTGCTAGCTGTCCCCCCAGATCCATTCTTGCTTTGTCCCTTTGTCTCAGAATTATAACTGGGCTTGCAGTTGCCCAGCCACACTAAATTTCCCAGTGCGCAGATAGATATGGACTTATGAGCAGGTATTTTCCACAGAATATAAGGAAAAGTGGTATGTGGTCTCCCAAGTCCAGCGCATAAAACCTGTCACATCAGCTTCCTGCTGCTGCCTCTCTTTCCCCCTTCCCATGGACTATAAGGGTGAATACTACCACAACTTTGGAAGCCATATGTTTTTCATTTTGCTTTTAAGTAAGCTCTACAGCCAACATGGGGCTTGAACTCACAACCCCAAGACCAAGAGTCGCATTCTCTACTGATGGAGCCAGACAGGTGTCCTTGAAGCCACATGTTGAAGGTGATCAACCTGGGTCCCTGACTTGAAAAAAAAACATAAAAATTTCTATTTCACTGAACCATTACATTTGGGGTCTATTTGTTCTAGCATCCTGCAGTCAATTCTAATTAGTATAGAGGGGGAAATTGGGGAGATAAGGAATAGGGAAGATTAAGAATTTTGATACAGTCAGCATATACATTGAAACTCGATCCTCAGGAAAAGAAAGAGAGACTATATTTGTTAAGAGGGCTACAGAGATAATATTAGAAACATGAATCTGAACCATAATGTGAAAGGTTGTCTTGGTTGGTGGGGCTCTGTGAGACCTGTCCATATTTACAAATGTGCCATTAGTCATAAGGCTACATCAGATACTTAGTAGATTAAAAGTTACAGAGGCATGGGAATGAGGATGTACGAGATGTTCTCTGTTTATGTTTGTATCACACCGGAGGTATGCAACATTCATTGTTTCTTCACTGTCCCATGCTCTTTTCTCAGAGAGTCTGTTCCCTTAGCCTCTTCTGTTGAGGGACAGCTGATTACATGACACTGTTCCCATTCCGTTCCTGAACCTGACCAGATGAGGAAAGAGGAGGCGTCCTATTTGACCTAAACATAGCCAACCAAATTCGCTCTCCTGAAAAGTCTCAGAAACTTCAGTTAATAAATTGTAAGTTAGGGATTAATAAGGTAATGAAGATTTGGAATTGAAAGAGCTGTTTTAAGGGCACCTGGGTGGCTCAGACCATTAAGCATCTGCCTTCGGCTCAGGTCATGATCCCAGGATCCTGGGATTGAGACCCTGCATCAGACTCCCTGCTCAGCGGGGAGCCTGCTTCTCCCTCTCCTAATGCCTCCTCCTGCTTGTGCGCTCTCTCTCTCTCTCTCTCTCAAATAAATAAATAAATAAATAAAATAAAATAAAATCTTTTAAAATTTGTTTTAAAAATGAAAGAGCTGTTTTAAGAAAGGTATCTTTGACCCATATATGATGGATATGCAGATAAAGATCACCTATAGAGTGTCAGAAGAAAGAAACGGACATGTAAAGAGGGGTAGAGAAAAGAGACCATGGGTTTTAGAAAGACAGACAACCCCTAGCCACCAAAGACTCCCCAGTTTCTGGATCCCGAAGGTCATGAGGTCCAACTCCCTGGACTTAAGTTTTGTGGACAGCCCTGTGTTTATAAAACAGTTCCCCTCCCTTTTTTCCAAGCTAGTTTGTTAATGGGTTTCTGTTAGCAGAACCCAAGATGTTCCTGATGAACACAATAGTTTACATATTTGAAAGCAGTTTTTCTGGTATCATCACATTTGGCCCTCATAAGACCACAGTTATGAGACAAATGCTATTATGCTCCTCACAGATGAAGGCCTGAGACAGAAGGCTGAGTGTTCCAAAGCCACGCAAGAGAGCAGAAAAGGCACAAAGACCAGTGTGCCTGCTTTGTGAAGCAGTCCAGAGTCCAAGGTGATGACACTTGTAGAAGATGCAATGATGTGGTGGGTTTGTAAATTTTATGACTGAGGAATCATTGCCTAAACTTACCTACAATGCAATATTCATAAAAAGAGTTTCGGCGAGAGGGGCACCTGGGTGGCTCAGTCAGTTAAGCCTCCACCTCTTGGTTTCAGCTCAGGTCATGATCTTATGAGTCTTGGGATCCAGCCCCAGGCTGGTCCCTGTGCACTCAGTGGCTCAGTGAGGGGTTGAGGGGGGCGGTCTGCTTGAAATTCTCTCCTTCTGCCCCTCCCTCACCACACGTGTGCACTCATTCTCTCAAATAAATAAATCTTTAAAAAGAAGAAGAAGAAGAAGAAGAAGTTTCTGGGGGAAATGAGAGTTAAATTCCTGCAAAGAAAAGTAGCAACTTTGAAAGGAACTGGATTCAAAAAGGGCTGCAAATTGATAAGTGGGGTCATGCTTTAAAGAAAAAAATACCTCAAGCATCTCAACTTAGAGGCAAATAATCATTTCCAAGTAAAATGTAGTAAGCAAATGCAGATTTACTAGTATTGCTTATTTCATAAGCATGGGAAATAAATAGAAAGAACTGGAATTGTGACTGCATACCTGATTTATGTGATTTATTTACCTGATTTATTCAGTTTCCAAGACTGAAATGTAAGTGGACAACTTCTGGACTAGAACACGGAATTTGAGATAATAAACATGTTCACTACCAATTCAGTGTTTTCAGCCACATTCTATTCTTTAAACTGAGAAAACATGAAGGAGAAAACCTCCCTCGATTATGATCTCAGTCTTCAGTTTATGCAGTTACACTTAAAAAGAGAGAGAGAAGAGAAAGTGCTCATTTTCTACTCCTGACCACTCTCTGAATAATTGTTCACATGAATATTTGTTCATTCCTTCATTCATTAAATTTTTAATGAGCCCTTACCAGATGCCAGGCTTTCTGGGGACACAGTAGAAAACAAAGATAGCCAAAGTTCTGCTTTCATGCAATGGAGCTTATACTCAAGTGTGGAAGGCAGACAATACACAAACAAATAAGCATAGTGTGTCATGTTGTTACAAGTGCTAGAAAGAAAAATAAACTACTCCAGGGTAAGAGAGTAATGACGGCAGATGCTATATTAAAAGGAAAGAATTCATTGATAAAGTGACATTTGAATAGAGACCTCAATGAAATGAGGGCATTGACTATGTAATTTTCTGTGTTCTAGGCAGAGAAAATAGTAAATCCCAGAGCCCTGAGGTAGGAATGTGCCTGGAATGGCTGAAGAACAGTAAGGGAACTAGTAAGCCAGAAATAAAGTAGGGACAGGGAGGTAGGAAATGAAATCACACAGTAGGTAGGGGCCCAGATGAGGTATACTTTATAAGCCATGCTAAAGACTTTGGGTTTTATTCCATTTAAGATAATCTGTCTTTGAGCAGAGAGTTTTGATGGGACTTTGGCTAACTTTGATCACTTTGCTGAGTGGGAAATACTTCAAAGAAGCAAGAGAGAAGTAGAAAGACCAGGTAGCAGACCACTGCAATAATCCAAAAGGAGGTCATGTTGCCTCAGACCAGGATGGTAGCAGTGTAAGTAGAAAAAGGATAGAATTGATAGAGGTGTTTTTTAAAGCCATAGGCTATGGATTACCTGAAGGTTTGGAAATGTGTGTATCAGAGAGAGGAGTCCACAATGACTCCAAAGCTTTTTGGTCTAAGCAGCTGAAGGAAAGTGGTCATTTGCTGAAATGAGGTTGGCTGAGAGAGGGACAAATTTCACTGTGAATGCGTTAAGCTTGAGATATCGATAAACATCCAAATTGAAATGTTGAGTAAAAGCAGATGTATATGTGAGTCTGGAATTCAGGGGAGAGAAGTTTGTGTTGGAGATACAGATTTGGAAATTTTCAGCATTTAGGTGATGGGACTAAAAAGCCATGGGACCAGATGAGGTCACCAAGGAGGTAAATTTAGACTGAGAAGAAAAGAGACCTGAGCAGTATGCCTCCTGTATTACAACCTTTCGAAATCAAGAAGGTGGAAAGGATCTAGGCAAAGGAGACCAGAAAGGAGCCACAGACTGGAGTGGAAGAGAGCCTAGAGTGAGGTGACCCAGAGACCAAATTAAAGAATGTGATTCAGGGAGAGAAAGATCAAATGGTTCAAGTGCTGCTGATAAGAAATACGAAGACTGAAGATCCACCATTGGATTCTGCCATGGAAGTCACTGGTGATCTTTTTTGTTTTTTTTCCAAGATTTTATTTATTTATTTGACAGACAGAGATCACAAGTAGGCAGAGAGGCAGGCAGAGAGAGAGAGAGAGAGGAGGAAGCAGGCTCCCTGCTGAGCAGAGAGCCCGATGCGGGGCTCGATCCCAGGGTCCTGGGATCATGACCTGAGACGAAGGCAGAGGCTTTAACCCACTGAGCCACCCAGGCGCCCCGTCACTGGTGATCTTGATAAGAGTAGTTTTGGTAGACTGGAAGATGTGAAATCTTGACTGCTATATACCCACAAGAATAAAATATGCACACATGTACCTCGTGTAGGCAGAGGGTAGCTAGGTTCTAATATCAGTCAACTAGTCTGGAAGCAGGCCAGGGGTGAGGTCTGAGCATTGGCAGATGGGGAGTAAACACATTATAAAGGTGTCTCCCATCGATTATCCTCTCTACTTGTTTCTTTGTGTGGTTTCATGATGCTTCTTTCAATATCTTTTCTGAACCTTCCAAAAAGTTGTCATGTTGACAAACTTCCTTAAACCTCTTTGAAAGGAATCACTTTTGGAGAATGTGCTAAGAGAATTAGCACGGAATTAGCCTTGCTTGTGAGTCTCATATTTCAACTGGCTAATGTTCTGCTTAGAAATTCATTGTAGAACAGCATCCTCTGTTCCCACTATAATACACTGTGTTATTTACCAAAGAAACAGTGTAAGGGTCTATTATAAATTCTTAGCATATTAAAAGGACAATGAGTTGCATTTTTATTTATTCTTGACAAAAAGCCCTTCCTTACTCTGTCATAATGGTATTCTTCTATAAACCTCAAAAATCTGCTTAGTATCTTCCTGTATCAGTGGACCAATTAGATCTCCAGTGTCAAATGCAATCTGCTGCCTTTTTCCTTAACCCGGGATTAGATTTTCTGGCATAGAATGTTTCAGAGTAGTTTTCCATCTCTCCCTTTACTGAAGAAAACAGGAACATCCAGAACCGTTAGGCCCTCGGTGGCCACAGGAGGACAGAAGAGGGTAAGTAATAAGATAGAATTCCCCCCGCAAGAGCATTCATCAGGCAGGAATGCAGCTGACCTGCTGCGCTGTTTGGGAAGCACAGGAGGGCAGCACGTGGCCAGAGCCATCAGCCCTAATCCTGCAGCTATGGCAAAAGACAACTGTATTTGTAATCTACTTTTAAAAAAGCATACACAGTTTTAACCCCCACCAAATTTAATTGAACGCTGGATTTGCATAGATTCCTACTGTTAAACATTTTCAGATTGTCTTATACATGAATGATACATACCTTACTCACCTACTGATCTGAATTTAACATTTATTTGATCATAGCGGAGTGTTTTAGTAACTGTGTAGTCAGTCAAGGTAAGTATTATAACTCTTAACAAGCGAGGAAGTAGAAATAAAGATAAAAGGTCACTTGTCTATGGTCACACACAATTAGGTGTAAGGTCGAGGTAACAACTTAAACCTGTTCCTTCTCTACTAAACGTAGCTCTTTCAGAAAGGCAGCCCTTTAACATACACAAACACATACACCCTCCGTGACATATTTGCCTTGACTTCAGATATAAATCTACAACATTTAATCTTTTTTGTATCTCCAATGAGGCCACTTCCAATCCTCTAAATAAAATAAATACAAAGTATGTAGCACCCAATAGTGGCCAATAACACATGTTCTTTATAGCTCAAAGAGATAACTCCCATTGCAGTCTTTTTTTTTTTTAAGATTTTATTTATTTATTTATTTATTTGAGAGAGAAATAGTAAGAGAAAGCATGATCAGAGGGAGGGGCAGAGGGAGAAGCAGACTCCCTACCCAGCAAGGAGCCTGACATGGGTCTAGATCCCAGGACCATGACCTGAGCCAAAGGCAGCTGCTTAACCACTTAACCCACTGAGCCACCCAGGCACCTCTTTCTCACTGTATTCTATTACGGGGTCTTAGAAATGACAGTCATAGAACCCATCAAGTCTGTGGCCCCTCTCCAGAGAAAGTGCCCTACCCACAGGCTATGGCATGAGCTCCTGACCAGGAGCTGTGGTTTATGATGGGGCCTGATATGTGATGATAATTAGCAATTCAATCTTACACTCTGACTAAAGATTTAGAACTGGGAAGCATAGTAAGAATCAGAAGGTCATGGTAAAAAGAGACAGACACAGAGAGAAGACACGCAGGGACCCTGCAGTCACTATGTGTTGGAATGAGAGGCCACGGATTTCCATGGCAAAGCATCTAGAACTCTATCTATGAACTTTTAATTCCTGCTTACATGGGACCCTTTCAAGGCCCCATGGCTTGGCTTTCTATTTTCTGAGGACTTGGCAGTATGTCTAAGATTCCTATAATACGCATGAACACATATGCACACCTACCCCACACATTATTCAAGGTAACAAATGAGACTGTTCCTTAACAATCATCACCAGTATAAACACACATAACCAGTATAAACACACATAACCAGTATAAACACACATTTAAACCCAACCAAGCTCACACAGAACCATATGCTTCTATGATCAAAGCTGTAGTTCATTTACTCAGTATCTATTAATTATTTATCACATGTCAAGCATTACATGGGTGCTAGGGTTACAGAGACAAATGAGCAACAGTGGCGAATAAGACAAGCTCTCTGTACTTGAGGGGCTCCCAGCTCAGCAGGAAAGGCATGGGGAACATTATACAAGAAACAAATTGTACAAAATTTAGAAAAATTGTATACTGATTGGCAAATGGTAAATTCTCTTTTGCTTGTAAGTCATTCTGATAGAGTTCTAGTCAACATGAGATTTGTGTCAACATACTATATAAACAAAGTGAAAAGACGAGAGCAGAATTAAATCATCATTCTTGAGTGCCTTGATCACTGGGAAGAATGCTATAATTAGATGGACAGGGTTAATAATTACTAATTTCTTTTTTTTAAGATTTTATTTGACAGAGAGATCACAAGTAGACAGAGAGGCAGGCAGAGAAAGAGGGGGAAGCAGGCTCCCCGATGAGCAGAGAGGCCGATGTGGGGCTTGATCCCAGGACCCCAACATCATGACCTGAGCTGAAGGCAGAGGCTTTAACCTATTGAGACACCCAGGTGCCCCAATAATTACTAATTTCATCAGGACTATTATTTAATATGAATGCTGGCTTCTCAGAATTTTAAATGTGGTTATGGTATTTTAGATTTAAGAGACAACCCTTGCTGATTTCTTATTTTGAGTGATTATCAAATTAGATAAGTAAAGAAAACACAGGGAGTTTAAACAGGAGGAAGGGGAAAAGGCATTGAGGAAAGAGAGAAGAAGGGAGATGAGAAAACTAGAATCTTTTAAAACATGAGTCATCACTCTATGGATGGGTCCAGATTTATCATAGGTCTATATTTACTGTGGTTTAGTCATATAATTGTTTAAAATAATTTAAAAACCCATCGGTACATACTTCAACATGTTTAGTTGGATTTCCTAAAAAAAAAAAAAATGCTACTATCCCTATCTAAAATATATACCATTCTATACAGAGGGTTCTGTTGTACTTTTTCTTAGCACTAGAGATGTGAGTCAAATACCAATTCATACTTTAAGTTTTTAAAATATTCTATTATTTAAATAACCAGAGGATACGACATAACGAAATTCAACAAATACATAAGTGTGCACAATTTGTATGAACCATAAGGCCAGTCACTAGAGGAATTTCAAAAAGTAAATAAAATACAATCATTGTCTTCAAGGGAGAGTTTTATTCTATATCTAAAAATTAAACAAGGAGACAATGATATTAATGCAAGGCCAAATATGTGTGCTTTAAAAATATAGCACAAAGTGTTATGAAGTTTTTAGAGGGGAGATCAGGGCAGGCTTCAGAGGTTGTTTTTGAAATGGGTCTTAAGGGATGCCTGGGTGGCTCCGTGGGTTAAGCCACTGCTTTCGGCTCAGATCGTGATCCCAGGGTCCTGGGATGGGAGTCCCACATCAGGCTCCTTGCTCATCATCAGGCTCTCTGCTCAGCAGGGAGCGTTCTTCTTCCTCTCCTTCTGCCTGCACTCTGCCTACTTGTGCTCTCTGTGTGTCAAATGAATAAATAAAGTCTTTTTTAAAAATGAAATGAAATGGCTCAGTGGGTTAAAGCCTCTGCCTTCAGCTCAGGTCATGATCTCAGGGTCCTGGGATCAAGCCCCACATTGGGCTCTCTGCTCAGTGGGGCGCCTGCTTCCTCCTCTCTCTCTGCCTGCCTCTCTGTCTACTTTTGGTCTCTGTCTGTCAAATAAATAAATAAAAATCTAAAAAAAAAAAAAAAAGAAATGGGCCTTAAAAACTCAAGGATTTTTACTGGGTGGGGGGAGTGGTAATTGAGTTAATCGAATGGGACAAATAACTAAATGTTAACTTTGTAACCAGAAGAGTCATTTTAGGAGTGCGTGGGTGGCTTAGTCGGTTAGGCGTCTGCCTTTGGCTCAGGTCATGATCTGTCTGGGTCCCAGGACTAAGCCATGAGTAGGGCTCCCTGATCAGCAGAGAGTATGCTTCTCCCTCTGTCATTCCCCCTGCTTGTGCTTCCTCTGTCTGTCGGATAAATAAATAAAAACTTAAAAAAAAAAAGTCATCTTATTCCCCTGTTATTATCGTTCACTGGCACTGTTCAAGATAGCCCATAATCATATACCAATCCTTTAAAAATACAGGATTGAAATTCTCTCTCCCTTTGCCTACTGGCAGTTCTATCTCCCACCATAAAAGCTTTACATGCCAGATATAGTCATTGTTAGCACATACGCAATTGGTAAATGGGGGAAATAATGTCAACATAATGCAGAAATTACATTGGTTTGTTCATTATTTTTCCTGGCATACTTGCATTTTGAAGTGATCAGGGGACTAGCCTTTTCACAATTAAGTAAAAAACCTTAGCAATATAAAAACTTTAAGAAAAAAGCAGACAATTCCTCAGGAACGCCTTCCTTTAGTGCAAGTAGAGGCTTGTTTGGATCTTTAAGAACCTTTAAGCTTTTCACAACAATAGTTTATACGGTGAAGCTGCACAGTGTAAATGAGTTTCTCCCGTGTGTGT
The DNA here is from genome assembly GCF_010015895.1 of Lontra canadensis. Taxonomy (NCBI): domain Eukaryota; kingdom Metazoa; phylum Chordata; class Mammalia; order Carnivora; family Mustelidae; genus Lontra; species Lontra canadensis. Next base: position 19,824,498 of record NW_022631003.1, on the reverse strand, counting down.
GTGTGTGGCAGGGGGGGGGTTGGCCACTGATGGAGAAGGCTAAATTTTGGATCATATTTTTTAATTTTGATGAAACTGCTTCTAATTGGAAGCAAATGCCCTCCAGGACCTATGTGTGTAAGAAGGAAGCCTGTGTTCCAGGGTTAAATGTTCTAAAGCAGTGCTATTCAATAGAAATATGAGACATGTAATGCAATTTTAAGTTTTCGAGTAGTCACATTTAAAAAAAAAAGATTTTATTTATTTATTTGAGAGAGAGAAATAGTGAGAGCAGGAACACAAGCAGGGGAAGAGGGGGAGGGAGAAGTAGGCTTTTGGAGAAGCAGGGAGCCCTATACAGGGCTCCATCTCAGGACTCTGGGATCACGACCTGAGCCAAAGGCAAACGGTTAAGGATGAGCCACCCAGGCGCCCCTAGTAGCCACATTTTTAAGGAGTAAAAAGAAACAAGTGAAATATTTCAACATGTAACCAATATAAAAACTATTAATGAGCTATTTTACATTCTTTTTTTCTTACTAAGTCTTAGAAATCTGTTGTATATTTTACATTTATAGCACATCTCAATTTGGATTAGCATATTTAAATGCCCAAGAGGCACGCATGGCTAATGAATACCATATTGAGCAGCATAGATCTAAAGGATAACCGAAAAGTTGAACACAAATGCCAGTGGAGATTTGATTGGTATTATTTTTTATTAGCATAGTAATTTTTATTGTCCTCAAGTAACAAAGTTGCATAGGTTTTGAGGGTCTGCTCCTAAGCCTATACATTTTCTGTAAGTCCTGTTATTTTTAGTGCACAATTTTAAAGAACACTTGTTTTTTCCTGTACGTGCATTCCAGGCCTTCCTCTCAGCTATGGGTAGTCATGTGATATGGTTATGAGCAATGTAAAGGGAAGTCTGTGAAGTCATATGGGAAAATTTTTCACCCTGATAAGAAGAGAGAGGCCACAAGGAGAGAGCTGAGCACCTCCCTCCCCCTACCACAGCTCTTTCTTTCTGTTTGAAACATTTGATATGAGAACATGATGTTTAGGGGTGCGTGGGTGGCTCAGTCAGTTAAGCATCTGCCTTCAGTTCAGGTCATGATCTCAGGGTCCTGGGATCAAGTCCCACATCGGGCTCCCTGCTCGGTGAGGAGTCTGCTTTTCCCTCTCCCTGTGCTCCTCCCTGTCCCCACTCATGCTCGCTCGCTCTCTCATTCTCTCAAATGAATAAATAAAATATGAAAAAAAGAGAACATACTGTTTGAAGTTATGGCAGCCATCTTGTGACTAGGATAGAAGATTCATTAATATGTTGAGGATGACAGAATAGAAAGGCATCTTTGCTGACCAGAGATGAAAATGCAATGAGGCAGCTAGCCATGCAAATATGGGGGTGGGAGGGAGGCTGGGGCAGAGTTCTCTAGCAGAAAGAAGGGTGCTTCAGCAGAGAAGATGTCCTCAATGTGCTTTGCATAATATTCGCAAATGAGGTTCACCCTTTTCTCTCCCCTCCTCTTCCCCTTTGCTAACTGATGACAACATTCTTTCTTTAAGTATGACAAGAGTGCTGGAATTACTACCAACACTTAAAAGACTGCAGAATTAGAAGCAGCAGCAAAATTTCCTTGAAGTCTCTTATCATTAAGGGACTTTCCATGCACAAACAGTGCACTTTGGCTGTTATATATGTGTTTAATACTTTAAAAAATGTTTAAAGTTATCTATCCTGAAAAAAATTTCCACGACTCAGTTAATTATATTGTGTTGATTCAACCAATTTTGAATAATTGGTAATGCATATTAGATTCATTGTTCAACAGTTTACTTGTCTCGAGGTCACAGTAATTCAAGAACCCAGATTCACATAAATATGTGGATAACAATGGCAGCAGTTTTTGCTTTTTTTTTTTTTTTTACTTTTTTTTAGTGTCAGGGCACACTGTCCCAGAATGCTGCTAAAAAAACGGTATGGGTCACTTCTTCATCTACTGATTGTGGAAATTTTGGTAAGTATATTTCCTGCTGAGTCATATGACAGACTAAATGGGTAACCAATCCATTTGTGATTTTCTTTTACTCATCAAAGGATTTCTTTTCAGTGAACAAAGATGTTTTATTTGACCACTTACCAGTCTTACACTAACATTTTTATCACATGTAAACAAACCAGGCGTCTCAAAGGATTCACAGTTCTTTATCAACTCTTCATCCGATTCCCATACTTAATTTTCATTAGAGTCATCTCTTCCAATGCAATAAAAGTATTCAGTTTGTTTTACAGTTGTTGATTGTGTTGACAAAGTAAGCCAGCCGTCTTTATGAGTCAGTCTTAATCATTAAGGTGAACAAAGAATCAGTTCACCTTATCTACATTTCTTTTCCTTTATGAAGAAAATGTCAATGCAATCCTGGCTTAGAAAATTGGTTATCACCTTCCTCAACCAAATGACTGTACTTCTAGATAGCAGAGCAGGATTTTAAAGTTACTTCTGACTTTGGAACAACTATGTCTTAAAAGGTAAGTATTCAAACTACCAGATTTACTAAATTTTACTATCATTTTGAACATAATAAAAAATATTCCAGCAGCTAATTTATTTATTTGAGAGAGAGTCTGAGATCACATGCACCCATGTGAGCAGGGACTATGGGGAGGAACAGAGGGAGAAGGAGAGAGAATCCCAAGCAGACTCCAGTGTCCAGTGGCAGCCCTACCCTGCCAGCCCCATGACCCCAAGATCACCACCCCAGTCATACTCAGCCAACTGAGCCACCCAGGTGTCCCCGAGGCTAATTTTTTAAGGTGAAGGCTCCATGTGAACCATACTGCAGATGTCCAAAGCCTTCAAAATTTGGCCCCACCTGCATATGTCCATACATTTTTTCCTACGGAATTTCATGCTGCCTAAAAAAAAAAATCTCACCTTCTTTTGTAGAAATTTTCTTCTATCCCAAGTCCAAGTCTTCACTTAAAACTTAACAAATAGAGTGCAATAAAATTGCCAAATTGCTAACATCTATGCTTTTATCCAATTCTAAGATAAAGATTCAGGTTTGGCTGAATTTACCAGTTTCGTGTATATTTCTGAGCACATTAAAGTGCATCAATAGACATGCCTCCATAAAGACACTTAAAAATCACCTTTCCTGCCTTTGTGTGTGTTTTCAGATTCATAAATCTACAACACTAAGTTCTACCAGATATTCTCATTTTCCAAGTATCCTGGACTTCTAAACCATCTGAAACGGATTCGGAAGGCATCTTAAAACCATCTCTTAAAATTTGCTTGTGCTTTTAATGGCGATTGCTTCTAGAGTTACCTCCCTTTTTAGTTTCAAAATTTGCATGGCTGCCTTTTTGAGTTTGTTTCAAGAGTCAATCTTAATCATGCAGGTACTGCTAGGGGTTAGCTCGACCCAGATGGCTTTCCGGCTAGGCTTCTTTGCATCTTTTCCATAACAGGTACCTAAATACTACCTGCGCTTTTAGGTTTACTGTCGCTGCTTGCCACGTCTTACTAATGGTTACAGTGGTGCCCCCTCCTTCGTCACGTTCATTATAAAGCCCTCCCATGGCAGGTCTGACAAGGCAAGGATTTCTGAATATCCAGGGTCTTCATTCCCGTTCGTATTTCCACGAGCTTCGGACTTAAGACTTCAAACGTCCAGTTCTCAATTTCCAGAGAAGCAGGACGTTCACTGTGAATTACATACACACCAAGACGCTCAAGTAAGCGCCGGCGCCCGAGAAGCGGGACCAGCGGTTCCGAGAGCTGGTAAACAAACGCCGCGCAGGCGCAGTGGCAGCAGGAGGGTCAACCGGTGGCTTGGCAACCCCTGGAAGATTTTTGTAAAGTTTAAAGTGGAAAAGCAAAACAAAACGCCGCTTAGGGTGACAAAGTGCTTGGCTTTTTCTATTTTTACTGATTTCTGTCTCCCCCCCCCCCCCCCCGAAGAAGAGGCACGGCTTTCGGGGCCTTGCAGAGAAGTCTGCAGAATTCCTCGTCCCCGAACACTGCCGCTAGCCTGGTGGCTGGTTGTACCAGCCTCGCTTGCTCTCGCCGCCGAGTCTCGTTCTCCTTTATTTGTTTACGGTACAAATCCACCCCGCTTCGGGGTGGGGGGTGGGGGAAAGATGGGGAAAGGACACACCGCGCCACAAAACACTTCCTAGTCTCGGGGCTTCCTCAAACCGCGCGAGATCTGCCCGAGCGCACAGAGGCACGTCCGCGGGTACGTGTGCGCATGCCCCTGAGTAATCCTTGGGAGCGCGAAAGAGTTTTGAAACTTTCCGCGACGTCAATAGTAAACTAAATCTGGCCCTCCAGAAAGGTGTGGCGGGGGTGGGGGGGAGGCGGTGTTCAAGCTCACAACACTACGTTCTTTGAGACTTTGCCGTCACAACTCTGCACGACTGCATGGTCGTCCCTTCTTTTCGTTATTATATATTGGCCGTGAATTCTGTGTCAGGGCAAATTTTAGTCAAGCCAGCAGTAAAGGAGTCGGGGTGGAGGAGCGGATCCCAGTCTTAAAATGAGGGTGGTGACTTTGATGTGTTTGAAAAGATAACTAGGGGAGCCACTTAAAGGAATAAATCTGAGGGTGCCCAAAAATTTTTTTTCCCTTACTGGAGACTCAGGGAGACTGGCCTGAACTAAGGTAATGCAGTGGAAAGGAGAAGATAATAAATGAAGGCAGTAGCTATACAGCACAAGGGAGAGGTGAGACTAGAAAGACAACTGTTGTCAGTAGAGAACGTTCCTTAAAGTAGTGTGAACCTATGCATGTTCCTAAACAGAAAGGAAGAAATGATTAGGCCATGATTTGTAAGGTGAAAATTGGGAAGTCCCTGAGTTGAGTGGAACAAGGGGATCTTAAAAGCCATAGTCCTGAACAAGGGCTGAGGTTAGGGTTAGAAAGAACAGTTTAAGGTCACAGGAGTGGGGAATTTGGGAACTGCCTTGAGTTATTTGCCTGACTAATGTTACCTCTTTTGCAGGATACACGGGACACCTGCACACAAATGTTGGATTTTGTCCTGCATCGTCTGAAAGGTACCACCCAAATACCTGAAGTACTCTCTCCCAGTAAGTCCCCTTGTTCCTCCCACCTCCCACCTACCCTATACTTCAGCGAGAATGAAATGTGAATTTTGTGAAGTGCTGGAATTTCGTCCCTTAGACATACCACTGGTGCATTACAAAAAGACATATTTCTACTTCCAGCTTTCCAATTCACTAGGTATTGGAGTCCATCTTGATACTAGCAGCAATGTTAGGCAGCTTAGCCACTCTATGTTGATTTTTTGTGTCCTGTCTGGAGTACAGGGCAGAGGAGGGACAGAGTACATAATTTTACTAGCCCACCAAAGCAGTGGTTTGTATGTAGGTAGTATAGCTTCATCTGTAATAGAGAAAGCTTCAGGATTTAAGTCAGCAATGATGGACAAAGGATCCAGGTATGAATTTTAAAATGGAAGTACTTCAGTAAAGACCCAATAACTACCCTACATGGTAGTTCCCTAAAAAGTTCTCCCTTGGAGCACTTCATTCCATTTTAGCAGCCTAAAGTACAACCTGGTAGCAGGGCTCTATGTGTGCCATTTGTGGGAAAATGTTCCAGAAAAAAATTCATGGATGCAGTAGAATAGGATTTCTGGGATAAAGGTTGGGTGTCTTGTTTTAGGAAGCGGGATCATCTAGCTGTAGGAGGCATGACATTTCAGTATGGTGTCACAGAAAGTGTATAAAATTGGAAATCAGATCTGGGGGTTGCCTTGGTTGATTATGCCAGTTACTCTGTGTGACTTGCCTCTGCCTCAGTTTTCTTCTTTGTAAAATAAGGATAACAGTGCCTACCTCATAGGATGATTGTAAAGATGAAATGAGGTACTATTTAGAAGGCTGCATGAGTTAACTACATAGAACTTGATATATAATTTATAATCAACAAATGAAAGTGTCTTCCCCTGAGCCTCCCACATTTATGCATGCTATCTGCCCCTCAAATATGGAAGCTCTATGTAGCATAAAGCCATCTGTATTTAAGACAGGTTCTCTACCTTGCCTTCACATTAGAGTTACCTGGGGAGGTTTAAAAAAATGCGCAAACTGCCCCCTTAATCAATTAAATAGAATCTCTGGTAGTGGAGTCTGGACATGAGTAATTTTTTAAAGCTCATTTGCTACTAAAGTTCGAACCACTGCTTTAAGAGCTCCCTCTAGGGCACCTGGATGGCTCAGTATCTGCCTTCTGCTCAAGTCATGTTCATGGGGTCCTGGCAGCAACCTCTGCATGGGGCTCCCTGCTCAGTGGGGAGCTTGTTTCTCCCTCTCCCTCTCCTCACCCTCCACCCCGGCTTGTGTTTGCTATAGCTATCTTTCTCTCTCTCAAATAAATAACTAAAATCTTAAAAAAAAAAAAAAAAAGGAGTTCCATCTAGAAGAAGGAGAAGAAAATTAGACCTATGGTTTAGGACCATCTATCTGTATGGCTATATATTTGAAAAATTTGTAGAGGAATAAAGGCTAGTGCTTGAGATGGGCAGATGAGTAGGGTGTAGTGGGCTATATTCGGGAAAAGAGGCCACTATGACAAGAATGTGGTAAACATCCGGATTTGGGAAAGGCAGGTGATGATGTCATTAATTCAGACCTCAGGAGTACATGGGCCTTGCTGTAGAGATGGAGGACTTTGAGCCTCTCAAGTTGATCCTTTGAGCTAGCACAGGCAACACTGATGATGATGTCTTTATTGCTTTACCATGTGGTGAATGTTGGGCTGATGTCCATAGTGGGGTGAGACGACCTCTTATAGCTGGCTCTACTCTGTTGCAGGGGCATCATGACATCACTGTAGTGTGTATATGTGGGTGTTCTCTGGTGGAAAGGTGCTTGTGGGAAATCACGTGCAGCAGGCCATTGACAATGAAACCTATCAGGGTTGTTGTGGCTGTTCTCACGACACAGTTTTGTTCGTACTAACAGATAAGAAAGGTGAGATGCAAGCCTGTTTTTGTAACCTTTTTAGTGAATAAAGAATTTCTTGAAACAGAAGGAATGGCATGTCTGGTTCAGGGATTTGAGCTTCTAGGAGACAGGTGACTTTCTAGTAGGACGACTTTAGTTTCTAGGGATATAAGTGGTTCAGAAGTTGAAACCAACATACTCCTTCAGTCTTTGGGTGGCTAGACCCAACTGTAGCAGTACTGGCCTGGAATATCTTCTACCACATAGGGTAGCCTGTCTTTAATTGGGTCCCTTTTCTTGAGAAGCACATGTTTGCCTAGTCCCTAGCAAGAGCACTGGGGAAATGAGTAAACATTATTGGCTAGATAAGGAGACAAGGGATTCAGACTGCAGGGGTCAGTAGTGAAAGCTTAATGAAGCGGGAGAAGAGCAGAATAATGCTGCAGTGAGGAGTGGAATGGGGTAGGAGGATAGGAGACTTGGCGTAAGGAGGGAAGCATGTTGAAAGTTAGAAATAGGAAAGTCTCAAGCAGTGACAGTTTAGTCCAGCTTTTTAAAAAATATGTTAAAATAGGAGTGTTGCCGAGGCTCTATGACAAGAAATACCACAGACTGCTCTATAGGTCTTTTGTAATTTGTAGGAGGGTGAGAACTGACGAGGCTATTCTTGAACTTTCACCCATATCAAGGGCATAAAAAGTCAAGATAAGACTGATAAAGGGGTTTCGAAGAGAATATTTGAATGGAGTTATTGGAGTGTTGTTAGACAAGTCAGGGAAAGAGAAGTGGCCACCCTCTTTTCCTAAATGTAAGCTTCCCTCTATAGCAGGCACAAACTGGGAGGAGGGAGAAAGCCTTTAAGTCAGGTGGCAAAGTTTGATTATTACACAGGACTGGATATATATAACTCATAAAGATTTTATTTGTTCATTTGACAGAGAGAGAACACAATCAGGGGGAGTGGCAGGCACAGGGAGAGGGAGAAGCAGACTCCCCGCTGAGCAGCGAGCCGGATGTAGGCTGATCCCAGGATCCTGGAATCATGACCTGAGCGGAAGGCAGATGCTTAACCAACTAAGCCACCCAGGCGCCCAGGACTGGATATTTTAGTTACTAACTTTTCTTAACTAAAAGTTACCAGAAAAAGGAATGGGACTGCCTAAGTTTTTATTCAGGTATGGGAGAAAAACCAGCCCCCACAGAGTATTTTCACAGGGTCAGTGGAAAATAAGAATTAAGTTGCTTTCGGTTAGTCCGCAAAATTAAGTTTGTTCAATGCGCTGGAACATTATTGTTGAGTACCTTCTTTGTTTTTTTAATTCTGGAGGTATGAGGATGAACCAGATGATATTCCTCCCTATAAGAATTTATGAACACAATGCAATATAATATATACAATGACAGAATTAATATGTGTGAGGATTAAAGAAGTACTATAGTAAAAAGGAAGATATGAGTAACTTATTTTGGAGGGAGTGGGGGTGAAGGGACATAGAACCACACCCAGGATGAAACCCAGCAGGATTTGAGAGAGGACTACATGTTCCCAAGGTGGACAAGGCAGAGGACACCGTGTGTCAAGTCTCAGCTGTGGAAAGAGCATAGTGTGTGTGTGTGGGAGAGCTACAAGCAGAGTGAAGGGTGTGCATAGCCAGGTGGGTGATTATAATAGAGGGGAGCTGGAGGCCACAGGTGTTGTGAGTTCAGAGTTGGGCTGTTGGCAGGTTCACCCGTGGAGAGTTAATGGGATTGTAAAAATACGTACATGCATACTGAGATGCCAGTCATTTCTTCTGTCATTCATTTCCTCCCTCTCCTTGCCCTGCACTTTTATAAAATTTGCCAGTTATGGAGTGCTGAGAGGGTAGTATGAGGACTCCTCTCCATCCTGCTGCCTACAACTGATGGGATCTAGCTGTGTATCTGACTTAGGCTGAGTCCAACAGACTCCGCCTCCTAATAATATAGATCAGAACATTGAGAGACTGGGTCCTGTATTTGTCCCCAGCTTTATTGAAATATGATTGACAAAAATTGCCTATATTTAAGATGTACAGTGTGATGTTTTGATATGCATATATGTTGTGAGATTATTACCAGTCAATCTAATTAGTTTATCCGTATCACATAGTTACTATTTGTATGTGTCTGGTAAGGAAATGTGAAGTCTATCTTAGCAAATTTCAAATATATGATACATTATTGTTAACTCTAGTCACGGTGCTGTGTATTAGGTCTCCAGTTTATCTTATAACTTATAACAGTTTATCTTATAACTGAAAGTTTGTACCCTTTAACCAGAATCTCCCTATATTCCCCAGCCCCCAGTCCCAGTAACCACTGTTTTATTCACTGTTACTAGGAATTTGACTTCTTTAGATTTGACATATAAGTGAGATCATGCAGTATTTGTCTTTCTGTCTGGCTTACTTCACTTAGTATGATGTCCTCCAGGTTCATCCACGTTGTCACAAATGGCAGGAGTTCCTTCTTTTTTTTCTTTTTTTTTTTAAGATTTAATTAATTTATTTGACAGAAGAGATCACAAGTAGCCAGAGAGAGAAAAGCAGGCTCCCTGCTGAGCAGAGAGCCTGATGCAGGGGGTCGATCCCAAGACCCTGATATCATGACGTGAGCCAAAGGCAGCGGCCCAACCCACTGAGCCACCCAGGTGCCCCAGGAGTTCCTTCTTTTTAAAGGCTGAAAAATACTTCTCTGTGTGTATTGTATTTCCTTTATCCATTCCTCTTTTGACAGACACTTAGACTGTTTCCGTATCTTGGCTACTATGAATGATGCTTTGATGAACATGGGATGCAGATATCTCTTTAAGATACTGATCTTATTTCCTTTTGAGATATTCCCAGAAATGGGATTGCTGGATCATATGGTAGTTCAGTTTTTAATTGAGATTGGGTTACTTTGATAGGAGCATTGAGCTTGTAAGGTCATGCATGTTTCAGAGACAACTTGGCCTGTTGGGACTAGCCTTTGGGGGCCATCAATGCAGCGTAAAGCAGGATGAGCTGATATCAAAAGAGAAACAGGTGAATGTAGCCAATGAAGAGGGAATAGAAGACTATAGGCATTGTAGCCTCAGAGAGAAAGACGGAGAGTCAGTGGCTGTCTTGGCTCTGACAGCTTTCTGGTCCCTTATTTCAGTCCAATCTAAGGTCCATCTTCCTGTTCTAGAGTTCTGTGCAGCTCTTCTGAATCTTTATAATCTTCTTTTTTCCTCCCAAACAACACTGTAAGTAAGCTAATTGTGTTCTCCTCTTCCTGATGTCTTGGCATCATGAAACCACATACCTTCCATGTAAGGAACACATATATGTAGCAGGGATACTTATTTCACTTATTACTGCTCAGCTATGCCTAGAAAGAGTGGGTGTCTTGTTTTTTATTCCAGAGTTTTCACCTGTGTATTATTTATTACTGTAAAACAAAATAACCTAAAACTGGGGTGCCTGGGTGGCTCAGTCTGTTGAGTGTCTGCCATCGGCTTGGGTCACAATCCCGGGGTCTTGGGATCAGGCACCACGGTGGGCTTTCTGCTCAGCAGGGAGCCTGCTTCTTCCTTTCCCTTTGCCCTACCCCCGCTTTTGCTCTCTCTTAGATAAATAAATAAAATCTATTAAAAAAAACCCCAAATACCCTAAATCTTACTAGCTTAAAACAATAACAAACATCTCCTAATTTTGTGGGTCAGGAATTTGGGAGCAGCTTAGCTGGGCAGTCTGGCTTGGGGTCTGGCAACATAGCTGCAGTCCTGATGTTGACAAGGACTGCAGTCACCTGACAAGAGCCAGAGGATCTGCTGCCACGTCGACTCACTAGCTGGTTGCTCCTCGGTGCTGGTCGGTGAGAGGCCTGTTTTCCATATGTGGGCCCCTTCACAAGATGGTTGAATGTCCTGACATGGTGGCTGACTTCCCCTAGAATGAGTAATCTGAGATGTTAGAGAGCCAGACAGAAACTATCCTTATTACAGTCTGGCTTCAGAAGTTGCATAGAACCCTTTCTGCCACATTTTTTCCACTGGAAATAGGCTACTAAGGAAGGCCCACATTTGAGGAGAGTGGTATTAGATACCACTATTTGAAGGGAGAAATATCAAAGAATTTGTGGAGATGTTTTAAAACCACACACACATACACCCCCCCCCCAATGATTAGGTTACAAGAGGAAAAAAAACCCTAAGTGTCTAATTAGTTTCGAATATAGTTCAATTTCATTATTTAAACAATTCCTTTAAGTAGTTTAAGTCTCCTTTAGATAAAAATGTTTCATGTTTCATAATGCCTCCCAAGGATGTCCTACATCTTCTCTAATGGTAACATCCATTTATACAGGGTGGTAGGGTGGAGAGCAGTAACGTCACATCCTTATGGAATTGGTGAGAGAGATGGTACTCACTGGCTTCATTCTGGACCTAGAGTATGTACTGGCAGTTTTTTGACAAGATACCCCGTGTTGGCCCGATTGCTAGGGAGCTTGCTGGTCTGTGATGCTGAAGCCTGCAGTTGGTGAATTCATGGCCTGGTTTCGGCTTTAGGCAAATCTCCTAGGGAGTACTGGCTATTTCCCCTTGTGGACTCAGTTTCCTCTTGGCCCCTGCTGTGGAGTCACCTCACCTAGCCATGGCAGACCCTCTGGCTGTTAGTTCAGCCTCCATGCTTCAGTGGAATAGGAACAGCTTAGGATAGTTGACTCCTCTCTCTCTCTCTCTCTGCCTGACTACACTGTTGGAGACTTGCCATTGGCCCAAACAGCCATGGAAAGTGCCGAGAGTGAGGTATGAGGGTCCTGGGCAGTCATCCCAAAAGAGGAGCAAAGGCAAGAGATCCTCTCAACACAGAGGTAGCTCACTGGTATGCAGAATAAGGGCCCCGTAGTGGTGTGCATGTCCCAATCCCTGGAACCCATGAATATATTACCTTACAAGATAAAAGGGACTTTGTAGATATGATTAAATTAAGGGCCTTGAGAAGGAAAATTATCCTGGATTATCTGGGTGGGCCCAATCTAACGACATGGGTCCTTGAAAGAAACTTTCCAGTCTGAGGCCAGAGTCAAAGGCAGATGTGACTATGGTGTAATGGTTAGAAAGGTACAAAGTTGTTGGTTTTAAAGATAGAGTAAGGGGGCTTTGAGCCAAAGAATGTGGGTGGCTGGAAAAGCAAGGAAATAGATTCTCTCTGTATCTTCCAGAAAGGAATGCAGCCCTGCCATAACCATGATTTTAGTCCAGTAAGACCCATGTTAGATTTCTAACCTACAGAACTGTAAGATGATACATTTGTATTGTTTTAAGCCACTAAGTTTGTGGTAATTTGTTATAGCTGCAGTAGAAAATGAATACACTCAAATCCAACTTTGGCCTAGAAAGAACTCAGGCCTGGTTTCCTGACAGCTTTATTTTCCTTGATCTCTCTTTCTTTTTCACTAAACCTGAGCTGGAAAGGGCCAGACTCTATGTGGCACGTACTTGTTCTACCATAGGGCAGTGTTTATTTTTTCAATCAGCTGACAAATTTTAAAGATAAGTACAGTAAACACCCATATGCTCTTCACCTAGATTCACCAATTGTTAATGTTTTGCTATATTTACTTGCCCCTTTTGTTTATGTACATACATATATTTTCTTGTTGAACGATTTGAGGGTAACTTGCATTTGTCTTGATACTTTATTCTGAATATGTGAGCATTTCCTAAGAATCAGAAAATTCTCCCGTAAACTACAATTCCTTTCTCCCACCTAATATAGAAAACAATTCCATGATATCACCTAATGTCCATTTCACAATGCAAATTTCCCAGATTATCCCCAAAATATTTTACAGCTACTTTATATCCACTCTCTCTCCATTCCCAGTCTGCATTTCAGCAAATCCTATGTTGTGGTCTTTAGTCTCTGAATCTCTAACAGCACAACTTTTTAATTCTTATTTCATGACATTGACTTAATATTATTTTTTATTTTATTTTAAAGATTTTATTTCTTTACTTGAAAGAGATCACAAGTAGGCAAAGAGGCAGGCAGAGAGAGAGGGAGAGGGAGGGCTCAATCCCAGGACCCTGAAATCATGACCTGAGCCCAAGGCTAAGGTGGCTTAACCCACTGAGCCACCCAGGTGCCCCTATTTTACTTTTTTTAAAGAAAGCATATGAGCGGTGGGGTAGGCGGGCAGAGGGAGAAGGAGAGAGAATCTTAGCAGGCTCCATGTTGACACAGGGCTCAATCTCACGACGCTGAGATCATGATCGGAGCTAAAGTCAAGAGTCAGACACTTATCCAACTGAGCCACCCAGGTGCCCCATGACATTGACTTTTTGATAAGTCCAGTCGAGTCCCCTTGTAGACTATTCTGTATTCTGTTTGGCTAATTATTTCCTCATAATGTTTTATAACTTGTTCTCTCAACCCTGCCCTTTAAAAAAAAAACTAGACATTGTGAATAGAGGTTCGATTAGACTCAGGTTAAACATTTTTTTAGAAAGAATACTTGATTAGTAATGTTGGGTAGGTCATATTGCTTCATTGTTAAGCACATAATTTCACGTCGTCTCACTATTAGTGATACTAAAAATTTGGTCACCTGGTTAAAATGGTGACCTTCCAGTCTCAGCATGGAAAAAGATACATTTCCCTTTGCAGTTTGCAAATAATCTACAACCTGTTCTCAAAAACTTTTCATCTGATGGTTTCAATACCCATTTTAGTCCTTGCCTGAATAAGTTATTTCACTGGGACCTGCAAAAATGCTGCCCCAGCTATTATACTCTACATTCATTAGCTGGCATTCTTCTGTAAAAAGAACTTTCTTTTAAGAAAACTATTTTAATGAATCTCTCGGTGGCCAGTTGGATAGTGGTTTGCTTTCAGTTTTGTTGAAAGCCATTAGAAAACTCACGATTTTTAATAGGGTTTGTCACTCATTATTGGGGCTGGTCACTGGTATCTCAAGAGCATCCCCAGTATTTCCAGGTGTTCCTTTGATTCCCAGGAGCTTTTTAAATTCAGGCTGTGTACCACTGTAGGATAAAGGTGAGTGAGAGTTCACCTTCTATGGTAGAACGGAAGGAAAACTAGTAGGTGGGAACCAAGAATCAGTATGGCATCCTGACTGCACAGGTTTTCAGGAAAATCAGTTTTAGAAAACGTACTTGTGGGGTACCTGGGTGGCTCAGTGGGTTAAGCCTCTGCCTTCGGCTCAGATCATAGTCTCCGGTCCTGGGATTGATTGAGCCCACATCAGTCTCTGCTCAGCAGGGAGCCTGCTTCCCCCTCACTCTCTGCCTGCCTCTCTGCCTACTTGTGATCTCTCTCTCTGTGAAATTAAATTTAAAATGATCTTAAAAAAAAAATCATACTTGTGGAAGTTGAGGATCTAGAAATTAGTTCCCATAAAACTGTGTACTTTGGGACCTCTTGGAAAGTTTTTGTCTGCCCCAGTCTGAAGACCTCTCTAGAGTGCCAAACACTCTAAGCAAATTCTCTCATGTTTGGTTGATGACAAGTAAAGGCATAAATAAAGGAATTTCAAGAATGACTTTCAAAAGAACAGCCTGGATTTCAAGGCTTTTGTCTTGCTGCACACTCCTGTTTTGAATTTCAGAAGCTGAATATATTAATTCCTTCTTTCTTTCCATTCTTTTTGCAACTTGAAATAGTGCCATACTCCCTATTTCCAAGGCAAATTGATTCCCAGGCAAAGGAGAAAAAAAATCACATAAATCATTTTCAAAATATTACCCCAATTACAGGTATTGTGGAGTTTTAGGAGTTTGGATGGAGGACACTGTCCTTTTATTTTCTTCCAAATGACCAGGAATAAGATTGGTGATTACAAATTTAAGATTTTTTTAAAGCAGAGTTAGTATATTATACCACATGTTTTATAAAAATCCTTAATAATATTCTAGATTATGATTCTTTGAAAAATTATTATTTATCATTAAGCTGTGATGTACACATTCAATCATCCTAAAAGGAATGAATAATTTGGTCTTTTTTTTTTTTTGTCTCAAGTAATTTGAAACAATCTTTTTGATTTCTTCTATCGGAGGCCCTTAGTAGTGAACCACATCACATTACACTGACAAGTTATTTTAGTCTACTCCATTTAGTCTAGTCTAGTCCATTATTAACGATGCAGAATAGTATTGTATAGTGTGCCTGCTCTGCAGTCAGGTTAAATAGTTCCAAAGTCTTGTTCCACACTAACTAGCTGTGCAGTTCAGAGTATCTTCCTTATCCTCTGGAAGCTTCAGTCTCATTTATAAAACAGGAGAGCTCCTTATAGTATCTGTCTCACAGTTTGGTAGGAGGACTGACTGACATGTGCTAAACACCTGGGACATGTTACATATTAGCTGTTTGTGTTGTTCTTGTCAATACTACTGGCAAAGAAAAGGGAGAGGACATTGAAGTCACCATCCTGCTGGCTTTCTAAGAATTTCTTCAGACACCTCTCCATCTTTCCTGATAAATGAATTTTCTGAAAGCACCAAGCATCAGAATTAGCAGAGTTGAAGTCCTCTATGAGTCTTATATAGAAAAACTGGAATTAATCTGACTTTTCTTCTAAAATAAAAGAAGTAAATATGTCTTAAGATGTGAATGTTGAGCGAGGAAGGAACTTTGATTTCTTGAAATTATACTCCAGCTCCCCTGTGAAATCTCCCTTTTTTTTTTTTAACAGAATTTGCATTCCTGCATATTGAAAGTATTTTTGCTCCCCAAAAATAATATTTAGAATTGCCATGGTAAGGACTCTGAGTTAGAAACAATCGGTTTTATGCCAGCCTAATGAGACAAACGTAGAGCTTAAATCCTGATTTGGGGGAGTCCAAAATCTATCCAAAGGATTGACCTTAAACTAATCAAATTTATTTTTATTCAAAATAATTCAGCAGCTCACATTAAAAAATATTTGTCCTTTCTCCCATAACATTGTAACATTGTAAAGCATTCGCAAATTGTTCCTTGCATCAGCAGTCAGGTGTGGTTCTAAAGCATCTCCCAATTAAGGCTGTTGGGACTTGGGTAAATGGTGTCATAAAAGTCAGAAGCCCTAACGTGAGGGGAAATTGGTTGCTATGTCCTTTCCTCCTACTCTGGGATGGCACTCCACAGTCTTTCTGTGAAGCTGGCATATTCATTCAGTTGCACCTAAATAGACCTTTAGGGGAAAGAAGCAGTGGAATATGGGGGAGTGACCATCGCAGTGTCCAAACTAATTTCCAGAATGCTTTTGAGATTTAGGGTCAGCAGCAATTCAGTAAGGAAAGGGCTTACTGAATTTTAGGTAAATTTGGCTCTGAAAATGCTAATTGAAAGCCCTCCTCAGCAATTCAGTCTTTTTCCCTCTCCCTTTCTTTAGTCAGCAGGGTCCCATGGTGACCGGTTCTGAAAGAAATCATCCCCTTCAGCAGTTACCTAGCACCATGGCAACAGGGACGTCAGCAAAGCAGGATAGACCCTGCACAAAACAGCTTCCACCAGACTCCCTCCCTGCCTCTCTAATTCAGCTCTGCCTGAGGCCTAGGAATGGGGCTAAGGACATCTTGACATATATACTAAAAAAAAAAAATCCTATGTGTTTCTGCATTTTGTTTTGTCCATAAGCATAGATATATGGGCATATAGTAAACTGTGTTGTGAGAATTTCCCCTTCCCCCAAAACATGGAGTATATCTAAGGGGTGGGGATGGGTGGTAGAATGGGGACTGGGAGGTAGATAGGCATGGGATTTGGGGTTTAATGATATGTAAAAATTATATTTATAAGGTAGCAATAAGTTGATAGTAGGGGCAGTCAGAGCCCTAATTATACAGCCTGATTTATATTTGGACACAAGACCTCAGAGAAATATTTTAAAAATATCTTTATTTACCTGAGGATGAAATAGACAAATGGTTTTAATGAATGCTGAAAGGGATGTAATGCTGTCCTTGGTGCTGAACACTCAGTTGTCTCAGACTTGCTAAGGGGGCTCCAGAGGGGAGTGAGGGAACACCTTATCGTGTTAGGGTGTTGATGATAAGAAAGAAAGAAAGAGGCTGGGAGGAAAGTAACATTTCACTTCCTACCAAGCAACCCTGAATGTCCAGAATAAAATGTTCAGATGAAAAATAAAACAAAAAAGAAAGTGGAGAATCCTTGAGGTTTGGTTTAATTTTCTCCTTTTCATATGGAGATTTTTGGTCAGAGCCAATCAGGTCAGAGATTTCTGCTGCTTTTGCTCCTGAAAGGAAAAGTGGGGGAAGGGAGATAGAAGATGGCCACATTCTCCCCTTGAGCCACATGATCCATTTCCCATGTGACACATTCCAGAGCCTTGGAAAGGAGAAGGGAGGGGCACCAAGAGAGTGGGGCTGGGGGCGGGAAGATGGTTTAACAGTCAACCCAGCACAGCGTCATCTTGTCTTCCTACCAGGAAGCAGGCAATGAGCCAAGGGGAAGGCAGAGGACAGAAATGAATGTGCTCCCAAGCTTTCCCGGTGGTGTATGGCATTCTCCAAACTCCTATGCAAGGACTATTCCTGACCGAGAAGACCCAAGGAGACCGTCTCTGAAATCAAGTCCAGATGAAGGTATGTGCCGAGGATCCCGTGGTATCGTGGCTGAAATTTGGCTTACAGGACATGATACCTTCTTTTTTCCAGGCAATTCGGAGATTTTTTATCCTGGCTTAGATTTGGTTAGGGGGCTTTAGATTTGTTACAGGTCTAGAAAAGATGCTTAGATAGTTCTGTAAAATGAATTGATTAAACAGAGTAAGTGCCCCTTGAAGAAAAATTGATGGAAATTATGTATAGTGATAATTAATAAAACAAAGCACTAATTGATGAAAATGATTTTTTTTCTTTGAGTCCTGGAAAGAGGAAACAAATAATATTACTGAAATCAACTAAATTTTTTTGTCACTGCCATAAAATCTTGTTTTCTCCATTTTTAGTTGCTTATTCTGTGCCGGTGTTCCCAGAGGTGATTGGCAGTGGCTTAGGGAGCCTGAGTGGGCAGGCATGCTGTTTCTTTGTGCTGTGCAATTGTCTGCCTTCTGATGTTCCTGATACCAGAAGAGCTTATGATTATTTCCGTCTCTGGTTTGGGATAGTAGAGTGCCACGGACTTCCAAATCTTACAGAGTAGCTCTCAAGAAGGCTCCCAGGAAGTTCTCAAAGGAATCTTCCAAAGTTACAGGCTAAAATAATCTGTCATGTACTCAAATCTTGGTATCTTTGACCATTTCTACCCAGCACAATGAGGGAAGCTAGCAAATTCAAATTTTATTTCATCTTTAACAAATACTTAACAAAGTTCTTGCTGTGTGTGAGACGTCATTATAAGCACAAATAATCCGTCATTTAATCCTTATAGTAACCCTCTGGGGGAGGTATTAGTACTCACATTTTGGTAATGAAAAAACTAAGGCACAGAGAAGTTAGGGAATATTCCCAAGATCACACAGCTAGCAAATACTAGAAACAGTATTTGGACCCGAGAAACTTGACCTGAGTCCATGAGTTTAACTCCTAACCTAACCTATGCTTCTTCCCTGTTTGTGTTATTTCAAATGATGTCAGCAGTTGATTTGGCTACAGATTTTGTTCAGCTGACGCTACTAGAAGATCAAATCAGCTTGCCTGGCTGAAACAGAGCTCCAGTGGAATCTATATTTATATATTAAATTATCCCAATAGTCATCTTCTGTACCCCCAAATACCCCAGTAAGTAATTGCCTGTTCTTCTCTTCCCTTTGAGCTGTATAGATGTCTAGTAGTAAAATACTGTGTTACTATGGTGACCAGATGATGTCCAAAGGCAAAAAAGAAATCTAGAATTACATCATGGTTGATTTTTTTAAAATTGAACTTAACATTCTTTCATCCGCTGAACCTAGTAACAATACCAGCCTAAACATACTATCTTTAAAAAGCACTTACTTGGTTTTCACAATAAAATAAATAGATTAACAACTTCTAAAAATTATGAATATGAACTGTGGCATTGAATGGACTAGATTTGTTGCTTTAAAATAATATTACCATACTTCAAGGGAATAGATTACTCTCTTTGCAAATTATTTTAGGTTTTAAGGGAAAAAGAACTTTTTTTTTCTTAACTTCTAGAAATTTCTGAAATACAGAGATTTCTTCCATGCTCTGTGTAGTTTCCCTTCTTGACAATAAATGATGACTGATCTCATTCTTAAATGCTATAGGAAAACTAAGGGAAGTTACTAGGTTAAAGGTATAAGTAGAAAAAAAAGGGATAGAAATCTAAAATTTGTGAGATTCTTTACTAAATGAGGTATTTCCCTTCACGGTTTCACTGAAGAATACTTTGAAGAGTGGTTAGGTCCCCTACAATACTGAACTTGGGTCCTTTATATTAAACCCTGGATCCCTGCTGAAATCTGTTTCCCTGGGACAAGTACCACATTTACACAATTATAGTCTCCTGAAGTGAGCTTCTTGAGCAAAGGGACCATAGCTTCTATCATCAGGTTTCTAGCACTTAGCACTAGGCCTGGTTTATGGTAAGCTCTCAATACCCATTTGTGGAAGTTCTGTAAAGCATTCTGCCGGGGCCTGTATAGGGGCCCATGCCTGTTTTGTTCTGCATGTGCTCATAGAGAGGACAGTGTAGTAGGAGAGACCTGGGCAACAACCAGAATTATGTCTGAAATTTATATATGCTAGTCTGACTGACTCTGGAGCAGTAGCACACTAGAGTTCAAGAAGTATCCATAAATTCTTTCCTGGGGATTATGAATCCCCCTGACATTTTATTTATCTTTAGAATGAAGTTCTCCTGGTATTTGTATTTATATCTGGATGTAGAGGCACCCTAACAATCTCATTTTCTTGTGGCGTTTGCCTGGCACCATCTCCCAACACTTGAAATAGTTCACCTTGGGTTGAGATTGAACGTGTGGAGGTCAGTTCTTGCCCCAGGCAGGCCTCTCCTAATCAGCTGTGGCTCCCAGTCCTCAGAATGATGAACCAAGAGCTCACAGGACTATAGGACTCCTCCCCAGAGAACCCTGGGATCCTTAGTATTAGAGTAGATTGGAGCCAGGCTGCCTTTCCCAAACCATGGCAGCTAGGACTTGAGTGTTAAAGATTGTCTCAAGGTATCTGGAAATGTTGCTTAGGATTTGAATTCAAGTTAGCAGGCTAACTGGGGTTAGAGTAGTCCTCTCTCTTGGAGCTCCTGTGTAACTCTTGATCTTGGGCTCATGAATCCGAGCCCCACACTGGGTGTAGAGATTATGTTAAAAAATATTGGAGAAAAAAAAGTCACTTCTCTTGATAATCACAAACATACCTGTTATATTATTCCTGTCTAATTAAGTCACTAAGGAGAGGAAGAATAGGGTTTGTAGATAAGGTATGGGTCCTTAAATCCTATCCACTCATCCTCCTTACCTCCAGTGTTACCTGCTCAGTGAGTTGTGCAGAAGAAACAGCTCTGCAGGCAACCCAGTACAGCTGGGCACGAGCTGCATGCCCACCACGCTCCTGCAGGGCTACCCAAAGAAGCCAGCCTGGTGTCCTCTACAGGCTGAGGTCTGGAAGCCTTGCTGGGCTTCCTACTCTTCTCTCTCAAATATCCCAGCTCTGCTCAACCAGCTGAACAGGAGAAGATCCAACAGAGAGAGAAAGTAGAGAGGTGTCCCTTTACAGAGAGGCCTTGCCAAGTGTGCTTTCCACTTGGAGACTTGGAATGAAAGACAAGATAGAAAGGGGGGCAGTGAGCATGGGGAGCAGATACGAGAAAGTGAGGCCTGGGTCCTGCCTTTCAGGCACAGTCATTTGCCCACTGCCAGTAAACTCTGCCACCCGAGTCAGGCCTTGCCAGCCCACTGACTGGATCATTTCCTAGCATATGCGTACATAGGGAAGGAGGAGGGGATAGACAGAAGAACTAGAGTATGGACTCAACTTCTCCTTTATGAACCAAGGCAAAAAAATGACATGAGCTGAGAGGTGGTCTCTCCAAGAGGACAGTTTCAAAAGTAAAATAGGGGTACCATAATAAATATATTTTCCTGTTTATGGGGTCATATTCCCTCAGCTAAACTTTTGAAGCCATCATCTCATGGAGCCTCTCATTTGGCATACTTTCCTAGGCACTAGATGTCTGCATGTGAAATCCTGATAGAGATTCTGCGGTATAGGTTATTAGCCCCAATTTCTGATCAGAAAACTGAAGCTCAGAGACATTAACCAACCTGCCTGAAGTCCCACACAACAAATAGAGCCAGGATCTGAATTCTGTACTCTTTCTGCTCTGTGACAAGTAAAGTTCTTTCCTCTGCACTCTTTAAAAATATATACATTTTTGGATATTAGGTTAATATAAATACAGTTCTAGAAAATTTGGGAAATGAAGAGAAATGGAGAGGTGTGATGAAATTAGGGGCACCTGGATGGCTCAGTTAAGTGTCTGGCTCTTGCTTTCAGCTCAAGTCATGATCTCATGGTTGTGGGATTGAACTGCACGGGTTCTGTGTTCAGTGTGGAATCTGTTTCAGATTCTTTCTTCCTCCCTCTTCCGCCCTTCCCCATTCGAGTTCTGTCTCGCTCTCAAATAAATGAAAATCCTAAATAAAACAAAAACAAACACACACAAAAACACAAGGACCCAGTCAGTTGTGCGACTGCTTCGGCTCAGGTCATGATCCCAGGGTCCTGGGATCTAGCCCCACGTCAGGCTCCTTACTCATTGGGGAGTTTGCTTCTCCCCTGCCTGCTGCTCCCCCTGCTTGTGCTCAGTCGCTCCCTCTCTCTCTTTGTGTCAAATAAACAAAAAAAATATTTAAAAAAAACAAAAACAAGAAGTGTAATAAAAATCAGTCATGATCTTGCCACCTAGAAACCACCACTGTTAAAATTTTGGTATATTTCTTTCTCAGTCTTTCTCAGTGCATTCAGTGATAAGGAAAGTAAATATTTGTTGAGCACTCCTTTTATTTCAGACATTGTTCTTTCTTGCTTCATTTCTTGCATCATTTCTTGCATCATTTGTTTTATTCTCACAACAAATCAATGAGGTGGGTACCATTATTATCCTAATTTCATTGGTAAAGACAATAAGGACAAAGATGTTAAGTAACTTGGTAGAGGTTACACAAGTATTAAGTGACCTGAAACCCAGGCAGGCTGCTTTACAGGAGAGTTTCTCAACCTCAGCACTGTTAGTACTGGGGCCAGCTACATCTGTGTTGCAGGAGGCTATCTGACTTCACTCTAGAATGGTTAGCAGCGTCCCTGGCCTCTACCTACTGGATGTCAGTAACACCCTCCTTCCCCAGGTGTGACATCAAGAATGTCTTCAGACATTGCCAGATGTCCCCTGGGAGGCAGAACGACCTGTGAACCACAGCTCTAAGAGCCCATGCTCCTAATCACTGCATTATATAACCTCTTCATGTTTAAGATCTGCAAAAAGTTATTTTCTTCCACATCTAAAGAAGGAAGCATGCCTTCAAGTTTGGGTGCAGCCTATGAAACCTTCTGGAATTGATCTTTATAGATCATAGGTAGGAGATTAGTTACTTCCAGAAAAATGCTCCTTAATAGACTTTTATAATAGGTTCATAGTATCCCATCATTGCCCAGTTTGAAAAATAACAATATTTCTGTCTCTTACAGTCTCTTCCTCCGTTCTCTGTGATAGGCACCCTTAGCCTTCAAGAATTCAGATTTCAGGGACACCAGGGTGGTTCAGTCAGTTAAGTGTCTGACTCTTGATTTCGGCTCAAGTCATGATCTCAGGGTTCTGAGATTGAGCCCTGCTTCAGCCTCCATACACAGTGGGGAGTCTGCTTAAGATTCTCCCTCTCCTGCTGCCCTTCCCCTAGCTTGTGCTCTTTCTCATGTTTTCTCTCTCAAATAAATAAATAATTCTTAAAAAAAAAAAAAGAATTCAGACTTCAGGTGTATACTGTACACTTACAGTATAGTGTACTGTGCTTATCAATCATGGTGTCAAAATATGTCCCAAACAAAGGATGTCTGTTGCAAATAATTGCTTGCTAATAAATCAGGTACCAAGATTTGCTAGTGATTTTTTTAATTAATTAGGACAAAGTTAAGGATATTTACATAATAATGTTCTTTTCCACATGCTTTCTTAGGTTGAGGACCTGGTGTTGGAGTTACAGGTCAAGCTCCTAGAGTTGCACATAATTCTGGGTATATCTGTAGGAGTGTGTTCCATGTATGAACACATTTGTCACATCTGTCTCTGAGGAAGAAAGGCTAAAAATGCCTGGTGTTGATGATTTGGGTCAACCATGACTGATGCGCAGAGGGGATTAAAGTAAGAAGCCCTGAGAGAAGAGAGCAATATCATTTTAACTGAATGGATGTCTAAAAATATACAGTACTAAAATATATATTAACCATGTGAAACATGCAAATACACATTCAACATTTTTTTTTTAAAGATTCTGATTTGTTTATTTGAGAGAGAGAAAAAGAGCTAGAGAGAGCATGAGAGGGGAGAAGGTCAGAGGGAGAAGCAGACTTGCTGCAGAACGGGGAGCCTGATGCGGGACTTGATCCCGGGACCCCGGAATCATGACCTGAGCCTAAGGCAATGGCTTAACCAACTGAGCCACCCAGGCACCCCACATTCAACATATTTTCAATGACAACTGACTACATACAGTTGCATAATTTGTCCATGAAAAATGCACATGAAAGCAAATTCAAATCTAACTTCTGCTCTATGAACTTAAAGGTTTGCTTTCTCAGAACACCCTGATTGACCATAGTGGTGAGGATCAAAATTTACCCTGAGTGTTGCTGTGAATTTGCTGTGAGACAGAATATATTTCTGAAAATCAGAGTTCTTAGTAACTCTCTGTGTAGTGTTTGTACTCCGTGCTTAACAACTTCACCTTCTTTTCAAATTCCTATAAATTGCATCTCTGTAGTTCTTTGCTTTGAGTGTGACGTGTCTGGTCTTTGCCTCCTTGCTTCTTTCTTATTTAAGTTGCGCAACTAGAGATGTTGATACTGAAATCCGAGCTTGAAAAATGAAACTAAATGCTTACCTCCAAAACAGCTGTTTGCCTCTACTTTAGACTCAGCACACAGCTATTAAAAAAATGTCTGTGGTAATGAATTAAATTGAATTTGGGGAGGTGCATATGCCTTGGCCAAACTGTCTGCTTCTGAATTCGAAAGACTCCATACTGGAAAGAGAGGTATGGGAAATAGGTAGAGGATAGCCAGGGGTTCTAGTAAGTGTCTCTCCCCTCAGAGAAGCTTGGTAGTAGATAGGAAGGCAGACAGACACAGCTGGCAAGTCCTCTTTGACCAGACCACTTCTTGCAGGGAATCTTCAGTAAGAGATTGTTGGCACTTCCAGAATAATTACTGGGGTTGTTGGGGAGGGCTGCTTAGCTGGCCTCTAGGGAAAATTCATCCCTCCTTTGGAGACCCATACTCTTGATCTTGGATATCAGAAGCTCACAGAAGCCCCAGCAGCCCTAACTAGCTTCCCTCTCCTCCCACCAAAATGCACTCTAGGGGTGAGCTCTCTGCCAGGTGAAAGTAGTGAATTATAAATTAAACAAATGTGTGTTGCTCATCACAATGTCTGCCTATCAGTTTTAGTTCATAATGCTAAAAGGACTTCAGAAATCATCTAGACCAACTCACATATGTTATAGCCATGGAAATGGAGATTCTGAGAGGTTGATTTACTTAAGGTCCTTACTGTGATACAGAAGCAAGACCTGTGTCTCTTGTCTTGCTATTTAGTACTTATATTCAGAATTAGAGCCTAGGTTTCTTAGCCCCCAGTCCCATGTTTAAGGTAAACCAGAAAGCACTATACTGTTCGAGCTTCTCAAGGTTTCTGATATTCCAGATGCTGGTGGGGTAGTGGAAGGTAGTGGTAGGATGGCTGGTATGAATTTTAATGTTCACACTGAATTATCAAAGAAATGGCTATATCGAATTAGTTTTTATTACTGCAGAACAAAGTAGCACAAATTTAATGGCTTAAAATAACAGTTATTTCTTATATCACAGTTCTACAGGTCAGAAGTCTGGGTGGGTTGGCTGGTTTCTCTGCTTTGAGTCTCATAGGCTGAAATCAAGGTTTTGGCTGACTGTGTTCCTTCTCAGAGGATGATTGCAGGCTCTTTGCAGTGGTTGGCAGAATCCAGTGCCTTGTGGTTGTAGGACTAAGGTCGCATTTTCTGGATGGCTCTCCGTTGAGGCCATCTGTAACAACTAGTGGCCTCTCCCTGGTTATTGCATCGGAGCTCCTGGATCTCAGAGCCAGCATGTCTGCTCCTTCTCATGCTTGAAATCATTCTCTGACTTCTTTTGCCTCATCTCTCTGCTTCTAACCAGAGGATCCTGGTTAGAAGCAGAGGATCCTCTGTTTTAGAAGAGAGGATCCTCTGTTTTTAAGGGCTTGTTAGTTTGTGGCCACCTGGATAGTCCAGGATAATCTTCCCATTTTAAGTTTCATAACCTTAATTATATATGCAGAGTCCCTTTTGCTGTGTGGCATGGACATCTTTAGGAGGCCAGTCTGCCTACTACATACATTACTTCCTTTAAATAACAGCAGGGTTCCATCCTTTCAGGCTACTGGGAAAGTCAGTGACAAGCATTTCTGGGATTCTCTTCCTCTTCCTAGGTCCTGGGGCTTGCAAACCCAGCAAAATATATGGGTGGTCCCTCTAACCTTGGATCCCCTCTGATCGTGGCAGGGTGTAATTATGGTCTGAGATGGCGTGTATCCTTGAAAGCTGGGAGATCATGGCTTTGGTACCTGCCCTGGGGCAGTGGACTCTACTTTCTGCCAGGAAGTCTTTGGATCCAGCCCCTCTGCTGCACTCCTCCATTATCACTTGTCACTTACCTGGAGTGCAGTGGGGAAGTGAGGCAAGGGTCCCAGGCCTACCTTTTTCTTCTTCTTTTTTTTAACAACTCTATTTGTATAGCATAACACCCACTCATAATAGTGTACAAGGCAGTGATTTTTGTTATATTTACAGAGTTGCACAACCATAATCGAATTTCAGAACCTTTTCATCATCCCCAAAAAGATCTCTCGTGACCATCCAGGCCTGCCTTTTGCATGACTCCAGGGGCCACAGCCACATCCTGGTTCTAACATCCTTGTTTCTTCCTCCTACACTCTGTAGAAATCCCCCTCAGAGAACTCAGCCTCCAGAAAATGAAAGCCAAGGAAACGGTTGTCTTGGGCCCAGCGATATGACTCTCCTCCAAGACAAGGCAGCATTTAGGGTCTGGGTTCATTCTCAGAAGGGAATAGGGAAGAATCTCAACAAGAAGCACAGCACAGATCAATACCCCCAGTGACTTATCTCGCTTCTGTACGATGTGCGGGAGTCATCCAGTTGCAGTTATTATTGGACAGCCCTGACTCCGTGAAGCAGTGACCTGCAGGGGAGTGAGTCAGACCTCCTCCTTTCCCCCCGCTTCCTTCCTCCTCTAAGCAGAAACGAAGGCATTCTTTGCTTCCTGCTTAAATGACCCAATGGTGATGCAGTGTGAGTGGGATGGGAGAATAGAGGAACACATCTTATACAAGAGTGCAAGGAAGTTTCCAGAGGCACTTTGTCCCTCCGGGGCCCACTTGCCCCTTTTTTTCTCTTCCCCACCCCGTCCCCCACCATGTGATGGGTTCTTTGGACTGCAGAGAAGTCTGAGTTGCCTCAAGGGAAGCAGCCTATAACAAGCCCTAAGGCCAGGCCTCAAGGAGTCTGAAACTTTGTTCAGGATCTGAAAGCTGGCTGGGGATCCAAGGCAGCTTGGTAACTTGGTTTCCTTGTCCTGTCATCTGTCTGCAGGAGGAGTCCTAGAGAGTCTACCATAGATGGCCCTGTTCTTCTCTGTCTTGGCTCCTACTGCTCCCATTGCTTCCTTGACCATCCAGCCCCAAAGCAGGCCCTCCTGCCATGCTCTGCTCTTCAGCTCTTTTCTGCTCATTACAACTTACTGTCTTTATTTATACTTATTTATTACTCTTCTCCACATCCCTCCACAATAGTCATAATTAGACTGTGATCTTCATGAAGGGAGGGGCACAGTTTTATTGGCCATTGTATACATGGTTCTTATTAGCACAGTACATTCTGGCACAGGGTAGAATCTTAAAATGTATTTATGGAATGATGAATGAATTAATGAAAATGAGCAAATAATCTGAATAGACATTTTTCCAAACTTTGATATTCATCTGCCAACTGGATAGCTCTACTTGGGTATCTAATAAGAATGCAACTCACCCAAAATAGAATTATTGATTTCCAGCTCCCCAAACTTTCCCCCCATCTCAGAACCTCAAGCCCAGGGAGTCATCCCTGCCCCCAAACCCTGTCACACATCAGCAAATCTTGTTGGCTGTCCCCAAAATATTTTCAGTATTGATCTACTTTTCTCCACCTACATCGCTACTAGGTCTAAGCCATCATTATCACTTACTTAGGTTATTGTAATAGCATCTTAACTGATGCCCCCCACTTCTCTTAGCCACTTACACAGCAATTAAAGTTGTATTTTTAAAACAAATCAGGTCATACTCCTTTCACGCCTTTGCATAAAACCTGCAATGGATTTCACTGCAGTAGGACTAATACCTGTGCCCGACAATGCCGTGTGATCTGATTCCCTGCCCAGCTTTCTGATGATTATCAGGAGCCATTTCCTTCCACATTCATCTGCTCCAGCTTATAGCTTATTCCTGCCCCAGGGTCTTTGCACACATTGCTTCTGCACAGAATGCTCTTCCAGTTTTCATATGGCTGACTTCTCATCACTGGGGTTTCAGCTCTAGTATCACTTCTTCAGAGAACCTTTCTCTGGCCACTCCATCTGAAATAAGACCCTGCATCAGTCTGGATGGTTTTAGAGGCAAATAACAGAAAACTCAGAGGGGCTTAAAACCATAACATATTGCTTATTTAATGAGTCTAGTGATGGATGCACCACAGTGTCAGGACACTGGGTAGTATCTTTGTGAGTCCCAGGATTTCCTTGACCTTCTAAGATACCACCCAGTGCCCTGACATCATCACATGACAAGTTTACAAAGGTGAGAAGCAAGGGGCAGCCAGACCCACAAGAGAGAACACTCTGCATGCCTCTTTCCTCTTACCAAGAAAGAGACATTTTTCCAAGAGCTTCCCAACACCCTTCTAGAGATTTCCTCTTGTCTTTCCAGAAGCAGAGGATGTTGATGTGACCATCCCTAGCTGCAAGGGA
Source organism: Lontra canadensis (assembly GCF_010015895.1). Classification (NCBI taxonomy): domain Eukaryota; kingdom Metazoa; phylum Chordata; class Mammalia; order Carnivora; family Mustelidae; genus Lontra; species Lontra canadensis. The sequence goes on along the minus strand of NW_022631003.1, from coordinate 19,796,259 downwards.
TGGCGGAAAGTGGTTATGTTGCCTTTTCAGCCACTTGACAGAGGAAGGTAAGGGAGAAGTTGGGAATGGCCATTAGGTGACCAACCAGTCACCTATCATTCCATTTCCCATGGACCCTTGGTACCTCATCCTGCTTTATTTTCCTCCATAGCACCAGCCATTTCTTTACTGTGCATGTATTTGTTTGTTTTGCTGTTATTTCTCTACTCCCCTTCCCCAGAGATAAGCTCCATAAAAGCAGGAACCTTGTCTATCTTGTTAACTTCTGTATTTCCAGTAGTTAGCACAATCCTGTTCATACTATGTATGAAAAGAATATTAGGTAAATGTGAAATAGAAGATGATTTTACATATACCGTTGTAACAACATAGTCATTTCTTAGGGTGAAGTTTCTTAGTGTTTATTTCTCTTTTTTCCCCACCTTATTTGACTTTACAGATTTTGTGGGAACAGTAGAGAGAGGGACAAGTTTAGTATTATTAGGTCTGGAGCTGCATTCCTCCTATGCACGACTCTACTAAGTGGCAATAGGGTAAGAAATACTGGCCAGTGTCCTTTATACATACCCACGTTGGGGTGCCAGTATGACCTAACATTTTCTCCTGCAACACTGTTTGTAACGAATTTGGAGAGGCCTGCAGCTTGCAGCCAGCAGAAACTTTGCAGAGTAAAGCTTGGACTCCCAAGCATTACATTTTACATAGGAATTACGTACATATTACATTTTAATTGGGACCTTGACCTTAAAAGAGTGATATTCTTTTTTTTTTTTTTAAAGATTTTATTTATTCATTTGACAGAGAATAGGCAGAATCAGACAGAGGGAGAGGGGGAAGCAGGCTCCCCGCTGAGCAGAGAGCCCGATGTGGGGCTCAATACCAGGACCCTGAGATCATGACCTGAGCCAAAGGCAGAGGCTTTAACCCACTGAGCCACCCAGGCGCCCCAAAGAGTGATATTCTAATGGTAAGAGGAGTTGGGATAGAAGCCTTCCTTGTTTCCAGAAATCACTCCTATGATGCTGACTTTTTATTTCTGATACTTTAAAATTCGCGTGAAGGACAAAGAAAGGTAAATGTTGTAGAAGAGTAAATGTAGTTCCTTAGACAACCAGTCTCCAAACACAAAGATGGTGTACCCGGTCTGATCTCAGGAAACTGAGCTTAATCCCAGTTGGGAAACAGATTGAAAGGCACAGATCTGGAAATACTATGGAAGAATATTTGTATATATTTCATAATCTATAATAGGAAAGGGGAAAATAGCATTCAAGAAAATTCTAGGCTTATTAACCTGTGATACTAAGAGTCTCAAATGGTGGAGGGAAGTTCTTTTCATTGGAAATACGAGGTTTTTAGCAAGTATTCAAAATTACCTAATGGAAGTAATTTAGCAGAGTAGATTTTAGATGCTTTTGAAAAACATTCAACTCATTATATTACATGTTTTGGTTTAGGGTATAGAAAAAAGTTTTATGGGCTAATATGTCACTAAAAGAAATCATGCCCAACTTGGGGAAAGGTTGTGTTGATTTATTTGGACCTTAGTGATTTTCCCCTTAAAACCAACAATGTGAATGATGATTAGTTACTAGGCTCCTCCCCCAAAGCCACTGGCTCTTAACATAGTTAAATTATGTGACTCATGTTAATATTATCACTATAGTACGTGATGTGTGATGTGGTTACTAAAATTTGCTTGTCATAGGGCTTTTAAGACTTTTATGGGCTAACAATAGTAAGAGGGCTAAGTTTAAAAATTTTTTAATAAGTTTTAATTTAAATTCCAGTTAGTTAACATAGAGTATAATGTTAGTTTCAGGTGTACAGTATAGTGATTCAGCACTTCCATACATAACCCCGTGCTCATCACAAGCGCATGCCCTAATCCCCATCACACATTTCACCCATCGGCCACTCCCCTCCCCTCTGGTAACCATTAGTTTGTTCTCTATAGTTAAGGGTCTCTTTCTTGATTTGTCTCTTTTTTTCCTGTGCTTATATGTTTCTTAAATTTTACATATATGTAAAATCATACGGCATTTGTCTTTCTCTGACTGACTTATTTTGCTTAGCATAACACTCTCTAGCTCCGTCCATGTCATTGTAAATGGCAAAAATCCATTCTTTTTTATGGCTGCTGTTCCATTACACACACATGCACACACACACACCCCACATCTTTTTTTATCCATTCATCAGGTGATGGACTTGGGCTGTTTGCATAGTTTGGCCATTGTTGATAATGCTGCTGTAAATATTGGGATGCGTGTTTCCCTTTGAATCAGTATCTTTTTATTCTTCGGGTAAATACCTAGAAGTGCAATTGCTGGATTATGAGGTAGTTCTATTTTTAACTTTCTGAAGACCCTCCATAAGAGTGCTAATTTTTTTAAAAAAAGATTTTGCGAGCTAGAGAGCGCGTGTGTGCATGCGCGAGCACAAGCGGGGCCAGGGGTGGGAGGAGAGGGAGAAGCAGACTCCCTGCTGAGCAGGGACACCTATGTGGGTCTGGATCCCAGCACCCTAAGATCATGACCCGAACCAAAGTCAGACTTATCCAACTAAGCCACCCAGGTGCCCCAAGAGTGCTAATTGTTTAAGCACGTGCTCATAAATTATCTAACACTGTGTTATCTAACACAATAAGTGTTATCCCTGTACAGGGATATAATTATCTATAATTTATCTAACACTGTGTTAGATAATTTATAGAACTCTACAGGTATAACACTTATTGAGTATTTTCCTCGTACCAGGCAGACTGACTTGTGTTAACTCATTTAACTCCTATGCACATATTATCTCATGTAAACTTCACAATAATCAAGTGAGATAGGGACTAATTATCCTCGTTTCACAGATAAGAAAACTGGAGCTCAAGAGGGTTAGAAAATGTGCCCTGGGTGACACAAATAGTGTGTGACACTAGTGTGTCACACTTCAGCTGTCTGACTTCAAAGCCTGTGTACATATCCACTTCACAATATCCCTGTGTTGTAAGATGAAGAATAGATGTTTTTTAGCACAGGATTACGTTCTGGGTGTAAGTTTGCTAGATTTAGCTAATAAAAATAGAAGACACCAGTTGAATATTGTATGGTCCATATCTATGCTAAGAAAGTGTCATTGATCTGGAATTTGCCTTGAACCGGGCATCCTGTATTTCATCTGGCAGCTGTACCTGGGCGGCCCATTGTGAGAATGTGTCTTATCCTCCCTGGTTTTCCTGTGCCCCCACCAAAGTCATGAAGCACTTGGCTCAACGTGTACCCTAGAGCCGCAGCTCAGGGCCAGAGAGCAAGAGAGCCACTCGGGAAGCTTCTGATGCCTTCTGTGGCCTCCTTTGATGTTTGTAAATTCAGGGTTCTGGGAGAGGTCGCCCTGTAAATCGCATCCTACTGGAAGTGGTAGGCTGGTAAATGTGGGACAGCTGGGTGCACAGGGAGCAAAAAACCTCATTTGTGGTGTTTGTCCATTTCCATGGTGTGACTGTTCCAACCGTGGCTGATTTATGCCAACAGGATGTCATTGGAGTTGGGAAGAAATGCACACAGCTGGTTCTGGGGAGCTCAGGCAAGCCAGTCACCCACCCCTGTTCTGGGCATTTCTTCTTTTCACATATACGCAGAGCCTCCATCGTCATGAAATGTTTAAGAGAAAATCTCTACCACCGTGGTATTCTCTAAGTCATATCAATTAAAATTTAAAGGAGGCAATTTCTTACCTGGGCTAGTACCACTGATCAAACTTCTCCTCCCTTCAGTTCACACTGGTTTAGTTCGGCTTTTATCCTGCGTTTAAAGGCTATAAGAGTTCATCTGTCATAATGAATTTCCTGTAGTTTCAGGGGCTATTCTGAAGAAAGGCTGTATTTCCAGACCAACATGTCTACTGCACTTTTGATGCCAAGCCTCTGTGCAGTATGTGGTGGGAGTGATTTTTTTCCCCAAATGTTCACTATGTCACATATTTCTGAGCTAGCATATTGAACAGATGTATCTGTGGGTAGGCAAGAGGCTGTGGCAGAATAATTTTACATTCCTCTCTTTGATTGAAGAGTCAAGAAAGACCTATCCCCGTACAACCGTTTGACCCTCTGAATTCAGATCCTGCCTTTTGTGGCCTCCTCACACATGAAGCCCCAGGGGTGATTAAGTGCATGGACTTTGGAGTGAGGCAGTCTGGGGTGACTCCTTTATAACTGTATGATCTTGGGGAGGAACTTAGTTTATTCCATCTATGAAATAGAGCTAATAATATTACCTACCTCAAAGATACCTGACATAAGATAAGCACAAAATATCTATCAATTCTCCATAGTGTTAATGTTATAACTGCTGTCCTTGTAATTAGTCTTATTGGTCATTAGTAAACAGCCTTATCATAGGTGTTGGCTTCGGTCCAGCAGATGCTTACTGTTTTACAGAAAATGCTACAGTTTTCTTTTTTCCAACCAAATCATATAAAAATTCAACATTATAAAAATTCTAGTTTGACATTAAATTTTTGAACAAATGTCAGAAATGAAAATGGTCTTCCTATGTTGTGAGAATGTCTGTGAATCTTTATAATTTCATGAGGGAAAAGACATTCGTTGTTAGGATTCTTGGACTCAAGAATAAGCCTAAACACCAGTTGATATGCTTGGCCAAGAATCGCCTCAGGCAGATATGTGATGTACCTGGAGTCTGTCAGCCGAGCCCCTCTGTACCTCCTTGTGGTCCTTTCATGTGCGTCTCATCATTCATACATTTATCCACCTCTCAGGGTGATTTTCAGAAAGCTAGGGTCATACTCCTGGGGTGCTTGGGTGGCTGAGTTGATTAAGCATCTGGCTCTTGATTTCAGCTCAGTTCACAATTTCAGAGTCATAGAGTCAACTCCGCACTGGGCGTGGAGTCTGCTTAAGATTCACTCTCTCTCCTTCTGTCCCCCCTTAAGGGAATGAGTAAATGAATGAATAAATGAATGAATGAATAATAAAATAATGGGTCTTATACAAACAGAGGATGAATGCATGCCAGAGATTTGTGAACTTACTCCTGAAGGAATCGGTGACATCATTAGGCTGGTTCCGAGAGCATTCGAATAAATAGGTATTTATAGGGTTTTGTTACTGTCTTTTTTTTTTTTTTTTTAAAGAAGGTGGACATAAGATTGCTAGGTAGACACAAAATCAGTTAATGTCCTACAGAGCAATAAGTTCATAAATTTGGGGGTTATTTTTTCTGCTGGACAGAAATCTGCACGTTAACACGTACCTTCACATGTCTGGGCTCTCGTCATATAGTAAATAGCAAAGTCAAGCATGGATGCTTTCTCCCAGAGAATTAAATAATTCTTGGGGGAAGCCAATTTAACAATATCTTAGCATGGCATTAGGAAGATCTGCTATACTCTCTTTGCCTTATTTTCAAGTATTAGATACTTAAAAAAAATTTTTTTTGAAAGAGAAAAAGTTGGTGGAGGGGTTGGGGGAAGGGAGCGAGAGAATCTTAGGCAGGTTCCACGCCTGTGCAGAGCCTGCTGTGGGGTTCAATCTCATGATACTGAGATCACGACCTGAGCCAAAACCAAGAGTTGGACGCTTAACCAACTGAGCCACCCAGGTGCCCCTGTATAGAGATATATTTTAATAAGGGTCTTCAGTCCGTGGGGTGTGTCATGTGGCAGTCACAGAACTGGATGGGAAAACATAGGTTGAGCAGGAAACAGGTCTTTCCTGTTGCTGTTAAAATTCCTGCATATGGACGACCCAGACATAAAAATCAGTTAAGCAGCCCTTGTATTTCAGAAACTCTACTCTGAAGAGGGATTTATTTCCAAATCAATGAAGCAGGGAAACCTTTCTGAAATTTTACTTTGGGACCCTAGAACTTACTTATAATATGACATACTATTTTTTTCTGGAGTGGGGATTGTAGAAACCTGTCTGAGGACCCCCTCAGCTACCTTCACTCTCCTTCAATGGGAATTCTTCTGCAGGTAAGAGTTGTCCAGGGGGACTTCAGTTTCGCCTGCCCTGCTCTGCTCAGGATTCGTTTTCCCTGTCTCCATGGTCATCAGTGTTTCAGCTCCAGAGAAGACACAGTCACTCTATCTCTGGTTTAATTCTCCTAGCAGAGCCCCCTAGAGCAGGAGTCACGCATTTCAGTTCTTTGTCATGGATTTGATTCAGTAAATACTTAATAAAAAATTATTAATGTAAAGAAGAAGAATAACATTCTTCCTCTGGGAGCCCCCAGCTTGGTGGGGGAAAGGCAGAAACATGGGAACGGTTCTAAAGCAGGAATTCCTTATCTTGGCTGCACGTCAGGGTCACCTGGGGAACCCTGAAATTTCCCACTGCCCAGGCTGCTCTCTGGACCAATTCAGTTAGACTCTCTGGGGGTAGGACTAGAGCAGGGGTATTTTTTTTAAAGCTCTCTCGGGGCACCTGGGTGGCTCAGTGGGTTAAGCCTCTGTCTTCATTGAGCTCAGGTCATGATCCCAGGGTCCTGGGATCGAGCCCCGCATCGGACTCTCTGCTCATCAGGGAGCCTGCTTCCCTCTCTCTCTCTCTCTGCCTTTCTGCCTACTTGTGATCTCTGTCAAATAAATACATAAAATCTTAAAAAAACAAAAAAAGATAAAGCTCTCTGGGAGGGTCCACTGCGTTGCTGAGCTAGAGAACCATTGCTGTAAAGCAAAACACACTTGGAAAATGCTGAAGTGCTGTGTGAACAAAGATACCACAACCGTTCTGGATATGTTAATATTCTCATCCACTGTCTGATCACATCGCAGCCCATGAATACAGAAAATATAACCTCTCATTGTAACCTTGGGGGAAAATTAGGCCAGTCTGATTGTCAGGCATTTAAAAACGATAAATTCTGGAAGGTATGATTGGCAGAAAATGAGGTCTCTAAAGGGAAAAGGGCCCGAAAAAGATCAACCCAGAAAGATGACCTCCTCCAACACCCAAATCATTCCATGTTCTTACTCTCTCCCTTGGAATGTTTTTCCATTCCCTTGTCTTCCTGAAGAAGTCCTGGTCTCCTTGCCCCAACTCGGACCTCACCTCCTTTGTGAAATCTTTCCTTCTCCTATCCTGTGCAAAATCGGGACCTTGTTTTCCTCTGCCACTTAGCTCCTTGTCTTGTTGTGTCAGTTTTAATTATTTTAGGATTTAGTTATAATATGATCAAACAGCTTGTGTATACATTTGCCTTCTTCTTGGCCTTACTTACCTTTGTTTCCCTAGTACCTAGCATAGTGTCTTGATTTATGGAATGAATAAACAGAGCTGCAGCGATTTTGCGTAGAGTCAGAACATCTGTGCCATCATCAGGGGGAGATGTGGACTCAGGAGCTCCTCAAGGCTCCCTTGTCCAGTTTCTGAGGAGCGGGACCCTCTGCTCCCAGTGGTGGGGCTAGAAGAGTGGGTAGACACACTCGCTGGTGACATGCAGCTGGAGGAAGTAATGGCGGATGGGAGGCCTCACGGTGCCCAAGTTGTGGTGGTAAACTTGAGTTTCATCTTTAATGTTTAGCTATAAGAAGAAGAGAGAAACAAGTCAGTTCACAGGTTTCAAAATAATGGGTATTGAATACAGAATAGTGCCTGTGGCACCAACTCCTGTTTTATTTAGGCCGCAGATATCCAAAATATTTAGAACAGCCCTTTTTGCCTGGGAGACTTGCTCGTCTCCTTTAAACTTTAAATCTTTATTTTATTTTAAGATTTAATTTGTAAGTAATCTCTACACCCAACATGGGGCTTGAACTCATAACCCTGAGATCAGGTTGCATGCTCTACTGACTGAGCCAGCCATGTACCCCTAAATTTTAAATCTTTAAAAAAATTTGGGGGACATTTTGTAGGCTTTACACAAATGAAGGTGAAGCGATTACTTCAATTTTATAAGTACAAGGGTCATGCATTCCAGATTTTCTAGGACAATGCTAATTTTAGATCTCATGTTCTGTTTTCAGACTGCATATCCTGATTTTTTTTATAAGGAAAGTATGGTTGCTATTCTTACAACTGACTCTCAACCAGCCAGACATGCTTAAAGGACTTCTAATAGTCAAATGTCTAATTATCTTACATTTCTTTTGAGAAATCAAGTAGGGCTGCCTCATGGACAAAACAAACAAAACCCTGAAGATAATATGGGACTGCCCTGAGCTCCAGATTTTCGTTGAATGTGGCTTCTTGGTGAGGACAGTATATATTAACACTCCTCTCCTTGCTACAAATAAGCGCAAAAGTCCTTCGAGGAAAAGCAGGCCAGTAGGAACTGTTCTTTCATTAAGAACTGTCCTCAGGGCACCTGGCTGGCCCAGTGGGTGAAGCATGCAACTCTTGATCCTGGGGTTGTGAGTTTGAGCCCCACATTGGGTGTAGAGATTACTTAAAAAAAAATGAAATCTTAAAAAAACCCCAGAAAATGTGTTCCTTAATCCCACCTCTAAAACTTCAGAAATGTTTCTTTGTGAGGCTAGTCACAGTAACCCACCAGGGGGGACCCTGGGCCCTGATGCTGGATGCTGTCCTCTTATCCACAGCCCCCATGGAATTGCTCTGGTTATTTTGGATTTAGGGGCCGTGCTTTCTCTTTTCTGCTTAAGAGATTCAGACCAAGTTAGACCTTAATATTCCAACTGCGACCCAAGTCACCCCAATTTTAACTGAAAAGCTCACAAGTATATAATCATTTTACCTATTCAAAAGGATAATTTTTTCTCTCACCAAGTAGCTCCCCCCAAAATTAAAATAAAGGCTAGGCTTTATAATATTCTTCTATATCTAAGGATCATAAGCTTTTGAAAAGCTAACTGTTAATAGTTGGTTGCTTTTAGTCATCTGGAGACCATAAGCTTCCCAGTAACCTGGTTACATTCTTTAGAGGATACCTTGTATGTTCTCCTGTCAATATGTCCTTTTATGAAACAGTAACAAGCAGACGGGCCTCAAGATATGTCATGGATAAGTGGCAAAGCTATTAGAACATGAAGCACATCCTCTTTGGGAAAAAAGTAAGCCATTTTCAGAGGTCATTAAATTAGGCGCTATTCTGGCTCCTGTAAGGGTTACATACGGTGGCTCTGTGTACTTCCCTCATGCTTCTGTACTGGAAACTCTGCAGAAGGAAGAACGGGGCCCCTTCCAGGAGCCAGCCAGTCTGTATGCACAGATTCCCGGAAGCCATTTCCAGAGCTGACATCTGTGTGTTTCCATCTCCTCATGTTTTCCACTCACAGCCCCATTGCTTCAGTGTCACGACCTTTAAAAACTTCTCATCTACTGACCCCCCATTCCAGCGGCTCTTCATTTGGGGGGTGGTGCCCTCGCCGTGAGCCAGATCCGAGCATCTTCACCCTTCGTGGTCCCTGGTGAGTGAGGGCGACATGGGTATGTTCAGGGGTGGGGCTTGGCACGAGTTCTACCCCGTTTGACGAAGGGTCAAAAGAGGGGGAGTCCAGAGAGAGCCTGAGCTGGGATCAGCTAAAACAGCTCCTGAAACGAAAGAGAGACGGAGCCCGAGCTGTTTCTGGATAGTAGTCCTGTTTTCCTGCCAAGGCATAAGTCCTCCTCCCTGGTGAATGACAACCCACCGAAGTGTCCGTTAAGATTGGTAGGCTTGGGGGTCACTCTGTATGACACCATTTTAACAGGAGGCCTCCTCCTTCTTTTCTTATCCAGAACTGAGAGGAAGCAAGTGAGTATGGTTTTTGCTTCCAGAATGGAGAACAGCAAGCCACCCTTGGTTATGCCCACACTGCTGGTGCCCCTGCAAAACCACAGCTGCACAGAGGTCGCCTCCTCCCTGCCACGCCGTGACCTGACGGAATTCCATGAGGCGCGTGGCTGGACGAGCAACAGAACAGACGTGGAGCCGGGGCTGAAACCTGGCGAGGTGGCCACGGCCAGCATTTTCTTTGGGGCCCTGTGGTTGTTTTCTGTCTTCGGCAATTCCCTGGTTTGTGTGGTCATCCACCGGAGCAGGAGGACTCAGTCCACCACCAACTACTTTGTGGTCTCCATGGCATGCGCGGACCTCCTCGTCAGCATGGCCAGCACGCCTTTCGTCTTGCTGCAGTTTGCCACCGGCAGGTGGACGCTCGGCAGCATCATGTGCAAGGTCGTGCGGTATTTCCAGTACCTCACCCCAGGCGTCCAGATCTATGTTCTCCTCTCCATCTGCATAGACCGGTTCTACACCATTGTCTACCCCCTGAGCTTCAAGGTGTCCAGAGAGAAGGCCAAGAAAATGATCGTGGCCTCGTGGGTCTTCGATGCTGCCTTTGTGACCCCCGTGTTCTTTTTCTTTGGCTCGAGCTGGGACAATCACTGCAACTATTTCTTCCCTTCCTCCTGGGAAGGAACTGCCTATAGCGTCATCCATTTCTTGGTGAGCTTTGTGATCCCGTCTGTCCTCATCATCTTGTTTTACCAGAAGGTTGTGAAATACATTTGGAGAATAGGCACTGATGGCCGAACAGTGAGGAGGACCATGAACATTGTCCCAAGGACCAAAGTGAAAACGATCAAGATGTTCCTCATTTTAAATCTGTTGTTTTTGCTCTCCTGGCTGCCTTTCCATGTGGCTCAGCTGTGGCACCCCCACGAACGAGACTTGAAGAAAAGTTCCCTTGTTTTCACAGCTATCACGTGGATATCCTTTAGTTCTTCAGCCTCTAAACCTACGCTGTATTCCATCTATAATGCCAACTTTAGGAGAGGAATGAAAGAGACATTTTGCATGTCCTCGATGAAATGTTACCGAAGCAATGCCTATACTATCACAACCAGTTCAAGGATGGCCAAAAAAAACTACGTTGGCATTTCAGAAATTCCTCCCACGGCCAAAACTATAACCAAAGACTCGATATATGATTCATTTGACAGAGAAGCCAAGGAAAAAAAGCTCGCTTGGCCCATTAATTCAAATCCGCCAAATACTTTTGTGTAATTTCGCAGAATTCTTTCAATTATTGTTATGTGCCAGAGATTAAAAAGCTTTAACTCTAAAAACAGGAGCTTTTTATATGTTTTTTTTTTTTCCCCAATCAACTTTCTGAGGGAAATGTTTTATTTTGTAAACTGTGGTTTTATTTTGGCTGCTTTTTGTTGTAGAGGAAGCTTTCACCTTGAGCTATGGTCAGTAGTCCCTTTACTGTATTAGTTACATTCATAAAAAAAAGGTAATGCTTTCCTACTTTTTACTTACCCTTATTAGGTCCAAAAAGCATAAACCATACACACAGTCTTTGATTCATGACTCAACTTAGTTTTATTCTGTCTGCTTTTTCTCCTCCCTTCTGAAATTTTTTAACTGTGGGTTTCTGGTTCCAAATACAATCTTCTGTGTCACACATTTCAGAGACTAGCATTACTCTAAGTAACACTGAGGGAGTGTTAATATTGTATATATTTTTACATTACCTTCTTCCGAGAAACCACTGTCCATATCTCCTATAGAATGTACTCCATAGGATGAAATAGGTTGGAACTTGCTGGGAAGTTTGTGATTGAATTTCAGTCAGGATTCTTAGGGAAAGAAAATTGATAATCAAGTTACCTAATTTCCCACTTTCTTTCTCTCTCTCTCTCTTTTTTCCATTCCCCCTTAACCTAAGCAACTGATGATGCCCTGAAAATTCTGAAGTCATAATGTTTTTTTCTCACATCTGTATCCCATCTAGGCTCTGTCTGGGATGTTTACTTGTCTTCTTTGAGTTAAACTCAAGCCAATGAGTAGGTGTCCTTGCTAGACAAGCCCAGAAAATGCCAACAGGAGAAACAACAGGTGGTATTTCTCTGGGCTCTGCAGTTCAGGCAGAGGTCTTTGGGTGCCCAGCCTACCCTACACTGAAGACAGCAAGAACAAGGAGCACCTTCTTCACTGTCCTAGAGACTCAGACATGAGGCCATTTCCCCAGCCAGCACCTCTTTCCCCCCATCTCTCTCCAGGTTACATCATCACACCCTTGCCAAGCCCAGACTTTTCTTTGCCTGTGGTATCTTGAGGTTTTCTTCTCTGCTTGTTGGGTTTTGGGTTATTTCAAATGTAGGGCCAACACATTTTAAAAACGTTCTTATTTAAACAATAGGAGGCTTATAGACAAGACTCAAAGTATGCATTTTCACATCCCAGTTAAGAGCTGCAAATAATAATTCCAGTTGTTCAGTGATTTTACCAACACTATCCCCTTTTATCCTCTCAAAAGAATTCTGTGACACACTTGGCATCTCTGCTTCACAGATGAGATGTTGTGTGAGTCGCCCGCATTAGAGTGTGACAGGGCTGGTCATCACACACACACTCGGGTCCTCTAACTGCCAGTATGTCACTCTTCCCATGACATTACAGAAGTCTCTCTAAGGAGCATGTGAGTGACCAACCCCAGCCAGGCCTCACCGGGCCTCCTGGGTGCCACCTTGGTGGAAATCTAAAGAAGGTCTAAGAAAATCCGGCCAGTTTAAAAGGAGCGTCTAGGCAAAATTTGACAAGCTGGTCCTCACCTTTTCTTTGGCCATGAATAAGTTGATAGGTTCTTGGACTTGTGGTGTTGAGCGTCAGAGATACAATCACAGAGAAATGAGACAAGACTAGATTTGGTATTCAGGGCCAGGAACAACCTCCATGAAAGAGCTCACGTACAAAACGTCTGCAGAGCCGATGTTTTTAAGTGGAGGTGCTTCCTTCAGTCAACAGATTCAAGAGATAAAAAGAACATCTCGAATTTTTCTTCCTTCTCTTTTTCCTCCTCATCTTCTCACTTACCGCATCAGCAGATGGCACTCTAAAATGACAGACTGAGCTAGACAGTTATTTCATTGGCTCTTGGATTCTGAGGTTCAGACCTGTTAAAAAAGAAGACCCTTGTATTTTTGTCCATTTTTGGGTGCATACTTTTATTTTGGTCCCTTCAGATGGCATATTTTTTGAAGTTAGATTGTAAAAAGTTAAATTTAATTCATCTCAATTTTATTTTGATATATATTTTTAGGTCTCAGGTTAAACTAAAAGATGAGTACTACGGTCCATTCTGTCTTGATTTTTTTTTTTTTTTGAGATTTTATTTATTTATTTGACAGACAGAGATCACAGAGAACCAGGCAGAGAGAGTGGAGGAAGCAGGCTCCCTGCTGAGCAGAGAGCCCGATGCAGGGCTTGATTCCAGAACCCTGGGATCATGGCCTGAGCCGAAGGCAGAGGCTTTAATCCACTGAGCCACCCAGGCGCCCCTCCATTCTGTCTTGAATGTTCTGTGAGTTTACCCCAGTAGGTGGAAATTCAGTGACACAGTCTCATAAGAACTCTTATTATAGAAAGTAGTTTTTTTTTAAATAGAATCCCCCAAATAATGACAAAAGTGTCAACCAAATCATATTCAGCTGCACTCTCTTAGCATGTTGGTAATTCGCTGTATTTTGGTTCAGGCTGGCTTAATATTCAGGATTCCTGTTGTGGGCACGGTCCTTCCTGCCCCCGCCCCCGCCACCCCGCCGCCCCGCCACCCTTGCTGCCACCTGCTCAAACTCACCGTGAAGCCACAGGTCTGTGGGAGCTCCTTGACCAGGATCAGCCACAAGGATAAGCTCTGGAACAACTGCATGTAAAAGCAGCAAAGAATTAAGGATTTGGGGATAGAAAGGACATTGAGAGACCTTGTCTATGCCCTTCCTTGTTTAGGGGAAGAAATTATAACCAAGAAAGGTCAGGGTAAGGGCGAACTAAAATGCTGTCTACCAACCCATCCAACATTCTTTTAACTTCACCCTCATGCTTGCTGTGGCATCATTCATTTATGGAAGGAAAAAAAACCCTTACTGTGTGCAGAAGAGGATGGAGAGAATACACAATTCCCTGAGGTTCAGCTAATTCGTCTGGAACAGAGACAACCTGAGTGGTCTAATTAGAGAACAGGGGACACAAACCCACTCTGTCAAACTGTTTTGCAGAGTGACCACTTGATGGCACTGTGGCTCATCGGCAGAACCCACCACCTCCTCACTATGCCCGTCACACAGGCGGGTTTGGAGCAGTCCTGGTCTCCTAGCAACAAGACAGGGACAATTGCTGAGCACCAGGAACAGCTGTAGATTAACTAATCAATCAGTGTGTTCAAAAGATGGAGCATCTAAACATTGGAGGTAGTCCCAAAATAATTAATACTCTTTACGAACATGCAATCACCAGTCAAAATAGTATTTGAAACCCTTTTTACAAATGGTGTCATTTTAGAAAATCAGGCCCCACCCCAAAGTGGTGATTGTGCTGCCCACACTTACCCAGGCCTTTCTCTCATTTCTGCTTCTTGTACCATTCTGCTCCAAGAATTCATGGCCCTTTTCACAGCAGTGCAATCCAGACTTGCCCTAAAATTAAAGGTTCCTATGCTCCTGGTAAGGAGGCAGTTAAATTTATTTGAGGCCTCTCTCATTTCCCTCAGATCGTCTTTAATTTCTTGGTTTCCTACAATCTGGACCATTCTGAACTTTTTTGTTTAGCTGAACACTTGTGTTCAAAAGTTCTATATTCTTTTCTAGAAAAAGTCTCTTTCAAAGATTGCTTTTAAAAACTGCCCATCAACCCTGAGTTAGGGGCTCTATGACTAGGAGTCACCTATAATCTGAAGAATGTACGATTTTAGTTCTGCAGGAAAAGACTGCCAACAGTCTCTGGGCTCTGCAGTGATGGGTGTATCTGGCTTCAGGATCAGGATGTAGTTCTGGGAGCTTGAGAACATCATCTGGTTTTCAGCAGGCAGTCTATAGAGTAGTTCCGGCTATTTGCCCACAGCAGCTAGATATAGATTAAAACTCCTCTAAGGGAATTTTGAATGCATCCCCTCTAGTCTGCTTCCCCGTTGTGTCTTCCAAAGCATAGTCTCTTAAAGAATAAAGACTGGATTCTGCTAGTGGGACCCTGAGGGTGCTAAGATGAGGACATGCCAAAGACAGCAGGGCAGCGGAGTAGGCGTGAGGAGCTGTATGGGAGAGAGACGGGCTGCGCCATAGCTGAGAAGAATAGATGTATATTCTGTCCATCTGTCTAGATTCATTTACACTGCTGGGCTCTCCGATTCTCCGGGCAGATGCATTCTCCTTGAGTGACTCTTTAAACACGAGTGAAAATTATGGGGCGCCTGGGTGGCTCAGTCAGTGAAGCACCCAACTCTTGATTTTGGCTCAGGTCGTGATCTCAGGGTCCTGGGACTGAATCCCGTGTGGGTTCCACACTCAGCAGGGAGTCTGCTGGAGATTCTCTGTCCCTCTGTCTCTACCCCCTCCCCACTCCTGCTCTCTTTCTAAAATAAATAAGTCTTTAAAAAAGAAACATTAGTGAAAATTAGGCACAACCTTCCAGTGTATATCCAGACAGCAAAGTTTTCCTTAATCACAAATAGTATGATGGTCACTTTCAAAGTTTCCGAAGTCAACTTCTGTGTTGAAGTTCAGGTTCTGCTTAACCCTGTTTAACCCAGCAAATTATTCTCAAACCACAGCTTTCCCATTTTTAAGATGGGGAACATGGCAGTGCCCACCTGTCTGAGGGATCACTGGAACCCTAATCATGGGATGATGATAATATTTGGAGGAGGAAGTGGCTTAGGCCATTGAAGGGACTGACAAGCCTGAAATGTATAGGGCAGGCAGGCAGGCTGGAAACTCAGGTACTTGGTGTTGTCGTTTATGAAATCCATAGGATGGGCCAGCAGGCAGGATTTGAAGCTGTAGTCTTGAGGCAGAATTTCTTCTCTAGGAAACCTCATTTTTTGTTCTTAACACCTTTAACTGATTGGATAAGGCCCACCCATACTATCAAGGATACTCTTTATTTAAAGTCAATTGATTGTAGATGTTAATCACATCGACAAAGTACCTTCACAACAACATCTAAATTAGTGTTTGATAAATAACTAGGTAGTACAGCTAGATAAGTTGACATGTAAGAATAACGTATCTAACTTGTCTAATTCTAACAACTAGAATTGTTGTAGTGACAAAATGAGCCCAAATTCATGTAAATCATTCAGTGGGTTACTGAATACATGAGAAACCCTTAACAAAGGTTTTCTATGGTTATTTTACTTTAGCCATTGCTAACCCAATGAATTTTTCCATCTTTCAAGTTACTTGGCACCTATTGCCATGTGTTAACAGTAGAAACAGGTTTTTAATACTACTCTCAAATTGTGGCATTGTTTTTCTCCTTTAGCTTTTTTTTGTTGTTGTTGTTAATTCTGCTAAGATCTTACAGACTCAATGGAGAAGGAACAATTGAAAGCAGGGACTTGAATGGAAGGGACGTAGGTGGTAAAGCTGCTTCTCTACTCACCCCAAAGGGAATTATTCGCCCTTCAAATATTTCTTAGGAAGGAATGGTCTAAAAACAGGAGACACGAAATACTTCAGAATGTAGACTTTTTTTTTTTTAAGATTATTTATTTATTTATTTATTTATTTGACAGACAGAGATCACAAGCAGGCAGGGAGGCAGGCAGAGAGAGGAGGAAGCAGGCTCCCCGCAGAGCAGAGAGCCCGATGCGGGGCTCCATCCCAGGACGCTGGGATCATGACCTGAGCCGAAGGCAGAGGCTTTAACCCACTGAGCCACCCAGGCGCCCCAGAATGTAGACTTTTATCATCACTCTTCTGTTGGGGTTTCCACTTACACGGAAAAGAAAACTGACGGTTGAAAATTAGTTTGTTAATTTAAGTATTCATTCTAGCAGAATATGAAAAATCAATGAAATGGGACCTAAGTCACTGTGGGCCATGGTTAGTCAGAAGCAACTGTGTAGCTAAGCCATGTAACAACTGTCTATTTTCAGTTAAACCATAAATGGACTATTACTATGACTACCCATGAATCTCAGTGAAATCAAGTGAAACGGGAGTGAAGGTATTAAAAAAAAAAAAACCAGCTACTTGGTAATTGGAGTCGAAGGCGAAAGAAACATAATGAAAAGCCAAAGACTCACACTTGGGAACACAAATAATATAAGGTACATTTAAGTTTATTTTGAAGAAAAATTTAACAGAATGGTTTGTGGCTTTTTAATTTTTTTTTTTTTTCAAACGAGTTTACTGTTTGGGATATTTATGAGAGGATAAGCCAAGGGCAAAAGCCAACCTACTGAGGATGGTAGAGCAGAAGGAAGGAAGCATTCTGTCTTCAATGACTTTAAATGTCTTTAATGACATTGTCAAGCCCCCATAGCTTTCTCTCTCATGATTCTTTACACCAGTTTTACTTGGGTATTTACTCTCACCTGAAAGGCTCCTAACAGATTGCCTATTCTTGTTCTATACAGATTACCCAGTGGTGTGAAGGTGGCTCGTATGTGTTGTAAGAGCCAATTTTTAAATTTTCAAAAATGTTGGTTGCCTAAATCAACCACGGTGGGAGTTTTTCTACCCCGGAAATTGTTGAACACTGCAAACAGACTTCCCCCAACCAGGAGTCGGTTGTTAAACATCTACCAGCACAGCTGCCTACTTCTTTTTGCTCAACAAAAATGTCCTAAACAGCCACCTGACTCAAAATGCCATGGGTACCTAGTATACTTGTAGAGATACTTGATTTTCACTGTATCTGGAACAAACTGATGAGCACACTTTAGCCTGATGTTGTTCTGTCACCCCCAGGTACAGAATGATGTGGTTAATGATCTCTAAGACATTTTTTTATTAACATATAACGTATTATTTGTCCCAGGGGTACAGGTCTGGATCATCAGGCTTACACATTTCACAGCACTCTCCATAGCACATACCCTCCTCAGTGTCCATAACCCAGTCACCCCATCCCTCCCACCCACCCCCCAGCAACCCTCAGTTTGTTTTGTGAGATTAAGAGTCTCTTACGGTTTTTCTCCCTCCCGATCCTATCTTGTTTCATTTTCCCCCTCTCTTTCCCCCACAACCCCCTGCCCTGCCTCTCAAATTCCTCATATCAGGGAGATCGTATGATAATTGTCTTTCTCTGGTTGACTTATTTCGCTTAGGATTACCCTCTAGTTCCATCTACATCATTGCAAATGGCAAGATTTCATTTCTTTTGGTGGCTGCATAGTATTCCATTGTATATATATATCACATCTTCTTTATCCATTCATCTGTTGATGGACACCTAGGTTCTTTCCATAGTTTGGCTATTGCGGACTTTACTGTTATAAACATTCGGGTGCATGTGCCCCTTCGGATCACTACATTTTTATCTTTAGGGTAAATACCCAGTAGTGCGATTGCTGGGTCATAGGGTAGCTCTATTTTCAACTTTTTGAGGAATCTCCATGCTGTTTTCCAGAGTGGCTGCACCAGCTTGCATTCCCACCAACAGTGTAGGAGGGTTCCCCTTTCTCCGCATCCTCGCCAACATCTGTCGTTTCCTGACTTGTTAATTTTAGCCATTCTGACTGGCGTGAGTGGTTTTGATTTGCATTTCCCTGATGCCGAGTGATGTTGAGCACTTTTTCATGTGTCTCTTGGCCATTTGGATGTCTTTTGCAGAAATATCTTCATGTCTTCTATAAGACATTTAATTTCCCTAATGGAGGGATAATAGAAAGGACCTGTGTGATGAGCCCTTTGTAAAATTTGAAAAAGGACTTTCTCCTATGTTATATTTGCAGTCTGTCTGGCTGGGCACTGAGTCAGCATCTCCTGAGCGCCATTGTGCTACGATTTTTCCTCAAGCCTCCCTTGCCCCACCACTTCTGGCTCTCTCCACTCTGCTGGGTGCCAGGAAGAGCACATAGTTCTGCTTTAAAGACACTGCACTCGTGCCTGCTGGGTAGGCTTCTTCCTCTGCCTCCCTAAAAAGCTCAAGGGCATGTGGGTTTTCCTTTTTTTCTCTGGAGTGGTAAAAACGCAGGGCTCCTCTCACAAGGGAAGAGGCACTGCCGGCATTCATTTTGTATTTTGACACCTACGTGAAGGCCTCCTTTGGGGAGAAGGCTTGGCCATCTTTCCCCCCCCCCTTTCTTCCTTCCTTTTCCAATGCTCTTCTCCTTATGTGACAGTTGTAGCCTAGGGCTGCCCTGGCTTGACATTGAGGGGAATTTTGTATATACATTTATTTATTTCGCCACAAATCCTATACTTTCTTTCCTTGTAGTGCTGGCAGGCATAGTCTTCATCCCACTGAGGTGGTGCAATCCAAAACTCTGTGTAGGCCTGGGATGGCCTTTTGGCCTGTTTGGTTCTGGACTATCCAAGTCTACCCGGTGCAGGCCAAGTTGTCATTTTAGCCTGCTAACTTGGTTCCATGTTGGGTTTGGGGCTATAAAGTGCTTAGCAGGCATTGCTTTCCTTCTCAGCACAGGGGCATTGAGGCATGGAATCAGTTCTGTTGAACCACAGGACATTTTTCCTGCTCAAATATGTGTTTTTCCTCAGAGTCAAAAATGGCCTGCAAGCCAAAGTTCACTGTCCACCTCCAGCCCAATACCCAGCCCAGGGGTATTTGAGGGACCTGTCCCAGCTCACTAGGGGAATAAGTCTGTCCACTTGGACCCTAGGGCTTACTTTAAGAAGTCAACTGATTTACCTCTTAGTCACTTCTAGAGTTGGGCTGAGTATCTCTCCACTGTCCTGAACAGTTTCTAAGTCACAACTATCAATAGAGCTGACCCTTGAACAATGCAAGGGGCAGGGGTGCCAACACCCCACAAAGTCAGAGATCCACATAGAACTTTTGACTCCCCTAGAAATTAACTACTAATAGCCTACAGTTGACTAGAAACCTTATTATTAACAGTCAACACATATTTTGTATGTCGTATGTATTATTTTCTCTATTCTTGCAATATAGTAAGCTAGAAAAAAGGAAATTAAGAAAATTGTAAGAAAAATACAGGGTCGAGGTGCCTGGGTGACACAGTTGGTTGAGTACCTGACTCTTGGTTTCAGCTCAGGTCATGATCTCAGGGTTGTGGGATCCAATCCTGCGTCGGGCTCTGAGCTCAGCGTGGAGTCTACTTGTAACTCTCTCTCCCTCTCCCTCAGCCCCTCCCCCCACACTCTAATATATTTTTAAAAATTATTTTAAAAATACAGTGTTGTGCTGTATGTATTGGAGAAGATATGTGTAAGTGGACTTGTGCACTTCAAACCTGTGTTGTCCAAGAGTCAACTGCAATCTCATTTTGATACGGACATCTCCAAGCTGCCTACACTTAGCAAAAGAGCACTTCCAGCTCCATGGGTCTTCCAATCATACATTGTTGAGGCCTCTACTATGCGTGCTCTGGTCAGGGCCATTCTAGCCTACACTAGGTCTTTTTCAGTGGTGTGCTGGAAATTAGGTCTGGCAGGGCATGGTGGGGGGAGGAATCCCTGATTTGTAGCATTTACTGACGTCTATGGTGTCAGTACTCCAAGTGTTGCCAATTAAAAGCGACCAACTGGATGTCACTCAATGTGGAGTTGAGAAGAGATGCACACAATTGGCTTTCCTTCGGGGAGCCAGCCATAAGCCAGCTGCAGCAAAACACGGTTTCTTGTTTTTAAAAAGGCACCCTCTGGGTGGAGGAATTAAGAAAGGTACTCCTTTAGGGCAAATTTTTAAAAAGGCACCTCTCTGGACAGATCTGTGCCACAGGTGCTCTGGTGAGGAGACAGCAGGTGTCCTCTCCACCGCACATGGCCTGTTGCAGGAAATGTGAGCCAGATTTTAGGTCCATTCACCTCCTCAACTGGGTGCCTTTGTGCAGTGCACAATTGGCACAACCTTACATGGCAGTCTTGGCTCTGATTCATGACTACTCTATAGTTAAGTAAAATGGATGGAATAAGGGAAAAGAGAACCAAGTTACCTAGCAGCCTGAAAACCTGCTTTATGCAGATTATAGGATTATTACCAGTTAGAACACTAATTATTCTTAAAATTAGCTTAATTAACAGAAGGCTATTATTGCTAAAAATGGCTTCCAACTATAACAGTCCAGGGATAGACATAATGATGAAGCTAAAAAAAAACTTCAGAAATGTGATAAGTACAACCCTCCATGTTTAAATTCCAGCTCATTAAATAAAATAATTACCTTCAGTGATTTAAATTCTAACAATAGACAAACCCAGGCATATGTAACTATTTTAAATTTAATATAGTTCTTTACTAATTAAGAAGCAGTTGCTCATAACTCCTATTTAGCCTGCCAATTACTCTGTCAAAGTTATCTTCCCCTTTTTTAAAGATGAGAAACAGGCTAAGAGGTAAATGATTTCAAGGTGACTCAGAAAATGACCCCAAGACCAGTTATGCTTAAATCTCACTCTTTTTACTACACTGTGCTAACATGGACATTACTTCAATATTGTAAAACAGACCATTTGAGATGTCTCTGGTGAAGATATTTTATTTTTCATAAAAATATAATTGTACAATGCTCTTCAGAGAAAGAAGAATTCCCTCAACACCCCCAAATACCACATGGATTAATAATCTTCCTCTCTTTTAAAACTAAATATGTAATTGATAATATGTAACTGATTTCTGGTGAAATATAGTATTTATGTTTTTAAATTTTCTTTGCCTTTATTTTAACTAAAGCTAGCTCCAGTTTAAACCTATGCTTTTTGCAATAAGCCAAATCAAGTCTATCATAATTCAAAGATGATGAAGTAAAATGCTAAACAGTAATGCTGATAAATACTGTCAATTAGCTGGTACACGGTGATATGAATTTGCTGCAGTAAGACAGATTCTGATTTAGATGCAACAGACAGCTTTTAGATAAAATAGGAAAAAAAATTTTAAGAATGTCAGCTATATTCTAAAACTTGACCTGGTCAAACTTATTCCCTATTATGTTCAGTTGTTCTACTATGTGGCAGGTCTATGCTAAGTTGATGACAGAATATGACTGGTCTGAATACACAAATGTGTATTTTCCCCTTACCTTCCTTTCTTTGGGGGGGGAAAAAGAAAGAAAAAGAAAACATTACTCTCTTTACTCAGGGAGCACAGAGAATAGCACTGATGCCAGAGGGACAGAGCTTACCGATTCTCTCACCCTCCTCTGTTCTCTCTCAGCCTGGGTGCTGTCATTACAAAGAGGGAGAGATGCTATGGTTTCAGTATGCTGCTTCCTAACTGGAATGGGAAAAGAAATGCTCCAGCTGTTTGAATCAGTGACATTTATTAACATGCTTCAAGTGGCCAAAGCGTGCAGCCAGCACAATACCCAAAGCAATCAAAACATCCCTTTTTAAGACCAAGGAACTTTCTCTTGGTATGATCTACTTTAAAATACCAAAAAGATCAGTTTAGGAATAAACTCAGTAAGCTGTAATTTACTGTCATCCAAAATTACACATCCTCTACCTGAGGACAAAGTCACTGCTCTTATAAAGATACTGGGGGTGAGGGTGGACCTTGTAATTTAACGTTACAACCAGAGAAGAAATACTTCAAGCACAATGGAGACATTCCATTGAAGAGCCACATTCATTTTGGAATGTTTGCTTTGAAAACAACTCTTCTGGGGAATTCAAAAGGTATTGAACAAAGCAACACAAAGTAAATCTTGGGCTGTTTTGCTAAATAAAAATATACACTTGAGTAGACCAGATGGCAAAAACATACCCATTACAATCTGAACACTATATTTAAAACACTTAAATTCTGAAGGTCTGAATATTAACAATCTTTAATCTATCTATATTTGTGATCCTAAAAAGACATTAAATACTCTTAAACCCCCAGTCCTCCAAAACACAGAGAGACCCAACAGGCTGGGCTAGTGGTATATCAGTAGTCACATAGGACTAGACTAGATCTGAGTTTGCAATCTACACACAAGAGATCTTCAGGAACTCAGGCTAAAGGGAAGCACTTCATTCAAACGTGTGGCCTAAGAGAAGGGGGGAGAGTACCTTGTAATCTGACACTACGTGGTCCATCTCTTGTTCCACCCCACAGTCTAGACGATGATGCCTCCTCTTAGACTGCCATTTCATAACAAAACATACTGTTTAGAAGCCAGATATTTGCTTCATTAGAGCTAAGAACAATTATAATTTAGCAGCAACAGAGAACACAGTTCCTGATTTAACTATGGGAAAGAGAAGAGAGTGATAAAGTGTCTCAGTGGGGAAAATGAAAGATTCCTATCTACTTGCAAGTAGAATATGATGAGCTTGATTCCTCAACCATCACTCTGGTAGTCAGGAAGAAAGTAAATGGAGCTGTGACGGGAACTGGAAAGAACCACTCTGGCCTTGTGCCCCTCCTGCCTGGCCCACCAGCCGCCTGCTGTGCACAACTCCAGCTCACGGCTTCACTCCAGAGCGGAGGTACCGTCAGGGCCGAACCAGATGCACATCCACAGTGTGTTTCTTCCTGGCTCAGAACATTTTCCTATGGAAACTCATGTCAGGGAAGAAACTAAGTGTTCTGGTTATGCCTACAGCCATTAGATCTACTAAGAATTTCTCCCTCAGTTTGTTCCAGATCTCTTGAGGCAGAAACTCGATCTCAGCAGCTAATTTCATCCTATTTTCTTTAGGAAAATTCTCCGAGTTAGTTGACTACACAAGGCAATGTGTGTGAACATTCACTCCTACCCTCCCCACATACATATACAGACATACGATAGAAACACATACATATATACGTACATACATACATATTCTAGGTTGTCAAGAGGATGTCTGCTGCTGAAATGCCTAAAAGGTTACTTCTTGCTTAAAAATAAAATTTGACTAATTATTCTCCAAGTATGGACTAGGCCCTACCAAACTTTTATAAATATAGTTTGAGAAGACAGCAACAAAAGTTTTAAACAGACGCTGTCTTGGGGGCTTTCCTGATGGATTTTGTTAACATGTACGTTATTTAAAACAGGCATATCATTATGGATTATAAAAATAGAAATGTATATATTTGTTAATACATATTCACAGCTTATGCTGGAATGGCTCACAGGAGAAATCATGGTTCATGCAGAAAATAAACATTACTCAAGTAAATAGAAACAAATAAGATTAGGTCCATAAAGGCTGAGAACTTGGTAATCAGCCCATTTGGTTTCTCTTTGTAGGGCAATCAAAAACATAAAAGAAGGTGACACACCTACACACACATACACATACATGACATGAAATACATGGAAAGAATATAAATTAACCAATAAAGCAATGTAGAGTTAAGGTGCAAAAATACAATCTTCACCCACTTCTCTCTACTCCTGTGTTTTCAAGCATTGCAACATGTTCAATGCCATGGGTGGCAAGGGCAACCAGAACAGGTCTGAATGTTTATAAATTTTCTAAGTGTTGAAAGTTAAAGCAAAATCCTTTGGAATCTATGATCACACATTTTGGTAGAAATTGCAGATTTATAGAGATGACTACTGAGCAGTAGGTAGTAAATGGAGCCAAGAAGTACAATCTTGCCCATTCGTCCTCCATAGGATAAAGTATTGGCTTCAGTCAGTGACTCATCATTTTATAAAATCTTCACCCTGAAAGATAAAGTTACCAATGTAAGAATGCTTGCAAGTCAATGAAGCTTGGTTAATCTATTTTAAAATACATTTTGTTTGTTTAGTATCTATGGAGAAAGGCTTTTTAAAAATAGGTATTGAAAGGAAACTGAGCTGATCTGGTTTTTTTTTTCATTAATTCAATTTAGATTAAGGCAAATGTTACCTCATCTAAGAAAGGCTATCAAAAAGCAAACCCTTCAATTTTATAAAAATATTTTAAAAGAGGGGCATCTGGGTGGCTTAGTTGGTTGGGTGGCCGACTCTTAGTTTGGCTCAAGTGGTGATCTCAGGGTCTTGAGACTGAGCCCTGCATCAGGCTCTGCACTGAATTCAGGGTCTGCTTGTCCCACTTCCTCCCTCCTCCCCCTCCCCCCATTCTCTCTCTCTCAAAAAAAAAAAATCTTTAAAAAAATTTTAAAAGACAAAAAGTTTATAACATACTTTTATGACTGTTACAAGTGCTCCCAAAGCAGTCACAATGACAAAGAAACCAGTCTATTACATCTTCATTACAAAATCTTCCTGGTCTCTTCAACAAATAGTGTTGGAACTACTGGATATTTGCATGTAAAAGAATTAAACTGGACCTCTACCTCACACCATATAGAAAATAAACTCAAAAATAGATCAATGAGCTAAAATATAAGAGCTAAAACCATAAAACTCTTAGAAGAAAACATAAGGGTAAGTCTTCATGACCTTGGATTTAGCAATGGATTATTACACATGACAAAGCATGAACAACAAAAGAAAAAAACAGATAAAGTGGACTTCAACAAAATTTCGATGTTTCGTGCATTCTTAATAGGACACTATCAAGAATGTTAAAAGACAACCTACACAATGCGAGAAATATCTGCAAAATATTTCTGATAAAGGTCTAGAACCTAGAATATATAAAGAACTCTTACAACTCAACAACAAAATGAAAAACAACTCAATTAAAATGTGGGCAAGGGACTTAAGACATTTCTTTAGAGAAGATATACAAATGGCCACGAAGCACAAGAGATGCTCGGCACCATTAGTCTTCAGGGAAATGCAAATCAATACCACAATCAGATACTACTTCACATCTGAGGAAGGCTATAGTTTTTAAAATGGAAAATAAAAGGCACAGGCAAGATGTAGAGAAATGGAAAGCTTCCTATCTTACTGGTAGGAATGCAGCATATTTCAGCTATTGTGGAAAACAGTTAGTGGTTCCTCTAAAAGTTAAATGTGGAATTACCATATGACCCAGCAATTCTACTTCTAGGTGTATAACCCAAAGAATTGAAAACAAGTACTCAAACACATACTTGTATGCTCATGTTTCAAAGCATACTGTTCACAATAGCCAAAAGGGAGAATCAAATGTCAATAGACCAATGGATAAATCAATTATTATATACATACACACTGGAGTATTATATAGCCACAAAATGTAAAAAGTACAAGTATATGCTATAATGTGGATGAAGCATGAAAACATCATGCTACCTGAAAGAGGCCAGACACAGAAAATCACATGCTGTATGTTTCCATTTACACGAAATTTACCCAGAATAGGTAACTCCACAGAGACAGAAGGTAAATTCACAGTTGCCAAGGGTGGGAGGGATGGAATAAGAACAAGTAACTGTTTAATGAATTCGGGATTTTCTTTGGGGGTGATAAAATGCTTTGTAACATAGAAGTGGTGACTGTACAACACTGTGAATGTACCAAATGCCTCTGAACTATTACTTTAAAATGTTTGTTATGTAAATTTCACCATAATTAAAAAAAAATCCTACAGTGATGGGCTACTGTACTAGATAAGAGTTTGAACTAGGTGAAGACAGGTTTTCCCATTAGAGCTGTGTGACTTTGGGTGCCTTATCCAACTCCTCTGTTGTTGTTTTTTTTTAAGATTTTATTTGAGGGACGCCTGGGTGGCTCAGTTGGTTAAGCCGCTGCCTTCAGCTCAGGTCATGATCCCAGGGTCCTGGGACTGAGTCCCGCATTGGGCTCCTTGCTCGGTGGGGAGCCTGCTTCTCTCTCTGCCTCTGCCTGCCGCTCTTCCTGCTTGTGTTCTCCCGCGCTTGCTCGCGCTCTCTCTCTCTCTCTGACGAATAAATAAATAAAATCTTAAAAAAAAAAAAAAAGATTTTATTTGAGAGAGAATGAGAGGGGGAAGGTCAGAGAAGAAGAAGACACCCTGCCGACCAGGGAGCCCAATGTGGGACTTGATCCTGGGACTCCAGGATCATGACCTGAGCTGAAGGCAGTAGCTCAACCAACTGAGCCACCCAGGCGCCCTCCTCTGCTTTCTTCATCTATAAAATAAAAAGTAGGGGCACCTGGGTGGCTCAGTGGGTTAAAGCCTCTGCCTTCGGCTCAGGTCATGATCCCAGGGTCCTGGGATCAAGCCCCACATCGGGCTCTCTGCTCGGTAGGGAGCCTGCTTCCTCCTGTCTCTCTCTCTCTGCCTGCCTCTCTGCCTACTTGCGATCTCTGTCAAATAAATGGGTAAAATCTTAAAAAAGTAAATAAATAAATAAATAAATAAATAAACAAAAATAAAAAGTATAATTCCTTAACACAAACATTGGAGGAAAAGCAAGGTAAGTATAAGTGAAAGTGTTTTGTAAGCTGTAAATCAAAATACAAATAAAAGGCATTATTACCAACAATAACTAGAATGGTATACTCCCATTTATGGGCTAAGTCTTCTTTAAAATTCTTCCATACATTTAGCAGTTGCTCTTCATAGATACCATGTAAAATTCACTTCAGTATTTAGAATCTAACACTATTTCACTTGCTTATTAGTGTATAACAAATGACATCAACATTTTATTTAATGACATACCAAGGAAAGAGGTCAATGGAAACCCGACCTTAAGATGCTCCTCTAAATATAAACTCTCCCTCTCATTGTACTCACAGGAATTGCTATTAGCGTCTGTCTTCCCAGCTTTTGTGTGCCTGCTTGAGTTCTGCTGAGATTTGCTTTGCTCTTCTCCAGTGAGTAGGGCCTTGATTTCAGAAGGGATTTTTCCTTGGTCCATTGCCATGCACCACTGCTTGTACTGAAATATGTAAAATATATTTAAGTAAAATTTTACTAGTCAGAGCTCAGGAACCACTGGTGGAAATCCTAGAAGTAGTAACTTCCATAACGAGAGGTCAAACTGGCTGCTGGGAATCCTGCCCTCCACCATATTTCCTGTTTCCCTCGGAGGACATGTATAAGGCTTGCCATCTTTCAGGAGAGGGTAGGAAACCGCTGATGATTCTTCTTGTGATACACTGGAGTAGCGTTCAGATTTAGAAGGCCCCTCTAGTGAAAAGAACATCTCCCCACAGTGTGCCACTAATTAGGATCCTTCTCTTTTTGCTAACTATCACATTATCATTTCCATTCCTAAAATAAATAATTCTGTAATTTCCATTCTCTTTCATAAACATTCACTGAATGTCTACTTTCTACCAAATGTATACTATGGGCTTAGGGGGTATACAAAGATTAGTCAGTTCAAAGGCTATGCCCTCAAGTGGTTTACACTGCAGAGCGTGAGAAATAATTTACAGCATAAGTCAAATTCAATATACATATATTTTTAAAATCTACTGAATAGTATATATCTGGATTCTCTTCAGGCCCCAACCTTATGTCTTGCCTTTTAAAATGCTGAGATAGTAGCCTGTCCCAGTTTTGTAATGATCATGGTAGTATTCTCTCTTCTCCAACCTGTCACCTGCTCCCTTGAGGTCATAGTAATGAGATTTCCATTCTCTTTAACATTTCTACAGCCATCACCCAAAGTCTTAATGAATGAATGAAACATGGTGAATAAATATGAAATACAAATGGTATACAATGCATATTGTTACATACTGCTATATTGCCTTTTCCACTTAGCAATATATTGTGAATGCCTTTCTACAACAGTAAATATATATGTACATCGGGGTTTTTTTTTAATGGCTGCAAAGCAGTCCAATATCTGAATGTTGGCTACTTTGCAGCCATTAAAAAATCTCCTATTGTTGTATATTTGGGTTATTTTCCATTTTTTTCTTTCATGAACAGTCCCTCAGCAAAATAGTCATGTACATTCTGCTTCCACCAGCACTGTGCAAAAATGCTTATTTGCCTACATCCTGGCTAACAGATTTCTTTCCCATATTTGTCAAGTGAATACATGAAAATTGGTATCTTCATACTTTAATTTGCTAAGCTTAGGTTGATTTTTTCATGTGTTTATTGGGAGACTTTCTTACCATTTCCAGTTCCTCTCTGAGGGCACATATGGCTCTTTCCCGACTGGATACCAACTCTTCCAAATACTGATATCTTAGTTTTTTCCTAGCTCGGCATTCTCTTGCACTCTGCCGGCTCCTCTCAAGTTTTGCCTTCAAGTCGATTTTGGCTGGCTTCCGACCACGTTTGCCGGGCTTCTTTACTTTCCCTCCAACCACCTTCAGTAAGAGAGAAAAGAAACCATTTTTATCCTCTTAGTTCTGTTTCTAGGAAAGTGACTATGGCTGCATATTATTAGTAAGGAAAACATTTACAAGTAATAAATGAAACCTATGAAACTTAGAAAGCATAATCCCATGAAATGCCTTAAGAGGCATTTCAAGCAAAGGCTTCCTGTTTTTTTTTTTCTGATACTCTTGATACCATGAGTGTGAGAGAAGAAATACTCTAAGTTTTCATTATTTCTTCAATAACAATCTTTAAGTAGTTTAACAGTAAACTTTATGAACCATATGTAGCTGGATACTAAAATCTAAAAGACTGTCACTAAATACTTTGTTTACATGGAATTTTTATTGACTTGAGAAAATAGTAAGTAAAAAAAAATCAATATTTAAAATTCAATATTCAATTCAATATTAAAAATCAATATTTAAAATTCTAAGTTCAGTGTGATCTCGACATTAAAAAACAACACATAGAAGAGACGATATTTGTTAAAACACCAATGGGGAGGGCGCCTGTGTGGCTCAATTGTTAAGCATCTGCCCTCGGCTCAGGTCATGATCCTAGGGTCTTGGGATGGAGCCCCCATCCTGTGCTCCCTGCTTGGTGGGAAGCCTGCTTCTCTGAGCAGAGAGTTAGATGTGGGATTTGACCCCGGGACCCTGAAATCATGACCTGAGCCTAAGGCAGACCCTTAACCAACTGAGCTACCCAAGTGCCCTATGTTTTATATATATATATATATATATGTGTGTGTGTGTGTGTATGTGTGTATGTGTATTTATTCATTTACTTATTTATAAATATGTATCCTAAGCAATTTGGCTATGACTTCCCTCTTCAAGTTTACCAAGTCCAAAGGAACACATGGAAAGTCCCTGACATCTTCAGGATAATTCTCTCCTGCCTTTAGAAGCCTGTAATTATAACCCTAGACTGTCTCAGGAGATCTCTACCTGCTCCCACTAGTCATATGACATCTTTTCAATATCTCTGTTACTCATTTTCCTGCATAGGCACAATTTTTTGGTGACAAAGTAATTTAATCTTCCTTGTTTAGTTTTGGAACCTCCCTAAGTTCTTATACAACACTTAACTATGAGCTAAATGTGATGAATTTTTAAATACATCAACCTGAACTTGAACATCAAATAAATTTTCTTGAAAGCAATTACCTTGAAAGGGGTTACATTTATTACAATGAACAAGCTTTTCGGTAAAGTGCTTTTAGAACTAGTTTCTTAGAAGCTACAACACAGTCTGCCTCAGATTATCTACTTTATCTGACGAGGTTCTGAATGACGCCTAGTTCTTTCTGAAAATTACCCTCAGGAAATAAAAATGTCACAACTTCAGTATTCTGAAAGGAATATTGCTGAGGCTTTAAAAGGCAATTGTTAAAGAGAAGATGCAAAACTCAAACACTGACAAATCATTGCAATAAAGTAGCAACTTCATCAGGTAATGAAACTCAAATTCAATATTCACGTGGCTATAAAAACTCTTAGTTTGTTTGAAAATCACTATTACTATCAGACACCAACAACATCCAGTACCCTATAAAGATCAGATCATTACTAAGTATAATGGTTAGGTGGAAAACCAAACTGTACGTATGAATCAGCCACATTTACCAGACACTGGGTGGTAACATGACGGATGGTCAACCACTTCAGCATGCGTTTTTACAGGGCGGCTCTGAAATGACGCTGAATACTCCAGGGCTCTGGGGAAAAAATCTTCCTTTCCACCACTGTGGTAAAGCTAGCTGCTTCAGTACTACTCCCAAATCAGTTTCAACTTTTCAAAAACAGGTCTTTTAGGGGTGCCCGGGTGGCTCAGTTGATTAAGTGTTCAACTCTTGATTTCAGCTCAGGTCATGATCTCAGGGTCCTGGAATTGAGCATGGGCTCTGCGCTCAGCAAGGAGTCTGCTTCTCTCTCTCTCTCCCTTTGCCACTCCCTCTCGCCCCCCAACCCCCAAGCATTCTCTCTCTTAAAAAAAAAAAAAAATACAGTTCTCTTAAAGCTTTTTATACTATGCATTATCATGTTTTTATTCCAATATAATAATATACGCTTCAGGAAACTGAAGTTTTAATGAAATATTTTGAAATCATCTCACGTTGAAATAAAGTATATTTGCTATTACTACAGTTTTTAAAAAGGAACATATTTACAGCATAAATTCAGGTCTATAGGAAAATAAATGGTAAACACATCTATTCTCTACATAGTGAACTCAATCATCAATAACACAACACTGTAATCTAATACCTCATATATTTGTTTTTAATTAAATCAGGAGAGGCTGCCTTTGAGAAACCAGAAAGAGGACACAGTGTACTTTAGAGACTTGACTGATTTTGTAAACCTCACACAGTCATTAAAACCCAACAACAGTTATAACCCTTTGTTTAGTTTTCATGGTAGTAATATTATTTTATTCCTTTCTTTTTTAATTAGAAAGGCATAGTGAATAAATCCAGGGTTCCTGTATTTTATGTCCCCTCCTGTAAAAGTACATTAAAACCACATAACCACCACTTCCCTAGTTTAATTTTCCTCAATGGTAGACTGAATTTTTGGCTTTGGATGCCAACTAAAATCTGATTAGTGTACCAGTTTTCAAGACTCAGGTACATTAAAGGATTACGGGGAATCTATTTTTTTTTTTAATATTTTATTTATTCATTTGTCACAGAGAGATATTACAAGTAGGCAGAGAGGCAGGGGGAGAGAAAGGGGGAAGCAGGCTCCCTGCTGAGCAGAGAGCCTGATGCAGGGCTTGATCCCAGGATCCCAAGATCATGATCTGAGCTGAAGGCAGAGGCTTAACCCACTGAGCCACCCAGGCGCCCTGGATTACTGGGAATCTTAAGCCTAAGAGCATTTTATAAAGAAAAAGGTATTAAACAGGGGCACATGGGTGGCTCAGTTGATTAAGTGCCCAACTCTTGATCTCAGCTCAGGTCATGATCTCACAGTTGTGGGATCAAGCCCCACATCAGGCTCCATGCTCAGCACAGAGTCTGCTTGAGATTCTCTCTCTCTCTCTCTCTCTCTCTCTCTGCCCCTCCCCCCACTCATACCCTCTCTTGCTCAAAATACATAATTTTTTTTTTTTTTTTTTTAATGAGCACCTGGGTGGTTCAGTAGGTTAAAGCCTCTGCCTTCGGCTCGGGTCATGATCCCAGAGTCCTGGGATAGAGCCCCGCATCGGGCTCTCTGCTCCGCAGGGAGCCTGCTTCCTCCTCTCACTCTGCCTGCCTCTCTAACCTACTTGCAATCTCTGTCAAATAAATAAATAAAATCTTAAGAAAAAAAAAAAAAGGAAAAGAAAAAGGTATTATACAAATGTGGATTGGTATACTAGTTGCTTTAACAACTTAATTTCATATATTTCACAAGCCATAATGATTAGGGGACAGCTAGGAGAAATTAATAGAAGGAACCAGAAACTAAAACTGAAATCAACCTCATGAATTCCTCCCAAATGTCTCTGGGCCAAAAATCATCCTAGCCAATGTTTCATAAAGTTTTCACAAATTCAGTGATTACCACATTGTCCCCTTGCTCTATCGTATTTCTTTTGTAAGCAAGTGTATTAATGTGGCTAAGTAAATGTACTGATTTTTATGCTCCAACACAAATGCCAAAGAAAACTATGAAAGTAATATAAAATTTAGCTTTTTCTATTCTAGTTTTATTTCTATCCACATACTAGCCACATGAAATTTTAAATAGCTATCTTTAAAACAGTGGTATCTTTATCTACTACCCCTTTTACTTCTCCCCCACCCCCAAACACATTTGTGAGCCAGAAATAGAAAGCCCCAAGGGAAACACTCAGCAAGCTTGTATCCCTAGCCCTCACCATGAACAAACTTATTAGCCATTGATTTTTTTCTTACTCTCCACAGAGAATTTATTACACAAAGGAGGATAGCAGAGATGTTAAATTTCAGTAGGGCTTTTGCAATACCAAGTTTGTCTTCATTATTTGTTAAAAAGGTTCAAGTCTATTTATTATAAGCAAGTAAGAGTGAAGAGCCTACTTTTCTGTTAACTACTTGTGTTTGTTGTTGTTGTTTTAATATTTCCTCCATTCAGACAAGCTAAAACTAGATGTTATTTTTAGAAAGTAAGCACTAGGGACCATCATATAATTCTATCTCAGTATACAACAATTATTATTTAATAAATACAGCAGATAAAAAACCTAAAGATGTCCCTAAATAATAACTGGATCAAAGAAGAGATCACAAGGGGCGCTGGGGTGGCTGAGTGGGTTAAAGCCTCTGCCTTTGGCTCAGGTCCTGGGATCCAGCGGCCGCATTGGGCTCTCTGCTCAGCAGGGAGCCTGCTTCCCCACCCCCAACCGCCCCTCTCTCTGCCTGCCTCTCTGCCTACTTGTGATCTCTGTCAAATAAATAAATAAAAATCTTAAAAAAAAAAGAAGAAGCGATCACAAGGGAAATGAGAAAACTACTTTGAAGTGAATGAAAAGGAAAACCCAATATACCAAAATGTGATGAGATCCAGCTAACGCAGTGCTCAAAGGGAGCTCTAAATGCCTAAACTAAAAAAGAAGAATTGAAATCAATAGCCTAACTTTCCACCTTAAGAAACTAGAAAAAGAAGAGCAAGTTAACCCCAAAGCAAGCTGATGGAAGGAAATAACAAATATCGGAGCAGACATAAACAAAATTGAGGATGGCAAAACAATAGAGAAAATCAATGAAACCAAAAGTTGGTTCTTCAAAAAGATCAGCAAAATCAACAAAACTTGGGCTAAACTGGTCAAGAGAAAACATTCAAAATACTAAAATCAAGGGGTGCTTGGGTGGCTCAGGCAGTTAAGTGTCTGCCTTTGGCTTGGGTCATGGTCCCAGGGTCCTGGGATTGGGCCCCGAATCTGGGTCCCTGCTTAGCAGGGACCCTTCTGACCCCCCTGCTTGTGCTCTCTCTCTCGAATAAATAAATAAAAGTTAAAAAAAAAAAAAAACCAAAATACTAAAATCAAGACAGATTTTAGAAGACATCATCCCTACCAACTTTACAGAAATAAAAATGGTTACATGGTTTAGCATGAAAAATTATAGGCCCAAATCTAGATAACCTAGAAGAAATGGACAAATTCCTAGAAAGATACAAAGTAGCAAAACTGACTTGAGAGAAAAAATAGAAAATCTGAAAAGACCTATAACAAATAAAGAGATTGAATTAGTAATTGGAAAATCTCCCACAAAGAAAAGACCAGGTCCAAGTGACTTCACTGGTGAATTCTACCAAACATTTAAAGAACTAACACTAATTCTTTACAAACTCTTCCAAAAAACCAGAAAATAACATTTCCCGTTATTATTAGCCTGATACCAAAAGTGAGACTTATACACTGAAAACCACAAAACAGCATTATAAGAAACTAATGATCTAATAAAAAGAAAGACATCCCATGTTAATGGATTGAAAGACTTTATATTGTTAAGATGACAATACTCCCCAAATTGATCTACAGATTCAACATGATCCCTATCAAAATCCCAGCTGGGGGCAGCTGGCTAGCTCATTTGGTATAGCATTTGACTCTTGATCTCGCAGTCCTGAGTTTGAGCACTATGTCGGGTGTAGAGATTACTTTAAAAAAATCCCAGCTGCCTTTTTGCAGAAATTGACAAGATAATAAAAAAAATTCATATGGAAATGCAGGGACCCAAAACAGCCAATCTTAAAAAACAACAAAAGTGGAATGGCTTATGCTTTCTGATTTCAAAATTTATTAGAAAGCTACAGTAATCAAGATAGTGTGGCAATGGCACAGGGGTAAACATACATATCAATGAAAAAGAACTGAGAATCCAGAAATAACCCCTTACGTTTATGATCAATTGATTTTCAGTAAGGTGCCACAGCAATAGAGAAATGGGAAAAGAATAGTCTTTTCAATAAATGGTGCTGGAACAACTGGGATCTACAAGCAAAAGAATTAAGCTGGACTCCTACAACACGACATATATAAAAATTAACTCAAAATAAAACAAAGCCCTAAATGTAACCTATAAAACTTGTAGAGGAAAACAGAAATAAATTTGTGCCCTTGGATTAGGCCATGAATTCTTAGATATGACATCACAAGTATATACAACAAAAGAAAAAATAAACTGGACTTCAAAATTAAAAATTTTATGCTTAAAAAAAAACACCATTAGGGGCAACTGGGTGGCTCAGTGGGACAAGCCTCTGCCTTTGGCTCAGGTCATGATCTCAGGATCCTGGGATAGAGCCCCGCATCAGGCTCTGTGCTCAGCAGGGAGCCTGCTTCCCCCCCTCTCTCTCTGCCTGCCTCTTTGCCTACTTGTGATCTCTCTGTCAAATAAGTAAATAAAATCTTTAAAACAAACAAACAAAAAAACACCATTAAGGTCAACCCATAGAATGGGAGAAAATATTTGTAAATCAAACATATGATAAGGGACTTGTATCCAGAATATGTAAAGAACTTTGACAATTCAACAAAGACAAAAAATCCTATTAAAGTGTGGGCAAAGTATATGAATAGACATTTCTCCAAAGAAAATATACAAATGACCAATAAACATATGAAAAAACATTCAACATCATTATTTGTTTTGGAAATGTGAATCAAAACCAAGAAACAACACTTTATACCCACTAGGATGGCTATATAATAAAAACAGCCAATAATGTGAAGATGTGAAGAAATGGAACTCTCATACATTGCTGGGGGCGGTTTAAAATGGTGGCCATTCCCCAAAATATTAAACACAGAATTACCATATGACCCAGCAATTCTACTCCTAGGTAATCCCAAAAAGAAATGAAAACATATGTCCACTTAAGAACTTGTACAATGGATGTTCACAGCACTGTATTTCATGATAGCTAAAAAGTGGGAACAACCCAAATGTCCTCCAACTGATGAGTAGATAGCAAAATGTAGTGTGTTTATACAATGGAACATTATAAAACATTATTCAGGCATTAACTGATTCAGGCATTAACTGATACATGGTTCAACATAGATGAACACTGGAAACATTATACCAAGTAAAATAAGCCAAACACAAATGGCCACACACTGTATGATTCCATTTATATAAAATGCCCAGAAGAGGCAAATTTATAGAGATTAAAAAGTAGATTATTGATGTTTTAGGGGGTGGGGAGGAGACACTGGGAAGTGGCTGCTAAATTTTTTTTTTTTAATTAATATACTTTGCTTTTTGTTTTTTTGGTTTTTTTTTTTGACAGAGAGCACCAGTAGGCAGAGAGGCAGGCAGAGAGAGAGAGGGGGAAGCAGGCTCCCTGCTAAAGCAGAGAGCCAGATGCGAGACTCGATCCTACGACCCCCGGATCAGGACCCGAGCCGAGGGCAGCAGCTTAACCCACTGAGCCACCCAGGTGCCCTATACTTTGCTTTTTAAAGCTCTTTTAGGTTTACAAAAAATTAAGCAGAAAAGTACAGAGTTCCCATATATCCCCTTTTCCTCCACCCTTCCAGCGTCCCCTATTATTAACATCCTGCATTAGTGTAGTACATTCATTACAATTGATGAACCAATGTTATTAATAAATCCAAAGTCTACATTAGGGTTCACTCTTTGTGTTATACAGTTCTATGGGTTTGACAAATGCATATATCATGTATCCACCATTACAGTGTCATACAGAATATTTTCACTGCCCTAAAAATCCCATGTTCCACCTATTCCTCCCTCCCTCGCTCCCAAAATGTTGGCAACCACTGACCTTTTTACTACCTCTATAGTTTTACTACCTTTATAGGATCCTGGCATCATGACTGGAGCCAAAGACAGACACTAAACTGAGCCACTAAGGAGCCCCAACAAGATCAACTTTCATAGAAAGAGGAGTTATGTGCTCTGTAGGGCCTTCTTAAAATGAGGAAGGCTCCAGTGTCCCGATTAAATCCTATTCCAGAGACTCTTGGGTCATTCTACTTCTAGCTTTTCAGGAGCTAACAACAAGCACTTAAATTCAAGGCAATGGATACCTGGGTGGCTCAGTCTGCTGAGCATCTGCCTTCGGCTCAGGTCATGATCCCAGGGGTCCTTGTATTGAGACCCACAAAGGGCTCCTTGCTCAGTGGGGAGCCTGCTTCTCCCTCTGCCTGTCGCTCTCCCAGCTTGTGCTCTCTCTCTGGCATATAAATAAAATCTTTAAAAACATATTTTTAAAAATTCAAGGCTAAATCAAGGTGTGTAGGGAGAGAGCACTCACTATGGGACAAGGTCTTGAGCTGGGCACTCTACATGTTATCTCGTTATTTCACACCATTTCAGGTGAGGGAAACAGCACTATGCTCATCTTTTTCAGGTAAAGCGGGGAAAATTAATTCCTTTATTTGACAACCATTTATTAAATACCACCATACCCCAAACAGCATGAAACTCCAAGAATATTAATGTAAGAAGATGGGGGTCCTAAATTGTAAGGAATATGGACTGATGAAACACAGCAGACATGAAATAAACAATAACATCATAAGGGGCAGGATATCAGTGTATACAGGAGTGGAGGGAGGCATGTATATACACACCAGAGATGCATAGTGGTCTTTTTATTTTATAGATGACAAAATTTTAGTCCAGAGAATTTCAGTATCAGAGCGGGATCTAGAACCTAAGCATCATAGCAACTTGTCACGAATTAACTCACTATCGTCAAGTACGACTGTTTCCCCCAAATTTCATGGTAGGACTCACTGCCTTGATCATATCATGCCCTGAAAAGGCTCTAAAACCGACAGGTGCTTTATATGCACTTCAGTATTAATGCTATATAGTCATTCATTTACTCCAGCTCACTGTGACCTCAGGCACCTGATGGATGATGGTGGTGAGGTTAACTAAAAAGCTTTTTCATTTTATGCCTCCTTGAAATTTCCCTCTACTATTGTGGCTCTCCATGCCCACCAGCTGAAGTCATGCCAATCTATTCCTTAAAATATTCTGATTTACCTTTCCTCTCTACTCTTACTACCCATATCAGTCTGAGCCCCACTCACAGGTTATTACAGTAGTTTCTCAGTGGGTCTTCCTACCATCTCTCCTTTTCCATTCCCACTTTCCCAGCTAATCTATCCTGCAAAGAGGGGCCAAGTTAACCTTTCTTTTCAGCTTATTAAAATAACTTTGCTGTATTTCCACTCATTGTAAAACAGTGGTATCTAATCACTATACAAAGAAGAAACTTTAACGGCCCTGTAGCCATGTTACTCTCCAGCACAAGAGAAGACTCTGACTCAGCACTGATTCCAGGGTCACCATCTCCCGTCTATCAGTTTGCTATTGGCTGCTGTGACAATTACCACAAACCTGGTGGTGATGAAAACAACACAAATGTTCTGGAGGCCGAAGTTCGGCAGGGTTGCATTCCCTTCAGAAACCACAGGGGAGAGAATCCATCCTTTGCCTCTTCCAGCGTCTAGTAGCTATCAGCATGCCTTGATCTTTGGCCCTATCAGTCGAACCTCTACCTCTGTGGTCTTACTGCCTCCATACCTGTCTGCCAAATCTCCCTTGGCCTCATTCTCATGAGGACACTTGTCATTGGATTGAGGGCCCACCCAGATAATCTAGGATAAATTCTTCCTCTCAAAATCATTAACTTAATCTTTTTTTTTTTTGCCAAATAAGGTACTTTTACCATATAAGGTGATATTCACAGGTTCCAGGGATTAGGACATCAATGCATCTTTTTAGGGGCCACCATTCAGCCCACTACATCCAGGCTCCTGCTCACCAAGCCAGTCTTCTCTTTCTTACTCCTAACAGGGGCATCATATGAAGTCATGCCCCCTCAGGACCTGACCCCGTCCCCTGCATTCCCACCTAATCTTCACCATTTCTCTAAATGTTCCCTCCATCTCCCCAACATCTGCAATAGCAAATGTTATGCTTTCTTTGGTTAGGGTACGCTCTAGCCCTCTTTCTCTGAAGCTCTCCCTGACAGTTACCCTCTTCCCATGTCATTTTTCTTCTCCTAATGCCTGGAACATACAGTGAACACACTGAATTTATACATCACATTATTTTTTTCTAGTGGCCTCACAGATTTAGGTCCCATCTCCTCCAAGTAACGTGAGCTCCTCATGCGCCAAAGCCATCCGTGTTTTCTACTTCCGTAACCTCAACTGTAACTGGGCCGTATGCAGCCCGGAGCCAGGCATTTGGGAGGCATTTATTAAATGACTGATTGAATAAATAAATGCAAAGAAAAATTAGGAATATTCTAAAACAGACTTAAGTTGATATCACTACTATGACTGCCAACTTATAGAAGTTATTAAAAAAAAAAAAACTCCCTCATAAGGGATATAAAATCTGAAAAACCAGTTAAGAACTCTTAACTAGGGACGCCTGGGTGGCTCAGTTGGTTAAGCGGCTGCCTTCGGCTCAGGTCATGATCCCAGTGTCCTGGGATCGAGTCCCACATCGGGCTCCTTGCTCGGCAGGGAACCTGCTTCTCTCTCTGCCTCTGCCTGCCTCTCTGTCTGCCTGTGCTCGCTCGCTCTCTCCCTCTGTCCCTGACAAATAAATAAAAAAAATAAAAATAAAAAAAAAAACCTCTTAACTATTTTACCACCCTTTTTGCACTTATTTACATCCTAATGCTCTAATTCTTAAGGCAACTCATAAAAGTTTCAAGCTGTTAAGTCTAACAGAATTATCGCATTTACACATTTACTCGAAAGGGTAGGGAGCAACAGCTCCAGCTAAAAACAAAATAAGAGCAGGAGGGCTTGTTTTGCTCTTTTCAAAAACATGAAGTGAAAAGTTACCTCCAACTGTTTAAAGAAAAATAAAGATAGATGTGAATGTTCCCAGCTAGTGCTCTTTACCACTTTAAAGAAAAAACAAGTAGCTGCATTTTCATTTGGTGTTAAGACTCCCAAAACTTCCTTCACAGCTGTGGGTTAGGCCTTTTATTTACCAGATCTTCAGAAAGAAAGTCTAATCACATCTTCCTGCTGCTAACCTTTCTGCCAGTTCATTCTTCTAGTCCACGGAAGGAGAATGCAGATAAAGTAGGCCTCTCTGAACTGAGAGTTAACTCCTGCCTCTCCTCTCCCAACACCTATGCCTGCTCCGGCCCCCAGCTATGTCTGGGAAGCCCATCCTACATATACCTGAGGATTGCCTGAAACTGTTAAAAACCGACTAAGAGTGGTCTATACCTAACTGTCTTCGCTTCATTCCTGCCCACCTCTTTCTCAACCGCCACATTCTGGCTTCTACCCTATCACTCCAGGGAAAATTCTCTTGCTAGGTTCATAAACAATCTCCTATTTTCCAAGTCCAGCAGGTACTTTTTCACTGTTTACTTGACACTTTTTTTTTGGTAGCATCTCATATCGTAGACTAAGCCCGTTCTTTAAAATTCTCTGCTCCCTTTGATAAATGGCATAATAGCCCTTTTTGTTCTCATTCTCCTGTATCACTAACCTCTCCGTTCCCGTTTATGTTGCTGAGTCCTGTTCTTCAGCCCCTTTGGATCATTTTGTTTTCTAGGGTTTTGTCTCTTTAGCTCTCTTTTCTGTCCACACTCTTCACCCCAAAGGATTTTATGCATACTCCATCAACTACAACCACTGTAATAGTCTCAATATGGTCTTCAGCTCAGGCCTTTCTCATGAGCAATTAACCGAGCTGGTACAGGGTCAGAAAGCACTTGCAATTATTGAGAACCCATGATGTACTAAGTTCTTTTGATATGGGTTCACATATTACAGCTAACTCTTGAACAACATGAGGGTAATGGGTGCCAACCCCCAAGCACTCAAAAAACCGTAACTTTTCACTTCCTCCAAAACTTGACTACTACTGGCCTATTGTTGAAGCTTTACCAATCACATAGTCAATTGTTGCATATGTTGTATATGTGTTATATATTGTAATCCTACAGTCAAGCTAGAGAAGAGAATCAAAAGGATGAGAAAATATATTTACAGTACTGTACTATATTTATTTTTTAAAAAGTCATGTATAAGTGGGTCGGTGCAGTTCAAACCTGCATTGGTCAATGGTCAACTGATTTTTTTTTTTTTTTTAAGTTCTATGCCCAACATGGGGCCTGAATTCGTGACCTGAGATCAAGAGTCACATGCTCTACTGACTGAGCCAGCCAGACGCCCCAAGGGTCAACTATTACTACCTTTAGTTCTCACAATAACTCATTAGTTTTATTAACCCATCCAATGAAGAAATTCAGTTTGGAAGAGATAAAAGACAGCTTGAAAGTAGTAGAAAGGAGATCTGAACTTTGGTTATATGTCAAAATCCATGTTCTTTACTAATTGGACCACCTGCTTCTAGTCTTATCCAAGTTCCTACATCTTTACCCTAATCCATTCTCCACATAGCCATTGGCATTTTTTCCTTCAAAGACGCACATCCAATATTGTCATGTCTGCTTTAAAATCCTTCCGTGGCTCCCAACATGCATGGCCTTGGTTTTCAAACTTTGGTAGGCATATTCCCCACTCAATTGGGGAGCCTAATTAAAATTAAAATTCCCAAGCCCCATTCCCAAGATTCTGGGTCAGCAGGTGTTTCCTCTATTCCACACTTTGAAAAATACAGACCATGGGGCACCTGGGTGGCTTAAAATCTCTGCCTTTGGCTCAGGTCATGATCCCAGGGTCCTGGGATCGAGCCCCACATCAAGCCCCACATTGGGCTCTCTGCTCAGCAGCGAGCCTGCTTCCCCCTCTCTCTCCCTCTGCCTGCCTCTCTGCCTACTTGTGATCTCTCTCTGTCAAATACATAAATAAAATTAAAAAAAGAAAAATACAGACCAAAATTTGAGAGCTTAACTTGCCAGGCATATCGTGATCTGGCCCCGGCTTACTTTTCCATCCTCATCTCTGCCATGCCTCTACTAGTACTTTAAGCTCTAGCTCAGGGGTCAGCAAACTACAGCCCTGCTGGCCAAGCCTGTTCCCAGTTTTGGTAAATAGAAGGTTTATTAGAACACAGCCACACCCAGTCATTAAGTTTTGCCTATGGTTACTTTGTGCTAAATTGGCAGGGTTGAGTAATAGCAACAGAGATCAAAATGGCCGGCAAATAGTTACTATCTGGCCCTTTACTGAAAATTTGCCAATTCCTGATCTAACTTGTAGCATAATACTTGTTAATCAGTGCAGTATGCTTTAGTGCAAGGTCCTCCTTCTTTTCCACTTTCTGGAGGACTCCTATTCTTCCTCACAGATTCACTCCTACTGTGTGAACCAGTGTCTGACATGCCTAGAGAGGCACCCGTTCTTACTGCTCCAAAAAAAAGCACTTTGCCTCTATTGCCCTTATTTTTTACCTCACTCTATTGTACTGACTATTCTATACGTCTGCCGAGCCCACTGAAATGTAAGCTCCCAAGAATAGTTACAAACTTTTCCGCCTTTCTCTGTCTAGCATAATGCATGTACATATTAGGTGACCAACAAATATTTAAGGAATTAATGAATAAATACACTTTCCTGAAAACCTTAAAAGAACTAATCATTCTGAATAAGAATATGTAAACTTAGATTTCAACTGGTTTCTGTATTATTGAAATTACTCCTTAGGGGTAAACTATCTTGTGAGGTACCCTATGTAAAATATGCATGTAACGTATACAGGAAGGGAAGGCACATTAAATCTGTCACAGATTTGTTTAGTAGAGGAGCTGGCTCTTCTGTTTTGGTCTTGTGGATAGCACTGATGAAGAGGAGGACAAGAAAAACATAAAATGTCTGGGTTTTATGGCACTGTTCAAGACAGGTAGGGGCCAAAGGACAGATCTGGGAGTGTCAAAGACATTTTGGGGCCAAGTTAAA
Organism: Lontra canadensis; assembly: GCF_010015895.1. Lineage (NCBI taxonomy): Eukaryota > Metazoa > Chordata > Mammalia > Carnivora > Mustelidae > Lontra > Lontra canadensis. The sequence continues at coordinate 19,753,439 of NW_022631003.1, read as the reverse complement.
ATTTTTGCAAGAACCAACACTACTCAGAAAAATGGAATGGAACAGAAGATCCTATCTTCTTACGTAAGAGGTAAGGAAGGTGTGAGAAACCTTATTTTCCGATAATCGTGTGTAATACAGGTAGACAGGAAGTCTATGAAGTCTATGAAGGAGAATAGCGTCCACATTACCATACTGTGGCCAGCGTCTGAGCCAATCTCCTGTCAGTCATTCAACTGAAACTTGATGCCCTATAGTGCCAGGCAATACAGTATGGCAGTCTTTTACCAGCTTAGCCTGTGGCAGGAACACGTCTGGTCAAGGATATTTCAATTTATAACAGTCATTGATTCAATAAACAGAAAATTCAAATATAAAATAAAAAAATAAAAACCTTCTGCCTATGATCAAAGCCTCTGAAAATAACACACTTTTATTTTCTTTGTAACTGAATGCAACAGGTGAGGAAGAAGCAGCTTTCATAAAAATAAGCACTTCTTCCTAGTGGTGGGCATGCAGGTAGGCTCACGAGACTACCTTTCTCACACAATCTGAGAGTTAAATACACAGCTTAAGTTAATTTCTTCTTTTTTTTTTAATTTTTTTTTTAAGATTTTATTTATTTGACACAGAGAGAGAGAGAGATCACAAGTAGGCAAAGAGGCAGGCAGAGAGAAAGAGAAGGAAACGGGCTCCCTGCTGAACAGAGAGCCCGATGCAGGGCTCAATCCCAAGACCCTGAGATCATGACCTGAGCCAAAGGCAGAGGCTTAACCCACTGAGCCACCCAGGCGCCCTTAAGTTCATCTCGTGCTTCATCCCATTGCCCCGTCCCATCTGGGGACACAGGAGCAAAAGGAAGTGTAAGTATAAACATGGCTGCAAATATTAGGAATAACACACAATTAATAATTACTAAAATGAGCATCTCAGATACCTAAGGACCAAAGAAGTCACTCTGAGTAACAACAGTTACTAGTAACTATAGTAACTAGTAACAATAACATTTTTTGTGTGTGTTTACTATGTGTTAGACTCTGTACTCAATGCTTTATAGTAATGCATTATCCCTAATCCTCAACAAAGCCTGTGTAAACGATATTAACCATTTAGAAGATAAAATGGAAACTCAGAAAGTTTAATGAACTCAGCCAAGATTTTTCTTTCCCAATTAGTAGAGATCTACTCAGTCAGTGTTTGAGCTCTGCTGCTTAGCACTTTCCCAAGCCCCTACTTTTAGGTGCCCATCTACCTCTTGCTTTATTTTTGCCATTTGCCATTGACTATATATTCTGCCTGGGTGGCTCAGTGGAGCACAATGATTCATAAAGCCCAGGCACATCAGGGCAATCTTCTTTTTTAAAAAAGATTTTATTTATTTATTTGACAGAGAGAGATCACAAGTAGGCAGAGAGGCAGGCAGAGAGAGAGAGAGGAGGAAGCAGGCTCCCTGCCAAGCAGAGAGCCTGATGCAGGACTCCATCCCAGGACCCCGAGATCATGACCTGAGCTGAAGGCAGAGGCTTAACCCACTGAGCCACCCAGGCGCCCTCAGGACAATCTCCTTAATGCCACTCTGTTCCAACCCAGTCACTATTAGTGAGTATTCGATGCTGTATCAGGCACATTGCTAGATGGTAGAAAGGTAAAGGTGCACTCCCATTCAAATCTATCCTACTCTGACTCCAGAAAAGTAGGTGACAGAATGTGGAGAGCTCCTGGCAAACTCACTCATCACCACTGCTGAAAAGAACTCAGAAGGGGCGCCCAGTCAGTTAAGCATCTACCTTCAACTCAGGTCCTGATCTCCAGGCACTGGGATCAAGCCCCGCCCCTTATGGGGCTCCTACTCAGCTGGAAGTCTGCTTCTCCCTCCAACCTGCACCCCTCTCGTGCTCTCTCCCTCTGTCAAATAAACAATAAAATCTTTAAAAAATTATTTTAAAAAACCCAACTCAGAATACAGAATCTTTATACAGGGAAGTCCTCACATCATCATCACCTGTTTCCCTGACCTGCTGATTCAAATACTATCTCTCTACAACTGCTACTCCTGCCCTCTTCATCCTCTTCCTATTCCCCTGGCTTTGCTGTCAGCCAGTTTGTCAGCCTTTATGCTCTCTGATCATACTTTATGCACAACCACCATAATTCCAAGCCCCAACTCTCACCTCCCCTTATACAGGAGAAAATGGAACCTGAGACTCTATCGCCGATACATAATGTGAGGAGAAAATGTGTTTTGTGTGTATGTGTGTCTATGCTAGGAGGACAATATAATTCTGTGGGACTGTAACAACTAGAGCACAGAGAAAGGCCAGGCTGGGAGATGCAAAAGACTTCAGGGCTGCTTCATACTGCCTGACTGCTGGAAGAGCAGTCTGATCTTGCTGTACACGGCATTTAAATATTACTCATCCACAACTACGACGTGTATTCAAAGTGAAAGTAGTGTATTCGCAGAGGCACTATCCATCCACAGACATGTGGAGTAGATTTCCTTTTCCATAATCATTAAAGATTTAAGAAACTGCTGGTTTCTAAAAACAATGAATTAAAAAGAATGAGAACTGAGTTCATTTTGCTTTCTACCACCCAGATTTAACTTCACTCTTTTAGGGAAAACAATAAAATTTTATACCCTCCTACAGTTTGCTAGTTTTAGAAATAGCTCCTATGTGATTTTACAGCTAAGTAAAATAACTCCAAATCCTATGTATTTTTCTTGGACTTGAGACTAGTGAAGACTTTCAGAAAGTTATTAAATGTTTCAAAAGTCTGAAAAGGAAACTAAAAATTTTATAGAATATACTGTGAGAGCTTCAAATTAAGGAAATTAAAAAACAATGTTATTTTAGCATCTTAAAGAGCCATAACATTATTCTGAAAAAGGTAATGGATATAGTATTCAGATTTTCTTTCAAAATTAATACTGAGCAATCAAGCTAGCAAGACTTTCATGGAAAAATTATTTTCTGATGTTTCTGGAAAACTTTCAGAACTCCCCCTTTCTGTCTCGGAAACACCGCTTCCTGTTAGGGTTTGCTACTTCACAAGCAAACTGTTTCTCCAGGTGAGTCTCAATTCCAAAGTACTGCGACGGGCTTTCCCTTCTGCCTACCTCTTTGCTCAGAGCCTTCTGTGAGAACAGGAGGAGGAGATAATGCAGAATAACCCAAGTAGCATGGAGAATCTAGAAATTTTTTCACTCTAAGGATGAGTGAAACAAAAAAGTGACAGCAGCAGAGTATTACTGGTTTGGTGGAGGGTGAAAGGGCACCCAAACGAAGGAAAAAGCTAGCATGAGCAGTATGCCAAAAATTGTGGAAAGTAAGACCTCTTAAAGGCATAAAGAAGGAATGATTTCTACTTCAAAACTGCCAAAGTCTATTAGTCTGACTCCTTAAAAAAAAAAAAAAGTCCAATTTCCTAAACATTCAAAAACATCAATAAGCTGACCTCATCCCTATCTTCATGAGCTAAAACTAGACAACATTAATGTGGATAGACATAAAGACAGAAATAGGTTATACATACACTCTATGAATTAGCCAATTATGAACAATGTCCTTTAGAATCATAGGGATAACTGATTTGGATGGCAAAAGGTGTTAGGATATTAAGACAGATTAACAGGAAGGAATTCACTACTTCTCTTAGAGAAGGCTTTCTACAGGAGGTTAGATTCTGGACGAATAGCAACAGGAGCTTAGCAGAGTGTTCCAACCAACCACAGGAAAATATCTCAGAGGGGGAGTGAACTGATTATATGAATGGGGCATTGAGTAAAGGAGCCTGAGAGAAGAAAGGGGAACCTTCAAGGGGAATAGGGCTGGTTCAGGGTGCCCTAATTAAGGTCTCCAAACTGGAGAAAGTCTGGGAGGGGGGGCAGGGGAAGGCAAAAAGAAAAAGCACCGTGGTTTCTTCACTTATTTCGCTAGGCAAGTTAAGGACTAGGCTTTGCACTACCTGGAAAAGCTGACAAACAGGCTTGTCCTGGGAGTGAAAAATTCCCAGAGGAGAGAGCCCTTTCTGGAAAGACGCAGCCCCCTGTTCCCTGAATTCCTGGCTGGGCACCATGGGGTAATAACTGGAGGCGCAGGGATGTCTATGGCAGGTGTTTCCTGGGTGTTGGCGTGGCTACCAGGCTGAGGTTCAGCGGCGGGTCTAGCACTTAGCGACAAGCAGGCGGCGGCGGCGGCAGCTGCGCGTGCAAACCACAGGACTTACCTTACTGTCATCCATCTCGGCGGACAGGCCGGCCTGGCCAGGCGCTCCCTCCCACCGCCCTCCCCCGGCTCAGCCGGCCTGGCCCGGCCCGGCCCCCGCCCCGGGGGAAGAAGGGGATATGGTTCTGACTGTCTCCTCCTTTCGCCTAATAGTTCGATTCCCTGATGCCACAGTCACGGGGACGAGGGACCAGTTCAGGAATGACAGAGCGGACCCTGGAGGCGGCCCAAAACGCCTCCTTTCGCCGCCGCCGCCTCCTCCTCCCCCTCCATGACAGTCTCGGGGTGTGTTTACAGACGCCCTGGAGAGCGGCCCGGACGGGAGGGTGGGCGGGAGCACTGCACGCGGAATGGCCTCTTCGGTTGCCGTATTCAGGGCGCATTCTGGGGATTGTAGTTTTCCCTAACGCACTATCTGCAGGGCTGACTAGGAAGAAAACTACAATGTCCACATACCCTCAGCAAGGCGTCTGTTTTCCTCCTGCCGGCGAGCGCTGCGGGGGAGGAGCCAGTCAGGAGGCCAGACTACGTTTCCAGCAGAGCGGTCTCTTGGACTTCCAGCGCTCTGGGCACTGGTGGGATGACTTTGGGGCCCCACAGAAGCCCGCCCCAAGGAGGAGCCCTGGGAGCAGGCACTCCTCCGGGACACCGAGGAAACCCTGAAGAGTCTTTATTACACACACAGACCAAAGGGGAAAAAAAATTAAGAAAGAAAGAAAGAAAAAACTAAGAATGCTGCAGCTGTTTTGAGAAACAGTTGGGCAGTTCTCACAGTATTAGACATAAAGTTACCATATCGCCAACAATTCCAAAGAAATGAAAACACACTTCCATGTGAAAACCTGTACAAGGATGTTCTATCCTAGAAGCATTATTCATAATAGTCAAAAAGTGGAAACAACCCAAATGTCCCATCAGTGGATGAATGGATAGGATAAATGTGGTATGTATTTGCAGAGGAATGTTATTGATATAAAGTACTGATAGATGCTACAGAATGGATGAGCCTTGACAACATACAAAATTAAGAGCCTCATTTTGTAGATTCCATTTATAATGGAAGGTCCAGAACAGGTAATTGAAAGAAAAAAGTTAACAAGTGGTTGACAGGGGGTTCGGTTGGGAACGGCGAGGAAGTGAGAGAGGAATGGGGAGGGATTGTTAATGGGCCCTGGTTTTCTTTTTTTGAGGTGCTGAAAATGTTAAAAAATTAAGGGTGCCTGTCTGGCTAAGTGAATAGAACATGGGACTCTTGATCTGGAGTTATGAGTTAAAGATGTATTTGCAGCCAAATACAGTTAATACATTAACTAAAAATTTTAAAAGAAATAGTGAATCTCTGGGCACCTGGATGGCTTGGTTGGTTAAGCATCCGCCTTCAGAGTGGGTCATGATGCCAGAGTCTTGGGATCAAGTCCCACCTCGGGCTCCCTACCTCAACAGGGAGTCTACTCTCTCTACCCTTCCCCACCTGCTCATGATCTCTCTTTCTCTCTACTTCTCTCTTGTAAATAAATTTTTAAAAATCTTTAAAAAATGAAAAAAAAGTGAATTTTACAGTATGTGACATATCAATAAAACCATAAAAAAATAAGATGGTCTTTGCATACTGCTGTTTTTTGTTGTTTTAGCCTAAATGAAACCATTGAGCATTTGATAAAGGTTCATTCATGTTCCTTAATGTTATTCTGGAGGACTCTTTGACCCAGTCTTTTTCAAAGACTACTAAAACCCTTCCGGAATTCAATGGAGGTAGAGTTGCCAGATTTAGCAGTAAATATACAGAACACTCACAACTGGTTTTAGGATAAACAAATAACTTGTTAGTAAAAGTATGTCCCATACAATATTTAAGACACACTTTTACTATAAAAAAAAAGTATATGTTGTTTATCTGAAAATCAAATTTAACTGGGTGCCTTCTATTTTATCTTTTAACTCCAAATTGAGGAAGGGTAATAGGGGCATACCTTGTTTTGCTGTACTTCACTTTATTGTGCTTTTTACAAATGGAAGGTTTGTGGCAACCCTGCCTTGAGCAAGTCTATTGATGCCATTTCCCAATAGCATTTTCTCACTTTGTATCTCTGTGTCACATTTTAATAATTCTCACTATATATATATATATATATATATATATATACACACACACACATATATATATTTATATATTTTTAATTTTATATATATTTATTTATTTAAGATTTATTTATTTGAGAGAGAAAAAGAGAGCAGGGAGGAGGGGCAGAAAGAGAAGGGAAGGGAGAGAAGCAGACCCCCTCCACTGAGCACGGAGTCTGTGGTGGGGCTTGTTCTTATGACCCTGAGATCATGACTTGAGCTGAAATCAAGAGTCAGTCCCTTAACCAACTGAGCCACACAGGTGCCCCAATTCTCACCGTATTTCAAACTTTTTCATCATTATTATGTTTGGTACAGTGATATGTGATTAGTGATTATGACTTGTTGAAAGCTCAGGTGATGGTTAGCATTTTTTAGGCATAAAGATTTTCTCATTAAGGATGTACACTTTTGTTTTAAAGAAATAATGCTTTGCACACTTAATAGACTGTAATATGGTATAAACATGACTTTTACATGCACTTGGAAACCAAAAAATTTATTTGACTTGTTTTATTGTAGTGGTCTGAGAACGGAACCCACAATATCTCCGAGGTATGCCTGTAACAGGAAAGTTGAATCATCTCCGACTGATCTGTATAATGCTTTAGAGGAACTAAAGCAGGTCACTTCCTCCAAGTAAAAGCCACGTAGCCAGGTCTTGTTGCTGGTAATGAGTCTGGCATGCTGGGGTTTCAGCAGTTGGGCCCACCTAGGGGCACAACTGTAACCCCAAAACTGCATTCACAGAGGTCTCAGGGACACCTAGCCACATCCTTTCTGATGATCAGAGGAGCAAAAGTGTGTGCTCATGGGAGTTCTCTTCCTCTGCCTCCCCTAATACCCTTTTTGTTCTAGACCTCCAGGGGCTGCTTTCCTCCCCCTTCTAGCTTCTTTCTACTGTGTCCAGCCTGGTGTCAGTTCTGCTTCCCTAGCTATGCCCTGGTTAGTAAGTCCTCTTCTCTGAGTGGAACTGCTTTTCCCCTGGGTTAATTCTCTACCACTCTCCCTTCCTGCATCCCAGCTGATGAAAGCACATCTCTATAATGGCACTTATCCACTCCATCCTTCCACAGAAGCTGTGTGTGAGAGGTTTGAAGACTCAGTCACCAGTCCCCCCAGGAAGGAGAACTAAGACCTTTTGAACCAAGTAGTAGAAATCTAAAAACATGCAGGAAAGAATGTACACCAGTTTCAGGAGAGAGGTTTTCTTAAGGGAGGGAGGGAGGGAGGGGATTGGGGTGAAGAGTGGTTAGGTGTATATTTAATTTTTATTTATTTATTTTTTTACATTTTTAAAAATTTATACTTAATTTTTAAAGAGATGAAACAAATATGTTAACTTTGGAAATGGAGTTGTATTATTGTCTTTGTATTTCTGTACGTTTGAAATACTATATATAACTAAAACAGAAATTCATTTTTTAATTAAAAAAAATTTTATTTATTAGAGAGAGTGCAGAACGAGAGAGAGAGGGATGAGCAGGGAGAGGGGCAGAGGGAGAAGCAGACTCCCTACTGGATCCCAGGATGCCAGGATCCTGACCTGAGCCAAAACAGACTGAGCCACCCAGGTACCCCTTAAAATAGAAATTTAAATTTAAGAATTATAAATATGCTCCCTTTAAGAAGTGTGGAACTACTTTTAAGTATTTTTTAGATTTCATTTATAAAAATAAACTTTAATCACATCATAAAGTAAGACTTTGTTAAGGACAGAGGATCTTATGAAGAAGTATTGCATAGTCATATGTTAAACATTTGCTGAGAAGTATCCAGAATTGGTAGAGGTGAGGAAGAACAAGAGAGAGCATAGTTCCTGTAAGTATAAATCCTTGAGGACTTTATAATCCAAGAAGAAGAAATTCACACATACAGGAGACTACGGACAATCACCAAACAAGGCATCTGGTGAAAATGATACCGACCAAACTTAATACTCATGTGCTAGATTGTTCAGAGTGGGTAGGGAGTGCCAAGCATCACACTGATCCCTGGAAAGGTAAAGCGAACACAGCAAACATACTTTTTTATTTTTAAGGAGTAGGCAGAAGTTTAGAAGAAGAATATTTTCTCAGGGTGCTGAGCACGCTTTATATTCATCATCTTCAATCTTTTCCTCCTTCTCCAAAGGAAACTCCCAGGCATGCAATTCCTTCTAAAAATGCATATAATTTTCTCCTCCCTCCACTCCTTTCTCCTCCCTCCGCAACACACACAAACACGTTTCATATACTCCCAGACACCCCACGTAGAGACACTGTTGCCCTACGAAGCATCAAGCCTCTGCTGCTGCTGTGGAGTTTCTGGTAGTGAATTCCTAAGCAGCCTGGCACACACCCACTCCCACTAGGTCTGCATGCCTTCCATGCCCTCATGTCTGTCTCCTGTTCCCCTTACCACTAGGGCTGCAAGAGCACAGGTGTCTAAACAGAGCCAAGATGATCATGTTACTCCCCAGGCCACATGGGTCTGCTTGGCACATATCCCCTGGGGAACATCAGAGAGAAAGGAAGCTCATTAAAATAACTTGTTAGGCTCCAGCTGGCTTCCCACTAAGTTTGACACACGAGTCTAAGAATTTAAAAATTACCCAGCCCTTTCCAAACTTTCCTTGGAAATGAAAATCGTTTCACTCAGTCCTGGCCCAGAGATTTTGGTTAGACCCATCTCCCATCTCGAACTAGCAATAATTAAAAACAAAGCCTACCAAGAAAGAAAACAAACGTGACCATGAAATCTACCATGGTAACTTCTGACCCACCCTAACACACACCATACATTTGGGGAAGAATGTACCCCCCCGGGTCAGCCCAGAAGTGACCTATCGTGTCTCTGCCTTGAGTTTTCTGAGAGCTGATCATCATCTGTGGCCGTGTGAGTGAAAAAGATTTTAAAAGGCAGCGCGGTTGTACAGTGAATTTGTGGGTAGCTCAAGTTATGACACACAGGCTGAGAGAGGATGGGAGGATAGCTATTCCAAGGGAAAAACAAACCCCTGATTGAAGAGAGGTAGGGGGTGGCATGCGATTAAGTGAAGAAGGCAAGGGAACAAAAAATTAACCTTGTTACAGAAACCACAAACAAGAGGAACAGTACGGTATTCTACATTCCGGAATGCCATGGCTACGTTGATATGTAAATCTGGCGCCGGAACAACAGAGTATTATTACGGCTGATATGGTAATCCGCAGAGGTACAGAGAGAAAGTGGGCGGGTCATGTGAAATTCATGAAATGCTTGAGGTGAACTCACTGCTCAAGTATTAGTCCTGTTTTGTGTGCGGATTTTTTTTTTTTTCTCCAACTTATTTTATAGATAAGTATTCCTCTGTACTGTTTGTTTCTGAAAAGTTGAGCTTCTTTTCATGAGGCTATCAGATATTCCACTGCAGAAGTTTCTTTCTGTTCTTCGGTCGTTTAGCAGAATGCCTCCCCTCCTTTGGCCTACACGGACAAATATGCCTGTATTTGCATACAGCACAGTACCTCTTGACTCTCTGCATTGGCCAGAGACCTTAGGGGCAAGAGCCTAAAGGAACATTTTAAGAGTGAGCACAGAACATAATTCAGCCTCCAGCTTGTCAGCAGGAGCAAAATAAATAAATAAGGCCAGAGAAGGACTGAAACAAGTCTGTCAAAAAGGAAGGGGGAAAAAAAAACCCTAATCAGCATAAAAATAAGGAAGAGAAAATGAACCTCAGGGAACCAAAACCTTCCGTGTTCAAACTTTCCCATATTCCTTCCCCTTCAGCAACATAAAGAACGTCTCTCCAACTCAACAACAGCTTTTCTTAATGTTGTCCTAACCTCCATTTCTTAAATGCTGTGGCTATTCCTAAGCCAAGTGGATACCTCATCCAGTAGGAAAGAACCAAGTGTACCCTTATTTGAGGAAATAATAGGATAAATATTTGGCCCGTAAGCAACTGTTTAAAACTGAACCACTCTTCATGAGAGGTGGCTTGCAAAGCATCACTCTTAGTTACTTACACTTTAGTATGAATGTGTTTGTTTCTTTTCTCTCTCCCATGCTTTTTTTTTTTTTTTTTTTTAAAGATTTTATTTATTTATTTTACAGAGAGAGATCACAAGCAGGCAGAGAGGCAGGCAGAGAGAGAGGAGGAAGCAGGCTCCCCGCTGAGCAGAGAGCCCGATGCGGGGCTCGATCCCAGGACCCTGAGATCATGACCTGAGCCGAAGGCAGCAGCTTAACCCACTGAGCCACCCAGGCGCCCCTCCCATGCTTCTTAAAGGTTAGTTTAACATGGGGTTGAGCAGTGGGAGAAAAGAGAAATACATGGTTTTGAAGGATAGGTGTTATAAGACGGGGAGAGATCTGGGTAAAGTTTGAGCATTGAAAAAGCAACAAATGGCTAATGAGGGTTGGGGTGGGAGGAGATAGGAGAGCCATAAACAATGAAGAACTGACCAGGTACCTTCTTTCATGTTCTCCTGAGGGCTTACCCAACAGACATACATAAGACAGGCACGTTTTATTCTATTGACTCAGACCTGTAAAAGTTTAAATTTACTATGGCACATGTTACGGAGTAAGTAAGAAAACTCAGCCTGCATTTAAATCTTAGTACCCACTTTTTTTAAAAAGCAGCTTTCTGGGACGCCTGGGTGGCTCGGTTGGTTGGACGACTGCCTTCGGCTCAGGTCATGGTCCCCAAGTCCCGGGATGGAGTCCCGCATCGGGCTCCCAGCTCCATGGGGAGTCTGCTTCTCCCTCTGACCTTATCCTTGCTCATGCTCTCTCTCACTGTCTCTCTCTCAAATAAATAAATAAAATCTTAAAAAAAAAAAAAAAGCAGCTTTCTGCCATCAAAGTTCACTTTTGAGGTTCTTGTTTCCAGTGTAAGCTTTAGTAAACTTAGAGTTGTTTGCTGAATGGACATTTAACAGGGCTCTTCTTGGGGATCTTGCATTTTTAAGGAACAAAAGGTGATTCCTGGGTTATCCAGGAGGAAGTGTGGTTTTGATACTTGGATATGTCAGGAGAGGAACAGGCAGGAATTACCTCTTGTTTCTTGGGTGTGTGTGTGTGTGTGTGTGTGTTTTAAGATTTTATTTATTTGAGAGAAAGGGAGAGCACGGACCAGGACGGGGAGAGGGGCAGAGTGAGAGAGAGAAGCAGACTCCCAGCTGAGCACAGAGCCCCAAATGGAGCTTGATCCCAGGACCATGAGATCATGACCTGAGCCAAGGCAAAGACGCTTAAGCAACTGAGCCACCGAGCCACCCCACCTCTGCTTTTATGAATAGCCTTAACTGCTCCAAATTTTGCTTTATTCTTCTCCATTTGTAAGGAAAAAAAACCCCACAAACGAAAATCTATTTTTGGGACCCTATCAGACCTACTGATGACCCTAAAGATATTTTCAAAAAAGCACAAACACTATTTATGAGTATGTAAGTGTTAGCATTATTTTGGGCATCTACTTAGGTGCTATCTATTGGTAATGTAAATACCTTTGACTCTTTCTTTCTATTATCTTTTAATATTATAGATATTCTGATTTTTGTTTAGTGTCACATATCTTCATTTATCTTTTGATTCATTTACAGATTTAGGTTAAGTTTTGTAAAGCATATTTTCCATCCTTTTGACTTGAAAGGCTTTTCTCATTTACATAAGAAGACTTCAATTCCAGGATATAGTTTTAAACCTTTTTGTTTATACATAGAATTGTTTTCAAAGACATTTAAGTCTGAAGGTGGTTAATGTCAGTCTTCTTGGGGGGTCAGTATACAATGTTACCTGATTGGTATGGTACCTGATAGTTTGTGTGATAACATATAATACCAGTTGTAGTAATAGCACCTGACAGTTTCCAAAAATGTCTGTGTGAATATTGTCTCGTAGGAGTGAAAGTATTGTCACGTGGAATCCAACCAGTCATGCCAACAGTATCTCTGTCATCAACAGCAGCCCTTTGGTGGAATGGCATGGTTGTTCTAGCTAAGGTTATCCTTAAAAGTTAGATAGCATCGTTCTGCTGAGTAGCCATTTCTGTCCCTGTCATTCATAAATGTGTCCAAATCATTTAAAGATTCTTTTTTGTGCTATGTGAAATAGTCCTTTTGAAATATGTATTCTAGGGTGCCTGGGTGGCTCAGAGGGTTAAGCCTCTGCCTTCAGCTCAGGTCACAGTCCTGGGGTCCTGGGGTCAAGTCCCACATTGGTCTCTGTGCTCAACGGGAGCCTGTTTCTTTCTCTCCTTCTGCCTGCCATTTCCTCTGTTTGTGTTCTTTCTCTCTCTGTCAAATAAATAAATAAAATCTTTGAAAAAAAATAAAAATAAAATACGTAATCTAGGGACACCTGGGTGACTCAGTTGATTAAGTGTCTGCCTTTGGGTCAGGTCATGATCCCCGGAGTCTGCTTCTTGCTCTACCCCTCCTCCCACTCAGTTCTCTCAATCTCTCTCTCTCTCTCAAATAAAATAAATAAAAATCTTTAAAAAAATAAAATAAAACATGTATTCTAGGGGCATTGGGCTGGCTAAGTTAGAAGAGTGTGTGAATCTTGATCTCAGGGTCATGAGTTTGACCCCACACTGGATGTAGAGATGACTTAAACAAACAAACAAACAAACTAGTTAATGAATAAACAAACTTTAAAAGAGGTATTCTAAGTTTATCTCAGCCAAGTTTCACAGGACACCTTTGATCCTCATATTGTAACAAGTCTGTATTGACTCTACCCTCCCTGTAGATTTACACCATGCTTATTTCTCAGTCTTTACCTATCCAAGAGGAAAGTCTTCCCCCATGCCTGACTTCTGAGCAGCTTCAGACACCATCACCTCTCCTTCCAGAGGCAAGACATCATTAACATCCCATGTGTGAGGATGTATGTGTGTAGAGGAACCATAGTTTTGCTTGTTTGTTTGTTCGTTCATGTTTTAATCTGAATGAAATAATTATTCTGTTTTCATTTCTGTTCTAGACTTGGTGCTGCCTGACATGTTCTGGGACTTTCTACTCGAAGTTTTGGGGCACAGAACCATATAACCGCAGGGATCTATGGGAACTTCGCATAGGCATATACATATTTTCTACACAAATACTAAACTTTTTGTTCCTTTTATTTTTTTTCCCTTTACATTAGACTTTTTAAAAAAGATTTCATTTATTTATTTGACAGATAGAGAGAATCATAAGCAAGCAGAAAGGCAAGCAGAGAGAAGGAAGCAGGCTCCCTCCTGAGCAGAGAGCCCGGTGTGGGGCTCCATTCCAGGACCCTGAGATCATGACCTGAGCTGAAGGCAGAGGCTTATCCCACTGAGCCACTCAGGCGCCCCTCCCTTTACATTAGACAAGGTAGTATTATCAGAACAGAGAGGTTATACAGTTAGCTATTCTCATTTTATCTTTCTCATTCCTCATTTTAGGAATGTAAACTTTTTTTTTTTTTTTAAGATTTTATTTATTTATTTGAGAGAGATACAGATAGTGAGAGGGAGCAGGAGCAGAGAGGAGAGAGAAGCAGACTCTCCCCGGGGCTGGGAGCCCGATACAGGGCTGGATCCCAAGACCCTGATATCATGACCCGAGCTAAAAGGCAGATGCCTAACGACTGAGCCACCCAGGCCCCCCAGGAATATAAAAGTCTTAAGAGTTTGGTGCTCCAGCCTCTCCCGACACCCCTGGTGCCCTGACTCAGAACACGAGCACCCTCTTCCCACTTTTTACCAGGAGTATATCCATGTCTTTGCAAATTTTATAGATTTACTTTACATTTAAGCTGTGACCTCTAGGTGGTTTCCTAAACCAGAATAGAGAGTCATTGTGCCTTAAGTGTTGCTGCCTTCCCCAAATAAGCTTCTCGAGTTGCACTGCGGACAGTTCAAGATGGCCTCGCACGGGCTGAGGTTCTGGGTGGGGCAAGACATGTTGATCTTTTGCTGTAGTGCGTTTGGACCTTTGTTGTCAACCTGGACTCTTACCCTCTCCTTGGCACTTTGCCCTTTCCCTCCATCCCGCACCCCCACATGGTTCTTGTGCTGTGTTGTTTTTGCCCTTCTGTATTTGCAGACAGCAGGTCCTGGAAGGGGATTATCCTTTCTCTAATCCTGTAAGATTTTCTCCAGTTTGTTTTGCTGGAAAACTTCAGGCTTTCTGTTTCCCTTAGATAACCTCCTTTCCCACTCGGCATGGACTTTGTTGATCTGCTCAGTTCTGGCTGCTGCAGGTGAGGCCCAAATCCATGCTTGCTCCATTCCTCCCTGCTCAGACACTTCCAGAGGGCAAGGTCTCACTTCCTGTGGGATGGTAACCCCTATCTTCCCGACCCCTTCCCCCACCAACACTGTATGTAGGATGCCCCAGGGGAAGGTGGGAGTACTGGGTATACTTGCCCAGTGTTCTGTCCTACAGTTGTGTTTCCTCCCCATTTCCAATGCCTTCTCTCATTCGCACTTTGGTCCCTTGTTTCTACTCCTAAATCAAGACGGACTTCTGTCCTGGCCACTGATGGATGCAGCACTTGACAGCTCCCCCAGCTTTGCCATCCCTCTGGCTTGGGAAGAGCTCCTCTGCCAGTTTCTCCAGGTGCCTGCAGGGCAGCTCACTTCCCAGCCAACCCAAGTGCTAAGATACCCGACCGCGGCTCTTCTCTTGTTTCCACAGGTGCTACTGCTAAGCTTGGAGGAGGCAGTTTGTTGTGGGGGAGGCTGGTGATGGAATTAGACCCCCTGCGGCATTCTTCAAGAGGGCTGCCTCCCCAGCGTTCCCTCTTCAACGTTTCCAGCAAACAGGTGGTTGCTCCATTGGAGGTGAATTCCTGGGTATTTTTACCGAACACCCCCCAAACAAAATGACAATGTTATTGGATATGTCATACAACCAGTCATATGAGTAATGCCCCCATTAATCAGTTTGCCAAAGAAAACAGGTTGCTATCTAAGCTTGTTGGGAGAGATGCTAGTTATGTGAAGGAAGAAGAACTCAGGCATCCGCTTAAAAGTACACTGTCAAGATTAAAGTGATATATTCTCAGTGACTTGTGTGTCTAAGCTAACCTTTCCCTCTGCAAGACTGCACCAACAGTACGGTTGACAAGCAATTGTTACAAGAACCTCACCATGATGGCTTGGGTGGTGCCTGCTCCAGCGGGACTGAGGTAGAGATAAGAGGGAATCCAAGAGAGATACAACTTTGCTAGATTGGTCACTATACTATTAAGAAGCGTCAATTCCAAAGAAGTCCTTCAGCTGTAGTGTGATTAATTCATTTTTTAACCCATCTATTCATTTATAAACATACTGGGCAGCTCCTTCTCATCAGGCATTATGCCATATGCTAGGTCCACAAAGATTAACGAAACAGGGTCTCCACCCTCTAGATACTTACATCCTCAAGGGGGATTCATTTGCATACTTCTCTAAGTATGTAAATGGATAATTGCATGGCAGTGTGTTAAGTGTGATGATAAAGATACACCATAAAATACGGAGAGGATCCAGGGAAAGACTTTGCTGATGGTGACTTTCTGAGCCAGGTCTCAAAGGATGAGCACAAGTGGTTCAAGCAGGCAAGAAAAGAAACATTTGCAAAGCATACTAGTGTAAAATAACAGTGGGAGACTGCAAACAATTCGGTCTCCTTGTAACATAGGCCGTCTCAGGAGATGGGAAGAACAGCGTCCAGAACTAGGGCCAAAGAAGTAGGCAGGAGAGAAATGATGAAGCATATTGAATGTTATGCTTAGGAGAGGAGACTCAATTTGAGGGCACATGGGAACCCCTGAGAGTTTAAGTAGGAGAGTAATAATTAAATCTTGGGGAACTTCGCTCTTTCCCATGGGGCTGGCATTTTATGTTATTTTACATTTTATGTTATTTTAAAACATTTTATTATACCATATCATGCCATACTTGTAGTCTATGCTATATGATGGCATGGTCTATGGCATATAGAATTTAATATTGTAGTATAAGGGTCCAGCCGTTATTAAGCTCTTACTGAATATGTCATGGCCAAATGAAGACTTGAACATCATAAGTCTCTCACCCTTGGTCAGATGTTGGTGGTCCTGGCAGAGCCATAGGCCCAACCTTCTGACTTGAAAGGCTTTTTGTATCATGCACAAGCAACAAGTTGGGATGTCTCCTAGGTATAGTATTGTAACCACGTGACAATGCCTAATATATGTTCCAGAGATTATTTTAACCCCTCCATCACCCAGAATTTTAATTCAGCTTATTGTAATATCTCTGGGAAAAGGACAGTAAGTTTTAACATATTAGTAAGTCACAGAATTCATTCCAGAGAAGCCTTCTATCTCCAGTTTTGCTGAACTACATCCATCTTGCAAGGTGAGTGATACCTGTAATGGATATTCAGAAGACAGACTAAAAATTCCCAGTGCCCTTCAGTTCCCCAGGCGGTGCCTATAACAAGTATGAACAAGAACTGATGGATGGGCAGATAGATAGAGGGGACGATAGATAAGAGAGACTGAATTTAGAATCTTCCATTTAGTCAACAGAGTTGAAAATACATTAAGAAAGGTGACAAAATAAAAGAAAACTCCACAGCAATTTTCCTTGACCAGATGAAATTTCTTTTTCATTTGTGAAAGTAAAACAGAAGATAGCCTTTTATTTCAAAAGGAGTATGTGTCCCTGATAAAGCATTCAAGCAATGAAGAAGGTTGTAAGGTCAAAGGTGAAAACCTCTACCCCATCTCTCTAACTCACCTTCCAGAGTCAACCGCTATATATCCTTCCACAAAGTTTCCACTACAAAAAGGAGAGGTATCTCCCTTAATTCTTATACAAATGGAATTATATCAAATACGTTGTTGTGCATATTTCAATGAACAATATGCATTGTGTTTCCTCCCCATTATTCTATACCACTGTATAGGAGACACAATCCTCTTCCGTGTTTTCTTTCCCTTCAGAATTTATTTCTTGTGCCGGTTTCTATTTTCACTAGTTAGACCATGCAGAAATACCCAATTTGACTATAGATCTTTCTGTTGCTGTGTGAATTCATCTGTAGGGCAGATTTCTAGAGGAAGAGCCTCTAGGTCAAGTATATGTGCAGTTGATTTTGGCAGGAATTGCCAAGTTTTCTTCCAAAAGGGCGATGAAAGGGATTCTTCTACCAGTAGTGCCCATCTCCTCACTCACCAGCATGTTTTGTTATCCAACACTTAAGCCTTTGCTAACTTGATATGTTAAAACATGCTATCTTAGTGCTATTTTAATTTGTGTGTATTGTGTTGGCAGTGAGGCTGGGTCTTCTTCATGTGTGTGTACTTTTGTATTCTTTTTATGGGGACTACCAGTTCATGTTTTTGCTCATTCTTTTATGGGTGATGGCTCTTTTCCTTTTAGATTTCTAAAAGTTCTCTCTCTATTAAAGGAATTGGTACTGCTCTTACGCACGTTAACCGTTTTTCCACCCAGATTGTTGTTTGTCTTTGACTTTGTTGATTGTGATCTTTATATTTGGAAGATTCCATTTTTAAGTAGTCATACTTATTGACCTTTTCTTTATGACTTCTGGATTTTATGTCATACTTAGAAAAAGCCTTCTCTGTGACAAGATTATAACAAAAGTTCATTGTTTTATTCTAGTACTTTTATGGTTTCATTTTTATATTTAAGTCTTTTGTCCACCTGAGATTTATTTTAGATGTTCAGAGAAAAGTACAGCTCTACTTATAGTTTTCTAAAAAACTAACCACTTGAGGGCACCTGGGTGACTCAGTCGTTAAGCATCTGTCTTCAGCTCAGGTCGTGATCCCAGGGTCCTGGGATCAAGTCCCATGTCAGGCTCCCTGCTCCATGGGGAGCCTGCTTCTCCCTCGCCCACTTCCCCTGCTCGTGTTCCCTCTCTCGCTGTATCTCTCTGTCAAATAAATAAATAAAATCTAAAAATAAACAAACAAAACAAAAAACTAACCACTTGGGGCATCTGGGTGGTTCAATCTGTTAAGCATCTGCCTTCAGCTCAGGTCATGATCCCAGGGTCCTGGTCCTTGCTCAGTGGGGAGCCTGCTTCTCCTCTCCTTCTCCTGCTCCCCCCACCTGTTTCCTCTCTCTCTTTCTCTCTCTCAAATAAATAAAATCTTTTTAAAAATTTTAAAACTAAATGAGTAAAAACCTAACCACTTTCCCCAACACCCTTTATGGAATATTTTCCCTATTGATTTGGAATGCTCCTTTTATCATAAAACTAATTTTGTTTGCACTTGGATCCATTTCTAGACCATTTACCTCTTTCCATTGATCTGCTCATTATGGCCATTTATCAATGGTTTTAGTAATAGCTTTAGAATATGTTTAAAAAACCTAATGATTTTAAGGCAGTGCAAATACCCTGTATGATATTATAATGACTGATATATGTCATTACACATCT
This sequence comes from Lontra canadensis, assembly GCF_010015895.1. Lineage (NCBI taxonomy): Eukaryota > Metazoa > Chordata > Mammalia > Carnivora > Mustelidae > Lontra > Lontra canadensis. Next base: position 19,734,724 of record NW_022631003.1, on the reverse strand, counting down.
GTCAAAGCTCATAGACTGTACAACACCAAGAGCAAACCCTGAGCTAAAGTATGGCAGTTAGGTGATTATGATGTGTCAAATATGTTCATTCTTGATGAAAAATGGAACGTTTTGGTGAGTGATGGTAGTGGGAGAGGCAATAAATGTGTGAGGGTTGGGGATATATGGGAAATCTCTTCACCTTCCTCTCACTTTTGTTGTAAACCTAAAACTGCACTAGAAAAAAGGAAGTCGTTTAAAAGCTTAAGTTAAAATTTAAAAATTCTAACAGAACGAATTTCCTTTCATCCCTCTATTTTCATGCTTCTATTTCCAGATGATCTTCACTCAAGTGCCAATAAGAAATGTAACTGTGGGGCGCCTGGATGGCTCAGTGGGTTAAAGCCTCTGCCTTCGGTTCAGGTCATGATCCCAGAGTCCTGGGATCGAGCCCCGCATCGGGCTCTCTGCTCAGCAGGGAGCCTGCTTCCTCCTTTCTCTCTGCCTGCCTCTCTGCCTACTTGTTATCTCTGTCTGTCAAATAAATAAATAAAATCTTAAAAAAAAAAAAAGAAATGTAACTGTATGCTCTCTACTGAGTAATGATGTCTGGTAAGATAATCTAACGACTCTTAGTAGCCCGTATCATTTTTACTGTTGTTTTCATTTTGAATATTGCAGTATAAAAAACATTGATTCATATTTATGTTTCTGTCTTGATCATATATAATATATTTTTTCTTGTATAAATAAACTTCTGGCTGAAACTACTTGACAATGTCCAGGTGTTTACTCAGCCACCATACTGAGCCCTCCAAAATCCATGACATCAGGCAGTACCTATTGAAAATTGGCCACACGAAGTCTGTGCTAGAATGTGGATAAAGAAAGCTCCTGTTCATCATTCTTATCACCTCACAATCCCAATAACTGTAGGGTCCCAAAATCAACCTCTGTTTCCTATCTTCTCCTCGTCCATACCAGGATATCTCCCTTCTAAATATTTAGTTAGAGATGCAACTTTTCAGTCTTAGAAGAAGAGAGATTTACCAAAAAACATCAAGGCAACATCGGAAAACTGAGCAACTGCAGTCACTATGGTCGATTTCTGTCCCTTATGTGGTTTACCATAGGCTACATCCTCCCTGTTGAAGGCCACAGACATTCTGAAGGTCTCTTGAAACACCTGTGAGTTATACATAGGGGGTTCAGAAAAATAAGCTAGAAAGTTCAGAAATTACAGCCAGAAGGAAATGACAAATAGCATGTTGGCAAGCTCTGTCTTTCCTCCTCATCATTTCCACCACCCCTCTGCCCACCCCCTCAACAAGACCTGAAAATTCAAAGCTAGAGATCACCTCTACAAGACCTGCCAAGAGAATTTCTCAGGTTTCCAAATTCTAAGTCCCATTCATCTTGAAGCTTCAGGTGGGTACTATTTTATTTTATTCTTTTTTAAAGATTTTATTTATTATTTATTCGACAGAGAGAGAGGGAGAGATCACAAGTAGGCAGAGAGGCAGGCAGAGAGAGAGGGCGAAGCAGGCTCCCCGCAGAGCAGAGAGCCTGATGCGGGGCTCGATCCCAAGACCCTGAGATCATGACCTGAGCCGAAGGCAGAGACAACCCACTGAGCCACCCAGGCGCCCCAATGTGGGTACTATTTTAACCACCATCCACACAAGAGCTAGGGAAGCACGATAGACTGTTTTGATAGACTGCCTCATGAAACAAAATAAGAAGTGGCTTTGACAGGTTTATATGACCATGAGGACAGCCCAAAGCCAATTGCCTGTGAAGTCATGAGCTCTCCCTCTGATGACCTTCTACCTGGATGCCTTAGATAGCATTCCTGAACTGGGCTGGCAATTGGAATAAATGATCTTTGAGTTGGGGTGTGTAAGAGCCAAGGAGAGCTTCCCCAAGGAGATGGCAGCTGAGTCAAATCTAGAATGGAATTCAAATAGGCACAAAAGGAAGAAGAGAAGAAGAGAGAATGGCATCCCAGATAGAGGGAAGAGTATAAGCAAAGGCATGGATATGTGATACAGAAGAGCAGGAGCTACCCAAAATTCGGTATTTGAGGGCACCTGGGTTGTTCTGTTGGTTAAGCATCTGCCTTCAGCTCAGGTCATGATCCCAGAGTCCCGGGATTGAACCCCAAATTGCATCTGGCTTCCTGCTTATTAGGGAGTTGGTTTCTCCTTCTCTCTGCTCCTTCCCACTCCCACCCCCCATGCTCGTGCTCTTTCTCTCTCTCTCTAATAAATAAATTACATCTTAAAAAAATAATTCAGTACTTTAAAAAAAATTATTTTATTTTTTCAGTGTAACAATTCAGTACTTTACTTTTGGAGCATTGAATGCCAGGTAAGGAATAGCCAGAATGATGTTGGAGAAATAAGGACAGGTCCTGGGAGTCCTGGTATGCTATCATCAAAAACTTGGGTTTTATTTTAAAAACGTTTGAAGGGTTTTAAACAGATGAATGATATATGGTAACTGGAATAGCCCCATATGTAAATATCACAATGATGACCTTACCTGAAAAATACAAGACAATTTTGAAACTAGCCTAATTAATGAAAGTTGGTAGGATTCTTGTTGCTTATACATTAGAGGATCATCATACCTACTCGAAGATTAACAAAAATAAGGTTTTTTTTGAAAGATATTTATTTATTTATTTATATGACAGAGAGAGAGAGAGAGAGAGATTAGAAGTAGGCAGAGAGGCAGGCAGAGAGAGAGGGGGAAGCAGAGCACCCCCCCACCCTTCCCCTGAGCCCTCCCTCCTGCTGCTGAGCAGACAGCCCGATGGAGGGCTCAATCCCAGGACACTGAGATCATGACCTGAGCCAAAGGCAGAGTCTTAACCCACTGAGCCACCCAGGCACCCCAAAAAGAAGTTTTTATCTAGCTTCTTAAACTGAGTTTTGACAGAGCTGGACTTATATAATGGATCACCCTGGTAGCCTTGCAGAAAAATGTTTTAAGGGTACTGAGACTGGAGGTAGGGAAATAATTTAAAGCAATTACTGGAGTTGCCTAGGTAAGCAATGACCAGGGCTGAACTAAGGAAGTAGGTAGAGACATCTGTTGAAGACCCAATCAGCAGATTTGCTTGAAGAGATGGTGTCACATAATAAGGCAGCAATGAGAATGTACCTTCTGGGGCACCTGGGGGGCTCAGGCAGTTAAGCCTCCAGACTCTCGATTTTGGTTCAGGTCATGATCTCGGGCATGCAGTTGAGCCCTGCTTTGGGCTCTGTGCTCAATGGGGAGTCTGCTTTGAGATTCTCTCTCCCCCTCCTCTACCCCCCCAAATAATAAAAAATAAATAAATCTTTAAAAAAAAGAAAGAAAGAAAGAAAACGCACCTCTCAGAAAGAATCACGATTGACTGAGAAGCCCAGCTTCTGTGCTCTGAAGTCCGTCACTGCTTCCTGCTGAGGTCATCCTTCCATGCAGGCTGTTTATTACTGACTATGGGAGGGATATTATGGCAGGCCCCCTCCTGGGAAATGTGGGACTTTTCCGTAAGCCATTTTAGCTCCAGATGTTCCATCAACTTTGCTGAACTTTCTTAGAACTGAACTGCAGTCTAAGATTCTTCTACTTAACCAAACTTCCAACCTTCTTTCTCAAACCCCTTCCTCCTACCCTGTCTCCTTCCTTCCTTCTTCCCCCTCCTTCCTTCCCTTTTCTTTCCTTCCCTCCCTCTCTCCTTCCTCCTTCCTTCTTCCCTTCCTCCCTTCTTTCTTCCATGATTCATAAGGGTCAAACCTACATTATATTTGATGGCTCTCCCAGAGAACCTGGACTAAACTTACAGTGAGTAAGCTTTGGGGCTCTGGAGTAGCAATAACCTGGGAATGAATCTGGCCCTACCATTGCCAAATACGTGAGTTCAAGTAAGTGGTCTGTTAAATCATGATAACTGTTGTGGTGTCTGGGTGGCTCAGTCCATTAAGCATCTGCCTTCACCTCAGGTCATGGTCCCAGAGTTCTGGGATCAAGCCTCGCTTTGGGCTCCCTGCTCAGCGGGGACCCTGCTTCTCCCTTGCCCTATGATGCTCTGCCTACTTGTGCTCTCTCTCTCTCTCTCTCTGTCAAATAAATAAATAACATCTTTAAAAAATCAAATCATGATAACTTGTGAAGATTAAATTAGTCAGGCTTGAAAAGTACATAGCACAATATCTGGCACATAGCAAGAACCTAATAAATCTTAGCCATTCTTATTATTAAAGATAGGGGAGGAAGGAGAGGAAGAATTCAGGGCTAATTCTTAGTTTTCTGGCTATTTATAGTATATAAAGTGATCACAATATTTCACTCAAGATAGTTCTCTTTTTGCATACAACAGACAATCCTTTTGAGGACAAAAGAGATTAGGAAATCCTTCCTTTCCTCCCTGCTCTTAAATTTCTTGCCTCCTCTGGCGTTCATGGTTAGTGGAAGATAAATCGTTAAATGATACATCAAAATGGACATAAAAAAGACTCCTTTGCTCTAAAGTCGAGAGGGTGGCCTTTCATCACCTTCCCCTGGGCACACCAGTTCCTGATAAGATACGAGCTGTGAGAATATTCTTCTGCCCTGTGGAGGACAGGCCCGTTCTAGAGCTCTTTCATGTAGCAAGGGAGAAAAATTGTCCACCTTTCTTGAGGATCTAAAAAAATGAGGTGGGAGAATTCCAAATTAAGTGCTTCTTATAGAGTTTTATTTAGAACAATTTAGCTTTGGGGCACCTGGGTGGCTCAGTTGGTTAAGCATCTGCCTTTGGCTCGGGTCATGATCCCAGGATCCTGGAATATGGAGTTAAAACTAAAAAATAAGTAAATAAATAAATAAATATAAAAATAAATTTTAAAGAGGAATGGAAAGGGAAAATGTAAACTCCTGAACAAAATTTTAAGAAATTTCTGGTATAAATAATAAACCTGGGGTGGGGAAAATCTAGCTGAGCAGAGTTTACGTGAAAAACACCATGGGTTTTATGTTAACCACTAGCTCCATGGAGCCAACTGCAGTTTTGGCTTATAAAGAAATGAGTGTAATCTTCAGCTGCAGAGTAGAAGTATAATATCCAAATGGCGGAAAACTTCAGTTTCCTCATCTGTAAAATTAGGAGCTGGTTTAGATGACTTCCATGTCCCACACAGCTCTATTATTTTATGAATATAGGTAGGACTATAATTTTCAAGTCCCAAACTTGAGTTCCTGCATTTTCAGGAAATGGCCGTAGACAAGACTTATAGGCTTGATGAAAATAGATAATCCATTTCTCTGGTTATCTTTATAGCTTGAATCATCTTGGGGTGGGGGGCAGGGAGAATCTTCTTGTGTGAAGTGACCCAGAAATAGCTCCCAAAATGAGTGTGGCAGTGGAAACAACTTGCGTACATAGGTTTCACATCATGTCAAGCCTTACACAGAACTATTTTTCTTGAGGTGGTAAGCTTGAGCAACCAGTTTTTCCTGAAGTTTGCCTGATAAATGTTTATGACGAGCTGTACTGTCATTCTTCTATCTTGCCATAGCCTTGGAGGGCCCCTCCCAGGCTGACCAGCTGCCAATTGACTTTGGTAATCAAGGATTTCAGAGGCAGAGATCAAGGTCAATACGCGGCAAGGGCAGAAAGGATTAGAGAGCCCTCGCACACAGGGGCCGCTTCTGAGATTCCACAGTACGAGCGCTGAGCGAGGGCAGGGATCTGAGTTTTGGCCACAACATAATAGGTAGTCTGAGATGGTTTTGTGGGTAACCACTGCGTTCCCCCTCTCCACCCCTGCTGCTACCATTCTCTTCTGAAACCCTAATCTGGCATTTTCAAGCATTTCCATCATTTTTTGAGAAAAAGGCAGCAGAGCAGACCCATCAAGGGGAAAGCAAAGCTTTAATAAAAATAGCATTCCAAATATTTCAGCGGGGATCTCTTTGTCTAGCTAAAAGAGATTTAGAGAGTGGCTCAGGGAGCCTGTATCTCCTTCTTGTTCTGCAATTAACCAGGTGTATGCCCTTGGGCAAGCCTCTCCATAACCTTGGGCCCTGTTTCCTTACTTGTAAATGGGGAGGAACCCTGTGTAGCTACTTCCAAGAGCATAGGCTTATGGATGACCCCTGAACTCACACGAGGCTGTATCCTGAGCAGGAAAGGAATTGTGTGTAAGCTTGGAGGTAATGTCTGTGAAGCCAACTAAAAAGGACCTAGAACTTTAAAAGGAAGTGTCCAAGAAGCAATAAGCAAGACCTGAAATCACAGGATTCCAGGTTCTAGTCTCATTTCAGTCCCTCCCAGGTACTGGCTGAGTTGCTCTATGTCTCACTTTCTTAATTCCGTCAGGCAGAAGAGGTCACAGAGGGTGGGGCTCTGGCCAATGGATCACGCTCTCCACGTTCTGAATAAAGGACATAGGTAGCAGAGAGGTCAGAAGAGGAATTTCCACTGAAAACTGACCATAATTGACTCTCCCCTCCTCTTTCCAGATGGGAAGGGACAGGAGACCCACAGAGCTGTGACATCCCTGGCCTCAGTACCTTCTTCATTCCCTCAGCAGCAGAGCCACCAACTTGGGCAAGGAAATCAAGATCTTGGACAAGAAAGGGTAAGTCCAAGAGCTGCTAAATTAAATGGGCTTTTGGAAATTGATGGGGGTGGGGGGGGGAGGGAAGGGGGGCGGATCCATAGGCATTTATGTTTCCAGGGGAGAGGTCTTCCTTTTTTTTATTGTGGTACAAGATACATAATCTAAATTTGACCATAGTGATTGACTTTAAGCATACCTTCCAGCGGAGATGAGTTTTTTTGATGACTCCAGTTCTCTCCCTATACTGAGGTCAGTTGTATATTCCTTGTTGCAAAGTTCCCGATTATTCTGCAGGGTCGGATTGCAGACCCTCCTCAGTTAGGCTGGGTCGGTTCCTGCAATAGGGAAACCAGTAACAGGACAGGAAATTATTCAGCGGTCATTTCGCCTTGATAGGAGTGAGATCTCATTTGTGGCTGTGTCCCTTTAATTCTTTTATCTCTGCCTTGGCCCTAATAACTTGTCCAGACCCGTGGCTTGCTTGCCCTTGGACCTGCTTTCTTTTGTTATGCTGCATTTTTGTTCTCTGCTGGCTCCTGGCTTATTCTATGAAAAACCAATTTTGCGACCTGACTTGTCTGCCCCCCTGCAGACAAGTGGTCCTGCATAGCTCATTTGTCAGGTGTGATGGACAACTTCTGCCCTCTACCTGAGCTCCAGTCCCACATCTCTGACTGTCTGCTGGTCATTTCCTCTGGAACATGTCAGTTGTTTGTTTTGCCAAGCAGACTGCAATGTGTCGAAACAATCTCCATTTTTGCCACAAATCAGCTGTTTTATAACCTCTCATTCCAAGAATCCATTGAGTCATTGAGACCAAAAGTAAAGTCCTCTTTGACTTAACCTTCTTTCATGGCCTCAGCCATTCCTTCCCTAAGAACCATCAGATTTTCCTTCAAACATTGGTCATTGTTTCTGTCCTTCCCCTCCTTCCCTCCAAGGCCCATTTTTAGGTCCTTGCCATCTCTGCTACCGTCTGGTGCTTAAATCCACTCTTTGCCCAGTTCAATCTCCTGTGCCAGGCCTACAGCTATCTTTATTCAACAATAAATGTCTGTTTTAAACCCTGAAGTTCTTCACTTGTCCTATCATATAAGCTTCTTCCCCTTTTCAGGCTATTAGAGTTTCCTCTAATTTGATCCCATTCTAGACAAACTTTCTGCCAGGCAGCTATATTGTAATGGAAAGTTTAAAGGACTTGGAATTACTGGACCTGCTTTCAAATGCCAGCTCTGTACTCAGCAGAACCACCTTGGGCAATAATTCACTGACTCTTGGAACCTTGCATCCATTTGCAAAATGGGGATAATAATGCTTATGTCATAGGGAACTTTATGGGGATTTAATGAGATAATATTGTGGAAGTGAGTTAGTATTGTGCTTAGAGCCCACATTTGAGCTGACTCCCTTGGTCTGAATCCAGGCCTTTCCACTCAAGAACTATGTGACCTGGAGCAAGTTCCTTAACCTCTCTGGGCTTCATCTTCTTTGTTTGTAAAATGGAGATATTAACAGTGTGTATGTTATAGGTCTGTAGTGATGGTTAAGTTGAGATAATATACATAAAGTGTGTAACACGGTGCCTGGCCCATTATAAACTCTAGTAGGTATAAGCTATTATTATTATGTGCAAGAGATCTAGTACAGTGCTGGACACCTAATCGGCACTTAATAAATGTTTGCTAACTTTGTTGATGAGTTCATCATATCCTTCTGATCTCATTTCCCACAAAATCTTGCTATGCACATTATTGCCATCCTTCCTCTGGACAGACTGACCACCTTAGCTTTCCATGAATATTTCTTCCACTTTTCTTGCCTTTGGTTAGAGTATTTCTCTTTTCTAGAATGTCATAATTTCTCTTCCCTGACTATCCAAATTCTTCCCATTCTTTAAGGTCAATCCTATACCTTACCTCTATAAAACTTTCCCTTATTACTTCTGTATCCATCATTCCTCACGTTTCTGAACCAGTTACTCCTGATTTAGCATATGGTATGCTTAGATACTATTTCCTGTATATTTGTTTTGTGTCTTCAGCTAGTTTAGAAAATATCCCTCAGTCTAGCATTGTTTTGGGACACCCAGTAAATATAGTGAATATTTAATCTACTAGAATACTGTATCAACTCAGCCCATCTCTTGAGATCACATTCCTTGATTATATTTAGGGTAGAATTTGGAGTAAGGGACACACACTTTGTTGTCTGAAGGTGAGGAAAGATCCAGGGTTTGTTTGTTTGTTTGTTTGTTTGTTTTTTAAGATTTTATTTATTTATTTGACAGAGATCACAAGTAGGCAGAGAGGCAGGCAGAGAGAGAGGAAGGGAAGCAGGCTCCCTGCTGATCAGAGAGCCCGATGCGGGACTCAATCCCAGGACCCTGGGATCATGACCTGAGCCGAAGGCAGAGGCTTTAACCCACTGAGCCACCCAGGTGCCCCAGATCCAGGGTTTTGAACCAATTTTTCAGACTTAGAGTCTCTTATCACTAGAGTGCACATGAGAGTGGGCAGAATGGAGGTGGCTATTACAGAGATAAGAAGTTCCTACTACATGAGAAAGGGCTGTGGTCTGGGCCAAAGTGTTGAAGAAATGCTTAAGCATGGGGTCTCCGCAGGTGAGGGGCCAGAGGCAGACAAAGAGGTGACTAAGACAAGAAAGTGTCCCCATTCAAATCTGGTTCTTGCTGTGATAGGCTTTGCCTTTAACTAGTTTCTCAAGCTTCTTATACCTTACACAACATTTGCCCTATTGAGAAACTGGTTTTACATGAAACTTCCCATGGCTTGAAGCAAGTATCCATGATGGTGTTTGCATACCATTGGGGTTTTACCCCTCCCAAATGTGCCAATAAAGATGAAGTGACATTCAGATGACATGGTATGGAGGATATCACTGCAGCCTCCAAAACTGAGAATGTTTGAACTATGCAAAAGGTTCATACCAGGATTTCACAATTACAGAGAAGGCTAAGGAAGACTAGTGCAGAATGCGAGGTAAAGAATGCTGTCTTTGCCCTAGTTCTCACGGAGACTTCTCTGAGGACTGTAGCCTGTGTTGCTCTCCTGGTTGCTGGACTCCTATAGTCTATATTGTCTTGACCATGCAGTTCAGACTTGTATTATACATTGTCTTCTGAAAATTGCTTTATGAGTTGTGTCCTCCCAGCTAGTTTTAAGTTTCCTTTTTTTTTTTCTTTTTTAGTTGTAAGTTTTTTGAGAATACAGACTATCTCTACATGTCCTTGCTGACACCCAAAACTCAGTTTTGGGCACAGTAAGATTCTCAACAATAAGTGTTGATGGATTTGCTTTTGAAAATGTAAACTCATAAAAAAGCAGCTCCACTAAGAAGAACTTGTTTCTTTTTTTAAGTGGTGGGTCTTGGGAGTCCCCTTATCATTTGTAGTGTGGTCTTCAGTGGCAGCCTCCTTTCAGAAGTCAGGGAATCAAGACATATAGGAGGACAGAGTCCCATAGCTTTCCCATTAATAGAAAGACATTCTGCCTGGTGCCAGAGATCCCCTTCCGATTCTCCATTCCCCTCCGAAGCACGGAAGCCCTACAGTAAGAGTGTGAGGGACCTTGGGAGATTATCTGACTCAGCTCCAGCATTTTGCAGATGAGGAAACTGGGACTCAGGGAAGCGCAGTTGAGGGCAGTGGGAAGAGAATGAATGGGTGTTGACTCAGGTAGAATTGGACCGTAATCCCAGTTCTGCCACTTTCTAGCCCGCGATTGTGGAAGAGTCTCTTCACATCTTGAAGCCTCAATTCCTTTATCTTTGAAGTGTGAATAACAATGCCTATCTATGGGATTGTGAGAATTAATTGAGACAATACATGTAAGTGCAGCATTGGGCAATAAGAGATGTTTAATACTTGTTGGCTCTCTCTCCTTGCTTTCTCTTGAGTGTCCTGCCCAAAGCTAAAGTGCTAACCTCAAGCTTTTTTCAAGCTAAATATTTTTCTGATTCCATACTAAGGTAAGCCTCCTATCTGCTGGAAAATTAGGACCAATGATTAAAATTTTTTTTAAAATTATCTTCACTGAGCATTTGTACCAACTTATTGGAACACATTTATATGTGTTGGAGGTGAAAGAGTTTAAAAGATAGGAATACTGAATTTCAGAGGGAAACTCAAAAGTATTGAGGTTTTACCCATTTTTCAGCTATAAGCGTCTAAGTTCCTGGTACTCTTAAAATAGTACTGATGGCCTTTTACCCTCCCCACCCCCCAAAAATTCCATTCTCTGATATATTTACATGCTTTGCCTTGCAACCTGATATTTTTCACCTGTCTTTCTTGAGACATACTCTGCTGTCCATTAATCATCAATTGGAGCTAAAATGAAAACACGGCTGTTGAGGTTCTGGTAAAGAAAAAAGAAATGTAGGGAGTGCCTGGGTGGCTCAGTCAGTTGAGCACCCAACTCTTGGTTTTGGCTTAGGTTGTGATCTCAGGATCCTGAAATCGAGCCTCATGTTGGGCTCTGCAGTCAGTGGGGAGTCTGCTTGAAGATTTTCTCTCTCTGCCCCTCCCCCTGCACATGTTCTCTCTCTCTCTCTCAAATGAATAAATAAATCTTAAAAAAAAAAAAGAAATAAGAAATGTATTGCTAATGATCATGGTGGACTTGTGAGGTGGTTTGGTCCCAGAAATGGAATGGATATTCATATAATGTATAAAATTTAATACTTGATGGTAAACCTTTCTTTTCCATGCTGGAGAAGGTTTATGAGGATCACCATTTCTTTTAAAAATTTTAGTTAATATTCACTGTATTTGGCTGCAAATATATCTTTAAGCATTGAGCAGATTCAGGATTAGAACAGAAGAAAAACTGCAGCATGAAATGCCTCCTAATTATGACTATTACAATTACTAATTTTAAAAAAAAATTTTATTTATTTATTTGAGAGAGAGAGACAGAGACAGACAGAGAATGAGCAGGGGGGAGAAGGCAGAAGGAGAAGCAGACCCCCATTGAGCAGGAAGCCTGACACAGGGCTCCATCCCAGGACCCTGACACCATAACATGAGTCAAAGGCAGATGCCTTACTGACTAAGCCACCCAGGCGCCCCACAATTATCAAATTGTGATGGATGTTTCATCAATTAGCGAATCAGTTGGGTCCTACAAGGCAGAGGGACAAAGCAGAGAAGTCCTTGAAGTTTTCTTTGTGGAAGGTGTGATAAGCAGAATAATGATCCCTCAAAGTCCCATGTTAGGCTACATAGCAAGGAGAGGGTGGGCAAGAATTAAAGTTGTAAAGGAAATTAAAGTTGTTAGTGGATCTTAATTCTGGATTATCCAGGTGGGCCCAATATAATCACAAGTGTCCTTAAAAGGAGAGAAGGAGGACAGAGGAGAACCAGAAAGAGGATTGGTGATGTAAGAAAAACCCAACCCACCACTGGTGGCTTTGAAGATGGAAGAAGGGGCTATAAGCCAAGGAATGCAGGCAGCCTACAGAGGCTGGAAAGGATGAGGATGTGGATTTTCCCCTAGAGCCTCCAGAGGGGAAAACAGCCCTGCTTATATGTTGACTTTAGCCCAGTGAGATCCATTTTAGTTGTCTGAGTTCCAGAAGTATAAGATGATACATTTGTGTGGTTTTCAGCTATTAAGCATGTGGCAATTTGTTTAGAGCAGCCATAGAAAACTAATACAGCGTGTTTCCCCAGAGGTGGACAGACTGTCTTGCCCCAAAGATGCCGCTGGACATTCAATGACTTCACACAATCATAGGTAACAAAGTTCCCAAAGAGACTGAGACACAGGGAGAGGCAGAAGACCAATTTAAGGGAGCAAAGTGATCGGCAGTTAAAAGAGAGTGCTTCTTGTGTTTGGCGCCATAAGGGATGGATAAGAAATATAAATATAACTCATAACCTCCAGGAGAGACAGAATTAATAGCCATTCTTATTATTTATATCACATCTTATAAATCTTTTATAAATGGCTACACTTACAGAGTCTTGTGTAATTCTCCTATCAATCCTATGAGATGGAAATTGGCATTATTCCGTTTTGTAAATAAAAGAACTGAAGTTTAGAGTGTTAGTTTTCTTGAAATCAGACAGTAGTAAGTGGCAGAGGTGGAAAGCACACAGATTTGGCCCCAGAGTCTCTGCCCTTCACTGCTTTCATATCTATCTTGCCTGGAGAGCTGCTCAGCCAGAAAGTCAACCCAGGTAGGGGCTGTGCACGGGCTAGGGTAATTCCTACTAATAAACAGAGGTTGTGGGGACAGGTGCCGATAATACTTGGTGGTGGGCATCTATCCTCCAGATGTCTGCTTTTCATGAATCTTCCTAGAATGTACCTATTATCGAAAACATCACTGGCCAGTGGTTGTTTCTTGTGAACATTTTTAATTCACTGTCCATCATAAACCTAAACATGACACGTCTAAAATGTAGCTTAACCCACTTCGCCCAATCCAATCAGAACTCCAACCTTGACTGTTATTTAAAAAAAATTTTTTTTCTTAAGATTTTATTTATTTGAGAGAGAGAGACAGTGAGAGAGAGCATGAGCGAGGAAAAGGTCAAAGAGAGAAGCAGACTCCCCTGGAGCTGGGAGCACAATGTGGGACTCGATCCTGGGACTCCGGGATCATGACTTGAGCTGAAGGCAGTCGCCCAACCAACTGAGCCACCCAGGCGCCCCCACTTTGCTATTTCTTTTAAGAATGTCAATATTGGGGTGCCTGGGTGTCTCAGTGAGTTAAAGCCTCTGCCTTCGGCTCAGGTCATGATCCCAGGGTCCTGGGATCGAGCCCCACATCAGGCTCTCTGCTCAGCGGGGAGCCTGCTTCCTCCTCTCTCTCTGCCTGCCTCTCTGACTGCTTGTGATCTCTAAAAAAAAAAAAAAAAAAAAAAAAAAAAAGAATGCCATTATTGGGGTGCCTGGGTGGCTCAGTCAGTTAAGCGTCTGACTCTTGATTTTGGCTCAGGTCTTGATCTCAGGTTCGGGAGTTCAAGCCCCACATTGGGTTCCATGCTGGGTGTGGAGCCTGTTTAAATAAAAAGAACGTCATTATTAACCCAGTCATCTATGCTCAACAGCTATATAAACAGTAATAGCTAACACTTCCTGAGAACACATTCCAGTTATTGTGCTAAGCATCTTAGATGTCATCCATTTAATCCTCTCAACAACCCTATGAGGAAGGTACACTTATTAACCCCACTTTATAGATGTGGAAATGGAAGCTTATGTAAATTGCTGAAGGTGACAGCTCAGCGTCATCTTTCTAGTTACTCATGTCCACCCTCCATAGCTCATGAATCACCAAATCCTCTCAATTCTCTCTCTGTACTGTTTCTTGCATTTATTGCTTTCGTTCCATGTCTGTTTCCACTGCACCAGTCTTAGCCCTTTTTGACTTAGGTCTGACTTGTTGCCAGTGCCCAATATGGTCTCTTTTGTTCCATGATTCCCTTCCTTAGATCTTTCTTTGGTCAGACTAAGCCACTTAAAGTCCACTTTTATCTCATCCATTTTCAAACTCAAACCTTCAAACTGGAGGAGAGATATCCAAATACCCCCAGAGGCAATCCTTAGTGTGACAGTAGCAATCATTTCTTGAAAAATTAAATAACTTCATTAGATTATAATTAAAAGGAAAAAATGTTATAGTCTTCGGTTGAAATTATGGGATAAGACCCATCATAAAGATAAGCAAACATTGTACCCAATAAATGTGTTGCTCAAACTTCATTTGTTCCAGCATTAGGGAGCTCTTATGGGCCATCTGACCATCCTAAATATGTAATTACTTTTTTTAGAGGCAAGCTTTTGCATAAAAAAAGCAGTTGTGTAAATGTGCTTAGTGTTTTCTAATATGTGCATGCGTATTTATACATGTCATTATTAGTATTTAAATAACAAACGTACATGGTGATAGAAAAACTAAATCTGGGGCACCTGGGTGGCTCAGTCGTTAAGTGTCTGCCTTTGGCTCAGGTCATGATCCCAGGGTCCTGGGATTGAGCCCCACTTTGGGCTCTCCGCTCAGCAGGGAGCCTGCTTCTCCCTCTCCAACTCCCCCTGCTTATGTCTCTCTCCCTGTCAAATAAATTAATTAAAAAAAAAAAAGAAAAAGAAAAACTGGATCAAAATACCACCAAAGGATATAACAATAAAAAAAAAAACTTATCTCTCTCCCAAGATTGAATTAGGTGATTCATACTTTCTTCTTTACCCATTTCTGTAGTTTATAGACTTTTAGCAATGCACAGGTATGTCTTTAGAACAGAAAATAAATCTAATAAAGCATAATTTTAAAAAGGAACCACATTTTCCATCTTTCCCTGCTACTTATAATATAAAAGCTAAATTCTCTAGCTGAGGCCCTGTGTAATCTGGCCCCAAACTGCTTTCCAGGCTTATTACACACTATTCAATACAAATGTTCTGCTTCAGTTAAACTATTTTAAACACATTTTCCCTGCTGTGTCTCCTACTGTGTGTTTTCTCTTCCTGGAATGAGCTTCCCCATTCTCTTTTAATATCCCAATTCAATCTATTGTTCAAGATCTAAGTGAGTTCCACATACAGCCTTTCCTAAGGAGGAAGGAATCAGTGTATAGTCTGCAGTCACCATGTGGGCTGCACACATGTTTGGTGCTTTCTGTGGTATCCATTTCAACCTCACAACAGCTCTTGACAGTTGGCATTAATTACCTTCTTTTTACAGATGAGGAAACTGAGTTTCCTTCAAGTCATGGCCAGTATATGGCAGAGCTGAAATTTGTAGCTGGTTAACGGTCCCTAGCTCAGAGAACTCTCATTTGTTCCAACTTTCATACCTCATATCTGTGTAAGTTTGACCAATAATCACAGAAGTGCATTTTAAGACAGTGGCATTGCTTATACTGTTATTTTGAACTACTTATATTTTGTATTTTTGTCTTCTCAACAAAACCTTCTGTGAGAAAACTTGGGTGTGAGTTCTCACTTGCCATTTGCTAGGTATGTGTCTTTGAGTCAACTCCTTAACCTTTCTCAGACTCAAGTCAGGTAATAATAATACCTATTTTTTTTTTAAGATTTTATGTATTCATTTGAGACAGAGAGAGCATGAGCAGAGGAAGAAGCAGGCTCCTGGCTGAGCCAGGAGCCTGATGCGGGGCTCAATCCCAGGACGCTGGGATCATGACCTGAGCCGGAGGCAGACACTGAACCATCTGAGCCATGCAGGCACCCCCAATACCTAACTCTTAGGGTCATGAGAGTTAAAATCCATAT